>NC_135079.1:21851562-22458125 GCF_051107435.1 Chaetodon auriga | reverse complement strand
CTTACTTAAGAGTGTTAACCAATCAAAACAACCTGAGACTACAGTTTCAACACGTGTGTGCAAACTCCCTCTGGATGAGGCAATAACACGCTACTAGTTTATTCATTAATATTAATGTCTTTTTGCCACAGGGGCCCCTGTAATGATTTCATCTGTTCATGTAATGTTTCAGTGATCAAATCATACAAACATCATTAGAGCATTTGAGACAGAGCTGCTAAAACAAGTCTAGATTGATACTATAATGTCAGAATCCATGCATACTGTGCCAAACTAAACGACCAGAACCAATGCAACTATAGACTCTTTCTGACATTTGGATTTTTGCCATCTGATCATCTCATGTTGGATTAACCAGTGAATCAAGGTCACATTAACATCTCTGAAACATATAGGAACAGAGGTGAGATGCATCAGAGGGGAACTTCACACGAACAAATTTGTCTTTACTTTTAATTCTGTTCACTTTTTGCTCAGACTGAACCATTGATTCAACTCCACAGTGATGTTCAAGCCATAGATTCCACTGGTGTTACAACAGACTCACACTGTATGATGTTAGTTTTAATGTTTTACCATTTAGCTGGTGACACACAGCAGCGGTGAGCTCAACAAATAGACAAATGCAAACCATAACAACAACAACAACAACAACAACATAATCCCAACATAAGTGAGACTTTCTAAATGTATGTTTTTAATACCGTTATGTCAAAAGAGGACGAAACCGAACGCAGCCTGTGAGGTTTTGGCTCTCCCTTGTGGTAATCTTTAATCATCGCAAGGAATTGTCCATGATCCCAATTCAACTGATAGTTCAACGAAGACAGCTCAAGAGAACCATAACGATCCCACAACTGATTAACAGTGAGGTGACGATCGAGGTAAATGCGAGCTCTGCTTAACGGCCCGAAGCGTCTCGTTTGTATTGACCCCGTTGATACACTCACTGCTGCGGCGACGGTAACAACGGCAGCTGCTAAAGGTTAGCCTTTAAGTCAGGTGACACACTCGGCTAACGACGCAATACACCGACGCAACAATCAATCTGCAGTACGACATTCAGACTCACTGGCTTTTCACTGCTGTAACGTTAGTTCAGATGCTCGAGCGGTGAAGCAGTGGACACGCAGACACCTTGAGTGCTCCAACCCCCGGCTAGCAGTAGCTTCGTTAGCATTCAAATAAGATATTGACATGGCTGTTAGCCGCACAACATCGTGTCATGTTGGAAAAGCAGCAGTTTCAGATGCACAGGCAACTACACTCAAATCTCCGATTATGATTGTTTCATATCATATTGAACAATTTATCTGTAACTTAACTTACCAAGCTCGATATGATATGTTACTGCTCCAAAATCGATGACGTTTTGTGTTACTGTAAAAACAGCCCGTCGGGATTTTCGACGTGCGACTTTAGTTCCGACCTGCTTTTCTGCTGCAGGACCGTCTTGGCCTTGACCCTGTCCATGCCCTACAGTGCCATTGAGTGGTGACAGTAGAAAACAGCAACGATGGTAAACGTAGAATCAAGATTTAAAAGGAGAATACAACAACTGAAAAGAAAGATATGGTTTGTGTGTGTGTGTGTTGTAAATATGAATTATAATACTGATTAAATCGATTAGGATATAAGAGTCACTACTCTGACCAACATATACAGAATACAGGAGGTGGTTGACACTGCTTACTGACATTTAATCTATTATAAACCATATTTAGTGTTACCATTTATATCAGTGAATGTGAGGTAAATAACACAAACACTTCTCTTAAAGCCATACAGCTGAATCAACAGCTCTCTGAGACAGTTTCAACAAAGGCGGAACAATATAACCTTTACGACAGGAGGATTTAATGCAGAACTGCTGTATTAGACTGCATTAGTTTTTGATATGATTTATTGGCAAATAAACTTCAATGAAATGTGAATGTGAGTGAAAGTGTCGCATCCTAGTACAGTGGAAGGCGCTATACGATTTTCACATTGGTTGGTATCCGCCATAACTCACAAAGAAGAAGGACGCAGTGTATCGCATGACATGACTCAAGTTTATTTTTGAAATGCATCTTTTCATCTTTAAACTGTTCAATGCCTCTGTTATATGTAAAATGTTGGATTCATCAGGTGTTACAAATGCTTGTGTCCACAGATATGTTATAAAAAACAAACAATTCATTTCTAAATAAATGCAGCTTGTTGAAAATGGCGTTAATGAACATCTCAACATGTGCTCGAGGCTCAGAATTAAATGGTGTGGTCAGTGTCCCATTAAATCTCACTGAAATGTTTTATCATCTGCTCTGTTTTATTTGTATTTGAAATTTGTTAATCTGTTTCAGTGTTTTAAACATTTTGTTGTTTTTTTTTTGTTTTTGGGAATTTTATGTTCAGCACATTCAGCTGCATCTCACATATGAAGTGTTGAATATAATGAAGGTTTATTGTGAACATTCAAGGACGGTGATCAGCAGGAGCTTAAGCGTATGCAGAGGGAACTCAAAGTCCAGCTCAGGGAGACGAAGGAGCAGTACGGAAGGAAGCTTGAGCAGAAGTAGCAGAACAACAGCATGAGGGAGGTGTGGGACAGGATGAAGATCATCACTGGCTGCAGCTCGAAGCGGGGTGCCACCGTCGAAGGAGATGTGTAGAGAGGGAACCAGCTGAACAACTTCTTCAACAGGTTTGACCACCCCAACTCATTCGCACCTCAGAGTACTACACCCCCCTCCCCACCCTCTGCTCTCCCTCTCAACACCAGCACAGAGGAGACCATCCCCCCACTAAAATCACAGCAGCCCAGGTGTGCGGAGAGCTGAGGAGGCTTCATCCCAGCAAGGCAGCGGGTCCAGAGAGAGTATCCCCTTGACTGCTGAAGGCCTGTGCGTTGGAGCTGGGAGACCCTCTACAGTGCATTTTCAACCTGAGCCTCTAGCAGGGGAGGGTCCCTCAGCTGTGGAAAACATCCTGCATCATCCCAGTCCCAACAAGACCAGAACATGAGGAGCTGAATGACTTCAGGCCAGTAGCCCTGACATCATACGTGATGAAGACCATGCTACTGCTACACCACCTGAGGCCACAGGTGCGTCACGCCCTTGACCCTTTGCAGTTTGCTTACCAGGAGAAGGTGGGAGTTTTCCATTGGGGACAGAAAGACATGGGGACATTGATAATGGTGATGGTGATGCTTTAGAATGGACTCAGAGAATCAGAATCAGAATAAAAGACAGAACACATGACATCATAATGTCCATTCTAAACCAAGTGTATATATAGAGAGAGCTGCTTCATTTCACCAGAAGATTTCACAGTTTTCACATTGACAACACAGAAATCATTGTATCAAGATAAGTTCAGAGAACCAAACTGAGCGATCCTTGAGCATCAAACCTTTTCACTAAGTACTTCAACAGCACTGACTGTCATACTTTCACATGAAGGAACAGATGCAGTTACATCTGTAACATTTTTTATATTTTTTATAAATTAATCATTAGTTTTTCATGTTAAATCTTAATCTGCCAAGTAACTTGTAACTACAGCTGTTACACAAACATAATACAGAAAGTAGAATTTATGCCTCTGAAATGTGGTGGAATAAAACCAAAGTAGCAGAAAATGGAGCAGTACCTCAAAACTGTACTGACTGTAAAAACATTACTGATATTTAGATCTTCTATCAGAATCAGATGCCTTTATTAGTCTCCCGCTCCTGAAGGAGAAATTCCATTTCAGTTACATCCCGTCCAGGAAACACAAAAAAAAGACAGTGACACATAACAGGGGAGGACAGGAGCGGGAGAACTGTGGGTCGCACACATGGAGAGCGCCCCGTTTACTTAGATGTGAAAGAGGAAAAACAAAAAAAAGCAACTCCCAAACTAAGCTCCTGTGGGGGGGGGGGGGGGGGGCACAGTGTGGGATTAGGAAAAAAACACCTCGGCACATAAGCAACATAGTAAGACATTACAACAAAATCTCAAGGACTTGTCAGGTCAGGGTCAAGGGTATGGTGGGTGTTTCCCCCGAGGAGCAGTTCCTCAGGTGGTTGACCAGCAAAATCCATTCATGGAAGCTCCCACCATGAACTATGGACCACCACTGTTCCCAAACAACATGGTGCAGCCAGGTCACCTGTTCTACCATCAGGCTTATAGGCAGGGACAGGTATGCTACTAAGTATAGATGAGGTCATCAGGAGTAGATCAATATGTGTAGTGATACACATACAGATACAGATGAAGGCCCAAAACACATTTGAATCTTAAACCTACAGTTCACAGGTGGATGTTACTTGACCTCAAAGATCAGCTCATCTTTCATTCACAGTTGGAGCTCAGTTTTAATCAAGTTAGGACTCATTCAACGCTGCATGAATGCTTTAATAACTGGTTTAGCTTTTGGCACTGTGGTCACATGACCTTCATGTGAAAACACACTCCTGACCTCTGACTTCTGTGACCTCCACAGATGTCACAGCAGCTCATTCAAACGCTTCTTAGAGTTTATAGGGAGGGGAAATCCTGACACCTGGTGGACAGATGACACCATTGCAGCTTGTCTAATTACCTGTTCTGTGTGTGTTTGTGGAAATTTATGTTTCTCTAGCCCAGAGTCAAATTGATGACTATGATGTTGTTTGACAGGCAGTCCTAAAAGCATGTGAGTTAGCTCCAGAGAGACAGTGGTTCAGGAAACAACTTTGACAGACTTATTTTGGACTTTGCACAGCATCAAGACGCTACTTTTGATAGGTGGGAGCTAGTGCATGATTTTAAGAAGCTACTTGAGTGGACTGTGTTGGAGTAGTTCAGACAAAGCCTGCCAAAGGTCATGCAAACATACTTGAATGACATGGATGTTAAAACCTGAGGCAGCTGATAACTATGTCCTCACACATAAGATTCACTGCCTGACAAATGCAATGGTCAGGCAATAAGGACAGCTTTTGAGAAGCACCACAGCACCACCTGGTGTCCAGCAGTGAACTCCCAACACAAGGGTGACAACACAAGCATTCTGCATTCCCAGGAAACAAACGTTCTTCTTTCCTGAGAGACATCATCTGTCATTGTCACATTAAATCTAGTTGTCCAGCCCAACAGAAATAAGCATCTCATTGGTTTGAATCCAGTACAAGAACAGGTGGAAATTGTTGGTAAAGCAGACTTGGAAATGTTTGATGGCTTCCTGTCTGATGGGATGGTGGCAGTTGAGGAGGAAGGGGTGGCTGAGACTCCTGTTATGGGTCTCAGAGACACAGCATGAGGACAACGTGGTAGCTGGTAGTATAAATCTGCCTGAAACATCTGCCATGGGGATATTTGTAGCTATTAAAATTTTTGGAGGTGCTTATAGTGGCCGCCTACATGTTCGTAGTATGATGTGCTCAGGTGGGAGTGGTGCCTGAATTACTGGTGAGGGGTGTTATCTTTCTTTTAGACAATGACTTGGTTCATGACCAGGTGGTGGTAATGACCCCCTCTTGTGTCCAACTACTTGTGAGATTGCAGAGACTGTTGATTTGGAGGCGGAATATCCAGAAGTCTGCCCAGTCTCTGTAGCCACCTGTTCAAAAACTAAAGCCCTCAAGATGCTAATGTTGAGGATGACGCGGTAGCAAATGCACTAGTTCTGGAGGTGTCCAGATTATAGGACCCTCCCCAGTTGATGACAGTTGACACAGTGTTTATCAATTGGTGTGGTGCAAATCAGTTGCCAGTGTTGAATGGGTAAAACCCCTAGTGTGGTTTTTTTTCTGTCTTTGTCCTACTGGGGAGCACTCAAAACAGCACATGGACTGAAGTCTTAACAAAATGCAGTTTATTAAGAACAATAACAATAGTCTAGGCCTAGAGTCTGTACGGTCATAATCCACCTGAACATCAAGTACAGTGGGAAGCCTATGTGCAGTTAAAGCAGAATAGTTGAGGTGGGTCCTAGTCTCCCTCATATGTGCATTAAATTAACAGCCTAAGGGCACAGCCAGGGATATTCCACTCAAAATCCAGTGCGTCAATTAATTTGTAGTTTAAATTAAACACTCCAAATTCAGTAACTAATCCCAGAACAAAGAGCCCTTGCCTTCAGACAGTGCCCCAAAATCACATTTCTGTTTTCCCTGATCGGGCAGGTGTTAATCTGTGCTGCTAATCAGAAGGCACATACTCACAGGCAACAGAGTGGGGGAGGAACAGACCCAAGAAATCACACATGGAACCTCCATGGAACCAATTTCATCAGACAAAGTTTATGGTAGATTGTTGAAGCCAAAGCATTTCAGAACTTGTGCCTCTCAGGGTATCTGAACGTTTTGTTCATGTTCTCATTCACCTTTAGCACAGGCAAGCAAAGTACAAAACTGGAAGAGGCAGGGCTATGAGCTGAACAACACTTTCAAAGCAAGTGAGTCAGCTCGCCTCTTCAGACCATTCCACCATGTTTGCTTCAATTATCCTGCTATGGCTCTGCGTCTTCTTCGTCATCCTTCAGTTCAAATCCCAGAGGCCAAAGAACTTTCCACCAGGACCCCCTGCCCTGCCGATATTGGGGAACATTTTGCACCTGAGCCTTAAGAACCCCTTGAAGGACTTTGAGAAGGTAAGAAAAACACACTGAAATAAATTATGTTGCTTTTCTAGTGCTTCCACTACACTTTTTTTTAACCTATTGGCTGTAAGTGTAAGATGAAAGCATGTGTGAAAGCCACTAAAATCTTTGCACTGCATAAGTTCTGAACCGGCCAAGGTTCACTCAAATCAGCACTATTGCTGACTTCATGACGACATAACACGTGGTTGTCTGTACAGAGTTGACTGCCAGTGAACTTGGCTCATGGCCAAAGGTACAAGCCATGCGCACAGGGTGTTTTCTAACTTACACCTAATACAATGGGTTACTCCAAAGTGTTGTTAAGCCACTATCTGTGAGGAGATTTTGAGATTTCCGCTGTCCCAAGTGAGGGAATGTGGAAAGAGACACTGCTGTTGATTATTCATAAATGCAAACAAAATTCCACCCCAGAAGTCCAGAGGTGGTGGCCAAAGTTTCAGCAGTTATCTCAGTGCTGGGCAAACAAAACCAAGTTCAAGGCTACAGGACACAAGCTGTGTCTGGCAGAAAGCTCACATAATGTCCAGTGATACCTGCCACCTTGAAAACAGAGACTCAGAGCTTCCTCCTTCAGGATGGAGACTCCCCAAGAAAAGATACAATAGATTCAAATGTTCATTTTTAGTCTGTGCAATGAAGTTACTTAATTTGCACTCCAGCGACTCATCTGCACCCTTTGTAGTAACCAATAGTTATACTAGTGTCTGACTATTTTTGACCTGTTTTTGATTGATGAGTCTGCTCTGGTGTCTTGTTTTGCCATGCTGCAAGCCAAATTTCCCATGTGAGATAATGAAAACTGAACTGAACTAAGTGAGCAAATGTGTATTTGTGATTTCAGTGAATTCCCCCTTTAAAGAGTAATATCCATCTGAAATTATGTGATCATAAATGTATTTTAAGCTCTGATGTGTTATCTTTGTCCCAGCTGAGGAAGTCTTATGGAAATGTCTACAGTGTGTTCATCGGTTCCAAACCAGCTGTAGTCATCAATGGGGTGAAGGCCATAAAGGAAGCGTTGATGAACAATGCCAATGAGTTTGCTGGACGACCCCATGACCTATTTGTCAGTGATACCACCCAGATGAAAGGTAAAATAGACATGAAATGTCATAGTGCAGAGAATGTGTTATTCAACCTATTTTTTTTTTTTTAAGTCATTGGACATTCACACAATATTTGTCAGCAATGTGTTTCTTTGTTTACGTGTACTCTATGCATTGATGGTATTGTTACCAGTATAATAACACATCTTGATCTAAAGGTGGGGAAAAGAGGAAAAAATGAAGGCAAGAGTTAGAGTTCGATGGAGTTCACTTTGAGCATATATTTGTTTGTGCAATAGGCTACTCAGTTTGCCAGAAAAAGGGAGGTAGGGCTGTAACTGATACCAGTTAACAATCAGACAGTCAATGGAAAAAATGAAGGCGAGAGTTAAAGTTTGTTGGAGTTCACTTTGAGCATATATTTGTTTGTGCAATAGGCTACTCAGTTTGCCAGAAAAGGGAGGTAGGGCTGAAACTGAAAACAGTTAACAATCAGGCAGTTAATTGAAAAAAGGAAAAAATGAAGGCAAGAGTTAGAGTTCGTTGGAGTTCACTTTGAGCATATATTTGTTTGTGCAATAGGCTACTCAGTTTGCCAGAAAAGGGAGGTAGGGCTGAAACTGAAAACAGTTAACAATCAGGCAGTTAATTGAAAAAATGAAGGCAAGAGTTAGAGTTCGTTGGAGTTCACTTTGAGCATATATTTGTTTGTGCAATAGGCTACTCAGTTTGCCAGAAAAAGGGAGGTAGGGCTGTAACTGATACCAGTTAACAATCAGACCGTCAATGGAAAAAAATGAAAGCAAGAGTTAAAGTTCGTCTGAGTTCACTTTGAGCATATATTTGTTTGTGCAATAGGCTACTCAGTTTGCCAGAAAAGGGAGGTAGGGCTGAAACTGAAACAGTTAACAATCAGGCAGTTAATTGAAAAAATGAAGGCAAGAGTTAGAGTTCGTTGGAGTTCACTTTGAGCATATATTTGTTTGTGCAATAGGCTACTCAGTTTGCCAGAAAAAGGGAGGTAGGGCTGTAACTGATACCAGTTAACAATCAGACCGTCAATGGAAAAAAATGAAGGCAAGAGTTAAAGTTCGTCTGAGTTCACTTTGAGCATATATTTGTTTGTGCAATAGGCTACTCAGTTTGCCAGAAAAGGGAGGTAGGGCTGAAACTGAAAACAGTTAACAATCAGGCAGTTAATTGAAAAAATGAAGGCAAGAGTTAGAGTTCGTTGGAGTTCACTTTGAGCATATATTTGTTTGTGCAATAGGCTACTCAGTTTGCCAGAAAAAGGGAGGTAGGGCTGTAACTGATACCAGTTAACAATCAGGCAGTTAATTGAAAAAATGAAGGCAAGAGTTAGAGTTCGTTGGAGTTCACTTTGAGCATATATTTGTTTGTGCAATAGGCTACTCAGTTTGCCAGAAAAGGGAGGTAGGGCTGAAACTGAAACAGTTAACAATCAGGCAGTTAATTGAAAAAATGAAGGCAAGAGTTAGAGTTCGTTGGAGTTCACTTTGAGCATATCTTTGTTTGTGCAATAGGCTACTCAGTTTGCCAGAAAAAGGGAGATAGGGCTGTAACTGATACCAGTTAACAATCAGACAGTCAATGGAAAAAAATGAAAGCAAGAGTTAAAGTTCGTCTGAGTTCACTTTGAGCATATATTTGTTTGTGCAATAGGCTACTCAGCTTGCCAGAAAAGGGAGGTAGGGCTGAAACTGAAACAGTTAACAATCAGGCAGTTAATTGAAAAAATGAAAGCAAGAGTTAAAGTTTGTTGGAGTTCACTTTGAGCATATCTTTGTTTGTTCAATAGGCTACTCAGTTTGCCAGAAAAAGGGAGGTAGGGCTGAAACTGAAAACAGTTAACAATCAGGCAGTTAATTGAAAAAATGAAAGCAAGAGTTAAAGTTCGTCTGAGTTCACTTTGAGCATATATTTGTTTGTGCAATAGGCTACTCAGTTTGCCAGAAAAGGGAGGTAGGGCTGAAACTGAAACAGTTAACAATCAGGCAGTTAATTGAAAAATTGAAGGCAAGAGTTAGAGTTCGTTGGAGTTCACTTTGAGCATATCTTTGTTTGTTCAATAGGCTACTCAGTTTGCCAGAAAAGGGAGGTAGGGCTAAAACTGAAAACAGTTAACAATCAGGCAGTTAATTGAAAAAATGAAAGCAAGAGTTAAAGTTCGTCTGAGTTCACTTTGAGCATATATTTGTTTGTGCAATAGGCTACTCAGTTTGCCAGAAAAGGGAGGTAGGGCTGTAACTGATACCAGTTAACAATCAGGCAGTTAATTGAAAAAATGAAAGCAAGAGTTAAAGTTCGTCTGAGTTCACTTTGAGCATATATTTGTTTGTGCAATAGGCTACTCAGTTTGCCAGAAAAGGGAGGTAGGGCTGAAACTGAAACAGTTAACAATCAGACAGTCAATGGAAAAAAATGAAAGCAAGAGTTAAAGTTCGTTGGAGTTCACTTTGAGCATATCTTTGTTTGTGCAATAGGCTACTCAGCTTGCCAGAAAAAGGGAGGTAGGGCTGTAACTGAAAACAGTTAACGATCAGACAGTTAATCAGTCAGCGACCTTGTTTACATGTACACAGAGAAACTCATTTATGCAATATTTATTCTCAGTCCTGAGGAAAAACAGCTGACCTATCCCTATCCAGCAGGTCTACACATCGTTCTAATAGGCCGACTTTTCTTGTCACTGCAACTCTCAACTTGATCCCAGTTAATATGTTGGCAGCATCTGTCTTGCACAACATCTGGCTGCCAGTCTGTCTGTCTGCCACAACTTTGTCAAAGTTCATTATTGAGAGTAGGAATACATCAGATGGGAATGGAGAGATAGCATCCATCACCATCAATATGAAATTTTGTAACTGTAATAGGACCCATAAGACAACATATTATTGTGACCTATATATATCAGCATATACATTCATTCATTCATTCATTCATTCATCTTCTATACCCGCATATCCCTTTCGGGGTTGCGGGGGGCTGGAGCCTATCCCAGCTAACAATGGGCAAGAGGCGGGGTACACCCTGAACCGGTCGCCAGCCGATCGCAGTCAGCATATACAGTATATGTTTATTTCCCAACTCCATTTCTGCCCTTGCAAAGCCCCCCCGTCCCATTTTAAGTACCCCCACTGTGTTTGGGTACTTGGCGTCATTGGAAAGATAACACTGAAACAGATGTGGGACACAGAGGCCCCCCAGTACACCTAGGAATTAGGGTTAGGGTTAATTTCCTCTAGGCTAGCAGGTAGTGATGTAACTGCTGATCAAAAAACTTTTCTGCCTCAAGTGATCCTAGTTCCTAGTCTTTGCCTCTACCATAATGTGAAATAGCTGTTGCATATTATTTTTGAACTGTGATATTTTGAGAAAGTGTTCCACGAGATGACCTGTAATCTCACACTGTATGCTCTTTGTGAAACTACACCTGTTGTAGGAGTAATTCTGGCAGATTATGGCTCTAGTTGGAAGGACCATCGTCGCTTTGCTCTGATGACCTTGAGGAACTTTGGTCTGGGGAAGAATTCCATGGAGGAGAGGATTCATGGGGAGATACAGTACATCGTAAATACACTGGAAAAGAGCATTGGTATGTCATCCGTAGGTCCAGGGTTGACTTTAGTCAGTGACATTGACATCTGCACCACAAATATTCTAATATTTATTCAGAATATTCCAAGGTGTATGGAAATGGATTTTACAGAGTCCTTTTTAAAGAGGCCCTCTTCCACTCCCTGCTCACTGCATGAGCTTGTGTTGCCACATTGAATTTGTATTGTGTTATAGTTAGTTAAATGTTCTTTTCTATTCTTGTTTGATGCCGTGTCATACTTTATCTACATTGTCTATTTTACAGGCAAAACCTTGAGTCCTCAACTTATGTTTCACAACGCGGCCTCCAACATCATCTGTCAGGTTCTGTTCGGTAGACGTTACGAGTATGACGACGATTTCATCAAAGTAATTGTTCAGTGCTTCACTGAGAATGCCAGGATAGCCAATGGACCATGGGCTATGGTGAGTCAAAGCATGTTCCGAGGGTACCGACCCTGGCTCAAAGGCTAAAGGTCTACAGCCTTGCTAACAGCTCTATGAAGCTGTACATAGGCACAGTTGTGCTTTGAGCTAAATGGTCAAAGTACAACTAACATGCTCACAGTGGCAATACTAATATGCTGATCTTTAGCACAGGTAGTGTCTAAGCACGCTAACTTGTTTATTAGCTGATGGGAATACCATTCATTTTGCTGGTTTTTGATTGTATTAGGTATTTGAAAGTAATAGACAAATCGTGACCAGATGATGAGTCCAGAGCAATAGTCAGAGGATCATCAAAGCTATTACACTTAATCCTTAGGGGAACAGAATCTCTATACAAACCTTCATGGTAATCCATTCAATAATTGTCACTTAAAACCACAAACATGAACCTCGTGGTGGCATTAGAAGAAAAGCCAGGACATCAGGTGTTTTAAAAAAAAAAAACCTAGGATACCTGAACTCCTGCACTTGAGACTTCTGGAATTGAGTGGAACATTTTTTGTGAGAGAGAACATGGTGCTGATAAGTATGTCGTACTCACCTGCACAGTGCACCAGGGCACATTGAAGATTAGGGTTTGGATTAGAGGGCTTTGTCACCTCATTCAACTGTTGCTTATCTGTTTAGAGCAATTCATACCAGAAAGCAGAATCAGCATGTTTTAATTCAAATAAACTGATTCATTTTTTTTTTAAATTATTATTATTCACAGATATATGACTCTTTTCCCATGATTCGTAAGCTGCCACTGCCCTTCAACAAGGCCTTCAAGAATATTGAGGTATGTTAACTGAAAAAAAAATAATGGAAAAAAAAAAAGCCTGAATTAAAAATTAAATGTAAAAATTATCTTGAAATATGAACATCAATAGCACAATGGTTTCTTTTTTTTTTGCTAACTACTACTACTACTGACTTTCAGATTTGTCAGAAACTTGCAAAAGGCTTGCTGACTGAGCACAAGAAAACCAGAGTCTCCGGAGAGCCACGAGACTTTGTTGACTGCTATCTGGATGAAATGGAAAAGGTGTGTGTATAAGGGGTTAAAAGACTCTTACTACAAAACATTTGCATGTTTGGTGTTGAGTGTGTGTTCATCAGTAAGGTATAATTATATTTAATGTGTGTCTGTCTGAAAAAAAAAAACCCATTCCCCTCTTTTTAGAGAGGCGATGATGGTTCCTCATTTTCAGAAGACCAGCTGAGTATGTACGCACTAGATCTTCACTTTGCTGGTACTGACACTACCTCCAACACCCTGCTTACGGGTTTCCTCTACCTTATGACCCACCCACACATACAAGGTATGCCTGCACCTGTAAATATGGTTATTGCTTTACTGTCATTGGCTCCATAGCTCTACCAAGGTCAGATAAAATTTGTATCCACACATCCATCTTTTTTTTTTCTTTTTTTTTTGTTTTTGTTTTGCACCAAGGAATTCTTTCTATGAAGTCATAAACAAAATAGACATTTTTCACAGAAGACATGTCAAAATATCTGCTGTGGAAAAGGCCTAGCAGTGACAAGACCAATATAAAGAGCTCAAGGCTTTTTAATGAGAATATGGACAAAGCATATGTATGTATCTGTTCTATGTGCTATGTATCCATGCAGCACATGTATTGGCAGGGTTCTCATTACCCTCCAAGATTCTTGCAAGAACAAAGAGGTGGTCCCCAGAGCAAAAACTGCATTTTTTATCCTTGATCTAAGGCCCAATAATTACCTTCAGTCTCCTTTCCAGCAATGTAGCGTTGTCTTTCCAACATAGGCCTCTTTCACAGAAGACAATTTCACATGTCACAGTATGAAAAGCACAGGTGTAAAAAATCCTTTTAATCCTCTGTAACAGAAGTAGGGTGTTGCTAACAGTTATCTTATTCCTCTGCCCCCCTTTGCTGTATCTCACAGAACGTTGTCAACAGGAGATAGACAAGGTGTTGGAAGGGAAGGACCAAGTCACTTTCAATGACAGACACCACATGCCTTATGTTCAGGTATATCAGATTTCTCAGATTTCGCTTTCATGTCATGCATTTACATGGATTTAGGTGGGTTGGGTACGTTGAAGTCCTTGCCACTTTGCTTATATTAGAGGCCCTCTAATATACACCGAGCGTTTTTTTAAACGTGTCTTCATGCAGGCAATGATCCATGAAGTGCAGAGGATAGCTAACACTGTCCCACTGAGTGTCCCACATGCTACGACTAAAGATACAGAGCTCACGGGATATTCCATTCCCAGGGTAAGAAGCAACTGGTGTTGAAAAGATTTTGGCAATGGTGACAGTAGAGTTAAGTGATGTGGTAAGAAGCCTCACAGGACTGTATGACTTTTTTGTGGAAATCTTAATTTGTACCAATGTTGCAAATCTAATTCGTATTTAATCACAATTTACTCTATTTCACTGATTGTAAGAAAACAGTGGTGTCTTTCAGTGTAGGCAATAAATTATCATCCTGTTTGTACCATTCTTAAGTAACAGCACAAATATTAAATATAAACCTCTTACAAATACGTTCTGCCTTCCTCTGTGCCTTTTCTTCTTTTGCTTTAATTTCTCCCCAGGGTACACTGATCCTTCCTAACCTGAGCTCTTTGCTTAGTGAGGAGGGACAGTGGAAGTACCCCCATGAATTCAACCCTGAAAATTTCCTCAATGACCAGGGAGAATTTGTTAAACCAGAAGCCTTCATGCCTTTCTCTGCAGGTATGAGCACAAAAAATGAACAGTATGTTTCTCATTGTATCCCACCTGCAGTGGTGTGCCCAGATATGTAACCGTTGTAGATGACTTTGAGGTCTCCTTTGTGTCTTAGGTCCTCGTATGTGTCTCGGAGAGGGTCTGGCTCGTATGGAGCTCTTCCTCATTATGGTGACGCTGTTGAGGAAGTTTAAGTTCATTTGGCCTGAGGGTGCAGGAGAGCCAGACTACACACCAATCTATGGGGTTACTCTGACTCCCAAACCCTATCACATGAAGATCCAACTCAGGGCAGCTCAGTAAGGAGGTCTGCAGACACATGGCAGAAGCAGAGGAGGCTGACCCAGGTTTACACCAGCAGCCATTAATTCCAACAGAGGGTTTGTGGTCCTACCCTTCATGGTAGTTAACAATACACATAGTGAAATGTGCCAAAAGGTGGGCAAGCTGATTTATGGAAGCCCAGAATTAATGACAGTTGATATTTTGAGCAATCATTTGGTCTTGAAGCCATGTTTTTAGTCTAGTGTGTCACATTCCTTTTTAATAATGTAATACTAGTGAGAATAGAATAGTGATTTAATTGTGTGCATTTATGAGATGAAAAAATAAAATGTAATATCAACAAAATCTTATCAGTCTTCCCATTTTGTCTGTTTTTTTTTTTTTGTTTGTTTTGTTTTGTTTTTAATAGACTATATGTTATACACCAAATAGAAAAATAAATAAATGGATACAGTGGAAAGGCATTATGGTCTCAACCGCAGCCTGAAAGAGTTGACTGTGTTCTCAAAAATTACCTTATGGTAGAATCAACAAAATGTCACAGTGTCAGTAAAACCGTGTAAACTTGGTTGTTTTGCATGAACAATGGGAGACAAAAGGCTTCATAAATGTGCTGCATTTTTACTGTGGGACTGCTCTAATGGATGCAGGCTACCTGATGAATGTAATTCAGTACATTTTATAAAGTTAAACACAACATAAACAAGTCAAACCAGCATGTATTATATATTTTGAACCAACCATGAAGTGCACTGTGTTAGACTGAAGTGTAATATTTTTCTTCTGTTTTTTTCTGCTTTCTTAAAAAGTGAGTGACAAGTTATCCTGGTTTAACCATAGACTGTATACAAAGTAAGCAATTTGTATATTAAAACAAATTGCGTTAAAGTGTGACACAAAATGTTAGTTTTAAGTATTTAGTATGCTAATCAACTTGGACAGAATCTTCATCTCTGTCACTGCCTCCAGAGAGTCCCACCTAACTCGTCCTCCAATCGCTGAGTTGGCATCTCTTGCTGTCACACTCTGGCCCCAGAACACAGTAGCACAAACTGTCTCACTGGCTACCACAGACTGGTAGAACATTTGCAGCATCTTTTTGCAAACACTGTAGCCTCTGAGCCTCCGCAGGGAGTAGAGCTGACTCCGGCCCTTGTGTCACCCAACCCACTCCAGCCTGTCTTCCATGTGAATTCCTGCATAAGTCCTGCATAAGGCCCCTTGTCAGCACCTTTGTCTTGGTTATGTTCATTTGCAGAGGGTCCAATCTGCACCACCCAACAAAGTCATCCACCAGGCCTATTTTCCTCCTTCTGTTATCCAATGATACATTCCACAATAGCAAGGTCATTAGAAATCTCCTGCAGATGGCATGACCTGCCAGAGATCAGAGTACAAGGTATAAACAGAAGTGGGAGAGGACAGTGTGGCGGATTTTTTGGTAAATACTTATGCTCAGAATAAGTGCACGCCCAGAGTAGACAGGCACACAGCCAGTCATGTCCAGGCAAGTCTAGACATGCCCATACAATGCCCATATTCCTTTGTTTTATTTTTGTAACTGAGCTGGGCTGGGACATCAATAGTTACAGAAAACATCATCAAATAAACAGGTGGTCAAGGAGAAGTACTTGGCAACAGGCCAACAATAGACCCCAAGCAAGATATAATGGTGGAAATCCCCAGGTATGTCAAATAAAAAAGAAGGTTAAGGGAGGCTCCTGAGATGAAAGTTTTGCTGTGTTGCATGCTTATACAACCAAATTTACAGAATCACACCAGACTGTGCCTGAATCTTTGTTTTACTTTGTCTTCATCTGAACTGAGTAATTAAGTGACTGATAGACATTGAGAAAGTATTACAAATCACATGTTGTGGAAAGATCTGAAGAGCAATTGGTCCATCTGAAGACTTTTTTATGACAACAGACCCCAAGGGGGGCATCTGTGTTGCTCATCACAGTTCCTTAGTCTTACAAACTGTGGCCTGCTAAAACTGTTTAAACTGTTCAAAATGTCTTATGACTCTGCGGTGGCATCTGCAGTTTTCTACGCAGTGATCAGCTGGGGCTGTGGAAGCTCCGTGAGGGACAGGTCAGGACAAACTGACAAACTGGTCAGGAGAGCTGGCTCTGTCCTGGACTGCCCTCTGGACACTATCGACGAGGTGGGTGAGAGGAGGATGTTAGCCAGGCTGACATCGATCATGGACAACCCATCCCACCCCCTGCATAAGACAGTAAGGGATTTAAGCAGCTCTGTCAGTAGCAGACTGCTGCATCCAGTGTGTAAGAAAGAACGCTGCTGCAGGTCCTTCATCCCAACAACTGTCAGACTGTTTAACTCCAGCATCACGTAATGTAGCTCTGTGCTGATGCTGTCTTTCTTAATTCTACATCATAAACTCACTTTGTTTTGCACTACTGCTTTCAACACTAATATATGCTCACGTTATCCATTTCATCTGGTGCAATTTCTAAGTTATATATTTCTCTCAACTGTGCAGTAAAACTATTTATTATCCATATCGGCAACAGTACTTTTATAATCTGTATATATTGTGCATAAACATAGTCCCATACTATATCTCAAGTGCAATACTATTTCTTAAGTGCAATACAACAATATGACATTAGAAGTTTTCTCATAAGAATATTGGCAAGAATACATTTTATGGCAGTAGGATTTTTATGGCATTTACTACTTTTATTTTTCCTAATCAGCACAAATGTACATAAACATAGTGGTTGTTCTATTCTGGATCCTGTATACTTTTTTATTTTTACACCTTTATGCCACTGTGCTTGCTCTTTGTAATACTTGCTGGCTGTGACGACTGAATTTTCCCAGTGTGGGATCAATAAAGTCTTATCTTAAAAGGGTCATATGGGTGGTGAGAGTTATACTATATTGTGTGAGTTTTAAGAGTTTTTGAGCATTATTCAAAGCTACAAGACTAGAGGTTGACTTGAAACAAGGGATGACAAGGGATGTTTGTGTTGCTTTGTGGTTGTTCTATGTCTCTCTTGAGTTGTTTTTGAATCTCAAAAGCAGGACCAAACCAGAGAGTTCTCTTCAGCTCAAAATTGAAGGAATCCATATTTTTGAATGAGTATGAGATAAAGTCTAAATGATCCATCAAAGTAATTGAGTCAATACCTGAACCTTTCAGAAACTTGGGAAGTTCTTCACAACTGAAACTGAACAATATTTTTATGGCAATGCAAGTGTGCTGGGTATTGATGGTAAATGCAACATTAGGAGCCTGGGAAGTTGTTCATGTTCAAGAGGACTGAGGATTGAGACGTGTCCAATCAGGAACAAAAATATCTCTAAAAGTTTTATTGCTTTATTTGTTGTGTCTCTGACAACTGTTGTGATCAGACTCTTATCTGCTTGCTGCTGCAGATATTTATGGTGGCTCTGAGGGTCAAAACACAACCACATTTCACAAAACACAATGTTTCACAAAGCAACATTTCACACATGACAACACACAAAATTTTTGATCCTTACACGTAGGTTTTCAGGTCAAATCAGGTTATACAATGAACTTGATGCAGTCCTCTCTGTAGGTCACATGACCGTGCAAAGGTTGTGTGTTTATAAAGTTGAAATACTGGCAGAGGAGAGAGTAGGATCATTAGAATCACAGCTTCATCATGTTCGCATCTGTGGCTCTGCTCTTGGCGGTTGTTCTGCTCTTGCTGCTCCTGGGTCAGAACCGCAGGCCCAAAAATTTCCCTCCAGGCCCCCGGCCCATCCCCATCATTGGAAACCTGCTGGACCTCAATCTGGAGAACCCCATTGCAGATCTGAACAGGGTAACGCTGAATGATTGTTACCATCACAATTATTTGAGATTTAATAACCTAAATTGGTAAAATTCAAGAGAGCATCATATTGAAAAAGTGGTGATTATTTTTGCCTCTGTGCTTTTGCTATGTGTTCATACTGTATGTGTCCTAGTTTACATGATCTCTGTTTTTATAGATTTAGCTAGAGATTGGGAAAATTGTTGATTTTACTCACTGGATAGATTTAATGTAATAGCCTTTGTTTCACACCAGTGGTAGAAAGTGCGATGCTGCTGTTGTTCTTAACCCAAAATGACCCAAGACACTCATCTTGGGTGACTTGGGTCACGGTGACTGTTATCACATACAAGCCGATTCTAAAAAGGTAGGCTGCTGTGTTAAACATAAATAGAATAGAGCAGTGGTTCCCAACCTTTTTTCCTTGAAGCCCCCCTTGCCTGTGTCCAAGACAAGCCATGCCCCCCAACCCCAACTCCTACCTCCATACATGCACTAAAAGAATAAATTGATTAATTACAAACTTTTTATTGCAAAATAAACAGCAGTTGTAGGTTTTTGTTCTTATCCAGTTAGGTGTGTTATTGGGATTTTATAAACTTAATTTGCACAACCATAATTTTGGTAACCTGACAACTGCAGATAAAATTGTGCACACCCCCTGTGATCTCGCACAGTGCAGGGCGCGGACCCCAGGTTGGGAACCACTGGAATAGAGTGTGATAACATACTCAATAAAAAACAATATGTTTAATATTTTACCTCATCACTCACTTCATTGATATGTGTAAATATGCTTATTCTTAAAGCCTTTTCTTAACAAAACATTAACGAAAACATCTTAATAATTCACTCATTCTAGAATCTGATGGTTGTGCTGAATAAAGGTCAATCACCTATGCCCCTGTAACAATAATCTCCTGTGCCTTTGTCCCCAGTTGGCCAAACGCTATGGTAATGTCTACAGCATGTTCATTGGTCCCAGGCCTGCAGTCATCATCAATGGGGTGCAGGCCTTGAAAGAAGCCCTGGTCAACAAAGCTGCTGACTTCTCTGGCAGACCACAAAACCTGATGATCAATCATGCAGTACAAGTGAAAGGTACAGAGGGACCATTTGACTTTCTGTGTGTTTGTCTCTGCAGAGGGATTTCTGATTCATGGTACACGCCGTTCCATTGTAATAAATATGGTGTCCTGCCACTCTGTGCCAGTTTGGATTAATGTCAATGGTGTCGTAATCAAGATAGTCAAATAGTAATTTATTATACTCAGTGGCATATCACCAAAATCTGTGCCCCATACACACATAGCCTCCCCCTTCCCCTTTTAATACATGCATTGTCTTACCTATACATATAACTGTATCAACAAGTAAACACATGTACCTGCAGTGTGTTACATTTACTGACTTTTATTACTAACGACAGAAATGGAATTCATTGGAGTCAACTTTTTATTTGGAGAATTAAGGTGTTTGCTCTTGATGTCATCACATTCCCAGCATCTACTGGAGGCTCAAGCGGTTGTTTATAATAATGTGGAGGTTAAACCTTGACTGAAACTTCATTCAGTGCATGAAAGTGAGTCCTTGTAAGCTCTAAATTCACCCTTTTGCATGCAGCTCATGCTCCTGGAGTGGCTCTAGCAGATTATAACAATGTATGGAAAGAGCAACGACGCTTTGGTCTGATGACCCTGAGAAACTTTGGCCTTGGGAAACAGCTCATGGAGCAGAGCATCCTGGACGAGACAGAACGCATCATGAAGATACTGGAGCAGAGTGTCGGTACGTCTACTCTGTGAACACGGTACAAATTTGGCTAAACACTGATATTAAGCAGATGTCTTCTAGGATCTAGGATCTATCACTGTTCATGTTGTTCTTCCAGGTAAGACGATGAATCCTAAACACCTGTTCCACAGTGCAGCCTCCAACATCATCTGCGGAGTTCTGTTTGGAATGCAGTTCAACTATGACGATGACCTCTTGAAGGATTTTGTTAACTTTTTTTATGACAGCTCCAAAATGATCAACGGGCCCTGGAGTATGGTGAGTCGCATTTTTGACAACAAAACCACTGAATAAATATCATCACAACTATAAATCTTCAGTAAATATAATATGTAAACTTGCTCCCTAAAACAGTGTGACATAGATGATCGATACTGAACTGTTATGTTTAAGTAGAATGGTCAGCATTAGCTAATTTATAATATGTGCAAGAATAAAAAGAAGTGGATTCAGATCTCAGTACTTCAGAACTTTGTACCTTTATTAATGTTACATAATTAAGTCATTTCGCCAATCAACCAATTTATCAATTGTTACTGAGCACTGCAGGAAAATGTCTTGTCTTTGAATCAGATGTGAGATGATTGGGAAAAGTGCGTCTTAATACTTAAAGCTAATTTTTCATTTTTCTCTCCCACACAGATTTATGACACTATTCCCCTGGTACGCAACCTGCCACTGCCCTTCAACAAAGTCTTTCAATTGTTCAAGGTATGTTTTCTGAAACACTTCAATGTCTGCTACAAGGCACATAATGACTGATGGGTTAAACTTATAGCAAGTGGCTCTATGAGGCTGCTCTGAGCTAAATGCTACTGTCAGCATGCTAACATGCCCACAGGGAGAAGCTTAACATGGGAAGGAAGGAAGGTAGGAAGAAGGAAAAGTTAAGGGAAAAAGACATCAACTAATGAAACGAATAGGAGAGAAAGAATGAATGTACTGTAGTGAAGTTGGCAGCAGGGTGATACATGATTAGTACGTCATGACTGACTGACTGACTGACTCAGGCTCTGCAGTAAAGTGAAGGGACTTTGCAGAATGACACAGTTCTAACTTAATGGAGCTGCAGAGAGATTTGAATAAGGACGACAACATGAGTTTAATTACATCTTTAAGTGCTTAAAACAGCAAAACTTCACAAGGCTGCTGAATAACACTGATATCATGTTACTGAATATGGAATGCCAGGAAATTAGAGTCTCATATACTGTAAAATCCCTGTGTCAAGATTTTTTGGCTTCACATTGATCAGTACATTACAAAAATAAAAAGTTGTGGCCCCGGAAAACAAAGCATCACTATGTGTCCTTGAGAAACCTTGAATTGTTTATTTAAAACATTTCTAAACTGCAAACTTCTTCTTGCCAGTCTGCACGTGAAAAACGTTCGGAGTTGATGGTTGAGAGCAAAAAGACCAGAGTTCCTGGTAAACCACGACATTTCATTGACTGCTACCTGGATGAAATTGATAAGGTGTGTGTGTCTAGCATGGTGTTGACCGTTCAGACATTTTAGCTGCAGTGGTGTTGACAGAATGAACAGTGTTCACCCACTCTTTCTCTCTGCCTGCCTTCAAAGAGAGGAAACGATGGCTCGTCATTTTCTGAAGACCAGCTTTGTTCATATCTCATGGATCTTCACTTTGCTGGGACAGACACGACCGCCAACACCGTACTCACTGCCTTCCTCTACCTAATGAATTATCCAGAGGCACAGGGTATGTCTGTCCATCGTCTGTCACTCTCCACTTGACGCAGCCCTGCGAGAGGCATGGCTCTCCAGATGACAGAGTCCAGCAATCTGAAATATCAGTCTGAATAATATCAGTATTTTGAACATTTTTGTGGTTTGTAGCTTGCAGCTAATGTATTCTAATGACTTTGATGATCCCCTTACTTTTTGTCTAATGCCACCGTTGGACAGACATTTGTAGTTCTGAGTGAAATATTTCTTTTTTAATTGTTATTATTTACTTATTTTAATTTGTCCAATACCTTTGGTTTATGACCAAATACCTGAAATACCAATGACATTCCCATTGGCCTCAACAGTTCAGGCTGATATGTAGCACATAAAGATAAATCTTGCAGAGTTTTCTCTTGCTGTCTCACTCTTCGTCTCCTGCGGTCCATGCTGTCTCTGTATTCCTCAGAGCGATGTCAGAAGGAAATCGACAGAGTTCTGGATGGGAAGGATTACGTCAGCTTTGAATGCAGGAACCAGATGCCATATGTGCAGGTATAAAGATTACTGGGTCATATTCAAATCAATATTTAAACCTCTATTTTGTGTGTGATATTTTGAATTTTTAAATGCTATGACGTGTGAAATCGGTTATTTTACATATGTGGGACTTACACTTCTACAGTGTGATGCTCTGACAGCTGTCTCTGTCATGCAGGCCGTCCTTCATGAGGTCCAGAGGTTGGCTAACACTCTTCCTCTCAGTCTTTTCCACTGCACCACTAAAGACACGGAGCTAATGGGATACTCCATACCCAGGGTAAGAATAAAATATCAATTGTCAATGTAATATCCCTCATAGCACTAAAGGAAAAGAGTTGAAAATTCTCTGTCCCCAATCTTGAGTGACGACAACTGACGCTAAATATTCCTGTATACCCAGTGGTGAGTCCATCCTTACAACCACATTTACATGTAATTCTGTGAAGGACTGTTCAAAGCTACAGAACCACATATTAACATTCAGTTCAGGTTGATTTCATCAGTTCATCTTGTTTTTGCTTCAGCAGATACTGAGTATGCTGCACAAAATACCATCAAGGCTTTTCAAAAGTTAAGAAATGTTGGCCACAACAATGCATTACATTTGAGGGTGTAATCAAGAGTATAAGAAGTTAAATGAATTGTGTAAGAAATGCTCACCTCCCCGTGGTTTGTTCTGTGCTTGAGCCTCCACTTCTGTCACCACTTCCTAAAACCTCTGAAAAATAAATATCTGCAAGGACGATTTTTCTGCAAGAATATATATTTTGAACATTAAATCTAGCTTCTAGAATTTTGTACAAACACTGTGAAATCCAGTGCCGTTACAGTAGAACAGTTCATAGCACAGTCCAGTACTAACAACAGTTCAATTAATGCCGCGTTGAAGAGTGTAAATAGGCAAACCCAACTCAATATTACATGCTGGAAGTGCCATCAGCTGCTTATGATTAAGAAGAAGAATGTGTGTGAATGAAAGGATGAAGGGAAAGTGTCTGATTTTCATATCCAGCGGAATCATAGTTATGTGTTTACATTTTAATAGCCTTCGTCTCCTCTTTGTTTATTGCTCTTCAGGGAACCGTTGTCATCCCCAACCTGCACTCAGTGCTGAATGAGGAGGGACAGTGGAAATCCCCCCACGGATTCCACCCTGAAAACTTCCTCAATGAGAAGGGCGAGTTTGTGAAGCCAGAGGCTTTCACGCCTTTCTCTGTCGGTGAGTGAAAATGAGTCCATGAGATAGACTGAAAGATTAATTGGAGGTTTGACTGAGGAAATATCATTAGGTCATAGAAAATATATATGTGAGTATCTCTACCTGCAGGTCCTCGTACGTGTCTTGGAGAAGGTCTGGCTCGAATGGAACTCTTCCTCATCGTTGTGACTCTGCTGAGGAGGTTTAAGTTCATCTGGCCTGAGGATGCAGGAGAGCCAGACTACACTCCTATTTTTGGAGCGACCCAGACCCCTAAACCGTATTCCATGAAGCTTCAACTCAGATAGACTACTGAGAGAAACAATTCAGACAGAGATCAGCCTAATACCACAATTTACTGAATCATTGAACAAAATTCAACTTTTCAACATAAAACCAGTCTTGATTAAAGTTACATTCATCAATATTTTTCTGAGTAATGGATCAAACTGACTTCGAGAACATGAGGGGGCTCACTGGCAGAGACCAATCTACAGAGAATCTTCACCAACGTTGCAGTTTCCTTCAGCTTTGTCGAGCTTTATTGTGTCTTCCAGCTTGTTGTTTTGGTTTTACAGCACACGGCTTTGGTTGGTTTAGTCCCACGGTTCACATCAACCCTAGTTTACTGCATACAGCTGCTGCTTACAGCCATTTACTTGTCCAGCACCAGACAGCAAACAGCCAGAGTTAGTGACTGGTTGCTGAATGTCGTGGAGCACTTACAGTAGCAGCTGAACTAAGACTCAGCATTGGACTTACATTCAGCAGGATACCAGAAACACAACGGATTCACACAACAACAGTTGTGTCAATAAGCAACTGCTTGACAACGAATGCAGCACATCAACTAAAAGTTATTGTCAACTTACTGTTCAGTGATTCAGTAAGATAATTACACTGATAATATGTCAAGATTGTGAGTAAACTCTTTTCTGTCATTCTCAATTGAGGATTAATGTAGCTTCAAATATCACAGAGAGAAAAAAAAAATCTTAACTGTTCTGTGTCTGTGACCTTTTCTTTCAGTGTGATAAAGCTGCTAATTGACGTAATAGTGCAGTTTACAGTTTGTCATTTATAGGTGAGATTTGATTTTATCAGATGAAACTCTAATCTGAAACAGACTTTCAGCCGGATGTTATGTTATGTATGTTATTATTAGTATAACCCTATTACTCTGTGTTTCCTTGCTGCCAGTACAAAAATTAAAATTGTAAAATGATGTCACTTTTTATCAAATAAATAAGTTGTGCGACTTCAAATCATGTGTAACCCTGTCATCTGTTCAGATAGATGTTATGATAATCATAAAATAAATGACTCAATAGTCCCTCTTTACCCATAGACATTTTAGATTAGATTTTGATGTAATATGTGTACACGTGGAAATTTTGACCCTATGGTGGCACTAAAGGAGATGTCAGCCACACTAATCTGACTCCTCATACCATAATCACCAGAATTCAATCTCTGGGGATTCTAGACATCCAGAGCAAATTTGGTGGAAATCAACCAGTTGTCAAGATGTCTTGATTGTTCTTCGCCAAAGTCATTGGGGCAAAGTAACAAGTTCGTCCATTTACACAAATGCTGTACTGGATCTGCATGCAGTACAATTTTGAAGTGTTGACCTTTAGTTGCATATTTTCATTTCATGCTAGACTTCTACTCCACTGCATCTCTCAGGTAAATAATGAACTTTTTTTTTTTTTTTTTTTTTTTTTTTTACACTACATTGTTGTATAATATTCCTTCTAATAGCGGTACTTACACGGTACTTCTCAGATTAAGATTTAATCTAAATCCAATAACCTCATGAAATATGATGCCTTGTTGTAGGCTCCACTGCCCAAAAGTATATAATGGTTCAAATCTGTTCACCCATGACATGCCACAAGATTACAGTGACACTGACATGTTACTGCATAAATAATGATTGTGAAGTGTCATAATATGACTTGGACAGAAGCTGCACGATGAACACCTTTACTTCTGATACTTTAAGTATATTTTACTTTAGTGCAGGAGTTTTATTTGCAATGAAGTATTTTTTTCTGCTTGTAATACTTGAGTCAAGATTCTGAATACTCCCACTGCTGACTAGTGATGTTGGACAGACTGATAGCTATGGATGAATTTATCCTATTATGTCCCCTCTCAAGCAGCATGAAGCTAGAAGCTGAAGAACAGTGGTGGAAGATGTAAACTGACTCAGATCCTTTCAAAGTGCCTATACCACAATGTAGAAATGATCCTTTACAAGTGAAAGTTCTTGAGTGAAAATGCAGAGGTATTATCAGCTCAGTGTAAATGTAAATTAGTGATGTTTAAGTGAGGGATTTGTTTAATTGGTGTATCCTCTTTGTGCATTCAGTGGTACTAAAAATGCATTTTGCATTCATTAGCACTTTACTTTTGACTCAGGATAAGTGGCTACATTTTAAATTCTGTGAGCAACTACAAGTACTTAAAACTGATTTTCTAAGAGACTTTTGATGGCATTGTCTAGATGATCGCAAACAGAGACCATATGTGGCCTTCTGTGTTTATCTCTGTTCAGGAATGACTTGTGCAGGATGGATTGAGGTGTGATGTAATGATGAAGCTTAAGTGACCAACAGGAAGAGTGCAGCTTCTCTGTTCTTCTTCTTAGGCAGACAAACACACAGACTGATGCTGTCCAGTCCCATGGCATCTGTAGTTAGAGTGTGCAGCATTAGCTGTTGCACTGTCAGACTAATAGTAGGCAAGTGAGCATCACTATATACAAGGTAACAGCAATGTCTTATTATAACCATCCAATCTTTATACATTTGACACAAATGGGTTTGCTAAATTTACATGTATTTACAATAATTTGCACAACAGTGTTTTTCAGCTACTCCAGTTACTTGGTAAGACTGTAATATTGGGAGAGAGAGAATGACTCATTCCAGAGAGAGGCTGACTGAGATGAATCTGGCTGCTGATGAATAGAACATATATTACCTCCATATAAACCCATTCCATCATTCAGGTAACATTTTTTCACATACAGTATCCATCTCGTAACAACTATGGGTTTGTGAAGTTACATGTATCCGGTAGAAGTTTCAAAGGCATAAAAATAGACATGTTGTCATTTTATTCTCAGGCCTCAGACCAACAAAACATCAGGAAGAGTGTCACTGTGCACATAGTGTTGATTAACAAATTAAATGGCTACAAAACTGTTCTTCACAATCCAGAAAGGTTCACAATGACCACAAAATGATGTCAAACAACTCACGCAGAATAATCTATAATCAACAAACTTTGGGTTCAACAGGCCAATATTTCCTCTGCTGTTAAGAAGCACATCAGTATCCCAGTTATGATCCTGTTTCTACATTATGAGTCTTTATATTTGGAATATAATATATATAATATTTACATGAAACACACTCTCTGTCTATATATATATATATATATATATATATATTTGTTTGTTTGTTTACCTGCTTCCCCAATACATGAGTCCAGAACACACCAGTGCAGAAAGGAAAAAAAGGAGACCATAAACCTGGGATAACATTTTATAGTGTCATCATAAGTTCCTTATCACTGCAAACTCCTCACTGGAAGCCAAGTGCTGTATATCCTGTAGTAAAGCATGTGTCTATCTCTTAAAACACACACTTTGTCAACCAGCACTTCTTTCATGTCTTTCCAAAGCAGATTCAAATAAACAGCAGGTTTCCACACACTTTTCTTTGTAGCAGCTGGAATCTCATTGCAGCTGATTTTTTTGATGAGTAATACAACACATCACTGACTGAGAGGTTTTTGCATCTTAATGTTTGTGTTTTCAGTCACGTTGAGCAGTTGCAATGAGAAAGAAGTAACATGTAACCACACAAGCTGTTATCCTGATCATGAATGTGAAACCATTCAATCTCTGTCTTCTCCTGTTCCCTCTCCACACCGCATATATTTCAGACTGGGGCTAGTCTTCATGTGTTTGACCAGGGACGCTTTGCCAAGGAAGTTCTGCTGAAAATACTTTTTTTTTTCTTTTTTTTGTTTTGATGTGTTTTATTGAGCATCAACAATACAAAGTGTACAAGGTGTCCACAAAGTGAGGACACGTGAAAAACATGAAACAGTGCTCACATTTTCAGTTTGTTCAATGCACCCTCCCTATCCCCTTCCTGAGACCCCAGCCCTGACACCACTTGTAGATGACAAACACAATACAGAAGGGGAAAAAAAAACACAAAACATGATGTGAAAGGAAAGAAATACAAAAAAAACAAAAACAAAAAAAACAAAAAAAACAACAATAACTATGGATTGGTGGGGAGTGACACTGTAAATCAAAAGGCCTCAGATGTCTGACTCATCAGATAAAATGTCGAGTGAATCTATGATGGAGAGCAAGGGGTTCCAAATTTTATCAAATTTCCTCAAGGAACCTCTGAGAGAAAACCTTAGCCTCATTAATTTATATTATATAGAACTTCCTTAATCCATCTGTCATAGGACGGAGGCAAGACCTGCTTCCAGTTCAGCAAATCAAGCGTCTGGCCAGCAAGGTGCAGAAGGCCATAGAATGTTGTGCTTCAGCTGACAGAATGTTGCCATGTGGGATACCAAAAGGGCAGAGAGAGAACGTAGGTCTGCCACACAACTGTCAACCATGTGAAGAGTGTCAAATATTTTAGAACAAAAGTCTGCTAAGTTTGGACATGACCAAAACATGTGAATGAGGTGTGCAGGAGACTGATTGCATCTCCTACAGGTATCAACAATATTGGGATAGATCTTTGACAATCTATGATTAATGTCAGAAATCCGATGTGTGAGTTTTCATTGAATCAGTCCGTGCTGGGCACAAATGGAAGAATTGTGGACTAACTCCAGAATATTGTCCCATTGGTCATCTTCAATATGCCCCAAGTCCTGTTCCCATAAATCCCTTGTTTGTTGGGGGAAATCTGAGATAATGTAGTCCAGGGCGACAGAGATGTGAGAAATAATCCCTCTCTGATTTGCGTTTACTATGTGAAGAATGTCTTATAGTGTCTGTGGTGGGAAATTTGAACTGAACAAAATGCCTCATGCCTCAAAAGGTGGGAAGATGGAAGCTGAAATTTAGCCGACAGGTCGGTGAAGGACATGAAGGTACCATTGTCATAGAGGTCATTTCTAGATATGGTAAAAACTCCAGTGGCAGAATCCATAATCGATGGTTTGAAACTATGATTGTGGGATACTGGGGCATCGATAGAGAAACGCTGCAGGCTAAAATGCTTTCTGAATTGCAACCATGATTTAAACGACTGAGTGACTACTGGGTTAATGCTAACATCAGTGGCTGACACTGGAACCTGAGAACATAGCCATGACTGTAATGAGGTCTGAGAGGAGGAGAGTTCTATTTGGATGCAAGCAAGCTGGTTTGTAGTAGCTTTGTCAGTCCAGTATAAAAGTTTTTGAATGTTACCTGCCCAGTAGTAATGTAAATTTGCCTACCAAGTTATTGATTGCAAATAACTCACTCTTTCCAAAATTAAGTTTGTAGCCAGACAGTTGGCCAAATTGTTTTAGAATTTTTTAAATTATGACTGATGAAGAAGGGAGTGATGTAGAAGGACTGGCTACATAAGGAGTAAGTTGTCAACAAAAGAGAGTGTCAAAAAGTACACAAAAACAATGCCAGCAAGAATGCGAGCTGTTATCAAGGCCAAAGGAGGCGATACAAAATATTGAGGTTTTTGGTGATTACGTATGAAAAAGGATTATTTATTCGTTTCAGTTTGGTATTTGCCAAATAAATAACGATAACATTTTTATTTTTAAACAAGTTTTTGAAAGATTTCTAAAATATTTCTGTTCTAATTTTTATGACACTATATATATTTATATATATAAAATGTTAATAATAATGATATGGGTCTGAAGGTACTACAAAGTAAGGGGTCCTTGTCCTTTTTTTAGGACGAGAGTAATTGTAGCATTAGTCAAGGTTGGGGGAAGTCGGCCTAGTGACAAAGCCTCATTATACACGTCGCATAGAACTGTGGAGAGAAGCGAGCCAAATTTCCTATAAAATTCTGCTGTGAATCCATCTGGACCCTGTGATTTTCCACTCTGCAATGCAGTTATCGTCCTCATGACTTCAGTTATTGAGATTGGTTTGGCTAAATTTTCCACTAGCTCCTGATCCACTTCAGGAAACCAAATGGTGCTTAAGCAGCTCCTTCAGCAGCAGACTGCTGCATCCAGTGTGTAAGAAAGAACACTACTGCAGGTCCTTCATCCCAACAACTGTCAGACTGTTTAACTCCAGCATCGTGTAATGTAGCTCTATGTTGATGCTGTCTTTCTCAATTCTACATCATAAACCCACTTTGTTTTGCACTATTGCTATCAACGCTAATATATGCTCACATTATCCAATTCATCTGGTGCAATTTCTAAGTTGTATACTGGAAACAGTTCTTTCATAAAATGTATTTATTGAGCATATGCATTGTTAAGACCGGTAAGGAAGGCAAGGACCCAGGATGCAGAGAGGAAGTACGTACACAGTTTATTAAACGAAAAGTACAACACAAATCTCCAAAACGGGAAAATGCAGCTCAGGCAGATGACAAACCAAAAACCAGTGCTGGAGGGAGGAAAACTCAACAGCCCAACGGTAAGGGAACAAAAAACTCCACAGGGGGGATAATGCACTCAGGCAGACAGAACAAATAACCCTGCCTGGAGGAGAACTCAGCTAAAAAAAGGGAAAAAGTGCTCTCAGGCCGGCACAAAAATGAACTTATACGAGTATACAAAGAATTCAGCGAGACAACTAGCAACTGGAGAAGCACGGCAGGGACGAGGAGATCTTGTCCGTAGCGAGACACAGGTGACAAGTGCTAGAATCATCTGGCACAGGAGTGTGGGAGAAGCCAGCTTAAAAAGGAGTTCTGATGAGCCAAGATTAGCGATAGGTGTGTCCAGCCACCGCTCACCTCAGAGGAGATCAGCCCCGTCCTCGCCACGCTCCAGCCTTGGAGAGACACAGAGGCAGAATCAGAGCAGCCAGAACACAACCATAACAATACATAGTCCTAGTATTTCTTCAGTGCAATAGCATTTTTGAAGTGTTCTTTTTGTGGCAGTAGAATTTTTATGGCATTTACTATTTTTATTTTTTATGATCTGTACTCCTCCTTGAACCGCCACCTTATCGTGGTGGAGGAGTTTGAGTACCTGAATGATCCTAGAGGCTATGTTGTCCGGGGCTTAATGCCCCTGGTAGGGTCTCCCAAGGCAAACAGGTTCTAGGTGACGGGTCAGACTAAGAGCGGTTCAAAAAGCCCTTATGGATAGAAATAAAACAAGGACGTTCACGTCGCCCGGATTGGCGTCACCGGGGCCCCACCCTGGAGCCAGGCCTGGGGTTGGGGCTCGCAGGCGAGCGCCTGGTGGCCGGGTCTTTGCCCACGGGACCCGGCCGGGCTCAGCCCGAAGGAGCGACGTGGGCCCGCCTTCCCGTAGGCCCACCACCCGCAGGAAGGACCAGAAGGGGCCGGTGCTTTGTGTTTTGGGTGGCAGTCGTGGGCGGGGGCCCCGACGACCCAAACCCTGGACAACGACTCTGGCTATGGGGACATGGAATGTCACCTCGCTGGGGGGGAAGGAGCCAGAGCTAGTGCGGTAGGTTGAGCGGTACCGACTAGAGATAGTCGGACTCACCTCCACGCACAGTTCGGGCTCTGGAACCCAACTCCTTGAGAGAGGCTGGACTCTCTTCTACTCTGGAGTTGCCCGCGGTGAGAGGCGGCGAGCTGGTGTGGGCTTGCTTATAGCCCCCCAGCTCAGCCGTCATGTGTTGGAGTTTTCCCCGCTGAGCGAGAGGGTCGCTTCCCTGCGCCTTCGGGTCGGGGATAGGTCTCTCACTGTTGTTTCGGCCTATGGGCCAAACAGCAGTGCAGAGTACCCGGCCTTCTTGGAGTCCTTGGGAGGGGTACTGGAAAGTGCTCCAACCGGGGACTCCATCGTTCTGCTGGGGGACTTCAATGCCCACGTGGGTAGCGACAGTGATACCTGGAGGGGCGTGATTGGGAGGAACAGCCTCCCCGATCTGAACCCGAGTGGTGTTCTGTTGTTAGACTTCTGTGCTAGTCATAGTTTGTCAATAACGAACACCATGTTCAAGCATAAGGGTGTCCATCAGTGCACGTGGCACCAGGACACCCTAGGTCGGAGGTCAATGATCGACTTTGTAGTCGTATCATCTGACCTTCGGCGGTATGTCTTGGACACTCGGGTGAAGAGAGGGGCTGAGCTGTCAACTGATCACCACCTGGTCGTGAGTTGGATCCGCTGGCAGGGGAGGAAGCGGGACAGACTTGGCAGACCCAAACGTATTGTGAGGGTCTGTTGGGAACGTCTGGCGGAACCCGCTGTCAGGGAGGTCTTCAACTCCCACCTCCGGGAGAGCTTCGACCAGATTCCGAGGGAGGTTGGAGACATTGAGTCTGAATGGACCACGTTCTCCACTTCCATTGTTGATGCAGCCGTCCATAGCTGTGGCCGTAAAGTCGCCGGTGCCTGTCGTGGCGGCAATCCCCGAACCCGGTGGTGGACACCGGAAGTAAGGGATGCCGTCAAGCTGAAAAAGGAGTCCTATCGGGCTTGGTTGGCTCATAGGACTCCTGAGGCAGCTGACAGGTACCGGCAGGCTAAGCGGGCAGCAGCTCGGGCGGTTGTAGAAGCAAAAACTCGGGTCTGGGAGGAGTTCGGGGAGGCCATGGAGGAGGACTACCGGTCGGCCTCAAAGAAATTCTGGCAAACCGTTCGGCGCCTCAGGAGGGGGAAGCAGCTCTCCATTAATACTGTTTACAGTGGAGGTGGGGAGCTGCTGACCTCGACTGGGGATATTGTCGGGCGGTGGAAGGAATACTTCGAGGATCTCCTCAATCCCACTGTCATGTCTTCTGCAGAGGAAGCAGAGACTGGGGACTTGGAGGTCGATTCGTCCATCACCCGGGCTGAAGTCACTGAGGTAGTCTGCAAGCTCCTCGGTGGCAAAGCTCCGGGGGTGGACGAGATCCGCCCTGAGTACCTCAAGTCACTGGATGTTGCAGGGCTGTCCTGGTTGACACGCCTCTGCAACATCGCATGGCAGTCGGGGACGGTGCCTTTGGACTGGCAGACCGGGGTGGTGGTCCCTCTGTTTAAAAAGGGGGACCGGAGGGTGTGTTCCAACTATTGGGGGATCACACTCCTCAGCCTCCCTGGGAAAGTCTATTCCAGGGTACTGGAGAGGAGAATCCGGCCGATAGTCGAACCTCGGATTCAGGAGGAACAATGCGGTTTTCGTCCCGGCCGTGGAACACTGGACCAGCTCTATACCCTCCACAGGGTGCTTGAGGGTTCATGGGAGTTTGCCCAACCAGTCCACATGTGTTTTGTGGACTTGGAGAAGGCATTCGACCGTGTCCCTCGCGTCATTCTGTGGGAGGTGCTCCGGGAGTATGGGGTTGCAGGCCCTCTGTTGAGGGCTGTGCAGTCCCTGTACAACCGGAGCAGGAGCTTGGTCCGCATTGCCGGCAGTAAGTCGGACCTGTTCCCGGTGCATGTTGGACTCCGCCAGGGCTGCCCTTTGTCACCGGTTCTGTTCATTATTTTTATGGACAGAATTTCTAGGCGCAGCCAGGGACCGGAGGGGGTTCGGTTCGGGAGCCGGCAGATTTCGTCTCTGCTTTTTGCGGATGATGTTGTCTTGTTGGCTCCATCGAGCCAGGACCTTCAGCGTGCACTGGGACGGTTCGCAGCCGAGTGTGAAGCAGCTGGGATGAGAGTCAGCACCTCCAAGTCCGAGGCCATGGTTCTCGACCGGAAAAAGGTGGCTTGCTCCCTCCGGGTTGGGGGAGAGATCCTGCCTCAAGTGGAGGAGTTTAAGTATCTTGGGATCTTGTTCACGAGTGAGGGAAGAATGGAGCGTGAGATTGACAGGCGGATTGGTGCAGCGGCAGCAGTAATGCGGTCGCTGTATCGGTCCGTCGTGGTGAAGAAGGAGCTGAGCCGAAAGGCGAAGCTCTCGATTTACCGGTCAATCTACGTTCCTACCCTCACCTATGGTCATGAACTTTGGGTCATGACCGAAAGAACGAGGTCCCGGATACAAGCGGCTGAAATGAGTTTCCTCCGCAGGGTGGCGGGGCACTCCCATAGAGATAGGGTGAGGAGCTCTGTCACCCGGGAGGAGCTCAGAGTAGAGTTGCTGAGGTGGCTCGGGCATCTGTTCCGGATGCCCCCTGGACGCCTCCCTAGGGAGGTGTTCCAGGCATGCCCCACCGGGAGGAGGCCCCGGGGAAGACCCAGGACACGCTGGAGTGACTATGTCGCTCGGCTGACCTGGGAACGCCTCGGGGTCCCCCCGGAGGAGCTGGAGGAAGTGTCCGGGGAGAGGGAAGTTTGGGCGTCCCTGCTCAGACTGCTGCCCCCGCGACCCGGCCCCGGATAAGCGGGTGGGAATGGATGGATGGATGGACAAATGTACACATACATAATGGTTTTTCTATTCTGTATCCTGTATACTTTTTATTTTTACCCATTTATGCCACTGTGCTTGCTCTTTGTACTACTTGCTGGCTGTAACAACTGAATTTCCCCAATGTGGAAAAGTCTTATCTTATCTTAAAAGAGTCATATGGGTGGTGAGAGTTATACTATATTGTGTCTCTTATCTGCTGGCTGCTGCAGATATTTACGGTGGCTCTGAAGGTAAAAACACAACCACATTTCACAAAACACAATGTTTCACAAAGCAAAATTTCACAAATCACAACACACAAAATTTCATTGAGTTTTGATCCTTACACGTAGGTATTCAGGTCAAATCAGGTTGTCCAGTAAACTTGATGCAGTCCTCTCTGTAGGTCACATGACCGTGCAAAGGTCATGTGTGTGTAAAGTTAAAATACTGGCAGAGGAGAGAGTAGGATCATTAGAATCACAGCTTCATCATGTTTGCATCTGTGGCTCTGCTCTTGGCGGTTGTTCTGCTCTTGCTGCTCCTGGGTCAGAACCGCAGGCCCAAAAATTTCCCTCCAGGCCCCCGGCCCATCCCCATCATTGGAAACCTGCTGGAGCTCAATCTGGAGAACCCCATTGCAGATCTGAACAGGGTAACGCTGAATGATTGTTACCATCACAATTATTTGAGATTTAATAACCTAAATTGGTAAAATTCAATAGAGCATCATATTGAAAAAGTGGTGATTATTTTTGCCTCTGTGCTTTTGCTATGTGTTCATACTGTATGTGTCCTAGTTTACATGATCTCTGTTTTTATAGATTTAGCTAGAGATTGGGAAAATTGTTGATTTTACTCACTGGATAGATTTAATGTAATAGCCTTTGTTTCACACCAGTGGTAGAAAATGCTATGCTGCTGTTGCTCTGAACCCAAAATGACCCAAGACACTCATCTTGGGTGACTTGGGTCACGGTGACTGTTATCACATACAAGCCCGATTCTAAAAAGGTAGGCTGCTGTGTTAAACATAAATAGAATAGAGCAGTGGTTCCCAACCTTTTTTCCTTGAAGCCCCCTTGCCTGTGTCCAAGACAAGCCATGCCCCCCAACCCCAACTCCTACCTGCATACACGCACTAAAAGAATAAATTGATTAATTACAAACTTTTTATTGCAAAATAAACAGCAGTTGTAGGTTTTTGTTCTTATCCAATTAGGTGTGTTATTGGGATTTTATAAACTTAATTTGCACAACCATAATTTTGGTAACCTGACAACTGCAGATAAAATTGTGCTGTGATCTCGCACAGTGCAGGGCGCGGACCCCAGGTTGGGAACCACTGGAATAGAGTGTGATAACATACTCAATAAAAAACAATATGTTTAATATTTTACCTCATCACTCACTTCATTGATATGTGTAAATATGCTTATTCTTGAAGCCTATTCTTAACAAAACATTAACGAAAACATGTTAATAATTTACTCATTCTAGGATCTGATGGTTGTGCTGAATAAAGGTCAATCACCTATGCCCCTGTAACAATAATCTCATGTGCCTTTGTCCCCAGTTGGCCAAACGCTATGGTAATGTCTACAGCATGTTCATTGGTCCCAGGCCTGCAGTCATCATCAATGGGGTGCAGGCCTTGAAAGAAGCCCTGGTCAACAAAGCTGCTGACTTCTCTGGCAGACCACAAAACCTGATGGTCAATCATGTAATACAAGTGAAAGGTACAGAGGGACCATTTGACTTTCTGTGTGTTTGTCTCTGCAGAGGGATTTCTGATTCATGGTACACGCCGTTCCATTGTAATAAATATGGTGTCCTGCCACTCTGTGCCAGTTTGGATTAATGTCAATGGTGTCGTAATCAAGAGAGTCAAATAGTAATTTATTATACTCAGTGATGTATCACCAAAATCTGTGCCCCATACACACATAGCCTACCCCTTCCCCTTTTAATACATGCATTGTCTTACCTATACATATAACTGTATCAACAAGTAAACACATGCACCTGCAGTGTGTTACATTTACTTACTTTTATTACTAACGACAGAAATGGAATTCATTGGAGTCAACTTTTTATTTGGAGAATTAAGGTGTTTGCTCTTGATGTCATCACATTCCCAGCATCTACTGGAGGCTCAAGCGGTTGTTAATAATAATGTGGACATTAAAACTTCACTGAAACTTCATTCAGTGCATGAAAGTGAGTCCTTCTAAGCTCTAAATTCACCCTTTTGCATGCAGCTCATGCTCCCGGAGTGGTTCTAGCAGATTATAACAATGTATGGAAAGAGCAACGACGCTTTGGTCTGATGACCCTGAGAAACTTTGGCCTTGGGAAACAGCTCATGGAGCAGAGCATCCTGGACGAGACAGAACGCATCATGAAGATACTGGAGCAGAGTGTCGGTAAGTCTACTCTGTGAACACGGTACAAATTTGGCTAAACACTGATATTAAGACATCTTCTAGGATCTATCACTGTTCATGTTGTTCTTCCAGGTAAGACGATGAGTCCTAAACATCTGTTCCACAGTGCAGCCTCCAACATCATCTGCGGAGTTCTGTTTGGAATGCAGTTCGACTATGACGATGACCTCTTGAAGGATTTTGTTAACTTTTTTTATGACAGCTCCAAAATGTTCAACGGGCCCTGGAATATGGTGAGTCGCATTTTTGACAACAAAACCACTGAATAAATATCATCACAACTATAAATCTTCAGTAAATATAATATGTTAACTTGCTCCATAAAACAGTGTGACATAGATGATCAATACTGAACTGTTATGTTTAAGTTGAGTGGTCAGCATTAGCTCATTTATAATATGTGCAAGAACAAAAAGAAGTGGATTCAGATCTCAGTACTTCAGAACTTTGTACCTTTTATTAATGTTACATAATTAAGTCATTTCACCAATCAACCAATTTATCAATTGTTACTGAGCACTGCAGGCAAATGTCTTTGAATCACATGTGAGATTATTGAGAAAAGTGCATCTTAATACTTAAAGCTAATTTTTCATTTTTCTCTCCCATACAGATTTATGACACTATTCCCCTGGTACGCAACCTGCCACTGCCCTTCAACAAAGTCTTTCAATTGTTCAGGGTATGTTTTCTGAAACACGTCTGCTACAAGGCAAATAATGACTGATGGGTTAAACTTCGAGCAACTGGCTGTATGAGGCTGTTCTGAGCTAAATGCTACTGTCAGCATGCTAAAATGCTCACAGTGAAAAACTGTAGGTAGGAAGAAGGAAAAGTTAAGGGAAAAAGACATCAACTAATGAAACGAATAGGAGAGAAAGAATGAATGTACTGTAGTGAAGTTGGCAGCAGGGTGATACATGATTAGTACGTCATGACTGACTGACTGACTGACTCAGGCTCTGCAGTAAAGTGAAGGGACTTTGCAGAATGACACAGTTCTAACTTAATGGAGTTGCAGAGAGATTTGAATAAGGACGACAACATGAGTTTAATTACATCTTTAAGTGCTTAAAACAGCAAAACTTCACAAGGCTGCTGAATAACACTGATATCATGTTACTGAATATGGAATGCCAGGAAATTACAGACTCATATACTGTAAAATCCCTGTGTCAAGATTTTTTGGCTTCACATTGATCAGTACATTACAAAAATAAATAAGTTGTGGCCCCGGAAAACAAAGCATCACTATGTGTCCTTGAGAAACCTTGAATTGTTTATTTAAAACATGTCTAAAACGGAAACTTTCTTCTTGCCAGTCTGCACGTGAACAACGTTCGGAGTTGATGGTTGAGAGCAAAAAGACCAGAGTTCCTGGTAAACCACGACATTTCATTGACTGCTACCTGGATGAAATTGATAAGGTGTGTGTGTCTAGCATGGTGTTGACCGTTCAGACATTTTAGCTGCAGTGGTGTTGACAGAATGAACAGTGTTCACCCACTCTTTCTCTCTGCCTGCCTTCAAAGAGAGGAAACGATGGCTCGTCATTTTCCGAAGACCAGCTTTGTTCATATCTCATGGATCTTCACTTTGCTGGGACAGACACGACCGCCAACACCGTACTCACTGCCTTCCTCTACCTAATGAATTATCCAGAGGCACAGGGTATGTCTGTCCATCATCTGTCACTCTCCACTTGACGCAGCCCTGCGAGAGGCATGGCTCTCCAGATGACAGAGTCCAGCAATCTGAAATATCAGTCTGAATAATATCAGTATTTTGAACATTTTTGTGGTTTGCAGCTTGCAGATAATGTTTTCTAATGACTTTGATGATCCCCTCACTTTTTGTCTAGCACCACCGTTGGACTGACATTTGCAGTTTTGAGTGAAATGTTTCTTTTTTAATTGTCATTATTTACTTATTTTAATTTGTCCAATACCTTTGGTTTATGACATTTCCATTGGCCTCAACAGTTCAGGCTGATATGTAGCACATAAAGACAAATCTTGCAGAGTTCTCTCTTGCTGTCTCACTCTTTGTCTCCCACGGTCCATGCTGTCTCTGTATTCCTCAGAGCGATGTCAGAAGGAAATCGACAGAGTTCTGGATGGGAAGGATTACGTCAGCTTTGAATGCAGGAACCAGATGCCATATGTGCAGGTATAAAGATTACTGGGTCATATTCAAATCAATATTTAAACCTATATTTTGTGTGTGATATTTTGAATTTTAAAATGCTATGACATGAGAAACCGGTTATTTTACATATGTGGGAGTTACGCTTCGACAGTGTGATGCTCTGACAGCTGTCTCTGTCATGCAGGCCGTCCTTCATGAGGTCCAGAGGTTGGCTAACACTGTTCCTCTCAGTGTTTTCCACTGCACCACTAAAGACACGGAGCTAATGGGATACTCCATACCCAGGGTAAGCATAAAATATCAATTGTCAATCTAATATCCCTCATAGCACTAAAGGAAAAGAGTTGAAAATTCTCTGTCCCCAATCTTGAGTGACAACAACTGACGCTAAATATTCCTGTATACCCAGTGGTGAGTACATCCTTACAACCACATTTACATGTAATTCTGTGAAGCTCTGTTCAAAGCTACAGAACCACATATTAACATTCAGTTCAGGTTAATTTCATCAGTTGATCTTGTTTTTGCTTCAGCAGATACTGAGTATGCTGCACAAAATACCATCAAGGCTTTTCAAAAGTTAAGAAATGTTGGCCACAACAATGCATTACATTTGAGGGTGTAATCAAGAGTATAAGAAGTTAAATGAATTGTGTAAGAAATGCTCACCTCCCCGTGGTTTGTTCTGTGCTTGAGCCTCCACCTCTGTCACCACTTCCTAAAACCTCTGAAAAATAAATATCTGCAAGGACGATTTTTCTGCAAGAATATATATTTTGAACATTAAATCTAGCTTCTAGAATTTTGTACAAACACTGTGAAATCCAGTGCCGTTACAGTAGAACAGTTCATAGCACAGTCCAGTACTAACAACAGTTCAATTTATATCATGTTGAAGAGTGTAAATAGGCAAACCCAACGGAATATTACATGCTGGAAGTGCCATCAGCTGCTTATGATAAAGAAGAAGAATGTGTGTGAATGAAAGGATGAAGGTAAAGTGTCTGATTTTCATATCCAGTGGAATCATAGTTATGTGTTTACATTTTAATAGCCTTCGTCTCCTCTTTGTTTATTGCTCTTCAGGGAACCGTTGTCATCCCCAACCTGCACTCAGTGCTGAATGAGGAGGGACAGTGGAAATCCCCCCACGGATTCCACCCTGAAAACTTCCTCAATGAGAAGGGCGAGTTTGTGAAGCCAGAGGCTTTCATGCCTTTCTCTGTCGGTGAGTGAAAATGAGTCCATGAGATAGACTGAAAGATTAATTGGAGGTTTGACTGAGGAAATATCATTAGGTCATAGAAAATATATATGTGAGTATCTCTACCTGCAGGTCCTCGTATGTGTCTTGGAGAAGGTCTGGCTCGAATGGAACTCTTCCTCATCGTTGTGACTCTGCTGAGGAGGTTTAAGTTCATCTGGCCTGAGGATGCAGGAGAGCCAGACTACACTCCTATTTTTGGAGGGACCCAGACCCCCAAACCGTATTCCATGAAGCTCCAACTCAGATAGACTACTGAGAGAAACAATTCAGACAGAGATCAGCCTAATACGACAATTTACTGAATCACTGAACAAAATTCAACTTTTCAGCATAAAACCAGTCTTGATTAAAGTTACATTCATCAATATTTTTCTGAGTAATGGATCAAACTGACTTCGAGAACATGAGGGGGCTCACTGGCAGAGACCAATCTACAGAGAATCTTCACCAACGTTGCAGTTTCCTTCAGCTTTGCCGAGCTTTATTTTGTCTTCCAGCTTTGGTTTTACAGCACACGGCTTTGGTTGGTTTAGTCCCACGGTTCACATCAACCCTAGTTTACTGCATACAGCTGCTGCTTACAGCCATTTACTTGTCCAGCACCAGACAGCAAACAGCCAGAGTTAGTGACTGGTTGCTGAATGTTGTGGAGCACTTACAGTAGCAGCTGAAGAGTCAAACATTTCCCTCAGGAGTTGGGAGAGACCAAAAACAGAACTAAGATTCAGCATTGGACTTACATTCAGCAGGATACCAGAAACACAACGGATTCACACAACAACAGTTGTGTCAATAAGCTGCTCTACAACAAATGAAGCACATCAACTAAAAGTTATTGTCAACTTACTGTTCAATGGTTCAGTAAGATAATTACACTGATAATATGTCAAGACTGTAAGTGAACTCTTTTCTGCCATTCTCAATTGAGGATTAATGTAGCTTCAAATATCACAGAGAGAAAAAAAAATCTTAACTGTTCTGTGTCTGTGACCTTTTCTTTCAGTGTGATAAAGCTGCTAATTGACATAATAGTGCAGTTTACAGTTTGTCAATTAAAAGTGAGATTTGATTTTATCAGATGAAACTCTAATCTGAGACAGACTTTAAGCCGGATGTTATGTTATGTATGTTATTATTAGTATAACCCTATTACTCAATGTTTCCTTGCTGCCAGTACAAAAATTAAAATTGTAAAATGATGTCACTTTTTATCAAATAAATAAGTTGTGCAACTTCAAATCATGTGTAACCCTGTCATCTGTTCAGATAGATGTTATGATAATCATAAAATAAATGACTCAATAGTCCCTCTTTACCCATAGACATTTTAGATTAGATTTTGATGTAATATGTGTACACGTGGAAATTTTGACCCTATGGTGGCACTAAAGGAGATGTCAGTCACACTAATCTGACTCCTCATACCATAATCACCAGAATTCAATCTCTGGGGATTCTAGACATCCAGAGCAAATTTGGTGGAAATCAACCAGTTGTCAAGATGTCTTGATTGTTCTTCGCCAAAGTCATTGGGGCAAAGTAACAAGTTCGTCCATTTACACAAATGCTGTACTGGATCTGCATGCAGTACAATTTTGAAGTGTTGACCTTTAGTTGCATATTTTCATTTCATGCTAGACTTCTACTCCACTGCATCTCTCAGGTAAATAATGAACTTTTTTTTTTTTTTTTACACTGCATTGTTGTATAATATTCCTTCTAATAGCGGTACTTACACGGTACTTCTCAGATTAAGATTTAATCTAAATCCAATAACCTCATGAAATATGATGCCTTGTTGTAGGCTCCACTGCCCAAAAGTATATAATGGTTCAAATCTGTTCACCCATGATATGCCACAAGATTACAATGACACTGACATGTTACTGCATAAATAATAATTGTGAAGTGTCATAATATGACTTGGACAGAAGCTGCACGATGAACACCTTTACTTCTGATACTTTAAGTATATTTTACTTTAGTGCAGGAGTTTTATTTGCAATGAAGTATTTTTTCTGCTTGTAATACTTGAGTCAAGATTCTGAATACTCCCACTGCTGACTAGTGATGTTGGACAGACTGATAGCTATGGATGAATTTATCCTATTATGTCCCCTCTCAAGCAGCATGAAGCTAGAAGCTGAAGAACAGTGGTGGAAGATGTAAACTGACTCAGATCCTTTCAAAGTGCCTATACCACAATGTAGAAATGATCCTTTACAAGTGAAAGTTCTTGAGTGAAAATGCAGAAGTATTATCAGCTCAGTGTAAATGTAAATTAGTGATGTTTAAGTGAGGGATTTGTTTAATTGGTGTATCCTCTTTGTGCATTCAGTGGTACTAAAAATGCATTTTGCATTCATTAGCACTTTACTTTTGACTCAGGATAAGTGGCTACATTTTAAATTCTGTGAGCAACTACAAGTACTTAATCATTGTTGAATCCTTTCACCTGAACAAAACTGATTTTCTAAGAGACTTTTGATGGCATTGTCTAGATGATCGCAAACAGAGACCATATGTGGCCTTCTGTGTTTATCTCTGTTCAGGAATGGCTTGTGCAGGATGGATTGAGGTGTGATGTAACGATGAAGCTTAAGTGACCAACAGGAAGAGTGCAGCTTCTCTGTTCTTCTTCTTAGGCAGACAAACACACAGACTGATGCTGTCCAGTCCCATGGCATCTGTAGTTAGAGTGTGCAGCATTAGCTGTTGCACTGTCAGACTAATAGTAGGCAAGTGAGCATCACTATATACAAGGTAACAGCAATGTCTTATTATAACCATCCAATCTTTATACATTTGACACAAATGGGTTTGCTAAATTTACATGTATTTACAATAATTTGCACAACAGTGTTTTTCAGCTACTCCAGTTACTTGGTAAGACTGTAATATTGGGAGAGAGAGAATGACTCATTCCAGAGAGAGGCTGACTGAGATGAATCTGGCTGCTGATGAATAGAACATATATTACCTCCATATAAAACCCATTCCATCATTCAGGTAACATTTTTTCACATACAGTATCCATCTCGTAACAACTATGGGTTTGTGAAGTTACATGTATCCGGTAGAAGTTTCAAAGGCATAAAAATAGACATGTTGTCATTTTATTCTCAGGCCTCAGACCAACAAAACATCAGGAAGAGTGTCACTGTGCACATAGTGTTGATTAACAAATTAAATGGCTACAAAACTGTTCTTCACAATCCAGAAAGGTTCACAATGACCACAAAATGATGTCAAACAACTCACGCAGAATAATCTATAATCAATAAGCTTTGGGTTCAACAGGCCAATATTTCCTCTGCTGTTAAGAAGCACATCAGTATCCCAGTTATGATCCTGTTTCTGCATTATGAGTCTTTATATTTGGAATATAATATATATAATATTTACATGAAACACACTCTCTGTCTATATATATATATATATATATATATATATATATATATTTGTTTGTTTGTTTACCTGCTTCCCCAATACATGAGTCCAGAACACACCAGTGCAGAAAGGAAAAAAAGGAGACCATAAACCTGGGATAACATTTTATAGTGTCATCATAAGTTCCTTATCACTGCAAACTCCTCACTGGAAGCCAAGTGCTGTATATCCTGTAGTAAAGCATGTGTCTATCTCTTAAAACACACACTTTGTCAACCAGCACTTCTTTCATGTCTTTCCAAAGCAGATTCAAATAAACAGCAGGTTTCCACACACTTTTCTTTGTAGCAGCTGGAATCTCATTGCAGCTGATTTTTTTGATGAGTAATACAACACATCACTGACTGAGAGGTTTTTGCATCTTAATGTTTGTGTTTTCAGTCACGTTGAGCAGTTGCAATGAGAAAGAAGTAACATGTAACCACACAAGCTGTTATCCTGATCATGAATGTGAAACCATTCAATCTCTGTCTTCTCCTGTTCCCTCTCCACACCGCATATATTTCAGACTGGGGCTAGTCTTCATGTGTTTGACCAGGGACGCTTTGCCAAGGAAGTTCTGCTGAAAATACTTTTTTTTTTCTTTTTTTTGTTTTGATGTGTTTTATTGAGCATCAACAATACAAAGTGTACAAGGTGTCCACAAAGTGAGGACACGTGAAAAACATGAAACAGTGCTCACATTTTCAGTTTGTTCAATGCACCCTCCCTATCCCCTTCCTGAGACCCCAGCCCTGACACCACTTGTAGATGACAAACACAATACAGAAGGGGAAAAAAAAACACAAAACATGATGTGAAAGGAAAGAAATACAAAAAAAACAAAAACAAAAAAAACAAAAAAAACAACAATAACTATGGATTGGTGGGGAGTGACACTGTAAATCAAAAGGCCTCAGATGTCTGACTCATCAGATAAAATGTCGAGTGAATCTATGATGGAGAGCAAGGGGTTCCAAATTTTATCAAATTTCCTCAAGGAACCTCTGAGAGAAAACCTTAGCCTCATTAATTTATATTATATAGAACTTCCTTAATCCATCTGTCATAGGACGGAGGCAAGACCTGCTTCCAGTTCAGCAAATCAAGCGTCTGGCCAGCAAGGTGCAGAAGGCCATAGAATGTTGTGCTTCAGCTGATAGAATGTTGCCATGTGGGATACCAAAAGGGCAGAGAGAGAACGTAGGTCTGCCACACAACTGTCAACCATGTGAAGAGTGTCAAATATTTTAGAACAAAAGTCTGCTAAGTTTGGACATGACCAAAACATGTGAATGAGGTGTGCAGGAGACTGATTGCATCTCCTACAGGTATCAACAATATTGGGATAGATCTTTGACAATCTATGATTAATGTCAGAAATCCGATGTGTGAGTTTTCATTGAATCAGTCCGTGCTGGGCACAAATGGAAGAATTGTGGACTAACTCCAGAATATTGTCCCATTGGTCATCTTCAATATGCCCCAAGTCCTGTTCCCATAAATCCCTTGTTTGTTGGGGGAAATCTGAGATAATGTAGTCCAGGGCGACAGAGATGTGAGAAATAATCCCTCTCTGATTTGCGTTTACTATGTGAAGAATGTCTTATAGTGTCTGTGGTGGGAAATTTGGAAAGTCAGGTTTTTCTGAACAAAATGCCTCATGCCTCAAAAGGTGGGAAGATGGAAGCTGAAATTTAGCCGACAGGTCGGTGAAGGACATGAAGGTACCATTGTCATAGAGGTCATTTCTAGATATGATAAAAACTCCAGTGGCAGAATCCATAATCGATGGTTTGAAACTATGATTGTGGGATACTGGGGCATCGATAGAGAGACGCTGCAGGCTAAAATGCTTTCTGAATTGCAACCATGATTTAAACGACTGAGTGACTACTGGGTTAATGCTAACATCAGTGGCTGACACTGGAACCTGAGAACATAGCCATGACTGTAATGAGGTCTGAGAGGAGGAGAGTTCTATTTGGATGCAAGCAAGCTGGTTTGTTGTAGCTTCGTCAGTCCAGTATAAAAGTTTTTGAATGTTACCTGCCCAGTAGTAATGTAAATTTACCTACCAAGTTATTGATTGCAAATAACTCACTCTTTCCAAAATTAAGTTTGTGGCCAGACAGTTGGCCAAATTGTTTTAGAATTTTTTAACTTATGAGTGATGAAGAAGGGAGTGATGTAGAAGGACTGGCTACATAAGGAGTAAGTTGTCGGCATACAATTACAGCTAGTGTGCTGCTCCTTGATGTAAAATGCCCTCAAATTTCTCTTCAGATCTTAGCCAGATAGCCAAAGGCTCAATGGCTATGGCAAACAATAAAGGGGACAGTGGACACCCTTGTCTTGTGCCACGGTGGAGTTGGAAAGAGGGTGAGAACACATTATTTGTTTGTACAGATGCCACTGGAGATGAATATAACAACTTTACCCATGAAATAAAACCTGAACCCAGACCAAATCTATCCATCTCCTCAAAAAGAAACTCCAACTCCACCCTGTCAAAAGCTTTTTCAGCAAACAGCACCACCACGACCTCAGGGGTGCTGGAGCTGGGCATATTCAGAATGTTTACGAGTCTCGTGCTGTTATGGAATGTTTGATCTGAGGAAATGATCTCTGGTAGAACCTGCTGAGGACAGAGGGCAACAAATTTGGAATTTAGTAGATTCAAAGATTCAAAAGTTTCATCTAAAGCAAGTCTGTGGTAACAGCTAGAAACTATTTGGAGTTCAATAACAAAAGAGAGTGTCAAAAAGTACATAAAAACAATGCCAGCAAGAATGCGAGCTGTTATCAAGGCCAAAGGAGACCATACAAAATATTAAGGTTTTTGGTGATTATGTATGAAAAAGGATTATTTATTCGTTTCAGTTTGGTATTTGCCAAATAAATAACAATAACATTTTTATTTTTAAACAAGTTTTTGAAAGATTTCTAAAATATTTATGTTTTCAAATTTTTATGACACTATATATATTTATATATATAAAATGTTAATAATAATGATATGGGTCTGAAGGTACTACAAAGTAAGGGGTCCTTGTCCTTTTTTTAGGACGAGAGTAATTGTAGCAATCGTCAAGGTTGGGGGAAGTCGGCCTAGTGACAAAGCCTCATTATACACGTCGCATAGAACTGTGGAGAGAAGCGAGCCAAATTTCTTATAAAATTCTACTGTGAATCCATCTGGACCCTGTGACTTTCCACTCTGCAATGCAGTTATTGCCCTCATGACTTCAGTTATTGAGATTGGTTTGGCTAAATTTTCCACTAGCTCCTGATCCACTTCAGGAAACCAAATGGTGCTTAAGCAGCTCCTTCAGCAGCAGACTGCTGCATCCAGTGTGTAAGAAAGAACACTACTGCAGGTCCTTCATCCCAACAACTGTCAGACTGTTTAACTCCAGCATCATGTAATGTAGCTCTGTGTTGATGCTGTCTTTCTCAATTCTACATCATAAACCCACTTTGTTTTGCACTATTGCTATCAACGCTAATATATGCTCACATTATCCATTTCATCTGGTGCAATTTCTAAGTTGTATACTGGAAACAGTTCTTTCATAAAATGTATTTATTGAGCATATACATTGTTAAGACCGGCAAGGAAGGCAAGGACCCAGGATGCAGAGAGGAAGTACGTACACAGTTTATTAAACGAAAAGTACAACACAAATCTCCAAAACGGGAAAATGCAGCTCAGGCAGATGACAAACCAAAAACCAGTGCTGGAGGGAGGAAAACTCAACAGCCAAACGGTAAGGGAACAAAAAACCCCACAGGGGGGATAATGCACTCAGGCAGACAGAACAAATAACCTTGCCTGGAGGAGAACTCAGCTAAAAAAAGGGAAAAAGTGCTCTCAGGCCGGCACAAAAATGAACTTACACGAGTATACAAAGAATTCAGTGAGACAACTAGCAACTGGAGAAGCATGGCAGGGACGAGGAGATCGTGTCCGTAGTGAGACACAGGCGACAAGTGCTAGAATCATCTGGCACAGGAGTGTGGGAGAAGCCAGCTTAAAAAGGAGTTCTGATGAGCCAAGATTAGCGATAGGTGTGTCCAGCCGCCGCTCACCTCAGAGGAGATCAGCCCCGCCCTCGCCACGCGCCCTTGGAGAGACACAGAGGCAGAATCAGAGCAGCCAGAACACAACCATAACAATACATAGTCCTAGTATTTCTTCAGTGAAATAGTATTTTTGAAGTGTACTTTTTGTGGCAGTAGAATTTTTATGGCATTTACTATTTTTATTTTTTATGATCTGTACAAATGTACACATACATAATGGTTTTTCTATTCTGTATCCTGTATGCTTTTTATTTTTACCCATTTATGCCACTGTGCTTGCTCTTTGTACTACTTGCTGGCTGTAACAACTGAATTTCCCCAATGTGGAAAAGTCTTATCTTATCTTAAAAGAGTCATATGGGTGGTGAGAGTTATACTATATTGTGTCTCTTATCTGCTGGCTGCTGCAGATATTTATGGTGGCTCTGAAGGTCAAAACACAACCACATTTCACAAAACACAATGTTTCACAAATCAACATTTCACAAATCACAACACACAAAATTTCATTGAATTTTGATCCTTACACGTAGGTATTCAGGTCAAATAAGGTTGTCCAGTAAACTTGATGCAGTCCTCTCTGTAGGTCACATGACCGTGCAAAGGTCATGTGTGTGTAAAGTTGAAATACTGGCAGAGGAGAGAGTAGGATCATTAGAATCACAGCTTCATCATGTTTGCATCTGTGGCTCTGCTCTTGGCGGTTGTTCTGCTCTTGCTGCTCCTGGGTCAGAACCGCAGGCCCAAAAATTTCCCTCCAGGCCCCCGGCCCATCCCCATCATTGGAAACCTGCTGGACCTCAATCTGGAGAACCCCATTGCAGATCTGAACAGGGTAACGCTGAATGATTGTTACCATCACAATTATTTGAGATTTAATAACCTAAATTGGTAAAATTCAATAGAGCATCATATTGAAAAAGTGGTGATTATTTTTGCCTTCTCTTCTCTGCTTTTGCTATGTGTTCATACTGTATGTGTCCTAATTTACTAATTTATCTCTGTTTTTGTAGTTTTTAGCTAGAGAATGGGAAAGTTGTTGATTTTACTCACTGAATAGTTTTAATGTATTAGCCTTTGTTTCACACCAGTGGTAGAAAGTGCTATGCTGCTGTTGCTCTGAACCCAAAATGACCCAAGACACTCATCTTGGGTGACTTGGGTCACAGTGACTGTTATCACATACAAGCCTGATTCTAAAAGGTAGGCTGCTGTGTTAGACATAAATAGAATAGAGTGTGATAACATACTCAATTGAAAACAACATGTTTAATATTTTACCTCATCAACTTCATTGATTTGTGTAAATATGCTTATTCTTAAAGGCTATTCTTAAGATTATTCAATATCAATAATGTATGATTGAAAATGGCTACTCCTGCTATTACTCGTATAAACGAAAACATGTTAATAATTCACTCATTTATAGGGACTGATGATGGTGCTGAATAAAGGTCAATCACCTATGCCCCTGTGATTATAATCTCCTGTGCCTTTGTCCCCAGTTGGCCAAACGCTATGGTAATGTCTACAGCATGTTCATTGGTCCCAGGCCTGCAGTCATCATCAATGGGGTGCAGGCCTTGAAAGAAGCCCTGGTCAACAGAGCTGCTGACTTCTCTGGCAGACCACAAAACCTGATGGTCAATCATATATCACAAATGAAAGGTACAGAGGGACCATTTGACTTTCTGTGTGTTTGTCTCTGCAGAGGGATTTCTGATTCATGGTACACGCCGTTCCATTGTAATAAATATGGTGTCCTGCCACTCTGTGCCAGTTTGGATTAATGTCAATGGTGTCGTAATCAAGAGAGTCAAATAGTAATTTATTATACTCAGTGATGTATCACCAAAATCTGTGCCCCATACACACATAGCCTTCCCCTTCCCCTTTTAATACATGCATTGTCTTACCTATATATATAACTGTATCACCAAGTAAACACATGCACCTGCAGTGTGTTACATTTACTGACTTTTATTACTAACGACGGAAACAGAATTCATTGGAGTCAACTTTTTATTTACAGAATTAAGGGGTTTGCTCTTGATGTCATCACATTCCCAGCATCTACTGGAGGCTCAAGGAGTTGTTTATAATAATGTGGAGGTTAAACCTTGACTGAAACTTCATTCAGTGCATGAAAGTGAGTCCTTGCAAGCTCTAAATTCACCCTTTTGCATGCAGCTCATGCTCCTGGAGTGATTCTAGCAGATTATAACAATGTATGGAAAGAGCAACGACGCTTTGGTCTGATGACCCTGAGAAACTTTGGCCTTGGGAAACAGCTCATGGAGCAGAGCATCCTGGACGAGACAGAACGCATCATGAAGATACTGGAGCAGAGTGTCGGTACGTCTACTCTGTGAACACGGTACAAATTTGGCTAAACACTAATATTAAGCAGACGTCTTCTAGGATCTAGGATCTATCACTGTTCATGTTGTTCTTCCAGGTAAGACGATGAATCCTAAACAGCTGTTCCACAGTGCAGCCTCCAACATCATCTGCGGAGTTCTGTTTGGAATGCAGTTCGACTATGACGATGACCTTTTGAAGGATTTTGTTAACTTTATTTATGAAAGCACCAAAATGATCAATGGGCCCTGGAGTATGGTGAGTCGCATTTTTGACAACAAAACCACTGAATAAATATCATCACAACTATAAATCTTGAGTAAATATAATATGTAAACTTGCTCCATAAAACAGTGTCACATAGATGATGAATACTAAACTGTTATGTTTAAGTTGAATGGTCACGGTGGGACTGTCGCCTCACAGCTAGAAGGTCCTGGGTTCGACTCCCACTTGGGGCACTGTGGGCGCTGAGGGCGTGTCCTCCACCATGCCCTTGGTGCCTGCTGCCCTTATCTCGAGAAAAGGGGTGGAGTTTGCATGTTCTCCGTGCTCACCTCCATAAAATGTAACCCCCCTCTAAAAACATGCATGAAGATCACCGTCTGACCAATGGTGACATTAAGGAAACTGGTTCCCCTGGCGCCGGTCGGCTGGCAGCCAACCGCTCCTGGTCTGCCACGGAGGAAGACCTGACCAATGATGGGTCAAAAGCAGAGAAGAATTTCACCAAGCATGGCGTGTGTGTTTACATGTACTGTGGGGCGTGACAAATAAAGGATGTCTTTTAATATGTGCAAGAACAATAAGAAGTGGATTCAGATCTCAGTACTTCAGAACTTTGTACCTTTTATTAATGTTACATAATTAAGTCATTTCACCAATCAACCAATTTATCTATTGTTACTGAGAACTGCAGGCAAATGTCTTGTCTAATTTTAAACGTCTTATTTTTCATTTTTCTCTCCCATACAGATTTATGACGCTATTCCCCTGGTACGCAACCTGCCACTGCCCTTCAACAAAGTCTTTCATTTGTTCAGGGTATGTTTCCTGAAACATTTCAAAGTCTGCTACAAGGCACATAATGACTGATGGGTTAAACTTCGAGCAAGTGGCTCTATGAGGCTGCTCTGAGCTAAATGCTACAGTCAGCATGCTAAAATGCTCACAGTGAAAAACTTAGTATGGGAAGGAAGGAAGGTAGGAAGAAGCTATCAGAGAGATTTGAATAAGGATGACAACATGAGTTTAATTACATCTTTAAGTGCTTAAAACAGCAAAATTTCACAAGGCTGCTGAAAAACACTGATATGATATTACTGAATATGGAATGCCAGGAAATTACAGTCTCATATACTGTAAAATCCCTGTGTCAAGATTTTTTGGAAACTTTCTTCTTGCCAGTGTGCACGTGAAAAACATTCGGATATCTTGGCTGAGAGCAAAAAGACCAGAGTTCCTGGTAAACCACGACATTTCATTGACTGCTACCTGGATGAAATTGATAAGGTGTGTGTCTAGCATGGTGTTGACCGTTCAGACATTTTAGCTGCAGTGGTGTTGACAGAATGAACAGTGTTCACCCACTCTTTCTCTCTGCCTGCCTTCAAAGAGAGCAAACGACGGCTCGTCATTTTCTGAAGACCAGCTTTGTGTATATCTTTTGGATCTTCATGCTGCTGGGACAGACACGACCGCCAACACCATACTCGCTGCCTTCCTCTACCTAATGAATAATCCAGAGGCACAGGGTATGTCTGTCCATCATCTGTCACTCTCCACTTGACGCAGCCCTGCGAGAGGCATGGCTCCCCAGATGACAGAGTCCAGCAATCTGAAATATCAGTCTGAATAATATCAGTATTTTGAACATTTTAGTGGTTTGCAGCTTGCAGCTAATGTATTCTAATGACTTTGATGATCGCCTTACTTTTTGTCCAGCACCACCGTTGGACTGACATTTGTAGTTTTGAGTGAAATATTTCTTTTTTAATTGTCATTATTTACTTATTTTAATTTGTCCAATACCTTTGGTTTATGACATTCCCATTGGCCTCAACAGTTCAGGCTGATATGTAGCACATAAAGATAAATCTTGCAGAGTTCTCTCTTGCTGTCTCACTCTTTGTCTCCTGCGGTCCATGCTGTCTCTGTATTCCTCAGAGCGATGTCAGAAGGAAATCGACGAAGTTCTGGATGGGAAGGATTACGTCAGCTTTGAATGCAGGAACCAGATGCCATATGTGCAGGTATAAAGATTACTGGGTCATATTCAAATCAATATTTAAACCTCTATTTTGTGTGTGATATTTTGAATTTTAAAATGCTATGATGTGTGAAATCGGTTATTTTACATATGTGGGAGTTGCACTTCTACAGTGTGATGCTCTGACAGCTGTCTCTGTTATGCAGGCCGTCCTTCATGAGGTCCAGAGGTTGGCTAACACTGTTCCTCTCAGTGTTTTCCACTGCACCACTAAAGACACAGAGCTAATGGGATACTCCATACCCAGGGTAAGCATAAAATATCAATTGTCAATCTAATATCCCTCATAGCACTAAAGGAAAAGAGTTGAAAATTCTCTGTCCCCAATCTTGAGTGACAACCACTGACGCTAAATATTCCTGTATACCCAGTGGTGAGTACATCCTTACAACCATATTTACATGTAATTCTGTGAAGGACTGTTCAAAGCTACAGAACCACATATTAACATTCAGTTCAGGTTGATTTCATCAGTTCATCTTGTTTTTGCTTCAGCAGATACTGAGTATGCTGCACAAAATACCATCAAGGCTTTTCAAAAGTTAAAGAAATGTTGGCCACAACAATGCATTACATTTGAGGGTGTAATCAAGAGTATAAGAAGTTAAATGAATTGTGTAAGAAATGCTCGCCTCCCCGTGGTTTGTTCTGTGCTTGAGCCTCCACTTCTGTCACCACTTCCTAAAACCTCTGAAAAATAAATATTTACAAGGACGATTTTTCTGCAAGAATATATATTTTGAACATTAAATCTAGCTTCTAGAATTTTGTACGAACACGGTGAAATCCAGTGCCGTTACAGTAGAACAGTTCATAGCACAGTCCAGTACTAACAACAGTTCAATTTATATCATGTTGAAGAGTGTAAATAGGCAAACCCAACGCAATATTACATGCTGGAGGTACCATCAGCTGCTTATTATGAAGAAGAAGAATGTGTGTGAATGAAAGGATGAAGGGAAAGTGTCTGATTTTCATATCCAGTGGAATCATAGTTATGTGTTTACATTTTAATAGCCTTCGTCTCCTCTTTGTTTATTGTTCTTCAGGGAACCATTGTCATCCCCAACCTGCACTCAGTGCTGAATGAGGAGGGACAGTGGAAATCCCCCCACGGATTCCACCCTGAAAACTTCCTCAATGAGAAGGGCGAGTTTGTGAAGCCAGAGGCTTTCACGCCTTTCTCTGTCGGTGAGTGAAAATGAGTCCATGAGATAGACTGAAAGATTAATTGGAGGTTTGACTGAGGAAATATCATTAGGTCATAGAAAATATATATGTGAGTATCTCTACCTGCAGGTCCTCGTATGTGTCTTGGAGAAGGTCTGGCTCGAATGGAACTCTTCCTCATCGTTGTGACTCTGCTGAGGAGGTTTAAGTTCATCTGGCCTGAGGATGGCGGAGAGCCAGACTACATTCCTATTTTTGGAGTGACCCAGACCCCCAAACCGTATTCCATGAAGCTCCAACTCAGATAGACTACTGAGAGAAACAATTCAGACAGAGATCAGCCTAATACGACAATTTACTGAATCATTAAACAAAATTCAACTTTTCAACATAAAACCAGTCTTGATTAAAGTTACATTCATCAATATTTTTCTGAGTAATGGATCAAACTGACTTCGAGAACATGAGGGGGCTCACTGGCAGAGACCAATCTACAGAGAATCTTCACCAACGTTGCAGTTTCCTTCAGCTTTTGTCGAGCTTTATTGTGTCTTCCAGCTTGTTGCTTTGGTTTTACAGCACACGGCTTTGGTTGGTTTAGTCCCACGGTTCACATCAACCCTAGTTTACTGCATACAGCTGCTGCTTACAGCCATTTACTTGTCCAGCACCAGACAGCAAACAGCCAGAGTTAGTGACTGGTTGCTGAATGTTGTGGAGCACTTACAGTAGCAGCTGAAGAGTCAAACATTTCCCTCAGGACTTGGGAGAGACCAAAAACAGAACTAAGATTCAGCATTGGACTTACATTCAGCAGGATACCAGAAACACAACGGATTCACACAACAACAGTTGTGTCAATATGCTGCTCTACAACAAATGAAGCACATCAACTAAAAGTTATTGTCAACTTACTGTTCAATGAATCAGTAAGCTAATTACACTGATAATATGTCAAGATTGTGAGTAAACTCTTTTCTGCCGTCCTCAATTGAGGATTAATGTAGCTTTAAATATCACAGAGAGAAAAAAATGCAAACTGTTCTGTGTCTGTGACCTTTGACTTAATAGTGCAGTTTACAGTTTGTCAATTATAGACGAAATTTGATATTGTGAGATGAAACTCTAATCTGAGACAGACTTTAAGCCGGATGTTATGTTATTTATGTTATTATTAGTATGACCCTATTACTCAATGTTTCCTTGCTGCCAGTACAAAATTGAAATTGTAAAATGATGTCACTTTTTATCAAATAAATAAGTTGTGCAACTTCAAATCATGTGTAACCCTGTCATCTGTTCAGATAGATGTTATGATAATCAGAAAATAAATGACTCAATAGTCCCTCTATACCCATATACAATCTAAATGGTAACATTATGCAACATTTTATCAAATAAATGAGTCACGTAACATCAATTAGATAACAAAAATCAAGTTTAACTGAATACAGGACACATGTGCCACACTTGAAGCAGAGAGGACAGAGACTCGGAAAAGGTTCAATGTCTTTTAATTTCCCTTATTGTCGAAACAGACTGAAGGAGTCAAGACGTTTCAGAGTTTGAGGCAGAGGGAGAGGGGACACATAAGTAAAAGGAAGGAATCAGTGCATCCGAACAAATTTGTCACCTGCTCAGCAACGATTGGTTGAAAGAGGACACTCCAGAGGAAAGGATTGAGCTTCCACAAAAGACATTGTTAACTGTCTGGACAGCATTCATTTGTGGAATACATTTTATGGGAATCTGTCAGATTTTGATGTAATATGTGTACACGTGGAAATTTTGACCCTATGGTGGCACAAAAGGAAATGTCATGGAGTCACTCACACTAATCTGACTCCTCATGCTATAATTACCAGAATTCAATCTCTGGAGATTCTACATATCCACAGCAAATTTGGTGGAAATCAACCAGTTGTCAAGATGTCTTGATTGTTCTTCGCCAAAGTCAGTGGGGGAAATTAACAAGTTCATACATTTACTCAAATGCTGTACTGGATCTGCATGCAGTACAATTTTGAGGTGTTGACCTTTAGTTGAATAATTTCATTTCATGCTATATTTCTACTCCACTGCATCTCTCAGGTAAATATTGAGCTTTTTTACATCATATGTTTGTTTAATAGCAAGCAAGCAAAGTTTATTTATATAGCACTTTTCACAGACACCGGTCACAAAGTGCTTTACAGTTACAACATTAAAATCAAATATGTATGCGTACAACAGTCATATAAACATACAATCATATATAGCACCAGAAAATAAATAAATGAACAGAATAAAATAAAATACATATATACATAAAAAAAACACAGAAAATATGCAGTCATACACGAAGCATTGAGAGGGATGTAAAATGTCAGAAGTTATCCAAACGCGTGTCTGAACAAGTGGGATTTTAAGTGTTTTCTAAAGCTCTCCACAGAGTCAATACATCCCAACGTAGCTGGAAGGCTGTTCCAGAGTTTTGGAGCTGCACATTCAAAAGTATGATCACCACGAGTTTTGAAATTAGTCCAAGGAACACTTAGCAGACCCGTGTTAGATGATCTTAATGCTCGGCCCGTGGTGTAAGGGTGCAGGAAGTTACTGATATATTTTGGGGCCTGGCCGTGTAGGGCTCTGTAAGTAAGCACTATGATTTTAAATTGAATTCCAAATTTGACTGGCAGCCAATGCAGTTCAGTTAAAATAGGAGTGATGTGAGATCATTTACTAGACCGGTTAAAAGCCTAGCAGCAGCATTTTGTACCAATTGTAGACACTGAATTGAGGATCTGTTGAGGCAGGTGAAAAGGGAGTTACAGTAGTCTAAACGTGAGGAAATAAAGGCATGAATTAATTTCTCCAAATCTTCTATTGAGACAATGGACCTTAATTTAGCAATGTTTCTTAAATGAAAGAAACTAGATTTAGTCAGTGCCTTAATATGAGCATCAAAGCTCATTGACTGGTCAAAAATTACACCGAGGTTTCGCATGTTGGAACAAGTAGAACGGGATAGGGCACCAAGTTTCTCTTTAATAGGGACTTGAAATTTATCAGGGGCAAAGATCATGACCTCAGTCTTACCATCATTCAGCTGAAGAAAGTTATTTGCCATCCATTGCCTAATTTCCTAACCCTAACCCTAACCCTAACCGACTAAACAATATAGCAAATAATGACTGCCCAGTATAACCAAAGAAAAGAAAAATAAAGAAAACTAAACTCAATTACCTCAATTACAGAAAGCAACTCAGAATTGACAAACTAGAATTACATAAATAAAATCAAATGATAAACAGCAGCGCAATAATCAAAGATAATAATAATAATAAAATAAAATGAGCCACACACACATCCAACCACTCATTCAACATAAAAGGGGGTCAGTCCCCGGTAAAGAATGAAAATAATCACGCCCGGTCCTGGCGTGTGGCCAAGTAATTGTGCAGAGGAAGTGGCGGCAATCCCCTGACGGCCACAGGACGCCGTAATGGCAAGCAGCAGAAGCGAATACGCGCCGCAAACGCGGTGCAAACAAAGCAGCAGCGGTCCAGTGAGGTGGTTACAATAGCACCTAATTCAAAAAGACACTGTTAGCATCTACTAAGAATGCTAGAATTGGTACGGTAGCATGTTGCACATACATACCTTGTTAGCAGCAACAGACACTCACACACTCACAAGAGAGGGGGAGGCGGCGAACGGACTCCGGGCAGCCGCCAGCATTTATCTGCGACCACATTAGAGTTAGCCACCTAGTAGCACCAACCACAACGCAGGGAGAGATGACACTTACCACCGCCAGATAATCACGGTGCACACAGGGAGCACGGAGCAGCACACCAACAGTCGCCCTACAGCACAACAGAAATGCGTCAAGCACAATAACTGGACCAAATGACCAGTGTGGTGAGGCAGTGTACGGCCATACCTGTCGGGCACACAACCTCTGACCTGGAAGTGACACAGGTGACGATAGGAGCACAGAGGAAGACACAGTTGGCGGACTACCACTTTTATACTGCTGCACCATAATGTGTAACGGAAACTACGGTAAGCAAAATGCTCATCCTGCTACAATAGGTTGTCAATCTCAGCAGGTTTAAATGAGAAGTATAGCTGAATGTCATCAGCATACAGGTGGTAGGAGATGTTAGGGAAAGAACTAATAGTTAGACTGGGTGGCAGCATATAAATAGAGAATAAAAATGGTCCCAAGACTGACCCTTGAGGAACACCACATGCCAGCACAGCAGCATATTCCATCTAATAGCTGTACTTACTAGGTAGTTCTCAGATTAAGATTTTATGTATAAGAAATCCAATGACCTCATGAAATATGATGCCTTGTTGTAGGCTCCACTGCCCAAAAGTACATAATGGTTCAAATCTGTTCACCCATGATATGCCACAAGATTACAATGACGCTGACATGTTACTGCATAAATAATGATTGTGAAGTGTCATAATATGACTTGGACAGAAGCTGCACAATGAACACCTTTACTTCTGATACTTTAAGTATATTTTACTGTAATGCAGGAGTTTTATTTGCAATGAAGTATTTTTTTCTGCTTGTAATATACGCTTGAGTCCAGATACTGAATACTTCCACCGGTGACTAGTGGTGTTGGACAGACTGATAGCTATGGATGAATTTATCCTGTTATGTCCCCTCTCAAGTAGCATGAAGCTACAAGCTGAAGAACAGTGGTGGAAGATGTAAACTTACTCAGATCCTTTCAAAGTGTCTATACCACAATGTAGAAATGATCCTTTACAAGTGAAAGTTCTTCAGTGAAAATGCAGAGGTATTAGAAGAAGAAGAAGAAGAAGAAGAAGAAACATACTTTTTATTATCACTACATCACATGCCATACATTACATGCACATACCATGCTTTGTGAAATTATTTCTCCGCATTTGACCCATCCTGGAATGTCCTTCCTCCGCGGCAGACCAGGAGCGGTGGGCTTCCCGTTGCCAAGGTTTTTGTAAATCAGTATATATATGTGTATATATATATACACATATATATACTGATTTACAAAAAACTTGAAAAAATAGTTAAGCACATTATTATTTCTTGATTAATATGTCAAATTATGGTTATTTACTTGCATTCCTGAACAGAAAAATTTGTTTTAGTGGTTGAATGTTATGCTTGATTAATTTCTGACTTCTCAGAGAAGCCCAGTGAGCCGGCTCAAATATGGGTATAAAAGGTTGAAATTCCTCATTCCTGTTCAAAATGGTAAAATGTCGAGAGCTCACTGAAAATGAAAGAGTCTGCATTAAAGCACTTCATGATGCTGGATGGTCTCTGAGACAAATAGGGAAAGACATAAAGTGTTCTCACAGTGTGGTCAAGTATGCTTTGGCGTCAATTGCCGAGATTCGTACTTACAAAATGTGCCAAGGAAGAGGAAACAAAAGTTATCTGAAGCAGATGTCAGTTAGTGAAAATTGACGATACCATGAACAAGACCGTCTACCACAACATCTTAGTGCATCATGGAATCCCTTCTGGACTGAATCTGATTGGGCGTGGGTTCATATACCAACAAGACAATGACCCCAAGCATACTTCAAAGCTGTGCAGAGACTGTTTGACCAAGAAAAAGGAATCTGGAGTACTGGAACTGATGGACTGATCAAAGTCCGGATTTGAATCCTATTGAACAAATTTGGGATTTAGGAGATTCAAAGATTGATCGCACAAAAGTTTCATCTAAAGTCTGTGGTGACAGCTAGAAACTTTTTGGAACTCAAGAACAAGAGAGACTGTCGAAAAGTACATAAAAACAATGACAGCAAGAATGTGAGCTGTTATCAAGGCCAAAGGAGGCCATACAAAATATTTATAAGTTTTTTGGTTATTAAGTGTGAAAAAGAACTATTTGCCTGGCCCTAATCTGTGTTCTGTCTTGTCACTTCCTGTTTTATTTTGAAGGGTTTTTTTCAGTTCCTGTTTTGTGTTTTCTTGTTAGGTGTCTTACTCTCTGTGTGTGATTGTCCATTGTCTCCACCTGTGTGAGACACAGGTGTGTATATATACCTGCTCTCCCCAGTGTGTCTTCGTCAGATTGTTTGCGTTTCTTGTGAGTAGCTTTCCGGCATTTTCTTCGTGTTTCGACTTGTTTTTACTCTGTGTTGCCTTTTTGCCCAGCGTCTCTGTACCTTTGCCTTCCACAAGGTTTTCTGGTTTTTGACTCTCGCTTGTTTTTTGACTGCCGATCTGCCTAGTGTTTTTGCACTGTTGCCTTTCCTGACTGCCTCCCATGTACCGACCTTGATCTGTTAATAAACCGCCTCTTCTCACCTGAGAGTCTCGGGTCTGCTCTGTGGGTCTGAACCTGACACTATGTAGTCATTTCAGTTTGCTATTTGCCAAACAAATAATAATAACATTTTTAGTTTTGAACAAGTTTTTGAAAGATTTCTAAAATATTTGTGTTTTCTCGTTTTTATGACAGGTGGTCTACCAAATTTGTTAAGCACTGTATATATATATAATGTTAATAATAATGATATAATGATATGGGTCTGAAGCTACTACAAAGTAAGGGGTGCTTGTCCTTTTTTTAGGACTAGAGTAATTGTAGCATTAGTCAAGGTTGGGGGAAGTCGGCCTAGTGACAAAGCCTCATTATACACGTCGCATAGAACTGTGGAGAGAAGCGAGCCAAATTTCTTATAAAATTCTACTGTGAATCCATCTGGACCCTGTGACTTTCCACTCTGCAATGTATCGCCCTCATGATTTCAGTTGTTGAGATTGGTTTGGCTAAATTTTCCACTATCTACTGATCCACTTTAGGAAAGTCAATGGTGCTTAAGCAGCTCCTTCAGCAGCAGACTGCTGCATCCAGTGTGTAAGAAAGAACACTACTGCAGGTCCTTCATCCCAACAACTGTAATGTAGCTCTGTGTTGATGCTGTCTTTCTCAATTCTACATCATAAACCCACTTTGTTTTGCACAACTGCTATCAACGCTAATACATGCTCACATTATCCATTTCATCTGGTGCAATTTCTAAGTTGTATACTGGAAACAGTTCTTTCATAAAATGTATTTATTGAGCATATGTAGTCCTAGTATGTCTTCAGTGCAGTAGTATTTCTGAAGGGCAATACAACATATGCCATTAGTAGTTTTCTCACAAGAATAACACTTTTTTATGGCAGTAGAATTTTATGACATTTACAATTTTCATTTTTTATGATCTGCAAAAATGTACACATATATAATGGTTTTTCTATTCTGTATCCTGTATACTTTTTATTTTTACCCATTTATGCCACTGTGCTTGCTCTTTGTACTACTTGCTGGGTGTAACAACTGAATTTCCCCAATGTGGAAAAGTCTTATCTTATCTTAAAAGAGTCATATAGGTGGTGAGAGTTATACTATATTGTGTCTCTTATCTGCTGGCTGCTGCAGATATTTACGGAGCCTGGAAAGTTGTTCATATTTAGGAGGACTGAGGATTGAGGCGTGTCCATTGAGGAACAAAAATATCTCTAAAAATTTTATTGCTTTATTTGTTGTATCTCTGATAACTGTTGTGATCAGACTCTTATCTGCTGACTGCTGCAGATATTTATGGTGGCTCTGAGGGTCAATACACAACCACGTTTCACAAAACACAATCATCTCTGTAGGTCACATGACCGTGCAAAGGTTGTGTGTTTGTAAAGTTAAAATACTGGCGGAGGAGAGAGGAGGTTCATTAGAATCACAGCTTCATCATGTTTGCATCTGTGGCTCTGCTCTTGGCGGTTGTTCTGCTCTTGCTGCTCCTGGGTCAGAACCGCAGGCCCAAAAACTTCCCTCCAGGCCCCCGGCCCATCCCCATCATTGGAAACCTGCTGGAGCTCAATCTGGAGAACCCCATTGCAGATCTGAACAGGGTAACGCTGAATGATTGTTACCATCACAATTATTTGTTATTAGTTTTTTTTTTAATAACCTAAATTGGTAAAATTCAATAGAGCATCATATTGAAAAAGTGGTGATTATTTTTGCCTCTGTGCTTTTGCTATGTGTTCATACTGTATGTGTCCTGATTTACTAATGTATCTCTGTTTTTATAAACTTAGCTAGAGATTGGGAAAATTGTTGATTTTACTCACTGCATAGATTTAATGTATTAGCCTTTGTTTCACACCAGTGGTAGAAAGTGCTATGCTGCTGTTGCTCTTAACCCAAAATGACCCAAGACACTCATCTTGGGTGACTTGGGTCACAGTGACTGTTATCACATACAAGCCTGATTCTAAAAAGGTAGGCTGCTGTGTTAAACATAAATAGAATAGAGTGTGATAACATACTCAATTGAAAATAATATGTTTAATATTTTACCTCATCAACTTCATTGATTTGTGTAAATATGCTTATTCTTAAAGGCTATTCTTAAGATTATTCTATATCAATAATGCATGATTGAAAATGGCTACTCCTGCTATTACTCAAAAAACGATATCTTGTCAATAATTCACTCATTATAGGGACTGATGATGGTGCTGAATAAAGGTCAATCACCTATGCCCCTGTGATTATAATCTCCTTTGCCTTTGTCCCCAGTTGGCCAAACGCTATGGTAATGTCTACAGCATGTTCATTGGTCCCAGGCCTGCAGTCATCATCAATGGGGTGCAGGCCTTGAAAGAAGCCCTGGTCAACAAAGGTGCTGACTTCTCTGGCAGACCACAAAACCTGATGGTCAATCATGCAATACAAGTGAAAGGTACAGAGGGACCATTTGACTTTCTGTGTGTTTGTCTCTGCAGAGGGATTTCTGATTCATGGTACACGCTGTTCCATTGTAATAAATATGGTGTCCTGCCACTCTGTGCCATTTTGGATTCATGTCAATGGTGTCGTAATCAAGAGAGTCAAATAGTAATTTATTATACTCAGTGGCATATCACCAAAATCTGTGCCCCATACACACATAGCCTCCCCCTTCCCCTTTTAATACATGCATTGTCTTACCTATACATATAACTGTATCAACAAGTAAACACATGCACCTGTAGTGTGTTACATTTACTGACTTTTATTACTAACGACAGAAACAGAATTCATTGGAGTCAACTTTTTATTTGCAGAATTAAGGGGTTTGCTCTTGATGTCATCACATTCCCAGCATCTACTGGAGGCTCAAGCAGTTGTTAATAATAATGTGGACATTAAAACTTTACTGAAACTTCATTCAGTGCATGAAAGTGAGCGTGCCTTTCCTTCTAAGCTCTAAATTCACCCTTTTGCATGCAGCTCATGCTCCTGGAGTGATTCTAGCAGATTATAACAATGTATGGAAAGAGCAACGACGCTTTGGTCTGATGACCCTGAGAAACTTTGGCCTTGGGAAACAGCTCATGGAGCAGAGCATCCTGGACGAGACAGAACGCATCATAAAGATACTGGAGCAGAGTGTCGGTACGTCTACTCTGTGAACACGGTACAAATTTGGCTAAACACTAATATTAAGCAGACATCTTCTAGGATCTAGGATCTATCACTGTTCATGTTGTTCTTCCAGGTAAGACGATGAATCCTAAACAGCTGTTCCACAGTGCAGCCTCCAACATCATCTGCGGAGTTCTGTTTGGAATGCAGTTCGACTATGACGATGACCTCTTGAAGGATTTTGTTAACTTTTTTTATGAAAGCTCCAAAATGATCAACGGGCCCTGGAATATGGTGAGTCTCATTTTTGACAACAAAACCACTGAATAAATATCATCACAACTATAAATCTTGAGTAAATATAATATGTAAACTTGCTCCATAAAACAGTGAGACATAGATGATCGATACTGAACTGTTATGTTTAAGTTGAATGGTCAGCATTAGCTCATTTATAATATGTGCAAGAACAAAAAGAAGTGGATTCAGATCTCAGTACTTCAGAACTTTGTACCTTTTATTAATGTTACATAATTAAGTCATTTCACCGATCAACCAATTTATCAATTGTTACTGAGCACTGCAGGCAAATGTCTTGTCTTTGAATCACATGTGAGATGATTGGGAAAAGTGCGTCTTCATACTTAAAGCTAATTTTTCATTTTTCTTTCCCATACAGATTTATGACACTATTCCCCTGGTACGCAACCTGCCACTGCCCTTCAACAAAGTCTTTCAATTGTTCAAGGTATGTTTTCTGAAACATTTCAAAGTCTGCTACAAGGCACATAATGACTGATGGGTTAAACTTATAGCAAGTGGCTCCATGAGGCTGCTCTGAGCTAAATGCTACTGTCAGCATGCTAACATGCCCACAGTGAAAAACTGTAGGTAGGAAGAAGGAAAAGTTAAGGGAAAAAGACATCAACTAATGAAATGAATAGGAGAGAAAGAATGAATGTACTGTAGTGAAGTTGGCAGCAGGGTGATACATGATTAGTACGTCATGACTGACTGACTGACTCAGGCTCTGCAGTAAAGTGAAGGGACTTTGCAGAATGACACAGTTCTAACTCAATGGAGTTGCAGAGAGATTTGAATAAGGATGACAACATGAGTTTAATTTCATCTTTAAGTGCTTAAAACAGCAAAACTTCACAAGGCTGCTGAATAACACTGATATCATGTTACTGAATATGGAATGCCAGGAAATTATAGACTCATATACTGTAAAATCCCTGTGTCAAGATTTTGACAAAAGTTGTGGCCCCGGAAACCAAAGCATCACGATGTGTCCTTGAGAAACCTTGAATTGTTTATTTAAAACATTTCTAAAATGCAAACTTTCTTCTTGCCAGTCTGCACGTGAAAAACGTTCGGAAATGATGGCTGACAACAGAAAGACCAGAGTTCCTGGTAAACCACGACATTTCATTGACTGCTACCTGGATGAAATTGATAAGGTGTGTGTGTCTAGCATGGTGTTGACCGTTCAGACATTTTAGCTGCAGTGGTGTTGACAGAATGAACAGTGTTCACCCACTCTTTCTCTCTGCCTGCCTTCAAAGAGAGGAAACGATGGCTCGTCATTTTCTGAAGACCAGCTTTGTACATATCTCTTGGATCTTCACTTTGCTGGGACAGACACGACCGCCAACACCGTACTCACTGCCTTCCTCTACCTAATGAATTATCCAGAGGCACAGGGTATGTCTGTCCATCATCTGTCACTCTCCACTTGACGCAGCCCTGCGAGAGGCATGGCTCCCCAGATGACAGAGTCCAGCAATCTGAAATATCAGTCTGAATAATATCAGTGTTTTGAACCTTTTTGTGGTTTGCAGCTTACAGCTAATGTATTCTAATGACTTTGATGATCCCCTTACTTTTTGTCTAATGCCACCGTTGGACAGACATTTGTAGTTTTGAGTGAAATATTTCTTTTTTAATTGTTATTATTTACTTATTTTAATTTGTCCAATACCTTTGGTTTATGACCAAATACCTGAAATACCAATGACATTCCCATTGGCCTCAACAGTTCAGGCTGATATGTAGCACATAAAGACAAATCTTGCAGAGTTCTCTCTTGCTGTCTCACTCTTTGTCTCCCGCGGTCCATGCTGTCTCTGTATTCCTCAGAGCGATGTCAGAAGGAAATCGACGAAGTTCTGGATGGGAGGGACGTCAGCTTTGAATGCAGGAACCAGATGCCATATGTGCAGGTATAAAGATTACTGGGTCATATTCAAATCAATATTTAAGCCTCTATTTTGTGTGTGATATTTTGAATTTTAAAAAGCTATGACGTGTGAAATCAGTTATTTTACATATGTGGGACTTACACTTCTACAGTGTGATGCTCTGACAGCTGTCTCTGTCATGCAGGCCGTCCTTCATGAAGTCCAGAGATTGGCTAACACTGTTCCTCTCAGTGTTTTCCACTGCACCACTAAAGACACAGAGCTAATGGGATACTCCATACCCAGGGTAAGCATAAAATATCAGTTGTCAATGTAATATCCCTCGTAGCGCTAAATGAAAAGAGTTGAAAATTCTCTGACCCAATCTTGAGTGACAACAACTGAAGCTAAATGTCCTTATATACCCAGTGGTGAGTACATCCTTACAGCCATATTTACATGTAATTCTGTGAAGCACAGTTCAAGCTACAGAACCACATATATTTCGGCATCTTGTCTTACCTTTTATCAAGCCGCCATGTGAGCCATGCAAGGGGGATTCAGGACGCAGGTTCAAACGAGGGTGCGTTGCCACCGACTTAAGACAATCATGATGTAAAAGTTGTGTTTGATGGTTCTGCTCACCTCTTCAGCATAGCTATGAGCATGGTCTTCTACAGTCTTGCGCAGATCAAAATTGGCAAATGTTGGAGAGGATATTGCTCCGAATAGATGGACCATCATCCTACTACTACCCCTCCAGGTTCTTAGATGTTTTGCCGGCTGGCCACCACTGGAGTCTCAACAGGTCTCTGTCATCCTCATAGACACGGACCTGGTGAAACATCCCTTCTATATCTGCCATCATAGCATCATCATGCAGTGGAAGTGACAAATAGTAATGTCCATTCTTGAGCATTAGTGAGCTTCTGGCACTATGCATGAACTTGTGATCTTCAGCAGACAACTCTTTCTTGTCGCTGACTTTCTGTTAAGGAAAATCATTATTGTACTGCTGTACGAGTAGATCTTTCAACTCTGTCACAGAGATGTGGTTAGCAGTTAAAGTTGGCAGTCTTGGGGAGTGCTCAGCAGTGAAAGAGTTGAGTGGTCCATTGATCATCCATCCAAACACCGTCTTGACTGCATAAGGGCAGCTGTCTTCGGCATTGATGATCTGCCATGGTTAAGGGGCTCTTGGGACATTTGCTCCTATAAGAAGATCAATGTCCACGTCAATCTCATTCAGCTTCACTTCTTTCAAGTATGGCCAGTTTGAGATGCCCTTCTGAGTTGCATCGTTCTCTTTGGTCACTGGGATGGCATCTTGCGTGTAGACCTTAAGGAGTTCCATGAAGGTGTTCCCTTCCAGGTTGCCTACTTCCAGTCCAGATAGCTCATAACTTGATACATTTTTTATCTGCCCCATCGTCTGTAGGAGAATCTCAGTCTTACGGCCTCTACCGTTCACCTGTCTTCTCAATCTCTCTATACAGAACATCCCTGAACTTCCTGGATCCAGAAAGGCATTGGTCAGCACGGACTTGCTTCCCTTTGTGGCTTTTACTTGCACCGGCACAATTGACAGAGCAGAGTCTTTGCTGGCTTTGGTTACTCCACCAGCTTTGAGGGTGACATGACAGCTGTTGATGGAGGTCTCCTTCTGTTTTACTGGTTCAGTTGGCTTCACTTTGTCTAAATGCAAGATGGTGGGGTGCTTACCTTGACATTTCTCACAGGTCATCTTCCTCTTGCAGTCTTTACTTATGTGTCCTCTCAAAAGGCATCCAAAATCAGAAGCCTTTGGTTTTAAGAAACTCTACTGTGGCCACATGTGGCTGTGTCTTCAACTTCTGGCATTCCTTCAGGTGATGTTTGCCTTCACAGAACGCACGGGCGGCACAGGAATCAGACATGTTTTCAAATGTGGGATCTTTTGAACATGTTCTAATGTTGCACTCATCCGTCAACACTGCTACTGTTGTAGCAAAGCCACTGCCCTTGCTCCTTAGTGTGTTTGGCTGTTTGGAAATGGCTGCGGTCTTAGTCTTGTTGAGGTCTTGAATGTCATCGAATAGAGGGTCCAGCAGAATCTTGGCCTGCTTTTCCATAAAGGCTACAAGGTCATTGAAAAGGGCTCTGCAACCTGTTCTCTCCAAGATATTACATGCAGTGGATCTCCACTTCTCTTTCCATAATCTTTAGGTCTCGCATTGTATTGCAGCAGCCTCAAAAATATAGTGCATAGCTCTGTAGTTCTTTGCCATCATCGAACTTGATATTCGTCCACTTCAGCGCTTTATCCATGTATGCCATTGTAACCTTCAAGTCATCTCCAAAGTTCTCCTGTAGGAGTCTTTTAGCTTCATGATATCCTCTTGATGGATCCATATGGAAGCAGCTTCGGACAAGTTCTCTGGGTTGACCTGTCATATACTGCTCAAGATAGTACAGTCTAAACTCAGTATAAATTGGCTTTTGACCACCATATTTTAGAGGGTTCTTCTCCTGCTTGAGTTTTAAAGGGATTGGTGTCTTTGCAGTTGTGACAGACTGCTTTGGAGTTGAGACTGGGAGCTTTGGGATTGCATGCTGTGGTTTAGTGACTGTAACCACTCTAGCAGGTCTAGGCTGTTGCAGAAATTTTTGCAGTGGTGTTTTAGGAACCATAGATATTCTAGCAAACCTACCCTAGGTTCATACCATTCAACTTTGTCTATTCTCTTTTCCTCTTCTGATAATACATTTTGCACAGCATCATGGGCATTCTTAAATTCTTCACAAAGTGACTGGAAAATGACAAAATGTTGTCTCACAGCATCAATATTGTTTTCTTGCATCGTCCTTTTGAGTTCGTTCATTTTGCATGTACATGTTGCTAATTTGCCTTTTCTGACCTTCTCTAGTTCCATAATATGATCATCCATTTCAGCAGATTGAGTACCATCCATAGCGGCCATTAATAGTCTTAGGCTTGAAGGACACTGTTTAATAGGCCTTTTAAATGCAGCGTGACTCATGCAATTCAAACAAATAAAGAAATCAACATTCCATTGATCAAACGTTCCAAAACTGCAGGCTACTAAATCAACTATTCCTCATTCAGTAACACTGCTATGTTACGCTCACACTCAGATGCGCAAGCTACAAAGGCTATATTTTAGTGCTACAGCCAAGCACTTCATATGTGGTGGACGAGGTGACTAGCACAATGCAATAACGTTGCACTCTCAGCATTCAAACCTTTCAATCCAAAGCACACTACACTGTATCAAACCTTCCTGATGTTTATCAAGCACGCAATCAAATAAAACAGTCAGAGTTCGGGTGGGTTATCTCGTTTCTCACGACCTGACAAATGTTTTCACCATCAGCAGCTTTCTCCAATGCAGCAGGTGTCCTGATAACAGCGTTGAATCCGCGTGGTTGTGTCAACAATCCAAAATAGAATGCTTTCCAAGTCCTTGACGGACTTTTTTGACTTTATTTTGTTAACTTGTCTTACTTTCTATCAAGCTGCCGCGCGAGCCAGGCGAGGGGGATTTTGGACGTGCATTCAAACAAACTTAAACTTAATTCCAACGAAATTAGGATCTGCTATCCTTCTAAATGGGTGTAGGCGTGTGTCAGTGTAAATGTAAACGAAAAGCTTCAATCTTATTTTGTAAGTGGTAAATTCGTGATTTCTCGGTTCCTGGTCAAAAACCTACATCCCTCCTGACTGTGGCTAGTGTTTCTTCTCAAATATGGTCACCTGCCAGGCCTCACTTCCTGTCTACCTATAAAGAGTTCTGGGTGGGGTCAAAAGGCAAAGTAAAATTGCCAGCAGGGGGAGGTAATTTTCAATAAAATAAAACCAAGAATAAATTGGCCCTAACAACATATTAACATTAAGTTCAGGTTCATTTCATCAGTTCATCTTGTTTTTGCTTCAGTGATGTGTTAGAAGAAGCAGATACTGAGTATACTGCACAAAATACCACGATGCATTACATTTGAGGGTGTAATCAAGAGTATAAGAAGTTAAATGAATTGTGTAAGAAATGCTCACCTCCCCGTGGTTTGTTCTGTGCTTGAGTCTCCACTTCTGTCACCACTTGCTGAGAAATAAACCACCTCTGAAAAATAAGTATCTGCAAGGACAATTTTTCTGCAAGAATATATATTTTGAACATTAAATCTAGCTTCTAGAATTTTGTACAAACACTGTGAAATCCAGTGCCGTTACAGTAGAACAGTTCATAGCACAGTCCAGTACTAACAACAGTTCAATTAATACTGTGTTGAAGAGTGTAAATAGGCAAACCCAACGCAATATTACATGCTGGAAGTGCCATCAGCTGCTTATGATAAAGAAGAAGAATGTGTGTGAATGAAAGGATGAAGGGAAAGTGTCTGATTTTCATATCCAGTGGAATCAGTTATGTGTTTACATTTTAATAGCCTTCGTCTCCTCTTTGTTTATTGCTCTTCAGGGAACCGTTGTCATCCCCAACCTGCACTCAGTGCTGAATGAGGAGGGACAGTGGAAATCCCCCCACGGATTCCACCCTGAAAACTTCCTCAATGAGAAGGGCGAGTTTGTGAAGCCAGAGGCTTTCACGCCTTTCTCTGTCGGTGAGTGAAAATGAGTCCATGAGATAGACTGAAAGATTAATTGGAGGTTTGACTGAGGAAATATCATTAGGTCATAGAAAATATATATGTGAGTATCTCTACCTGCAGGTCCTCGTATGTGTCTTGGAGAAGGTCTGGCTCGAATGGAACTCTTCCTCATCGTTGTGACTCTGCTGAGGAGGTTTAAGTTCATCTGGCCTGAGGATGCAGGAGAGCCAGACTACACTCCTATTTTTGGAGGGACCCAGACCCCCAAACCGTATTCCATGAAGCTCCAACTCAGATAGACTACTGAGAGAAACAATTCAGACAGAGATCAGCCTAATACGACAATTTACTGAATCACTGAACAAAATTCAACTTTTCAACATAAAACCAGTCTTGATTAAAGTTACATTCATCAATATTTTTCTGAGTAATGGATCAAACTGACTTCGAGAACATGAGGGGGCTCACTGGCAGAGACCAATCTACAGAGAATCTTCACCAACGTTGCAGTTTCCTTCAGCTTTGCCGAGCTTCATTTTGTCTTCCAGCTTGTTGCTTTGGTTTTACAGCACACGGCTTTGGTTCACAAACTAAGATTCAGCATTGGACTTACATTTACCAGGATACCAGAAACAGCACCAATTGACGCAACAGTTGTGTCAATAAGCAACTGCTCGAATGTAGCACATCAACTAAAAGTTATTGTCAACTTACTGTTCAGTGATTCAGTAAGATAATTACACTGATAATATGTCAAGATTGTGAGTAAACTCTTTTCTGCCATCCACAATAGAGGATTAATGTAGCTTTAAATATCACAGAGAGAAAAAAAAAAATGCTAACTGTTCTGTGTCTGTGACCTTTTCTTTCAGTGTGATAAAGCTGCTAATTGACTTAATAGTGCAGTTTACAGTTTGTCATTTATAGGCGAGATTTGATTTCATCAGATGAAACTCTAATCTGAGACAGACTTTAAGCCAGATGTTATGTTATGTATGTTATTATTAGTATAACCCTATTACTCAATGTTTCCTTGCTGCCAGTACAAAATTGAAATTGCAAAATGATGTCACTTTTTATCAAATAAATAAGTTGTGCAACTTCAAATCATGTGTAACCCTGTCATCTGTTCAGATAGATGTTATGATAATCAGAAAATAAATGACTCAATAGTCCCTCTATACCCATATACAATCTAAATGGTAACATTATGCAACATTTTGTCAAATGAATGAGTCATGTACGGAAGCTCTGAAAGGCAAGGTGGAAAAAAAAAAATAAAACGGCCAATGTTTAAGTTTATCTCGACATAAACTTAAACATTGGCCGTTTTATTTTTTTAGTCTTAGTTTTTCAGAGCTTCCGTAGTCATGCAACATCAACTAGATAACAAAAATCAAGTTTAACTGAATACAGGACACATGTGCCACACTTGAAGCAGAGAGGACAGAGACTGGGAAAAGGTTCAATGTCTTTTAATTTCCCTTATTGTCAAAAACAGACTGAAAGAGTCAAGACATTTCAGAGTTTGTGTTGATCTTGAAGAGGAGGAGGCTGATCCAGTTTCCTCACAGGACGCAGACTGACAGGGCAGGGATAAGGACACGTGAGAGCAAGGCACCTGAGCACATACAAAAAGCAGTCAGGAGGTCTGGCAAGCAAGCAAGGCAAACTGATCAAAAGGTACTTAACAGATTCTGCTGGGTCTCTGTTGTTACCACAGAGATGAACGGAAACTTAGACGAATATTGAGTGGAGAGCTTATGTACTGTGAAGGCTGGTGAGTTTGGATAGAATGATTGAATGCAGCTGCACTCCGGGAGGAGTCAGCCTTGTTCACTGTATTCTTCTCAAAAGCACTGCGTTCAGCAAAGTTTTCCAACTGACTTTATATCACCAGCGAAACTAAGAGCAAGCAGACACTAAAAAAAAAAAAAAACCCTGACAGTGGAGGAGGCAGTGACCGACACGACACAAGCCGTTTTCAGCTCTGTCTTGTCAAATGCACCGCGTATGTTATGAAACAAGTTTACCAAGTAACTTTTAATATCATACACCCGAAATAGAGTCGAGCTGAAGAAAACCTAAGGAGTACTGAAGAGAGCAACGTGAGCTAGAGACATGTTTGTGGGGCAGGCGCTCTGTGTGACTGGCCAATCACAGAGCGTGAAGACAGTCAGATACCCAATGAGGATTTTCCTTCAGCACGAGCACGGATATTGACGAGTTTTACTTGCATCATGCTCGTACTCGTCAAAACTGCTTTATCCGTAACGGATACTCGTCTGAAACGAGTATCCGGCTCAACCCTAGTCTAGATGATTGCAAATAGAGACCATATGTGGCCTTCTGTGTTTATCTCTGTTCAGGAATGACTTGTGCACAGGATCGGGGCTTGTGGACAGGCAAGCCAGGCAGTTGCTTGGAGCCCCAAGAGACCCTAGCAACGCCACTGACCATTCAATGAGTGCGCTCATTTGCTCAGATGTTCCTTAATTTAAGGAACTCTACAAGGTTCATTTCTCTCTTCAAAAATTGTCGGAGTTGATGAAATAACATATGAAAAAAAAGTCCATTATTTGCCACCTCGCTGCTTTCCACTCTTCACTCGAATGCTGAAATGAATGCTGGAATATTTGTTCCAGCCGACACAGCCTCACTGCAATGGGCATGTCGAGAACATTTCTAGGAATGGTAACTGTTCTTCTTAGATGCATCAATAATAATAATCCAATATATAATAGAAATGATTATGAAATGGTCCACTCTGCATAATGAGCACTTTTAATGTTGATATTGTGAATCAGGTTTTGAATGCAAGATTTTTACACTATGGTATTTGTACTTTTCAGGAAGTAAAAGATATCAGTACTTCACTGAATGCTTCATCATCAGAGATATGAAGTTCAGGAGAAGTTTTCTATTTTTGTTTCATTGTGTAAGAAGAAAAAACTCATAGAGGGGCTCATTTTGTGTTCACCCTCCATACCAGTTGGTGGCAGTAATGCACCATGTCTTCATTTTCCAAGCCCATAAAAAAACAGCCACAAAGAAGAGGAAGTAGCTGCCGTTGCTGTGGCTGTACCGACCGACGTAACTGTCCAGACGGTCTTGGAGGACTGCGGCTCCCCCACAGCTTTGAGCACATCAGAATGGGAAATGTGCTGCTCTCCACAGGGTAACACAGAGATTTGCTGCTGTGATATTGCTTGTGTGTGACCCTCTCTTGCCTGAAAATAAAACACTTGTGGTCTGATGCTGAGCTGCATCCGCTCAACTGCAACAACTACTCAACTGCATTTATTTGATAATGAGTCTGTTTGCACATGAATAAAAGATGAATACTAATGTTTTAGGCCTATTATAGGTCAAAACTGAGTCGATATCCAACAGAATTTCTCTGGAATACAGAGGCAAAGTGAGTAATGTGATGTAATGACAACATGGAGCACTGCGGGAGTGACAGTTGACTTCTCTGCTGCAGTTTTTTTGTATGTCCACAGGCTTCTTGAACCTTCAACTTTTTATCAAAGACATTCTCTAAAACTGTTGTTTGTCTCTTGTTCTGATGTTTCAGGGTACAAGGTTCATTTATTTATCATTGTACAACACAGGTACAACACAGTGAAAAGCTGTATTCCTTTCATGCTCCTCACATAACAAAAACGACAAAAATGGATGAATGAATAAAAGGTCCAAAAATGAAAACAGTTTTTATGGTGAGTTGCACAGGATGAGTTCAGGAATCTCATAGCCTGAGGGAATAAGTGGCTTTGATGTCACACCAATAAATTCAGCCACGAACAACAACAGAGTAGTATTGACTTATATTTACACAACAAGTGACATACGCATTCCACAGTAGAGACAATTACAGTCTGCTACCGCCAAACACGTTGTACCACAACAATTGTCTACTACAGATGACTACACTCTGCTGGAAAACTACTGTCTACTACAGACAACTACGGTCGACTAGACAGTCCGGTGGTGCAAAGAGGCAACCCCAGAAGCTACCCAAGGAAACCACCAAAGGAACAGGGGTCCATTGGTTGGGCCCGCTTGTCAGGACAATCCAATCCATCCTGCAGAATTCTTCCATCTGTAAAAATGCTTTTTAACACAGTCAGCACCAGATCAACCAACTGAAGATCCAGTTGAGTCAGGCATGGAATCAAAGGGATCAACTGCTGATTGAAAAGAAGAGACTCAGCTACTGTATCACCAAGGAGGAGAAGGAGAAATTTGCAGACTGAATGAGCTTGTGGAAGTCGGCTCTCAAGAGACAAACAGCAGTCAGACCTTGACATCAAGTGAAGCAGACAAGTCCCCAGTCCCAGGTGGAACAGGCCGAAACCATCCAGCACCGGGAGATGAGCAAGATGGCAGAGAACCAAGAGAGACTGCACATGACTGTGAACCATCTGGAGCAGCAGCTCCAACAGAGGGACACCGAAATCATGGATCTCAAAAAGGAGAAAGACCATCTCTCTGACATGCCACAGACGGCATGGAACTTCTCACAGAGAAGTTTGCAGAGCATCTGGCCAAGAAGGAACAGACCTGGGAGATGAGAATCAAGTGGCTCGAGGACAGAAACCATTGACTGTCCGACAATGGAAAGAAGTGGAAGATGATCATCGAGCAGATGGAGAACCTGGAAAAGCTCTGCGAAACAACAAAGAAGGCAGCGGCAAAGAAGAAGCATAGCTTCTGGTCTCACCTGAACTGTTTTAAGGCTGGACAAACAGAGGAAGACAAGGTAGAGATGAAGGAAAGGAAAGGGAAAGAAAAACAAGAGAGGGAGGACAAGAAAAACAACAAAACTGAGGGAAAGACAGAGGAGAAGAACAAGCCTTTCATAGGCTTCGTTAGTGAGAAGAAGAATGATGGTGAGGTGGAGGAAGCTGCAGGTTGCTCAACTTGTGTAACAGCAGGTCCCTCTTCCTCCTTCCTTCACGCCCTCAAGCCTCTCCTCTTCACCCCTCCATATCCTCACCTACCCTCCAATCTGCCCCCAACTCTGACTTAACCCCTTCCAACTCCCCTTCCATCCCTTCTTCCCCAGTCACCAGCCTCACCCTTCCCCTTTTGTTCTCTTCTTCCTCACTCTCCACCCTATCCTCACTCTCCAGCCTAACCCCTCCCCCCCTGCAGCTTAAATATACATATGGGTATATGGAATAACTGTGACCAATGAACCTGTTTACCTGTGGAATGTTTCAGACAGGTTTGGGCAGTTTCTCCTTTGCAGGCAGCTGTTGCTCCACCGTAGCTTTCACTAACCTCCTGACGCCATTCACAGAGCTGTTTGATTGAGTGGCAGCCGGCAACATGAGCGGAAGGAGGGGGCGGTTTGCAGCGTGTGTGAGTAGTGATTGACAGATGTCAGACACTCCCTCAGGCACTCTGCTGGCTCTGATTGGTTGTTTTGTGTCAGGCGCGGTGGATTCTTGCAAATCGCAGTAGGAGCAGTAGGTGGGACCAATAGAGCCATTTTTTTTTTCACAGATTACATGTTTCAAGTCCTGCTGTATGGGCATAGGGACAGTTTTAGCAAATATGACAAAAAAGTACTTTTATACAAGTTACCTACCTTTAATACATGAATGATCAAATAATATAGTCATAATTGATATTGTAACTACACCAAGCTTTCTGGATTTGTAGATTTTAGTGAGCACTGACATTTAATCTTTCTTAATATCTACCAGTGTACTGAGGTGAAGAGGGTCTCCTTAATGGCTCACCATTCACTGGCTTGTGGACAGGCAAGCCAGGCAGTTGCTTGGAGCCCCCGGCTACTTATTTGCAACAATGATTACTGATAGATCCTGGGCTGGCACCATCATCAGAAGCACTGATGTTTGGCTTCAAGATCATGATAATCCCTGTGAATGTTGTTGTTCTGTGTCTAAACACTGCAGCTCCCAACCATGAGAAGAGCCGTGAAGAGTAGCTAATTAAACCCAACAGGAGTGATTTCTGTCATCAAACTCCTTCATTTATTGCATTATAATCAGACCAAATGTGCCATCTAACAAAAAAAAGATGGAACACATAATCTATAAATGTGTAGTTTCAGACAAAATATAAGAATACCAAGCTAGCAAGAGAGATGCAGGGAAGCAGCTCACCATAGACCCCACATAGGCAGAAGACTTTGTCTATAATGGTCCCTGATCATTCCCTTATTGGCAAGCTGAATGGTACATGATTGAACCATGAGGATTTCATGATTTCAGAGGATTCAGAGGATTTTCACTCCACAAATGTCAGCCTCTTGGTGGCACTCAAGGTTGTTGGTTCAACAGTTTGGCCTATCTAGCCACCAGTTGTTGAGAGGTCTCAGCTCACAAACACAGCAGCTGTACCTGAGTAAATTACTGAATCAGTCTGTGGAGAGATCTGAAGACTAATTGGTCCATCTGAAGACTTATCCATGACAACAGATCACTAGGGTGGCCCCTGTGTTGCTCATCACAGTTCTTGACACGCAGTTCCTCAGTTTTACAAACTGTGGCCTGCTGGTCAGCAAACTAAAACTGTTTAAACTGTTCAAAACATCTTATGACTCTGTGGTGTCATCTGCAGTTTTAGATGCTGTGGTCTGCTGGGGCTGTGGAAGCTCAGAGAGGGACAGGAAAAGACTTAACAAGCTGATCAGGAGAGCTGGCTCTGCCCTGGACGGTTCCTCTTCTTAGAAACAATCTCTCCAGCTCACCCTTTCACATGGAACAGAAGATACAGGACAACATAAAAACACGAGAGCCAACTGGTAAAGGTGGGGATGTTGGTGTTTCTGTCTATTCCAGTAGATGAGGAGATCTTCTGTTCTTGCCAGGTTCACCTCTGCAATGATCCACTTCCACTGTGGCATCTGCTGTGGCACTTGAGGGTCTTCTGTTTTGATCCAGTGTTGTGTCCAGCAGATGCCAAAGGTCATCTAATAAATGTTAAAAGAAAAAAATCATTAACAATGGCTAACAATTAATGTTAATTTTGACAAAACAAAGAAACAGACTACTTACTGTTGTTCATGGATGTTGCTGAAGTTGATGCTGTTGCTGAAGAGGCTGCTACCTGAGCTGGGGTTGTGCCACTAGCAGGATTTCCTGCAAAGTTCCTGATAATATTTGCACATTCATACTTCAGCCTTGTAACAGCCTCTTGAAGTCTTCCCTGACTTAAGAAGCCCAGTTTTTTAAAACCTTGGGTCCAGTAAGGTGGGCAATATCATCACACTTTGTGATTCGCAAAGGAGACAGGACAGGGTGAGTGCTACAGGAGGAACAGGCACCATCTGCAATTCACACCCCTCAGTGAAAGCCCTGACCAGTTGACTCCTGATGTCAGTAACACTGAGGACACACGGACACAACACACTCCTACACCCACACAAGGGACTGTGACCATCACTCGATCTGGCAAAGTGAGCAAGCCTCCAAACAAACTGAACTGGTGAGGACTGTGGTGTTTTGGGGGAAATAACGAAAAAAGGAGGAGAAATGTTTGATTGATTACTGATCTGTATTTGCAGAAACTGCTGATTTATGATTTATTGCTGATTTGTATTTGAGGAAAATGCACTTTGTTCTGAAAAGACAAGGTGGGAAGAATGGTTATTTTCATTAGACGCCATTGAGGTCTGAAGTTTAGTATACAGTTGTGTTTACAACAAGGAATATTGTAAACATAAAGAAGTGTTAAATGTTTACAATAAGAGTTCAGGTTCACTGAGAAGGGCAACATCTTTGAGGGCGGAGATGTAATGACAGGTAGCAAACTGAACATTTCACTGTACGAGCCTAGGGCATCGTTCTGCCCAGTTGTGTAGAAGAAGCCAGAGAGATACAGGATGTTGTTGTCATTCACACTGGCAGTTAATAAACCAGGAACAGAGAGAACTCACGTGTGTTAGTCATGTCAATATTAATATATGCCTGTAAGAGATACCTACAGACATTACACTTATCATATCTTATATGGGTGGTGAGAGTTTTACTATATTGTGTGAGTTTTAAGGGGTTTCGATACATTATTCAAAGCTACAATACCAGAGGTCGTCTTGAAACTAGGCATGACTCTTCCTTTGGTTTACAGGATAAGATTAGAGGTCCAATGAGGCTATGTCATGTGGTCGTGTTGCATCTCTTTGAGGATGTTTTGTGTCCCTTTGTGGCCATTCCGTCTCTGTGGACATTTATGTCTCTTTTTTGGACATTTGTGTTGCTTTGTGGTTGTTCTATGTCTCATTTGAGTTGTTCTGAATCTAAAAAGCAGGACCAAACCAGTAAGTTCTCTTCAGCTCAAAATTCAAGGAATCCGTATTTTTGTATGAGTATGAGATTAAGTTTAAATGATCCATCAAAGTAAAAACTTAGTCAATACCTGAACCTTTCAGAAACTTGGGAAGTTCTTCACAACTGAAACTGAACAATATTTTTATGGCAATGCAAGTGTGCTGGGTATTGATGGTAAATTCAACATTAGGAGCCTGGAAAGTTGTTCATATTCAAGAGGACTGAGGATTGAGGCATGTCCAATCAGGAACAAAAATATCTCTAAAAGTTTTATTGCTTTATTTGTTGTGTCTCTGATAACTGTTGTGATCAGACTCTTATCTGCTTGCTGCTGCAGATATTTATATTTAAATTCTTTTTTTTTTTTTTCCTTCTTTTTTTGATAAAGCTTATAGTTAGTGCTGGCTGAGGCTTGTCCTCGACCAGCCCCTAGTTATGCTGCTATAGCATACAGACTGTCAGGGGACCTCCAAGATACACCGAGCTCTTCTGTCCTTCTCTCCCTCTTCATCTGCATGTTTTCATGTCCTACCACAGCGTGTTACTAACTTAGCTCCTTCCTCGAAGTCTCTGTGCTTTGTTGTCTCGCAGGTTCCTATGGATACTGGCTGAATCTGGATTGTGGATTACAGCTGCGTCTCCTACCATGGCCCTGCCTGACATCCACTGCAACAGCTACTACTGTTATTACATCCACTGTCATTGTTACTGTGATTGCATTTCTGTCTGTCTCTCTCTGTCTGTCTGTCTTTCACTCTCTCTCTCTCACCCAACTGGTCGAGGCAGATGGCCGCCCACCCAGAGCCTGGTTCTGCCTGTTAAAAGGAAGTTTTTCCTCGCCACTGTCGCCAAGTGCTTGCTCATGAGGGAATTGTTGGGTCTCTGTAGATAAAAGACCTCGGCCTGTACCAGCTCTATATGGAAAGTGTCCTGAGACAACTTTTGTTATGATTTGGCGCTATATAAATAAAATTGAATTGAATTGAATTGAACTGAATTGAATTGAATTGAATTGAATTGAATTGAATTGAATTGAATTGAATTGAATTGAATCAGACTCTTATCTGCTTGCTGCTGCAGATATTTATGGTGGCTCTGAGGGTCAAAACACATTCACATTTCACAAAATGCAATGTTACACAAAACAACATTTCACAAATCACAACACACAAAATTTCATTGAGTTTTGATCCTTGTGCCCAACGTAGGTATTCAGGTCAAATAAGGTTGTCCAGTAAACTTGATGCAATCCTCTCTGTAGGTCACATGACCGTGCAAAGGTTGTGTGTTTATAAAGTTAAAATACTGGCAGAGGAGAGAGTAGGATCATTAGAATCACAGCTTCATCATGTTTGCATCTGTGGCTCTGCTCTTGGCGGTTGTTCTGCTCTTGCTGCTCCTGGGTCAGAACCGCAGGCCCAAAAATTTCCCTCCAGGCCCCCGGCCCATCCCCATCATTGGAAACCTGCTGGACCTCAATCTGGAGAACCCCATTGCAGATCTGAACAGGGTAACGCTGAACGATTGTTACCATCACAATTATTTGAGATTTAATAACCTAAATTGCAAAAATCAACAGAGCATCATATTGAAAAAGTGGTGATTATTTCTGACTCTGTGCTTTTGCTATGTGTTCATACTGTATGTGTCCTAATTTACACGATCTCTGTTTTTATAGATTTAGCTAGAGATTGGGAAAATTGTTGATCTTACTCACTGCATAGTTTTAATGTAATAGCCTTTGTTTCACACCAGTGGTAGAAAATGCTATGCTGCTGTTGTTCTGAACCCAAAATGACCCAAGACACTCATCTTGGGTGACTTGGGTCATGGTGACTTGATAACATGTTAATAATTCACTCATTTATAGGGACTGATGATGGTGCTGAATAAAGGTCAATCACCTATGCCCCTGTAATTATAATCTCCTGTGCCTTTGTCCCCAGTTGGCCAAATGCTATGGTAATGTCTACAGCATGTTCATTGGTCCCAGGCCTGCAGTCATCATCAATGGAGTGCAGGCCTTGAAAGAAGCCCTGGTCAACAAAGGTGCTGACTTCTCTGGCAGACCACAAAACCTGATGGTCAATCATATATCACAAGTTAAAGGTACAGAGGGACCATTTGACTTTCTGTGTGTTTGTCTCTGCAGAGGGATTTCTGATTCATGGTACACGCCGTTCCATTGTAATAAATATGGTGTCCTGCCACTCAGTGCCAGTTTGGATTAATGTCAATGGTGTCGTAATCAAGAGAGTCAAATGGTAATTTATTATACTCAGTGACGTATCACCAAAATCTGTGCCCCATGCACACATAGCCTCCCCCTTCCCCTTTTAATACATGCATTGTCTTACCTATATATATAACTGTATCAACAAAGTAAACACATGCACCTGTAGTGTGTTACATTTACTGACTTTTACTTGTAACGACGGAAACAGAATTCATTGGAGTCAACTTTTTATGTGCAGAATTAAGGTGTATTAGTTTCAAAGAAGTGCTACAGTTTCTTAAGTGTTGCATGGTCCTAGATTTTATACTGAGTCCAGCAAGATCCACAAACCAAACGGGCATGTTTAATTCAACAGGGCAGATAGTTCAGGTTCACCTAAAGACAGCAAGGTCAGTGATCAAGTCCAATTCTGCTCTGATGCTTGATCAGTTTTGACAAACACCTTATTTTGACTCTCAGATTAAACACAGTCAAAAAGTGACTCATCATATTCTCCTGAGACCCAGCCTATTCATTTGTGTCCTCTGTAGTGGACATTTGGTTTTGGTCTATATCTTTTGACTCATTTCAGCTACCCTACTAAGTCCTGGTGTGCACAGTAGAGGACATCCTGGCCTTTCCAATGATATCTCATGTTTTTGGGTGGGATGAGGGGAACTTTGTTTTCATGCTGAGACAAAATGGAGACTGCAGCAAAATGCAAATGCCAGGAAAAGAGAAAAGATAAGTCAAATATTGTTAAGATAGTGTTTTTTTTAACTATGGTAATCATATATATTCTTGTTTATGAACATGTCAGTAATCATAAATTGGAGTCAGAGTTCAGTTAAACTTTTGTTAGGAACAATAATAGCAATGTTATGAATGTTTAATAATGTCAATTTTGTTCAGTAGTTCAGTAAAAGATACAGGCCAAATGTTCAGTTTCATTTAAAAAATGGATTGACATTCTTATTGTCTTTTCAGCCTATTATGATTTCATTGTGTTATGGTAAAATTGTTCTGGACATGCTGTAAAATCTAAACTAAAAATATTTTTACAAAATTCTAAATTGTGAGTTGTTGTTTTAGCTCCAAAGAGGCAAGAAATCACAAAACAAACATTAAATTGAAAGATACGTTTTTTTCCTTGGCTCTCAGGAGAATATCAACGAGTGGAGGAAAAGTTTTATGGTCCTATTATAGAGTTAAACTATAAATACTGCAATGTAAAAATGCTCTTTTACCTGCACTCCTGCATAGAAGAAGTATGAACAGAAAACTGTATTTGAGTAGCAAAATACTAGGGGGGTAAATGTACAAAATTTCTATCTGAAAGGTAGCAGAGCAGAAGTTTTTAAGTATTACGTGCAAATACTCATCACGTACACAAAAACCGTCTTAAGTACAGTAAGACAGGCCATTTGCTCTTGATGTCATCATATTCCCAGCATCTACTGGAGGCTCAAGCAGTTGTTAATAAAAATGTGGACATTAAAACTTCACTGAAACTTCATTCAGTGCATGAAAGTGAGCGTACCTTTCCTTCTAAGCTCTAAATTCACCCTTTTGCATGCAGCTCATGCTCCTGGAGTGGTTCTAGCAGATTATAACAATGTATGGAAAGAGCAACGACGCTTTGGTCTGATGACCCTGAGAAACTTTGGCCTTGGGAAACAGCTCATGGAGCAGAGCATCCTGGACGAGACAGAACGCATCATGAAGATACTGGAGCAGAGTGTCGGTACGTCTACTCTGTGAACACGGTACAAATTTGGCTAAACACTAATATTAAGCAGACGTCTTCTAGGATCTAGGATCTATCACTGTTCATGTTGTTCTTCCAGGTAAGACGATGAGTCCTAAACACCTGTTCCACAGTGCAGCCTCCAACATCATCTGCGGAGTTCTGTTTGGAATGCAGTTCGACTATGACGATGACCTCTTGAAGGATTTTGTTAACTTTTTTTATGACAGCTCCAAAATGATCAATGGGCCCTGGAGTATGGTGAGTCGCATTTTTGACAACAAAACCACTGAATAAAACTTAAACTGAACTGTTATGTTTAAATTGAATGGTCAGCATTAGCTCATTTATAATATGTGCAAGAACAAAAAGAAGTGGATTCAGATCTCAGTCCTTCAGAACTTTATACCTTTTATTAATGATACATAATTAAGTCATTTCACTAATCAACCAATTTATCAATTGTTACTGAGCACTGCAGGAAAATGTCTTTGAATCAGATGTGAGATGCTTGGGAAAAGTGCGTCTATAATACTTAAAGCTAATTTTTCATTTTTCTCTCCCATACAGATTTATGACGCTATTCCCCTGGTACGCAACCTGCCACTGCCCTTCAACAAAGTCTTTCAATTGTTCAGGGTATGTTTTCTGAAACACTTCAAAGTCTGCTACAAGGCACATAATGACTGATGGGTTAAACTTATAGCAAGTGGCTCTATGAGGCTGCTCTGAGCTAAATGCTACTGTCAGCATGCTAAAATGCTCACAGTGAAAAACTTAGTATGGGAAGGAAGGAAGGTAGGAAGAAGGAAAAGTTAAGGGAAAAAGACATCAACTAGTGAAACGAATAGGAGAGAAAGAATGAATGTACTGTAGTGAAGTTGGCAGCAGGGTGATACATGATTAGTACGTCATGACTGACTGACTGACTCAGGCTCTGCAGTAAAGTGAAGGGACTTTGCAGAATGACACAGTTATAACTCAATGGAGTTGCAGAGAGATTTGAATAAGGACGACAACATGAGTTTAATTACATCTTTAAGTGCTTAAAAACAGCAAAACTTCACAAGGCTGCTGTCTCATATACTGTAAAATCCCCATGTCAAGATTTTTTGGCTTCACATTAATCAGTACATTTGTGGCCCTGGGGCCCCCAACCCAACTGTGCACGCCACAAAAATTTGGTTTTTGCACAGATAAATGCACAATTTCCGGGACATTTGAGGTGAATACTGAAAAAATAGATTAGTTGTTCTCAAAGTGAGGACCAAGGACCAACAGAGGTCCCTGAGAGCCCAGGCCGATCAATAATCATTGTTGTAAATAAGTGGCTGAGGCCCCCTAGTGGCTGGGGGCTCCAAGCAACTGCCTGGCTTGCCTGTCCGCACGTCCTGCCCCTGGAAACCTTGTATTGTTTATTTAAAACATTTCTAAAATGCAAACTTTCTTCTTGCCAGTCTGCACGTGAACAACGTTCGGAGTTGATGGCTGAGAGCAAAAAGACCAGAGTTCCTGGTAAACCACGACATTTCATTGACTGCTACCTGGATGAAATTGATAAGGTGTGTGTGTCTAGCATGGTGTTGACCGTTCAGACATTTTAGCTGCAGTGGTGCTGACAGAATGAACAGTGTTCACCCACTCTTTCTCTCTGCCTGCCTTCAAAGAGAGGAAACGATGGCTCGTCATTTTCTGAAGACCAGCTTTGTTCATATCTCATGGATCTTCACTTTGCTGGGACAGACACGACCGCCAACACCGTGCTCACTGCCTTCCTCTACCTAATGAATTATCCAGAGGCACAGGGTATGTCTGTCCATCATCTGTCACTCTCCACTTGATGCAGCCCTGCGAGAGGCATGGCTCTCCAGATGACAGAGTCCAGCAATCTGAAATATCAGTCTGAATAATATCAGTGTTTTGAACATTTTTGTGGTTTGTAGCTTGCAGATAATGTATTCTAATGACTTTGATGATCCCCTTACTTTTTGTCTAATGCCACCGTTGGACTGACATTTGTAGTTCTGAGTGAAATATTTCTTTTTTAATTATTTTTATTTACTTATTTTAATTTGTTCAGTATTTTTGGTTTATGACCAAATACCTGCAATACCACTGACATTTCCATTGGCCTCAACAGTTCAGGCTGATATGTAGCACATAAAGACAAATCTTGCAGAGTTCTCTCTGGCTGTCTCACTCTTTGTCTCCCGCGGTCCATGCTGCCTCTGTATTCCTCAGAGCAATGTCAGAAGGAAATCGACAAAATTCTGGATGGGAAGGATTACGTCAGCTTTGAATGCAGGGACCAGATGCCATATGTGCAGGTATAAAGATTACTGGGTCATATTCAAATCAATATTTAAACCTCTATTTTGTGTGTGATATTTTGAATTTTAAAATGCTATGACGTGTGAAATCAGTTATTTTACATATGTGGGACTTACACTTCTACAGTGTGATGCTCTGACAGCTGTCTCTGTCATGCAGGCCGTCCTTCATGAGGTCCAGAGGTTGGCTAACACTGTTCCTCTCAGTGTTTTCCACTGCACCACTAAAGACACAGAGCTAATGGGATACTCCATACCCAGGGTAAGCATAAAATATCAATTGTCAATCTAATATCCCTCATAGCACTAAAGGAAAAGAGTTGAAAATTCTCTGTCCCCAATCTTGAGTGACAACCACTGACGCTAAATATTCCTGTATACCCAGTGGTGAGTACATCCTTACAACCATATTTACATGTAATTCTGTGAAGCTCTGTTCAAAGCTACAGAACCACATATTAACATTCAGTTCAGTTTAATTTCATCAGTTCATCTTGTTTTTGCTTCAGCAGATACTGAGTATGCTGCACAAAATACCATCAAGGCTTTTCAAAAGTTAAGAAATGTTGGCCACAACAATGCATTACATTTGAGGGTGTAATCAAGAGTATAAGAAGTTAAATGAATTGTGTAAGAAATGCTCACCTCCCCGTGGTTTGTTCTGTGCTTGAGCCTCCACCTCTGTCACCACTTCCTAAAACCTCTGAAAAATAAATATTTACAAGGACGATTTTTCTGCAAGAATATATATTTTGAACATTAAATCTAGCTTCTAGAATTTTGTACAAACACTGTGAAATCCAGTGCTGTTACAGTAGAACAGTTCATAGCACAGTCCAGTACTAACAACAGTTCAATTTATATCATGTTCAAGAGTGTAAATAGGCAAACCCAAGTCAATAGTACATGCTGGAGGTACCATCAGCTGCTTATGATTAAGAAGAAGAATGTGTGTGAATGAAAGGATGAAGGGAAAGTGTCTGATTTTCATATCCAGTGGAATCATAGTTATGTGTTTACATTTTAATAGCCTTCGTCTCCTCTTTGTTTATTGCTCTTCAGGGAACCGTTGTCATCCCCAACCTGCACTCAGTGCTGAATGAGGAGGGACAGTGGAAATCCCCCCACGGATTCCACCCTGAAAACTTCCTCAATGAGAAGGGCGAGTTTGTGAAGCCAGAGGCTTTCACGCCTTTCTCTGTCGGTGAGTGAAAATGAGTCCATGAGATAGACTGAAAGATTAATTGGAGGTTTGACTGAGGAAACATCATTAGGTCATAGAAAATATATATGTGAGTATCTCTACCTGCAGGTCCTCGTACGTGTCTTGGAGAAGGTCTGGCTCGAATGGAACTCTTCCTCATCGTTGTGACTCTGCTGAGGAGGTTTAAGTTCATCTGGCCTGAGGATGCAGGAGAGCCAGACTACACTCCTATTTTTGGAGCGACCCAGACCCCCAAACCGTATTCCATGAAGCTCCAACTCAGATAGACTACTGAGAGAAACAATTCAGACAGAGATCAGCCTAATATGACAATTTACTGAATCATTGAACAAAATTCAACTTTTCAACATAAAACCAGTCTTGATTAAAGTTACATTCATCAATATTTTTCTGAGTAATGGATCAAACTGACTTCGAGAACATGAGGGGGCTCACTGGCAGAGACCAATCTACAGAGAATCTTCACCAACGTTGCAGTTTCCTTCAGCTTTGTCGAGCTTTAGTGTGTCTTCCAGCTTGTTGTTTTGGTTTTACAGCACACGGCTTTGGTTGGTTTAGTCCCACGGTTCACATCAACCCTAGTTTACTGCATACAGCTGCTGCTTACAGCCATTTACTTGTCCAGCACCAGACAGCAAACAGCCAGAGTTAGTGACTGGTTGCTGAATGTTGTGGAGCACTTACAGTAGCAGCTGAAGAGTCAAATATTTCCCTCAGGAGTTGGGAGAGACCAAAAACAGAACTAAGATTCAGCATTGGACTTACATTCACCAGGATACCAGAAACACAACAGATTCACACAACAACAGTTGTGTCAATAAGCAACTGCTCGACAACAAATGAAGCACATCAACTAAAAGTTATTGTCAACTTACTGTTCAGTGATTCAGTAAGATAATTACACTGATAATATGTCAAGATTGTGAGTGAACTCTTTTCCGCCATTCTCAATTGAGGATTAATGTAGCTTTAAATATCACAGAGAGAAAAAAAAAAAATCTTAACTGTTCTGTCTCTGTGACCTTTTCTTTCAGTGTGATAAAGCTGCTAATTGACTTAATAGTGCAGTTTACAGTTTGTCAATTATAGACGAGATTTGATATTGTGAGATTAAACTCTAATCTGAGACAGACTTTAAGCCGGATGTTATGTTATGTATGTTATTATTAGTATAACCCTATTACTCTGTGTTTCCTTGCTGCCAGTACAAAATTGAAATTGTAAAATGATGTCACTTTTTATCAAATAAATAAGTTGTGCAACTTCAAATCATGTGTAACCCTGTCATCTGTTCAGATAGATGTTATGATAATCATAAAATAAATGACTCAATAGTTCCTCTTTACCCATATACAATCTAAATGGTAACATTATGCAACATTTTATCAAATAAATGAGTCATGTAACATCAACTAGATAATAAAAATCAAGTTTAACTGAATACAGGACACATGTGCCACACTCGAAGCAGAGAGGACAGAGACTGGGAAGAGGTTCAATGTCTTTTAATTTCCCTTATTTTCAAAAACAGACTGAAGGAGTCAAGAAGTTTCAGAGTTTGGGTTGATCTTGAAGAGGAGGAGGCTGATCCAGTTTCCTTACAGGACGCAGACTGACAGGGCAGGGACGAGGACGGGTGAGGGCAAGAGACCTGAGCACATACAAAAAGCAGTCAGGAAGTCTGGCAAGCAAGCAAGGAAAACTGATCAAAAGGTACTTAACAGATTCTGCTGGGTCTCTGTTGTTACCACAGAGATGAACGGACACTTAGACGAATATTGAGTGGAGAGCTTATGTACTGTGAAGGCTGGTGAGTTTGGATTGAATGATTGAATGCAGCTGCTCTCAGCAAAGATTGGTTGAAAGAGGACACTCCAGAGGAAAGGATTGAGCTTCCACAAAAGAAAATGTTTACTGTCTGGACAGCATTCATTTGTGGAATACATTTTATGGGAATCTGTCAGATTTTGATGTAATATGTGTACACGTGGAAAATTTGACCCTATGGTGGCACTAAAGAAATGTCATGGAGTCACTCACACTAATCTGACTCCTCATACCCTAATCACCAGAATTCAATCTCTGGGGATTCTAGATATCCACAGCAAATTTGGTGGAAATCAACCAGTTGTCAAGATGTCTTGATTGTTCTTCGCCAAAGTCAGTGGGGGAAAGTAACAAGTTCATACATTTACTCAAATGCTGTACTGGATCTGCATGCAGTACAATTTTGAGGTGTTGACCTTTAGTTGAATAATTTCATTTCATGCTATACTTCTACTCCACTGCATCTCTCAGGTAAATATTGAGCTTTTTTACATTACATGTTTGTTTAATAGCAAGCAAGCAAGCAAGCAAAGTTTATTTATATAGCACTTTTCACAGACACCGGTCACAAAGTGCTTTACAGTTACACAACATTAAAATCAAATATGTATGCGTACAACAGTCATATAAACATACAATCATATATAGCACCAGAAAATAAATAAATGAACAGAATAAAATAAAATACATATATACATAAAAAAACACAGAAAATATGCAGTCATACACGAAGCATTGAGAGGGATGTAAAATGTCAAAATATATCCAAACGCCTGTCTGTGGGATTTTAAGTGTTTTTTAAAGCTCTCCACAGAGTCAATACATCGCAACGTAGCTGGAAGGCTGCTCCAGAGTTTTGGAGCTGCACATTCAAAAGTACGATCACCACGAGTTTTGAAATTAGTCCGAGGAACACTTAGCAGACCCGTGTTAGATGATCGTAATGCTCGGCCCGTGGTGTAAGGGTGCAGGAAGTTACTGATATATTTTGGGGCCTGGCCGTGTAGGGCTCTGTAAGTAAGCACTATGATTTTAAATTGAATTCTAAATTTGACTGGTAGCCAATGCAGTTCAGTTAAAATAGGGGTGATGTGAGACCATTTACTAGACCGGTTAAAAGCCTAGCAGCAGCATTTTGTACCAATTGTAGACACTGAATTGAGGATCTGTTGAGGCAGGTGAAAAGGGAGTTACAGTAGTCTAAACGTGAGGAAATAAAGGCATGAATTAATTTCTCCAAATCTTCTATTGAGACAATGGACCTTAATTTAGCAATGTTTCTTAAATGAAAGAAACTAGATTTAGTCAGTGCCTTAATATGAGCATCAAAGCTCATTGACTGGTCAAAAATTACACCGAGGTTTCGCATGTTGGAACAAGTAGAACGGGATAGGGCACCAAGTTTCTCTTTAATAGGGACTTGAAATTTATCAGGGGCAAAGATCATGACCTCAGTCTTACCATCATTCAGCTGAAGAAAGTTATTTGCCATCCATTGCCTAATTTCCCATAAATAGTCATTTAACAGATAGTGTGGCGAGGAGGTGATAAAGAGGATAGATGCAACTCCTAGTATTACTAAAGAGCTCGACAACGCCACCCTGGGAATTTCACCCAGGGAATTACTCTGGTCAGACACCAGGCACACAGGTTTGTGGTTACTAAGAGCATGAGACGTGGTTCCAAGTGTAAAGTACAATTTATTAAATATTTGTAGTTTCTAAAAAAAAAGCAGTACTAAAACCCATTCACACAACGAAAAAGGACAAACCTAATCAGGGCTGAGGCCAAAGTGGATAAGTGAAGGCTAGGGCAGAGGAGGGATCCACCAAAAAAAAGAAAAAGCAGAAACTCAAATCACCAGGCACACGTGGCAGACACTCTCCGTGAAGAAAACCCACTCCCAGGGACACAGCAAGACAAAACGGGGGCATGCCACCACCAGGGCACCAGCACCGCCACCACCGGCCTACAGCAACTGAAAAGGGGAAAATAAAACAAATTACTAAGGTTGCACACACCAAAAACAAAACCACAATTAGTGGGCAGGTCACCGACTAAACAATATAGGAAATAATGACTGCCCAGTATAACCAAGGAAAAGAAAAATAAAGAAAACAAAACTAAACTCAATTACTTCAATTACAGAAAGCAACTCGGAATTGACAAACTAGAATTACATAAATAAAATCAAATGATAAACGCCGGCACAATACTCAAAGATAATAATAATAATAAAAAAAAAATGAGCCACACACACGTCCAACCACTCATTCAGCATAAAAGGGGGTGAGTCCCCAGTAAAGAATAAAAATAATCGCGCCCGGTCCTGGCGTGTGGCCAAGTAATCGTGCACAGAGGAAGTGGCGGCAATCCCCTGACGGCCACAGGACGCCGTAATGGCAAGCAGCAGAAGCGAATACGCGCCACAAACGCGGTGCAAACAAAGCAGCAGCGGTCCAGTGAGGTGGTTACAATAGCACCTAATTCAAAAAGACACTGTTAGCATCTACTAAGAATGCTAGAATTGGTACGGTAGCATGTTGCACATACATACCTTGTTAGCAGCAACAGACACTCACACACTCACAAGAGAGGGGGAGGGGGCGAAAGGACTCCAGGCAGCCGCCAGCATTTACCTGTGACCACATTAGAGTTGGCCACCTTGTAGCACCAACCACAACGCAGGGAGAGATGACACTTACCACCGCCAGATAATCACGGTGCACACAGGGAGCAAGGAGCAGCACACCAACAGTCGCCCTACAGCACAACAAAAATGCGTCAAGCACAATAACTGGACCAAATGACCAGTGTGGTGAGGCAGCGTACGGCCATACCAGTCGGGCACACAACCTCTGACCCAGAAGTGACACAGGTGACGATAGGAGCACAGAGGAAGACACGGTTGGCGGACTACCACTTTTATACTGCCGCACCATAATGTGTAACGGAAACTATGGTAAGCAAAATGCTCATCCTGCTACAATAGGTTGTCAATCTCAGCAGGTTTAAATGAGAAGTATAGCTGAATGTCATCAGCATACAGGTGGTAGGAGATGTTAGGGAAAGAACTAATACTTAGACTGAGTGGAAGCATATAAATAGAGAATAAAATTGGTCCCAAGACTGACCCTTGAGGAACACCACATGCCAGCACAGCAGCATATTCCATCTAATAGCTGTACTTACTAGGTAGTTCTCAGATTAAGATTTTATGTATAAGAAATCCAATGACCTCATGAAATATGATGCCTTGTTGTAGGCTCCACTGTCCAAAAGTACATAATGGTTCAAATCTGTTCACCCATGATATGCCACAAGATTACAATGACACTGACATGTTACTGCATAAATAATGATTGTGAAGTGTCATAATATGACTTGGACAGAAGCTGCACAATGAACACCTTTGCTTGTGATACTTTAAGTATATTTTACTTTAATGCAGGAGTTTTATTTGCAATGAAGTATTTTTCTCTGCTTGTAATATACACTTGAGTCCAGATACTGAACCACAATGTAGAAATGATCCTTTACAAGTGAAAGTTCTTCAGTGAAAATGCAGAAGTATTAGAAGAAGAAGAAGAAGAAGAAGAAGAAGAAGAAACATACTTTTTATTGTCACTACATCACATGCCACACATTGCATGCACACGCCATGCTTTGTGAAATTATTTCTCTGCATTTGACCCATCCTGGAATGTCCTTCCTCCGCGGCAGACCAGGAGCGGTGGGCTGCCAGCTGCCAGCGGCGCCCAGGGACCCAAGTGATAATGTAAATTTGTGATATTTAAGTGAGGTAAGTATATATATATATATATACTGATTTACAAAAAACTTGAAGAAATAGTAAAGCACATTACTATTTCTTGATTAATATGTCAAATTATAGTTATTTACTTGCATTCCTGAACAGAAAAATTAGTTTTAGTGGTTGAATGTTACGCTTGATTAATTTCTGACTTCTCAGAGAAGCCCAGTGAGCCGGCTCAAATTTGGGTATAAAAGGTTGAAATTCCTCATTCCTGTTCAAAATGGTAAAACGTCGAGAGCTCGCTGAAAATGAGAGAGTCCGCATTAAAGCACTTCATGATGCTGGATGGTCTCTGAGACAAATAGGGAAGGACATAAAGTGTTCTCACAGTGTGGTCAAGTATGCTTTGGAGTCAACTGCCGAGATTCATACTTACAAAATGTGCCAAGGAAGAGGAAACAAAAGTTATCTGAAGCAGATGTCAGACACCTCAAGATTTTAAGTACTAGAGACAGAAGGAAGACCACTGCTGATCTTCAGGCAGAGATGAATGCTTCTAGATCAGAGTCTGACAAAGTCTCCAGAACAAGGCTTAAAGGGAAGAATAGCTGCTAAGAAGCCATTATTGAGGCCTGCAAACATCCAGAAACTCCTCAGATTTGCCGGGGAGCACAAACACTGGACTGTTGATGACTGGAAGAAGGTACTCTGGACGACGAGTCCAAGTTTGAACTCTTCGGTCAGCATTGTCATGTTTATGTTCGCAGAAGAGAAGGAGAACGTTTTGATGCCAGATTCATTGCACCCACTGTGAAACACGGTGGAGATTCCATTATGGTATGGGGTTCCATTTGAAAATCCACTGAAAATTGACGATACCATGAACAAGACCGTCTACCACAACATCTTAGTGCATCATGGAATCCCTTCTGGACTGAATCTGATTGGGCGTGGGTTCATATACCAACAAGACAATGACCCCAAGCATACTTCAAAGCTGTGCAGAGACTGTTTGACCAAGAAAAAGGAATCTGGAGTACTGGAACTGATGGACTGATCAAAGTCCGGATTTGAATCCTATTGAACAAATTTGGGATTTAGTAGATTCAAAGATTGATCGCAGAAAAGTTTCATCTAAAGTCTGTGGTAACAGCTAGAAACTATTTGGAACTCAATAACAAAAGAGACTGCCGAAAAGTACATAAAAACAATGACAGCAAGAATGTGAGCTGTTATCAAGGCCAAAGGAGGCCATACAAAATATTTATAAGTTTTTTGGTTATTAAGTGTGAAAAAGAACTATTTGCCTGGCCCTAATCTGTGTTCTGTCTTGTCACTCCCTGTTTTATTTTGAAGGGTTTTTTCAGTTCCTGTTTTGTGTTTTCTTGTTGGGTGTCTTACTCTCTGTGTGTGATTGTTCATTGTGTCCACCTGTGTCCGCCCCTCGTGTGTGTATATATACCTGCTCTCCCCAGTGTGTCTTTGTCAGATTGTTTGCGTTCCTTGTGAGTAGCTTACCGGCATTTTCCTCATGTTTTGACTTCCTCGTGTTTCGACCTGTTTTTACTCTGTGTTGCTTTTTTGCCCAGCGTCTCTGTACCTTTGCCTTCCACAAGGATTTCTGGTTTTTGACTCTCGCTTGTTTTTTGACTCCCGATCTGCCTAGTGTTTTTGCACTGTTGCCTTTCCTGACTGCCTCCCATGTACCAACCTTGATCTGTTAATAAACCGCCTCTTCTCACCTGAGAGTCTCGGGTCTGCTCTGTGGGTCTGAACCTGACACTATTTAGTCGTTTCAGTTTGCTATTTGCCAAACAAATAACAATAACATTTTTAGTTTTAAACAAGTTTTTGAAAGAAGAAAGTTTTTATGACAATTTGTTAAGCACTGTATATATATAATGTTAATAATAATGATATAATGATATGGGTCTGAAGCTACTACAAAGTAAGGGGTCCTTGTCCTTTTTTTAGGACTAGAGTAATTGTATTGCATTAGTCAAGGTTGGGGGAAGTTGGCCTAGTGACAAAGCCTCATTATACACGTCGCATAGAACTGTGGAGAGAAGCGAGCCAAATTTCCTATAAAATTCTACTGTGAATCCATCTGGACCCTGTGATTTTCCACTCTGCAATGCAGTTATCGCCCTCATGACTTCAGTTATTGAGATTGGTTTGGCTAAATTTTCCACTAGCTCCTGATCCACTTCAGGAAACCAAATGGTGCTTAAGCAGCTCCTTCAGGAGCAGACTGCTGCATCCAGTGTGTAAGAAAGAACACTACTGCAGGTCCTTCATCCCAACAACTGTCAGACTGTTTAACTCCAGCATCATGTAATGTAGCTCTGTGTTGATGCTGTCTTTCTCAATTCTACATCATAAACCCACTTTGTTTTGCACGACTGCTATCAACGCTAATACATGCTCACATTATCCATTTCATCTGGTGCAATTTCTTAGTTGGATACTGGAAACAGTTCTTTCATAAAATGTATTGAGCATATGTAGTCCTAGTATTTCTTCAGTGCGGTAGTATTTCTGAAGGGCAATACAACATATGTTATTAGTAGTTTTCTCACAAGAATAACACTTTTTTATGGCAGTAGAGTTTTATGACATTTACAATTTTCATTTTTTATGATCTGCAAAAATGTACACATACATAATGGTTTTTCTATTCTGTATCCTGTATACTTTTTATTTTTACCCATTTATGCCACTGTGATTGCTCTTTGTACTACTTGCTGGGTGTAACAACTGCATTTCCCCAATGTGGAAAAGTCTTATCTTATCTTAAAAGAGTCATATGGGTGGTGAGAGTTATACTATATTGTGTCTCTTATCTGCTGGCTGTTGCAGATATTTACGGAGCCTGGAAAGTTGTTCATATTCAAGAGGACTGAGGATTGAGGCGTATCCATTGAGGAACAAAAATATCTCTAAAAATTTTATTGCTTTATTTGTTGCGTCTCTGATAACTGCTGTGATCAGACTCTTATCTGCTGACTGCTGCAGATATTTACGGTGGCTCTGAGGGTCAAAACACAACCACATTTCACAAAACACAATCATCTCTGTAGGTCACATGACCGTGCAAAGGTCGTGTGTTTATAAAGTTAAAATACTGGCAGAGGAGAGAGTAGGTTCATTAGAATCACAGCTTCATCATGTTTGCATCTGTGGCTCTGCTCTTGGCGGTTGTTCTGCTCTTGCTGCTCCTGGGTCAGAACCGCAGGCCCAAAAATTTCCCTCCAGGCCCCCGGCCCATCCCCATCATTGGAAACCTGCTGGAGCTCAATCTGAAGAACCCCATTGCAGATCTGAACAGGGTAACGCTGAATGATTGTTACCATCACAATCAATGGAGCATCATATTGAAAAAGTGGTGATTATTTTTACCTCTGTGCTTTTGCTATGTGTTCATACTGTATGTGTCCTAGTTTACATGATCTCTGTTTTTATAGATTTAGCTAGAGATTGGGAAAATTGTTGATTTTACTCACTGCATAGATTTAATGTATTAGCCTTTGTTTCACACCGGTGGAAGAAAATGCTATGCTGCTGTTGCTCTGAACCCAAAATGACCCAAGACACTCATCTTGGGTGACTTGGGTCACAGTGACTGTTATCACATACAAGCCTGATTCTAAAAAGGTAGGCTGCTGTGTTAAACATAAATAGAATAGAGTGTGATAACATACTGAATTGAAAACAACATGTTTAATATTTTACCTCATCAACTTCATTGATTTGTGTAAATATGCTTATTCTTAAAGCCTATTCTTAAGATTATTCTATATCAATAAGGTATGATTGAAAATGGCTACTTCTACATATAAACGAAAACATGTTAATAATTCACTCATTTATAGGGACTGATGATGGTGCTGAATAAAGGTCAATCACCTATGCCCCTGTAACAATAATCTCCTGTGCCTTTGTCCCCAGTTGGCCAAACGCTATGGTAATGTCTACAGCATGTTCATTGGTCCCAGGCCTGCAGTCATCATCAATGGGGTGCAGGCCTTGAAAGAAGCCCTGGTCAACAAAGCTGCTGACTTCTCTGGCAGACCACAAAACCTGATGGTCAATCATGCAGTACAAGTTAAAGGTACAGAGGGACCATTTGACCTTCTGTGTGTTTGTCTCTGCAGAGGGATTTCTGATTCATGATACACGCCGTTCCATTGTAATAAATATGGTGTCCTGCCACTCTGTGCCATTTTGGATTCATGTCAATGGTGTCGTAATCAAGAGAGTCAAATAGTAATTTATTATACTCAGTGATGTATCACCAAAATCTGTGCCTCATACACACATAGCCTCCCCCTTCCCCTTTTAATACATGCATTGTCTTACCTATACATATAACTGTATCAACAAGTAAACACATGCACCTGTAGTGTGTTACATTTACTGACTTTTATTACTAACGACGGAAACAGAATTCATTGGAGTCAACTTTTTATTTGCAGAATTAAGGTGTTTGCTCTTGATGTCATCATATTCCCTGCATCTACTGGAGGCTCAAGCGGTTGTTAATAATAATGTGGACATTAAAACTTTACTGAAACTTCATTCAGTGCATGAAAGCGAGCGTGCCTTTCCTTCTAAGCTCTAAAGTCACCCTTTTGCATGCAGCTCATGCTCCCGGAGTGGCTCTAGCAGATTATAACAATGTATGGAAAGAGCAACGACGCTTTGGTCTGATGACCCTGAGAAACTTTGGCCTTGGGAAACAGCTCATGGAGCAGAGCATCCTGGACGAGACAGAACGCATCATGAAGATACTGGAGCAGAGTGTCGGTAAGTCTACTCTGTGAACACAATACAATACAACAATACAAACTTGGCTAAACACTGATATTAAGCAGAAGTCTTCTAGGATCTAGGATCTATCACTGTTCATGTTGTTCTTCCAGGTAAGACGATGAATCCTAAACACCTGTTCCACAGTGCAGCCTCCAACATCATCTGCGGAGTTCTGTTTGGAATGCAGTTCGACTATGACGATGACCTCTTGAAGGATTTTGTTAACTTTTTTTATGACAGCTCCAAAATGGTGAATGGGCCCTGGAGTATGGTGAGTCTCATTTTTGACAACAAAACCACTGAATAAAACTTAAACTGAACTGTTATGTTTAAATTGAATGGTCAGCATAAGCTCATTTATAATATGTGCAAGAACAAAAAGAAGTGGATTCAGATCTCAGTACTTCAGAACTTTGTACCTTTTATTAATGTTACATAATTAAGTCATTTCACCAATCAACCAATTTATCAATTGTTACTGAGCACTGCAGGCAAATGTCTTGTCTTTGAATCACATGTGAGATGATTGGGAAAAGTGCGTCTTTAATACTTAAAGCTAATTTTTCATTTTTCTCTCCCATACAGATTTATGACGCTATTCCCCTGGTACGCAACCTGCCACTGCCCTTCAACAAAGTCTTTCAATTGTTCAGGGTATGTTTTCTGAAACACTTCAAAGTCTGCTACAAGGCACATAATGACTGATGGGTTAAACTTATAGCAACTGGCTCTATGAGGCTGCTCTGGGCTAAATGCTACTGTCAGCATGCTAAAATGCTCACAGTGAAAAACTTAGGTAGGAAGAAGGAAAAGTTAAGGGAAAAAGACATCAACTAATGAAACGAATAGGAGAGAAAGAATGAATGTACTGTAGTGAAGTTGGCAGCAGGGTGATACATGATTAGTACGTCATGACTGACTGACTGACTGACTGACTGACTGACTCAGGCTCTGCAGTAAAGTGAAGGGACTTTGCAGAATGAAACAGTTCTAACTTAATGGAGCTGCAGAGAGATTTGAATAAGGACGACAACATGAGTTTAATTACATCTTTAAGTGCTTAAAACAGCAAAACTTCACACGGCTGCTGAATAACACTGATATCATGTTACTGAATATGGAATGCCAGGAAATTACAGACTCATATACTGTAAAATCCCTGTGTCAAGATTTTTTGGCTTCGCATTGATAAGTACATTACAAAAATAAAAAAGTTGTGGCCCCGGAAAACAAAGCATCACTATGTGTCCTTGAGAAACCTTGAATTGTTTATTTAAAACATTTCTAAAACGGAAACTTTCTTCTTGCCAGTCTGCACGTGAACAACGTTCGGAGTTGATGGCTGAGAGCAAAAAGACCAGAGTTCCTGGTAAACCACGACATTTCATTGACTGCTACCTGGATGAAATTGATAAGGTGTGTGTGTCTAGCATGGCGTTGACTGTTCAGACATTTTAGCTGCAGTGGTGCTGACAGAATGAACAGTGTTCACCCACTCTTTCTCTCTGCCTGCCTTCAAAGAGAGGAAACGATGGCTCGTCATTTTCTGAAGACCAGCTTTGTTCATATCTCATGGATCTTCACTTTGCTGGGACAGACACGACCGCCAACACCGTACTCACTGCCTTCCTCTACCTAATGAATTATCCAGAGGCACAGGGTATGTCTGTCCATCGTCTGTCACTCTCCACCAGATGACAGAGTCCAGCAATCTGAAATATCAGTCTGAATAATATCAGTATTTTGAACATTTTTGTGGTTTGTAGCTTGCAGCTAATGTATTCTAATGACTTTGATGATCCCCTTACTTTTTGTCTAATGCCACCGTTGGACAGACATTTGTAGTTTCGAGTGAAATATTTCTTTTTTAATTGTCATTATTTACTTATTTTAATTTGTCCAATACCTTTGGTTTATGACATTTCCATTGGCCTCAACAGTTCAGGCTGATATGTAGCACATAAAGACAAATCTTGCAGAGTTTTCTCTTGCTGTCTCATTCTTTGTCTCCTGCGGTCCATGCTGTCTCTGTATTCCTCAGAGCGATGTCAGAAGGAAATCGACGAAGTTCTGGATGGGAAGGATTACGTCAGCTTTGAATGCAGGGACCAGATGCCATATGTGCAGGTATAAAGATTACTGGGTCATATTCAAATCAATATTTAAACCTCTATTTTGTGTGTCATATTTTGAATTTTTAAATGCTATGACGTGTGAAATCGGTTATTTTACATATGTGGGAGTTACACTTCTACAGTGTGATGCTCTGACAGCTGTCTCTGTCATGCAGGCCGTCCTTCATGAGGTCCAGAGGTTGGCTAACACTCTTCCTCTCAGTCTTTTCCACTGCACCACTAAAGACACAGAGCTAATGGGATACTCCATACCCAGGGTAAGAATAAAATATCAATTGTCAATCTAATATCCCTCATAGCACTAAAGGAAAAGAGTTGAAAATTCTCTGTCCCCAATCTTGAGTGACAACAACTGACGCTAAATATTCCTGTATACCCAGTGGTGAGTACATCCTTACAACCATATTTACATGTAATTCTGTGAAGCTCTGTTAAAAGCTACAGAACCACATATTAACATTCAGTTCAGGTTAATTTCATCAGTTCATCTTGTTTTTGCTTCAGCAGATACTGAGTATGCTGCACAAAATACCATCAAGGCTTTTCAAAAGTTAAAGAAATGTTGGCCACAACATTTGAGGGTGTAATCAAGAATATAAGAAGTTAAATGAATTGTGTAAGAAATGCTCACCTCCCCGTGGTTTGTTCTGTGCTTGAGCCTCCACTTCTGTCACCACTTCCTAAAACCTCTGAAAAATAAATATTTGCAAGGACGATTTTTCTGCAAGAATATATATTTTGAACATTAAATCTAGCTTCTAGAATTTTGTACAAACACTGTGAAATCCAGTGCCGTTACAGTAGAACAGTTCATAGCACAGTCCAGTACTAACAACAGTTCAATTAATGCCGCGTTGAAGAGTGTAAATAGGCAAACCCAACTCAATATTACATGCTGGAAGTGCCATCAGCTGCTTATGATTAAGAAGAAGAATGTGTGTGAATGAAAGGATGAAGGGAAAGTGTCTGATTTTCATATCCAGTGGAATCATAGTTATGTGTTTACATTTTAATAGCCTTCGTCTCCTCTTTGTTTATTGCTCTTCAGGGAACCGTTGTCATCCCCAACCTGCACTCAGTGCTGAATGAGGAGGGACAGTGGAAATCCCCCCACGGATTCCACCCTGAAAACTTCCTCAATGAGAAGGGCGAGTTTGTGAAGCCAGAGGCTTTCACGCCTTTCTCTGTCGGTGAGTGAAAATGAGTCCATGAGATAGACTGAAAGATTAATTGGAGGTTTGACTGAGGAAACATCATTAGGTCATAGAAAATATATATGTGAGTATCTCTACCTGCAGGTCCTCGTACGTGTCTTGGAGAAGGTCTGGCTCGAATGGAACTCTTCCTCATCGTTGTGACTCTGCTGAGGAGGTTTAAGTTCATCTGGCCTGAGGATGCAGGAGAGCCAGACTACATTCCTATTTTTGGAGGGACCCAGACCCCCAAACCGTATTCCATGAAGCTCCAACTCAGATAGACTACTGAGAGAAACAATTCAGACAGAGATCAGCCTAATATGACAATTTACTGAATCATTGAACAAAATTCAACTTTTCAACATAAAACCAGTCTTGATTAAAGTTACATTCATCAATATTTTTCTGAGTAATGGATCAAACTGACTTCGAGAACATGAGGGGGCTCACTGGCAGAGACCAATCTACAGAGAATCTTCACCAACGTTGCAGTTTCCTTCAGCTTTGTCGAGCTTTATTGTGTCTTCCAGCTTGTTGCTTTGGTTTTACAGCACACGGCTTTGGTTGGTTTAGTCCCACGGTTCACATCAACCCTAGTTTACTGCATACAGCTGCTGCTTACAGCCATTTACTTGTCCAGCACCAGACAGCAAACAGCCAGAGTTAGTGACTGGTTGCTGAATGTCGTGGAGCACTTACAGTAACAGCTGAAGAACAACAAAAAACAGAACTAAGACTCAGCATTGGACTTACATTCACCAGGATACCAGAAACACAACGGATTCACACAACAACAGTTGTGTCAATAAGCAACTGCTCGACAACAAATGAAGCACATCAACTAAAAGTTATTGTCAACTTACTGTTCAATGGTTCAGTAAGATAATTACACTGATAATATGTCAAGATTGTGAGTAAACTCTTTTCTGCCATCTGTTCTGTGTCTGTGACCTTTTCTTTCAGTGTGATAAAGCTGCTAATTGACGTAATAGTGCAGTTTACAGTTTGTCATTTATAGGCCAGATTTGATATTGTGAGATTAAACTCTAATCTGAGACAGACTTTAAGCTGGACGTTATGTTATGTATGTTATTATTAGTATAACCCTATTACTCCGTTTCCTTGCTGCCAGTACAAAATTGAAATTGTAAAATGATGTCACTTTTTATCAAATAAATAAGTTGTGCGACTTCAAATTATGTGTAACCCTGTCATCTGTTCAGATAGATGTTATGATAATCATAAAATAAATGACTCAATAGTCCCTCTATACCCATATACAATCTAAATGGTAACATTATGCAACATTTTATCAAATAAATGAGTCATGCAACATCAACTAGATAATAAAAATCAAGTTTAACTGAATACAGGACACATGTGCCACACTTGAAGCAGAGAGGACAGAGACTGGGAAAAGGTTCAATGTCTTTTAATTTCCCTTATTGTCAAAAACAGACTGAAGGAGTCAAGAAGTTTCAGAGTTTGGGTTGATCTTGAAGAGGAGGAGGCTGATCCAGTTTCCTCACAGGACGCAGACTGACAGGGCAGGGACGAGGACGGGTGAGGGCAAGAGACCTGAGCACATACAAAAAGCAGTCAGGAAGTCTGGCAAGCAAGCAAGGAAAACTGATCAAAAGGTACTTAACAGATTCTGCTGGGTCTCTGTTGTTACCACAGAGATGAACGGACACTTAGACGAATATTGAGTGGAGAGATTCTGTACTGTGAAGGCTGGTGAGTTTGGATTGAATGATTGAATGCAGCTGCACTAAAGGAGGACATCAAGCCTGACCTGTCAGCCACACCCTGCAGGGAGAGACATGAACACTAGATAGACATGGGAGAGACAGAAAAGAGGCAGAGGGAGAGGGGACACATAAGAAAAAGGAAGGAATCAGTGCATCCGAACAAATTTGTCACCTGCTCAGCAACGATTGGTTGAAAGAGGACACTCCAGAGGAAAGGATTGAGCTTCCACAAAAGAAAATGTTAACTGTCTGGACAGCATTCATTTGTGGAATACATTTTATGGGAATCTGTCAGATTTTGATGTAATATGTGTACACGTGGAAATTTTGACCCTATGGTGGCACTAAAGGAGATGTCATTCACACTAATCTGACTCCTCATGCCATAATCACCAGAATTCAATCTCTGGAGATTCTACATATCCACAGCAAATTTGGTGGACATCAACCAGTTGTCAAGATGTCTTGATTGTTCTCCGCCAAAGTCAGTGGGGGAAAGTAACAAGTTCGTACATTTACTCAAATGCTGTACTGGATCTGCATGCAGTACAATTTTGAGGTGTTGACCTTTAGTTGAATAATTTCATTTCATGCTATATTTCTACTCCACTGCATCTCTCAGGTAAATACTGAGCTTTTTATTACACTACATTGTTGTATAATATTCCACACACACACACACACACACACACACACACACACACATATATACACACACATACACACACACACACACATACACACACACGAGCATTACATATAAATATATTATATATTATATTATATATATTCATTATAACGTCTCTGTGATGGAATCAGTGGAATAAGGAGGTCAGCATGATATGATATGATAATTCTCTGAAATGGTTAGAGACCTGTCTTTTCTACCTGGCTACAGGTACAGGTACGCTGAACCATGCACTATTCAGTTTAACCAGTAGGCTTTTGATGGTTGAACAGTGGTGTATTATTCAAGCTTTTGTGTTGAAGCTGTATTGTTTTAATGGGCGGTCTCTTGATTGTCAGCTGGAGGCCAGAGATGGGGGGTGGGCTTGAATTGTGTGTGTGTGTGTGTGTGTGTGTGTGTGTGTGTGTGCTGACGTGGACCTTCTGTCATGGCATTCAGTTGGATGACTCGTGTGGCACGGAGGATTGAGAGAGGAGTGCAAAAGAGAAAAAGAAACTGACAGCTGGTCACACAGCTAGATTAACGGAGGATATATCAAACAGACACATCGGGAAAAGAGAAGCAGCAAAGAAAAAAACAACGTGAATATTGGAGAAAAGGTGATATTGTGTTGACAAGGACTGAGATGGAATCAAAGAGACTGAGACAAACTTGGGATTATCAGTAAAGGATCACAGAAGTGGAGTTTCTCAAACATGGACTAGTCTGAGAGTCTGCACATCCATACACACACACACACACACACACACACACACACACACACACACACACACACCTTGCAGACACACGCACACCACACAAACACATTTGGTTTCATATTGTGAGCTGTCTTGGCAGTAGACAGGTGCCAGTATGCAGGAGTCTCCAGGTGCCATGGGTGTAGATGGCAGCTACACCAGCAATGTTCCCGCCTTCCTCACAAAGCTGTGGACCCTGGTGGAGGATCCAGATACCAACCATCTCATCTGCTGGAGCGCTGTGAGTCAGTCCTCAGAACTTACTGTCCATAAGAGAGAAGAAAGTGATTTCAGTCAAGAACTATGTCCTCTTAAGCCATCATCGTCTTCCTCAGTGAACACACTCTACTGTTATTTAATGCTCATGTTAATCGTCAACCCGCTGTTCTCTATTTAGTAACAGGCCATTTTGGTAATTGGCAGCAAATGTTACAGCATCACTGGTCAAGAATAAGTTGTGACTGTGCACCAAACAACTTTCGATCTCACAATCTGTAAAGAAGAAGTGCCATGTTTGCTATGACAAGAAGAAGAAACCTTTGATGAAAATGAGACACATGATGCACAGGGCTGATCGCACAATAAGTTTTGCAGGTTTCAGTGAGCAAATCACAAACTTTATGAGGATAATGAATGTGAATCAGAGTACTTATTGAGCTACCAATTTAACTGTCTGACAGGAGGTCTGTTCCCTACTCAGGGGTCACTGTCAAGGGTTCCTGCTCTTGTTTAGCTTGCTAATTAGCTTTTGCCGCAGGGTTGTCTTGCTAATGAGAAAGCTGCTACCTCCACACCTGTTTAGCTTACCAACAATTTGTATGTTTAACATGTTAAAACTAAGTGTAAGAGAAAAAGAAAAGCTACCAGCAGGTCCTACTTCTCTTTCATAGTATAAATACAATAATGCATACAATACTGTAGAAATCAATGACACAAGACAGTTGATAAAGCTGATGTTTTAAAATAAAGAATTATCTGGCCTGTGCTTTCAGGGCAGGTTGTTTCATCGTCTCGCTGGCCTGATGGTGATCAGCTGTGGCTGTTAGCATGAAGCCCAGAACAGTGGTGGAAGATGTAAACCTACTCAGATCGTTTCAAAGATCCTATACCACAATGTAAAATGGTCCTTAACAAGTACAAGTCCTGCAGTCAAAGTTCTTCAGTGAAAATGCAGTAGTATTAAAAAAGTATTACCAGCTCAGTGTAAATGTGAATTTGTGATATTTAAGTTAAGCATTGTCTGAATGGTCGCAAACAGAGACCATATGTGGCCTTCTCTGTTTATCTCTGTTCAGGAATGACTTGTGCAGGAATTATCATCTTATCTTATCATCATCTTATCACTGCAAAGATCCTACTGGAAGCCAAGTGCTGTATATCCTAAAGTAAAGCATGTGTCTCTTATGTTATCTCTTAAAACACACACTTTGTCAACTAGCACTTCTTTCATGTTTTTCCAAAGCAGATTCAAATAAACAGCAGGTTTCCACACAGTTTTCTTTGTAGCAGCTGGAATCTCATTGCAGCTACTTCTGCTAGGTTGTGGCTTTTGACTTCAAAACAACATGAGAAGTTGGTCTTTTTCATTGAAAGGAATGATTCTTTTGATGTTTGAATGATTTTCTTGATGAGTATTTGTAATACAACACATCACTGACTGAGAGGTTTTTGCATCTTAATGTTTGTGTTTTCAGTCACACTAAACAGTTGCAATTAGAAGGAAGTAACATGTAACCACACCTGTCAAGCTGTTATCCTGATCATGAATGTGAAACCATTCAATCTATCATTAGAATGGACTGAACAGAAGAATAGGTTGATTGCATCCATCATTTACAGGCTGCAGGGCTCTGTCTTCTCCTGTTCCCTCTTCACACTGTATGAGATGCTGTTAGCTAACTCTTCATTCCTGACTATTCTCTATTTCAGACTGGGACTAGTTTCCATGTGTTTGACCAGGGACGCTTTGCCAAAGAAGTTCTGCCAAAATACTTTAAACACAATAATATGGCAAGCTTCGTTCGACAGCTCAACATGTGTGAGTACTCTCTTCTCTTCTCTTCTCTTCTCTTCTCTTCTCTTCTCTTCTCTTCTCTCATTTACAGCATATGTTAATACTTTACATGTGAGTTTGCTCTGACATGTATGTGTTTAGATGGTTTCCGTAAGGTGGTCAACATTGAGCAGAGCGGTCTGGTGAAGCCTGAGAGAGACGACACAGAGTTCCAACATCTGTACTTCCTCCAGGGACATGAGCACATGCTGGAACACATCAAGAGAAAGGTATGGACGCACACACACACACACACGCACGCACACACACACACACACACACACACACACACACACACACGCACACACACACACACAAATACACACATACACAATGTCTCAGAGACAAATTGTTGTGTGTTTACACAGTAAAGTGTATGTCTATACTCTGAGGATAACAAGGCTTCCACCTGAGCCATTCTTTTTTAAATGCATCTCCTAAAATCAGTCTGAACTGCATATGATGCCCTCTATCTTTTACCCTCAGAGCAACAATACTAACAGGCTAAAGCCATGCTAGTGGCTCTGTGAGGGTCTACTTAAAGATGCATCCAGCTGCTGATCTATAGGTTCACCATCAGAAGCACTGATGTTTATGTTCAAGATCATGATAGTCTGTGTGAATGCAGTTGTTCTGTGTCTGCAGCTCCCAACCTTGAGAAGAGCCGTGAAGAGTAGCTAATTAAACCCAACAGAAACGACTTGCTAGATCAAGATTTCAGTCATCAAACTCCTTCATTTATTGCATTATAATCAGACCAAATGTGTCATATAACAAAAAAAAAAAAAAAAAAAAAAAAAAAAGATGGAACACATAATCTGTAAAAGTGTGATTTCAGACAGAAAATGTTAGAGTACCAAGCTAGCAAGAGAAATGCAGGGTAGCAGCTCACCATTGACCCCACATAGAAGACTTTGTCTATAATGGTCCCTGATCATTCCCTTGTTGTGTAGATGAGTGGTATGTGATAGAAACATGAGGATTTTATGATGTCATAGAGCAGAGGCTTGTGGCTTTGACTTTCCCTTCTTTCTGAAGTCTCAGTTTGTTGGAGCAGCTAAACACACAAAAAAGATGGCCACTACTTTAGGTTACATTTTAGGTTTTGTAGATTCTAATTTTTAGTAATCATCTAGATCTCTTGTAGATTATAATTTTTCAGTTCTAATCTACAAAATGAATATTTTAGCAGCATTTGACTGGACAGATTTCTTAGTGAAGGTGCTTAAACAGTGAAATCCTTTACATACATGCTGTTCATAGGTTAGGAAAAAATAATTTTGCAAGGTTTTGGTTTTGAAAAGGTTTGACCTCTTAATTGGCACTAAAAGTGAAGGGATCACAAGAGTCATTACAGTTTACACTGAGCAGGACATGAAGGTACCAAATTTCCTGACAATTCAACCAATAGCTGTTGAGGAATTTCATTCCACAAATGTCAGCCTCATGGTGGCACTTGAGTGAAAATCAGTGGATAACCAAAGTCATTAGGGTTCATCACCTGTGGACCATGATTGTCCAAAAGTTTGGCCTATCTACCCACTAGTTGTTGGAACCAAAGTGGACATACTGACACTGCCATCCCTAAAAATTCCACTGAGGTCTCAGCTCACAAACACAGCAGAGCGAATGTGTGGTTGTACATGCTGTATCTGAGTAAATTACTGAATCAGGCTTACTTTGTGTGCTCAGGTATCCATAGTGAAGAGTGAAGAGACCAAAGTTCGTCAGGAGGACCTCAGTAAACTGCTGTATGAAGTTCAGCTTCTCAGAACACAACAGGACAACATGGAGTGTCAGATGCAGGACATGAAACAGTGAGTACAGGGGTTTTGTGTTTGTGCCATGGTCTCACCCTCAGCCTTCAGCCCTCCAACGAAGGCAATCCTCTTCACCTGCTATTCATGTGGGGCAGTGGTTTAATGTGCACCATGTTTGAACATCAGTGACATCTTCTATTTTCATTGTATTGTTAACATCTTCCATGTAGATTATGGAGGTTTTGCTAGTTTTTGCATTATTGGGAGAACAGTTATCATCAAAGTACCCTTGAGCAAAGTGCTCACAACTGTTCCCCTGAAGCAACCCCGCAACCATCTGAATAGTACTGCAATAACTATCGATAGTTGGTAATATGAAACAAGACTGGATTACCAACTAGGCAAAGTGGACAACTACCCTGGAGTTCCAAGGTCATCAGGGACCCAAAGAGTCCCTCGTTCAATTTCACTTAGTTGTATGTTATTTTGTTAATTGCAAATTTGTTTCGAGATTTGTAAGGCTAATATGTAAAATGGACTAACACAGGTCCTGCACAGCCTTTTGATAAACCTCTAACCTCAGAGATCTAGTAATCAAACAGGACTTCCTGGATCTTATTTCATTATCTCACCAGCACCTTAAACAACGCACCCTCATCAACACAGCCTCTTGTGTAGTTTTAACATGCACTTGATGGGAACTTGAATGAGACTGAGTATATGCCCAATGCAGAGAGTGCACAAGTGAGGGGTGGGGGTCAAAAGGGGACCTTTGCCTCTGAGCCCCCTTACACTTTAGTATGGCTATAGTGTGAAGGTAAAAATAAATTTAAAAAAAAAAAAGAAAAAAGAAATTCTCAGGCCACTTCAATTTGACATGTGACTTAATTACTGCATAGTAGGTACAAAACATTGAACAAAAATCTCAAAACCCCATTTGATTTGACAGTTAAATTTGTCCACTGAGTGAACTCAAAATTACAAGATAAGATAAGACAATGCTTTATTAATCCCCCGTAGGGAAAATTTGGGTGTTAAATCTGTATAAATACATTCTATACAAGGGAGTACAGTGTATTCCAGTATTGCACATTGGATTGGATAAAAAGTATGTAGTGGTATATAACATGTTATTGCTAAGGGAAAAGATAATGGAGAATTGTATATGGGTTCAGACTTGCTTTTGTTAAAAAAAAACAGTCGCAATGCTTTCGAATTTATGCCCCCTCAGCCCATCCTTGTTTTTCTTTTTTTCAACCATACTTCAGGGCTAAAATGTGAGAGGAGCAACCGGCCCGTCTATTATTCCTCTTGCTAAGTTGGAACAAATCACCCAGTGGATGAATTGACTTTTTCTCTCGAGGCTATTGTTGCTGAAAATAGCTGCTGTGTGTCTATTGTATGGTGGAGCTGCTTTGTGCGCTCTATTGTTTGCTAATGAGAGGAGAGAATGTTCACCTGCTCACCTGACTAACACACACACATACACACCAATAACGACATTCTTAGAAAGGGTGAGCAGATGTGTGCATGTGCACATGTCCGGACATGCATGCAGGCATAGACAATGCTCTTAAAAAATGTTCCACCAGAGACACATCTCGGCAAAGTACTTTTATTGTGTGTTTCTAAATTGCTTTACATGACTCACACATGTCAGAGTGAAGAGCAGAAATGCTGGTTACATGCTGAATAATGTAACCTTAGGTCTATGAACACAGGCTTCTCCCTCCAACAAAGCTCACTGGGCTTGCAGGTACTTTATATATAAATTCAAGAGAGACTGACGGATTACAGAGAGCAATTCTGACCATGTGGCACTTTGATTTTTCTAACCTTATCAATTCTAACAGAAGCAAACCATCAATCACCTCATTAACCCTGTTACAGCTCATAGCTAGACAGTGTTAGCCTGGTTGATGCTGACATTCCCAGGGAAGTGGTAACAACACTGAAGACACTTCACCCAGTCCCAACTTTATTTTGTAAAAATGTTTTTAATTCAGTACCTGAGGAGGTCCTCTCATGTTTTAATCACTCACTGGCTCACTCACAGAATTTTACTTAATCAATCAATTTCAATAATAACTTCTCTTAAACCTCCAAAATAACCCGTGGGGTTCACCAAGGGTCAATCTTAGGGCCATCTCTTTTTTATATACACAGAGTATGTTACCCCTTGGTGATGTCATCAGGAGTAATGGTATCTCTTTCCATAGTTAAGCCAATATCGCATGTCTCTATGTGGCCATGTCTCCTGATGACAGAGGACCAATTGGTTCCCTTTTTAAATGTTTAGATATTCGCGTCTGGATGTCACAAACTGTTTACAGCTCGACCAGAATAAAATTGAATAAAATTGAAATTTCAGTCATAGGTTCTTATGCTCAGAGAGACAAATTGGTCATAACATTAAATTCCCTTGGACTTACCCCAAACCAACAAGCAAGAAACTGTGGCATGGTCTCATGTGGGGTTTCCCATTAAATCTGCTTTAACAGAGAAACTGATGCAGACTGCTGTATTGAGCAGGTTGGACTAGCGGACTACTGTGACGCAATAATATGTTGTTGTTGTTTTTATCCCTCATCGATTTTTTTTCTTTATTTAGTTTTTATTTTTATTTGTTTTTTAGTCTAGTGTCTAGCTTTCATCAAACTTAAGGCAGGACCCTGCTTGACCTTGTGGCTGCTATGAAACTGTTATCAGTTTCTCTAACTTGAAATGTTGCTGTTTAACTGAGGCTCAGTAAAATAATTTTGTCCAACGGGGGATTAACGATTAAATACACCGTCAAATTCACCTAAAACTTTTTCTCCCAGCATATTTGAAAACAGAGTGAAGGATCAATGACTGATGTTCTTAGGGGTACATAGTGTGTGACACGGGGGAAACTGACTGACTACCACTCAGATACAGCTGGTGGTCAGAGCTAATCAGGCCTTAGGAGCTACTCCTAGACTAATCTATGTGATTATGCGTACAGTGAAAAGATCGTAATTTAGTGTAAAGATCCTCTTTAACTACTTCAGCTTTGTTTGACCTTGTGGTAGCAGCAAAGTGGAGGCAGGGATGGTTTATGGACCATGATGTTTCTGTTGGAGAGGAGTTGTTAACAAGTTGTTAAATATGCAGATATGCTGTTACACAATATTTACTATATACGATATCAGTGTGCACATGAGGCACACCTGATTAAAGATCTCATTTCTAAAGAGACAGAATGTACTGAATTGTTGCAAACACTGTGACCAGGAGGGGGTCCTCTTGGACGCCCCTAAGTTATATAACACATGATAAGGTGAGTCATACAATAATAATAAAAAAAAAAAAATTAATCTTAACCAGGATTTGGAACCTTTTCACCATGAATGCATCACCACTATCTGCATGCTGGTGCCCCACCGCATGCAGCTGGTGCCCTTTTTCCAGCCCTGCCCCTCAGACAGCCTGAGTAGCATACTGGTGAATTAGCCAGGTGGTGCAGTTACTGTAGCAGCTGAGTCATTTGCACGTACCATGGTGCCATCACACAGTGGAAAAACCCAAATAACTCTTTGCCTATTCTTTACAGCTTCACAAAAGGCACTCATGTGCATCGCCTTTGGGATGTACTGTGCTGAAGTAGAGGGCTAAAACAGGGACGGTTATAAATACACTGTCTTTTCCTCAAACATTTCTGCTCTGTGCATAGTGGTGTCTGACAGATGAAGTCTGACTGTGTCGACCTGGGCTTTACACATCAAAGGTCTTGGGGAGTACTACTGCTTATGTCAGAAAGTTGCATAAAGCTTTTTGTGACTCCACAAGGAGCTGTGTGCAGTATGATAAATGTCCTCGAGTGATGTCACTTGAGTCAGTGCCGGCTGGATCTGAACACAAGTGTGAAAATAAATAAATTTTGGGGGTGTGTTGTTAGAAAGAAGGGAACTTAGGGAACTTATCTGACCTCTGTAGACCACGTCTCATCTCTTCTAGAGGCTAAAAACTTGAGGCAATGTTAGCCACTGCAAGCAGAGCACAAATCTCCAACTTAACAGACAGCTGTCAAGTTGCATTGTGCGTAACATAGGCTCCAGGTTTAGACAAGGAAGAAGAATCCATGGAGTAAAAAAGATGATATCTCTGGTTCTGCTGGATCAGTTTTCATACTAGAAACTGTCCATCATGAGCCCAACAATGTTAGAGGAGTGCGATGTTAAAGCTGGAGTATTCTGTCAGAGTTAGGGCTAATGGGCACACTCATCAGTGGCTAGTTAGCCGATGACACCTGTATTAATGTCCCAGAGACTGACTGTACTGAAATTCAAGGCCAGAACTGTGAAGAGAAAGGATTTGGATTATATTAAACAGTTTGTGTTTGTGTGCAGTAGGTTTTCTCACGAGGAAATAGAAAAAAAAGGACCTGACCATGTTCTTGTTTTAATGCTTGTAAACTTAATTTTTTTAAGTGAAAACAAGTTTTACTAGAAATGACAATTTCTATGAAACATGACTTTGCTTTCTCTCTGTTTTTCCTTTTGCTCTTCACCAACTCCCTCCATCATCTTCCTCCTCCTGTTTGCAGGCAAAACGAAGTACTGTGGCGAGAGGTGGTCTCACTTAGACAGAACCACACACAGCAACAGAAAGTCATGAACAAGGTCAGTCTGTGTGTGTGTGTGTGTGTGTGTGTGTGTGTGTGTGTGTGTGTGTGTGTGCCATCATCAATAATTCAAATCTGAGTCAAAACACACAAATAATCAATATTGTTCTCATAAACTATTCAGCCTTGTTTAGTGGTGTGTTCCATCATATGACCCACTGCTCTTAGTTCTTAATAAAAACACTTACAGTACATTATGCCTTGCACAGCAGGAAATATTGATTTCAAATTGATTGAAAATATGCAATCTGATAAATCTATAAAATATCGCGAATTATTTTATATATCAACGGTCCTGCATACCCACACAGGGGTTTTGGGATATGTGGCTGATCAGGTCTACTCAGGTTGGAGTTGTGCCAAGTTTCCTATGCTGGGATTTGCACTAGGTTACCATGTATTAATGAGAATGATGAAGTTTTATTTTGCTCTGCAACAAAATTAGGAAGAAGTCAACAAAATATACTATTTTCTTTAAACTTAAACTCTTGATAAAAAAGATATAAACTTTTAGGAGCTCCGGTGCTCATATTCCAAAAGGGGCCAGTTTGTCTGGGTAATTTAACTTTAACTACATTTTGCATGTAATTCTTTTGTACTGTTACTCTAGTACAGGACAGTATTTTTACAGTGTGGTAGTCATACCTTTACTTAAGTAAAAGATCTGAATATGTTTTTTTTTTTCATGACTTTTATTGCCCACTCTTTTACCAGTGTTGGATATCTGACTGGATTGGCACTTCAAACATGAGCTCCTGTCTTTGAGTGTTCAGATTGTAGTCAGGAAACTTTCATGTGGACGTTTAAAACTTCCATACTTTCCACAGCATATTTGATCCACAAACAGGAGAGGGAGTACATAAAAGCATAAACTGTGTTATATTATTGACTCAAAACTGGAACTGGCAGGTATGACACTGCTTAGCCCCATAAATTCTGCTACAATCCTTCATTGTCTACAAACTGAAAGTGTGAAAATGTTCAAAAAGTCATTTCCACTCTTTGTTACAGGTGTGTTTGGATAGGTCGGATAGAATCCAAAAAGTTCAATGTGTATCACGTGTTGATAAGATGACACACTTATGGGTCATGCAACTTTTGCTGTTATGTTTCAAGAAGGAAATAATGGGTCAGTGAGAGTGTGTTTTCTGTGTGTGTGTTTGAGGAGGATGCTGATTCATGCTGTGCCTTTTCTCTCTTTGCCAGCTGATTCAGTTTCTGTTCAGCCAGATGCAGTCTAACACACCCAGCACTGTGGGCCTAAAGAGAAAGCTGTGAGTACATGCACGCACGCACACACACACACACACACACACACACACACACACACACACACACACACACACACACAGTGGAGCAATCAACAAAAGTGAGACAAACAGGGCCGCAGTGGGGCAGAGGGAAGGGCTGGCTCAGCTGACAAACTGAACAATCTAACTCAACAAGCGCTGTGAATGGAGACAAGTGCTGAATCAGTCAGTCAGACACACATACACACAAACACACACACATTCACACACAGTGAAGGCAAAGCAGAGTGCATGACCCTGCTACAGCCTGTGTGTGTAAAATGCTGGTTCAGCTTTGCTGCTGAGTGTGAACAAGGCCGACACGAGAAAAGAAAGGCACGCTGGAACACAAAAGTGCCATAGAAAGGTGTATTTCAGGGTCAGTGTGCTACCTGGCAAAGGTGCAATTTTGCCCCATGTTTTAATGGCAGTCATGCATGGCCTTCTTGTTTTCATACTCTCTCTGAATGTCTATCATCCTGGTCTCATGGCTCAGACCCATCATTCCCTGTCATATATATCATCAGCTTCTAAAAAGGCAAAAACTGCTTGGAAAAAAAAGGCTGTGTAAGGCTGTACTTTGGCATTAATGTGTACCAACATACTTTACAATTACAATTAGTCATTTGCAGACGCTTTTATCCAAAGAGACGTACATATGAATTCACACAGCAATGGCGCAGCGTCAGGGGCAGTTTTGGGGTTCAGTATCTTGCTCAAGGATACTTTGACATGCGCACTGCCGAGGCCAGGGATCGAACCACTGACGTCCTGATTGGCAGATGACCGCTCTACCTCCTGAGCCACAGCTGCCCCACATACTTACCTTAGACAGATAATTTGAAAGTAACAACCCTTAATTTGCAGCGTGTAATTGCCACAAAAAGAAAAAAAGGAATCAGATGGAGTCGATGACCTTTCAAAAGTGCTGTCATGCATTTGAAATGAGTGAAACTGAGTGTAAGAGGTGGTACACAGCAGTGTAGTGTAGGAGTGAGATACACTCGAGTAGATGTAGTAGAGTCCTTACAGAGTAATCAGAAAACCCACATTTGTGCCATTCAGCACCTTCAAAAACAGGACAAATGCTGAAGGTAAACTGAACAGATGAAGCTTCCATCTGCAGCTAACAGATTCTGTTAATTGATTAATTAATTAATGCTCTGATGATGCCCTGCTGTCTTTGACAGTGCACAGCTGTCATGACTGAATTCTGAAAACGAATGTTTCTTCCAGGCCTCTGATGTTGGACGATGGCTCTCCCAGCCCCCCTGCCTCAAAGTTCAGCCATAGTCACCCAATGGAGCCCATGCATGAGCCCTTCTACATCCAGTCGGTGAGAAATATGAACCTAATGTGACACCTAATGTGTTAACCACTCTTCATAACTGCTTTATATCCCCTGAAGTCCAGCATGCATTGCATTGCATTAAGGTAAAAGTTACTGAAATTATCTTCATTTTGGTGACACATGACATATTTTGATGGGAGCTATGATAAGTGAACTACTGTGCTGCTGACCTTCCACATTCAGCACAAACGATGCTGACAGCCACAGGCAGTAAACATCAGCTTTGAAGGCGCTGGCTGTCCTCTCTAAGTGCTCGGCCATGTTGTGGTTTTAAATTAGATTTAGCTGATTTATCACACACCATTCCTGATACAGAAGTAATCACTCACTTCAGCAGTTCAAGACATTTATTTGAATCTAATTCAAAAGTGTACTTGAAACATGACATATTCACTACATCATGGTGAATATATTATCTGGACATAAATCTCCCTCAGCCTGCTGCCTTTGGTCGAGCTGTTATGTTGTATTACCACTAGAGGGAGGCAGTGTGCAGTGATTTGGAGTGTGCGCTATTACAGGCTGTACAAACCCAAGCTTCTGTAGTTATATCACTGTGTCTCATCATTTTTTAAATGGTTAAAACAAATGTCCAAAAGTCAGATTCTGGCTTTTGCACAGCTTTGACGAAGTATGTCTTCCATGCAGTCTTGTAGAGCAAATCTGTGATGTTACATTACCATCAGCTTTTGAGAGTGAAATGTTTGCAAAAGCATTTTTACATGAGGAGAAGAAAGCCGAGAGCAAACACACATCACACTCCGCTCCTTTTCTTTCTCAGCCATCCAGTGATACTGCTTCTTGCTCCACTAGTGGGCTGACAGGAGGACCAATCATATCAGATGTTACTGACATGTCTCAGGCCAGCATGGCCCTCCAGATGCAGCCTGATGAGACCGGGTGAGTGATGTAAAGTGATGTAATATAACACATGTACTATCTCCCTTTATAGAAGCCTACTCTGCAATCAGCTCTACATCTACTGCAGCATCTAACAGCCATTTTTTCAAGAATATTGAGAAAGAGATCTGGATGGATATTGGATCATAAATCTTTTATTGTAGGCGATGTGTAGCATGAAATAACTGCCTTGAAATGTGTGATCTGTCCTTAGGAAGTGTATTCAGGGTGGTGTACAGTCAGTATAATGAGGCAGTTGGTGTTGACTCATCAAACTGATTCCAGGCTGAGCGTGATAGAGTATGGCAAAGTGAACAAAACTGGCCTTGTTTTCATGTTTTCCCAGTCCACCTTATACTACAGGTGGTTTGCACCACTTGTAAGTGTCAATATTTGACTCTACCAACAGGGAGAAGTGCATGATGCTTATCAAAGAAGAGCCTGTGAGTCCAGGAGTGAGAGGAGCAGGGACAGGAGGCAGTGTAGGCGGAGGAGAGGCCGTAGCGTTGACCTCCTCCTGTGAGGTGTGCTCCTCAGAACCTCCGGTCCTCCCCGTGGCAATGGTCCAGTCCGTTCTGGAGGGGAGGGGCTCTGTGGCCTCTATGGTAGAGAGGAGAAGTAAGAGACCTGCCCTGGACAGGTAGGCTAGACCCAAGATCACAGGTGGACACACACAGAGACAGCAATGTAGACACACAAAACTGCACACTAATGCAAGTTGTGATTCTATGTGTCTGTGTGTATGTTACATATTCCTCTGTTTGTGTGCCTGTGTGTGCAGAGTGGAGGTTTCAGATGCTGTGGAGAATGTGGATATGAGTCTGGAGGAGCTTCAGCAGCTGCTGCTCAGGAGCCATCAGCAGAGCACAGTGGAAGCTGGGGCCAGCGCTGTTATGGACGTCAGTACATCCATACCACACATAGACGCTCATACCTACGCAGACTGACAGACAGCTTGTTTAACTGCACATAGATTCAGATATGGCTGATATTTGACATTTCCAAGTGGTAGTTGTATCTGTCACTGCAGACAGTGGCCAATGAGTTCCTTCATGCTGACCCTCTCTCTCTCTCTCTCTCTCTCTCTCTCTCTCTCTCTCTCTCTCTCTCTCTCTCTCTCTCTCTCTCTGTAGCCCTTCAGTTTAAACCTGCCTCTGACTGAGTGGAACTTCACAGAGATGGAGTCCAACCTCAAATCAGTAAGTCATAAAATGTGACACCTCTACAAGCTCAGAGGAAGATGATTCCCCTCTCAGAAAATAACCACCTGCTCCTTCAATCATGATGGATCAGCAGCTCCTCTGCTTAACTGTATTATTTAACATCCTGAGACGTTAAATAATGCACCCTTACTTTGTGTATTGCTTATTGATAACAAGCTGTAAACACAACAGTGGCATCCCTTTATGTAGATGATATGGAGAACAAGTTGCAAACAGTTGTCTGTGTACACATCCAGCAGACACTGAGCAACATCAGCATTCATTTGTACTTTTGTTTGTGTCCTGCTGCTAAATAGAAGTCAGTTTGGTATGCACAGACTCCTTGTTAGCTGCTAAATGCTTCACCAGCTAGCCACTAACCATGCCTGACTGCTGGTTGGTGCTGAGCAGTTAGTGTATTATCTGTTTGGGGTTTTTTTAAGTGTTTTTGCAGAAGACAGCTCTCTACTGCTGGAAATGCAGCTGAGACTGAATTAAAACAGAGAATTTAGGGCCATAAAATCAAAACATTGGGGTGAAGATGCTGAAACTGCAAAGATGGATAATAATTTGACAGTTTTCACATTACTCAAAGTCATCAGAATCAGAATCAGAATCAGAAAAAGCTTTATTGCCATGTACGCTTTTACACATACTAGGAATTTTTTCTGGTGAAATTGGTGCATGACACATCTATCAAAGTAAGAGCATAAGAATATAACAATTTAAATATATATACACAAGTCTGTTTTTGTTGTTGCTAATTACCGGAAACACAGTTCTGTTTTTCAGAAAGAAGTCCAAGTTGAGCGTTAATGTAACGCATAGAGTTATATTTATATCAGTCAATGTGACAGAATGAGTCCGAGGTGGAATGTGAAGAGTGTCAGGGGGGGTTCCGGGCCTTGTTGGTAAGGCTGACATTTGACTCATTGTTTAAATAAAGATATTGATTGTAGCTGCTTTAACTTTCAACCCTGCCCATCTTTTTGTAAAGGCAATGTCGTATTATCTGCTATTCCCTGAGAAGCAATTTATTCACGTCCCATACCAAATGAAAAACTGTGGACATCTCCCCTACATGGACCATAGCTGCTGGATCTTTACCTTTTCTGGTCATCCAGAGAAAAACAAGCACTGTGTTAAGATTCTGAATAGCTGAGTCATGACTTTCAAGGACTATTAAACACTGCACAGCATTTACAGTACCATTAGATATAATAAAAAAAAGTAATGGTGGCAATCATTTTATTTTCAGTTTCGACAGCCATGAAGTAAACAGAATTACAACATTAACCTTCAAAGTAATCTGCCACATACTTGACAGGCGAAGGCACGGCTGTTGTGCCAAAGCAGTGTCCTTACTGTGATTCAGGGGGCACTGTGTATTTTGATGCCGTGTTAACGTCTGTCTGAAGACAGTCGTCAACAAGGAGGCCTGTCTGATCCAGTGATTACATAGATACATAGATGCGGCTAACTATGGGAAGTGAAGTGTGGAAAAGCTGGCGAACTAGAAGAGAGATTTTATACACAGCTCACAGAAGAGCCCATCTGAAACTAAGGTGAGGATGAAGGTCAACCTGTTTAATGGGACTCTTACATTCAGGATCCAGTATAATACAACATGGGCATGGCTAAAATTAAAAAGCACCCTTCTTTTCACAGTTTGCATCTCCAGTGTCACAGAGCCCACTGATAAACCTCCATGCTAGCAAAGTAATCAATAATGTCATTGAAGTCCAATTTTCTGGCTCCCTCACACTGAAAAGACAAGATGGTGAAGCTCTTCAATCTGTCTTGACACACTGTGGAGCTTAGGTAGTCTTGAATGTGACTCACCTTGTGAAAAGCGTTCTCACCTCCAGCAGCTGTCGCAGGCAGACTACAAACAGCCTTATAGTAAACAGTGTCTCTCCAAAAAAGGCTTTGCATCTGCATTTTAAAGCTTGCAATTAAGAGCTGAAGTGGAGAAATGTAAGGTGGGAATTCACTGAATACTTCTTTGCCTGATAAACCATATCTGGTTCTATTTGTAACCACTGAGTGTGAGCAGCAGCAGCTAGTTCCTAGAGCGATTCCCTCTGTCTTATAATGTACAAACTACTGACATCTTGGCAGGGTTAGGATCCTCTTCTCCATCATTGTGCACATATCTGATGAGTATCAAATCAAATCAAACTTTATTTATATAGCACTTTTCATACATGATAGAATGCAATACAAAGTGCTTTACAACAGTCAAAAACATAATACAGGAAAACATACAAACAGAGGAAACCCATCCCTCCCACCCTCTGTATGTACATATGCACACCCACAACTACACACACACCCACAGTAGTGAGACATGGTAAGGCACTGAGGATTGAGGAAAACGCCACCTTTGGGGCCGTCCACACTGACAGGAGTCGTTGCAGACTATGACCACGGGGGGCGCCGGCACCCGGGCCCCACCAACTCCGACAGACAGGTGGACCCCCACACCAAGGTGGGGAGCCCCCCGCCCAGCCGGGCCAAAGGGAGCAGCGCCCCCAGCAGCAGACCAGACACAACTGTCAGTGTGGAGGACCCCCCTGAGGAAATACTGGAGTTAAAAGTAAAAGGCATGATATAAGATAACTAAAATAAATTAAACAGTTAAGGAAGAAAAATACATAAGATGGTAACTAAAGATGATTAAATAGGAAAAAATACTACAAAATATAAAACAGCAAAATAAAAGGCATCAATACAAGATAAAACCTGATAAGAAAGTAAGAAGAATTTAAAGGTCAGTTAAAAGCTTGATTAAAAAGGTGTGTCTTTAACCTTCTTTTAAAAATATCAACAGTCTCTGAGGTCCTGAGGTTCTCCTGCAGGCTGTTCCACACGTGTGGAGCATAGTGGCTAAATTCATGGGTTTTAGTTCTGGCCTTTGGTGTGGATAAAAGGCCGGCACTGGAGGACCTCAGGGCCCGCGAGGACCGATACAGTAAAAGCAGGTTGGATAAGTAAAAGAATTTAAAAACTAGCAAAGGAACCTTAAAATCTATCCTGAAGCAGACAGGGAGCCAATGCAGCGACTCTAAAATTGCTGTAATGTGGGCCCGCCCTCTGGTCTTCGTCAGCACACGTGCAGCTGAGTTTTGCAGTAATTAGAGGTTTGAAATACTCTTTTTGGGAAGACCAGAGAGCATTTAATAAAATGTGATGGTCTACTGTATCAAAGGCAGCGCTTAGATCCAGTAGAACCAAGACTGTGAGTTTCTTGTTATCTAAGTTCCACCTGATGTCTTTTAAAATCTTTAAAAGTGCCGTCTCGGTACTGTGGTTCGTCCTAAAACCAGACAGATCTCTCTAAAATGTCGTTTCTGTTTAAAAAGTCATTGACTTGGTTAAGAACCAGTTTTTCTAGAATTTTACTTAAAAGGGTAAGTTGCATACAGGTCAGTAGTTATTAAAAACGTTGGGGTCTAAAGTGCTTTTCTTCAGAAGGGGCTTCAGCACAGCTGTTTTAAAGGCGGTGGGGAAGACACCCGTCTGAAGAGGAATTCATAATGTTTAAAGGCTGTTCCTCAAAGAATCCATAAAATGATTTTAAAAGTGATGTGGGAATTGGATCTAAAAGGCAGATGTTGGGTTTACTTGGGAGAAAACTCAACCAAGTGTCCTCGCATCAACCAGGGCAAAACTCTCCAGTGTTTCCTCAAGCAAGGAGAACAATTCAGGTGTGTTAACAGATAAAACTTGCTGGGATAAAAGGCTGCATCTGATGTCCTTGATTTTGGTTCTGAAGTGGTCTGCAAAGTTCTCACAAAGAGCGTCTGCGGCATGTTAAAAACTTTTCTAAAATTTGTGCTTGTTAAAATATCAAAGGTGGAGAAGAGGAACCGGGGGTTGTTTTTGTGGTCTATGATGATGATGAGTTGTGAGAAATAAGAAATTCTTGCCTGTTTAACTGCGTTATTGTAGGTTTTGAGCTGTTGCCATTAAGTCTCGAGGTGGACTGTTAGTTTTGATTTCCTGCATCTCCTCTCGGCACTCCTGCAATGTCTTGTCAGTTCATGTATTTTATCGTTGTTTCTCCACGGGGGTGTAGGTTTTCTTTTTATTGTTTTGTAGAACATTTTGCTGTATGGGGAAAGCTGTCTTCCTTTTAGTGCCTTTGTGAGTGCTCTGGAAACGTGGATCATAACATATCAACAGCTCTTACATACATAGAAAGAGTCATTACCATCCGTCATCCAGAGCTGTAGTTATGCTTCTATCTTGTTGCTTAGTGTAATGTCTCATCTAAAGAAGAGCTCATTTCTCCTACGTCTCTGTTTGGTTTTGTTTGTGCAGCTGACTGTCAATACCACTCCCAGTAATTAGAGAGTGCTGCAGATTTTTCCACTTCCAGTCAGAGTCTTTGTGTGCCATGTTTGCCTCATGTTCTGTAATTCATCATACATTCTGAGCCATTTACCCGAAGACATTCAGTCACCATCTTTGGAGGCTTTGGCACAACTTGAAGACCTTTTTGCTCATGAGGGAAAACCGATATGAGAAACAAAGCATTGGTTCTTTCACTGAACATATACCAGCCCCCTTATGTCGTCCTTTGACTGACTTTATACACTGAATATTATTTAAGAAGTGACTTGCCCTCACCATGCTCAGGCTTGACTGTAATGCTGGCATCAAATTCAGAATAAGCATATATTAGCAAAACTCAATGAAGTTGATGACGTAAAACATTAAATTTATTGTCGTTGTACTGTTTTCAATTGAGGAATCAGAATCAGGGTTGTATGAACAAAGTGGAGCCACAAGCACTGTACCAGGGTCAGGTGTTGATATTGCTGGTACATGTGTTGGCAGGCCAGCTTGGCTAACAGATATCAAACATATCATTAGGATAGACACAAATATTCCATCATTTGTCATAAGATTACGGGTTAGAAGTTAAACATCTACATGTGTGTGTTTTTTCCTCCACAGTACATGTTCCAGAACCAGGAAACGGAGGCTTTTCCAGCTACAGGCTGTGAGGAACAGTGATCGATCTGTGCTGTGGACTGTCCTTTCTGAAGTGGAAGGTAACAATGAGTGACTTAAAGTGTTAGTGAAGTGGTCTGTAACAGTATTAGTTATAACACTGTGAGATTGGTATACTAATCTTACATTACGATTGCTAAGACGTTAAAGGATATGGTTTGCGATATCATATATTTTTGTTGATGTCAACAAATCCCATGAAAACACCATAAATACTATCCAACTTCCCCAGCCTGTCCGTGGCACTCAGCCCCCAGGCCATTAGTTCCTATTTACAATTACAATTAGTAATTTGGCAGACGCTTTTATCCAAAGCGATGTACATATGAATTCACACACTTAAGGCACAGCATTGGGGGCAGTTTTGGGGTTCAGTATCTTGCCCAAGAATACTTCAGCATGTGGACTACTGAGTTTTTTCTTCGGCCTAATCCAACTGTTTTACAAGCGTAGCTTACAGGTAGGAACACTGGTCATTGCTGCCCTCTAGTGGTCGGGATTATTAATAACTCCCACAGCAACACTAAAATAATATAACTCTGAGTGCATTACAGTTTTTCTCAGTCGCTTTGGTACATTTCTCAAATCATCCTCGACATTTGCAAAACAGTAAGTGCATTTCTCAAAACAATTCTTACAAATAACAAAACACCATGGCTTACCTGCAAAAGGCAGTTCCTTAGTTCATCTCTCAAAAGTAAATATCTGTGTCAATGAACATGTCAGTGCCATCAGAATGATGAGTCCTTGTGTCAATGAGTACGGATAAGACAGTCAAATTGCTTAGTCATGTTGTCAATATAAAAGTGTACTCTGGAGGGATGTTCTGATGTAAACTATTGCTAAAGTTTTGATGACTATTATTGTAAATTGTGAGTTACACCTTAGCGTAGGAGATTGATTGCAAGAGACTGGACAAGATTCACATTTACGCTTCTACTGTTGAAAAAAACAAAAAAACAGAAGTAGAAATGTGAACATTTTGACAATCTCCTGAGGGAAAACTGTACATGCAGTGCTGTAGGAATTACAATGCAGTCTTCCTATACCTCCTGACGTTCCTGTCTGTTGGGCAAGAATCTTTTAGAGTGTCTTATCCAGCCTCTGCAGGCATCTGCTGTGATGTCATCACACGCTGCATCCATGGCAGCCAGAAGGGTCATCTGTGTATGTGGCTGGTGATCATACACTTTCCATCTCCATGCTGAGAAAATTCCTCAATGAGGTTAAGGAATGGGGAGTAGGGTGGGAGGAACTCCATCAGCATCCTGTTGTGGGTCGCAAACCATTGCCTGATGACGTTGGAGCGATGGAATCTGACATTGTCCCAAACTATCACATACTTTGGCAAGTCATCTCCAGTCTGACCCCTCTCTTGTTCAGGGATGAGATCCCTGTAGAGAGTGTCTAAAAAGGTGACAAGACGCTCTGTGTTGTATGGCCCAATAATGGGAATATGCGTTAGCACTCCACTCTCAGAGATAGCAGCAGCCATGGTGATGTTCCCGCCCCGTTGGCCTTGGCCATCAACTGTAGCTCTGTGGCCGATAATATTTCAACCACGCCTTCTGCATTTTGTTAAATTGAAGCCAGCCTCATCTGTGTAGATGAACTTGTGGGGTGGTTTGCTTGCTTCCAGTTCCATTATATGCTATATCCAGGAGACACAAAATGAGTTTTATGAATAACATGCATTTTCATTTTGGACAAGATACAGTTACATCAAATCTATACAGCACATATAGCATCTTCTTTTCTACAGCCATGGCAAATGTGTAAAGGTCACACTGACTGTACTGTAAATCACTATACGATGTTGTACTGTTTATTGTGAGGTACAGTTACTGCATGCTCATACATGTTTTACCTGTACAGACTGGTAATGCAGCTGCTTCACTCTTTCACCGCTTCTTTCAAATGGGACAATGTACAGCTGCTTCATATTCATTTGGTGTCTTGTCAGCACCCTGTCAGTGGTTGAGATGCTGACTTTTTGGATGTTTTCAAAGATGTTGTTGTCCTCTATAATGGCACTCTTTATCTCCCTTAGTCTTATGGTGCAAATAGCCTCCTCCTGTTCAGGTGTGAAAAGGGGCCCTCTGCCACCCCTGTGAAGTTGTCTTGCAGTCCAATGTGGAAAAAATCTAGTAATGCAAAACACAAAACTGAGTAAGATAAAATGTCACTGTATAAAATATACTTACTGTAAATAGTAAAATGCAAGTGGAATACTGTAATATTGTATGAAGCATTACAGAAAGTGTACAGTATTACAGTACAGTGCCTATTGTTAGATTACATACCTGTTCTGTCGACGAAAAGTCTGAATGATTGAGGGCACAGTTGTTCTCCCACCATTGGCTGCACCCTTCGACCAGCCTCGGCCATTGTAAGCCCATGATTGAGAACGTGGTCTACAAGTACGGCTCTGATTTCATCAGGAACGCGCGTATGTCCTCGGCCTCTTCTGCCTCTTCCTCTGTTTTGCCTCCCAACTCCTCTGCCATGCAGCCTCACTCCTCTTCCTCTCCTTTTCTCTGGCTGTTGACCCCGTCCAATTCCTTGTCCTACCATTGTCAGACATTGTAACATTGTGTTGTGCTCCGGCTATATATATACTTGCCAGCTGATGGTTCATAAGATGCACCTTTGAGCTATTTCAGAAAACTGGTTGATCATTGGTTGACCTATGTAATGCTACACATTTCCCTTCATTAGAGAAAGTCAAGATTCACCTGGGAGCAATTTACCAATTCAGGACAGATTTAGAAAAAAAAAAGGTCTAGTGGAAATGTATAGAAATATGCTTGACATAATGACAACTTGTTCAACCACTTTGCATGTAAAGACTTATAAGATAAGATAAGATTAGATAGACTTTTTTTAACCCACAATGGGGGAAATTCACATGTTACAGCAGCAATGAACTGCGATGAACTAATGCCTGAATGTTGTGGGGGTGAGACTATTCAACAGAGACGCATTATAATACATTTTGATCAACATGACATAAGCAATTGATAATGTAGGGAACAGCAGAGAATTGTACATAATCATTTGCATGGATGCACCAAAGCATTTAGAACTTGTTCAAAGAAATGAGAAACTGCTTTTTGCACAAGTGACACAATGATGTGAAGATAAACAAGTAATAGATGAACAAGTAGCTTTGAGAATTTCAATTCTGATCTGAGAAATGTACCAAAGGGACTGAGAAAAAATGTCATAAGAGAAGTGAAGAAGACATCTGAGAGTAACACATTTACTTCCCTTTGTAATTCATTACTTTTATATGCAGTCGTTGACAAAGTAATTCAGTTACTTTGCTTTGAGAAAAGTAACTAGTAACTACCTTATTTAATAACTGATAACATGCACAACACTGGGAATGAGTGTGCTTTTATATTTGCGTATTGAGACATTTAAACTGTACTCACTGATCTTTGTGTCAGTGTTCTTCAGGTATTTCCATCCCAGAGTCACAGATTATTCAGTTAACTGTTGTATTCTCAGCTCCATTCCTCTATGTGTAAATATGGAGGGGCTGTGTGTGCCTCCCTGCTGACACTCATCTCTTCTTGTTTTTCTCCTCAGGCCACAGAAGCTGCTCTTCCTCTCATTCTTCCACTCTGCATGAGTTTGATCCCACGGCCCTGCCAGGCTGTTTCTTACACGTGGCTTTATTTTCTTTCTTTACATTCACGTACCTACAAAATGCAGCAATGAAAAAGCCTGTATCCTTCTATTTCCTGGTCAGCTGACTGCCAGTGGACCTATGAGCTACCAGCTCTGTGGGCATGACCGCCACCTGCACGAGGAAAGACGCTGGTCTAAGTTTTTCACAGTTACCCAAACAAACAAGTGTGTTAAGACAGGATTATATCTAGACTCCAGTATTAAGCCAGCTGGATGCAGACTTGCATTCTTGGCTCCAGCACTTTAGTCTTTGTGTGAGAGGGAGTTCCTGCTTGTGGAAGTGACTTTTTCTTCCTACTGTATAAAGAATCTATTACGGATGTACAAATGAATATTTTTATTATTTTATCCTTATTACAAAATACCGTATTTGTATACAAGAGAAAACTTTGGCAAAAAAAAAAAAAGAAAACAAAAAGAAAAAGAAAAAGCATCTTGGGGGGCCATGTAGCATAATGTATATTACAAGTTATGTGAATTTTTTTCAGTCTGTGAGAGAGTGTCAGAAAATTAAAGGGCTCCTTTATATACTTCATACATTTCAAATCATGATAAATGTGTTGAGACAGATCTGAGGTGAGTTGGCCTTCTGTGATATGAAATTCTCTTCCAGCAGACATACGGATTCAAGCCACTCTTAAGATCCATTAAGAACCCTTCGGTTTTTGGAAGCATATCACGAGAGGAGGTTTTACACACTTAAGCACCCATCTAATGTATCTTTGCACAGGCCTGACATGTAGCCAGAGACTTAGAGTTACTTCTCTTCTGTCCATTTAAATGTGAAGTTTGAAGGAAATATTAAAAGATAGACTTCTCATTTGACAAACCATGAACACCACTGCATTTTTGCACAATCTGTATCATTAGTTATATATAGTTATGACAACAGGTCATTTATTTTCTGTTTGTAGATGACCAGCACTTTGTTGCTCTACACATGCATGTTTAAAACAGATGCTGGCCTCAAGAACAGGGTTTTCCAAAACTTGAAAGCGAAATTTAGTGTTGGAGACATCACGTCTCTGAAAGTTACTACTGTTTTCATTTGGAAACAAAGGCCACGCGTTCATTCAAGACTTGAGTGTGAGTAGAACGTAGAAACTCTGACAAACAGTCAAGACAGTGGTATGCTGCTTTTAATACTTTAAAAAATAGATAAAAAATACTCAACTGTCCAGGAGCCAGTCTTTAAAAAAGATTTCACTATGGTTGAATGCGTTTCATAAAATGTATGGTGGGGTGGTTGCTTGAGAATTTATTCTGTTATAGAACCATGAATACCTGCTTATAAAAATGCAAATTCATTCTCTGGATTTCTGAAAATCATTGATATTTCACTGATTCATTCGATGTAAAAAAAAAAAAAAATGAGTCCTCATCACTGGTTGCAGGCAACAGTTTAAAAGTTAACTTTAGCGCTAAATATTCTTCTGGGAAACTTCCTGGAGATGAGTTTAATCGTGCAATACTGTACAGAACTGTGAGAACTCACAAGATTGCAATACATGGATGACCATGGGAATGTAGGAAACAGCAACTGTGAACGGTGGACTGGAAGACACCATAGTCAGATGCACTGCAGAAGGACAATGTTAGCCTGTAGTTTTAAAAGCCCTGCTAGCTCTTTATGCTGAGTCAGACAAAAGCCTCAGCTTGTAGTTGCAGTTTTTGGGAGACACCTGCTCGGACACTTAGTCCACGGCTTAGCTGCTGGGGCTGTGTGAGTAGCTACAGCCCAATTCTTCGACACAAAACTTTAAATTCAGCTTTAACAATGCCCCGTGTGAATTTAAATGCCCTGCTAGTTCTTTACACCAAGTTAGACTAAAAGGATTTGAACCAGCGGAGCAGCAACCTCATCAACTCAGCTACATACTGCTGCTAGCAGGGCGGAAAAGCAGGGCAGTCATTTGCATTAGCTTTTTGAAAAGGGCTACACACTGCATTTTTCTCGATAATGTACTTTTGAAGCTTTTGTGTACAACCACTACTATTCATTATGACTCCAACTAGTATAACTCTCTCATCATCAATATTAGAACTACTGAATTCATAATGCTGTAACTGAGTATCCACATTGGGTATAGTGTGCCTCTGAAAAAGTTGGAAAATCAATTTCTCTGATGTAGACATGGTTGCTATTGAGGTTTTCATGTCATGAAATATGCTAAGAAAGCCTATCTTGTATAACTGAAAGAAGTGCTCATATTGTGTAGATTGACCGAAAAATGTTATTGAATTTGCCAAATTAAAAAGCTAATGCAAACTGCCCCCTACAGATTAACATTTTGTGACAGACCTTCCTTTCTCAGTGCATACTTTAGGGAGAAGGGAGAAAAAGCAAGCTGTGGTGTATAATAAGTGAAATTGCACTAAAAATCACAGTTGTATGATATTTGAGAGTATACAGTACATTTTAGACATAGCATTTATTATTGTTCCTCATGACAATGAGTGTTCATGATTGTTTTTCAAGGAGTGATGAATACATACATTCAGTTGCTGTTGTGTTCTTAATTTATTCTGTTTTCCATTTTAATCATTTGCACTGGAAATGAACGGATGTGTGTTCAAATGACATTTATGCTTGTCAGGATTGCAGATAGATAAGGAAGTATTTTTGTTAACTGAGTGAAAAGAACTCCGCTGTAACAAAGCCTGGCATCCCAAAAGCACTTCTGCACTACGAACAGACAACAATACATCAGCATATGAATCCATATAACGTATGTATAGAAACAAAAAATAGACAGCAAACCCTTTCCTTGTTACATCAAAGCACAGCTGCTGTCAGTAAGGACACACAGACGGTCCTAGTGCTTAAATGCTTTTGAAAGTGGGCCACAACCTGCTAAAAATGTGAATTGTTTTTAATGGTTTTTTGCAAAGACTAAAGTGTATCGTTACAGAGAGTCAAAGAAACTGAGCATGTATTCCACCTGTGTATGAAATATTCAAGTTGTTAAAACAAATAAAAGTTAAAGTAAACAGACTAAGAGACATTTTGATTACTGTCTTTGAATGAGTGATTGAATTGTTGTGTCTTTACGATCTGCAAATGCATGTCCTCGTGCACGCTATTGAACTTTAGCTAAACCCCCCTCCCCGAGTCCGGGAGCGGTTACCTACAGTACGCTACAGATCAGTCATGTGTCACTGTCTCATTCTGAATTGTGTCATTAATGAAATAGATAGTTGATATAGAAAATAACTGCCATTTCCTTAATCATCTAAAGTAAAAAAAAACAAAAAAAAAAAAAAAACTCCCCTGTTGAGATTATGTCATTCTCCCACGTGTGGTCATATCAGAGGTGTGGTCATGCAGATTGTGGATTTGGCTAACACACATCTATGGTTAGGTTTCCACTTAAATAAAGAGCAAACTTTAGCCTGATTTCGAGAAAATCTGCAAAAGAAAATGCAGATTTGTGTGTGTTTCCATCCCCTACCATGATGTTAATATTACAGCTTGATTCATTGAGATAAACCCCTGATGGCACTAATTTTCCAGTCGGGTGCCATTAAACCATAGCGGAAGAGGGAGCATAAAGATGATGTAAGTGAATTAGCTCCAGTCCACAGACATAGACTGACTCTACACTCCATTCTTTGCCAGAATTGAACCATTGCAAGAGTCCTTTTTTAGGCCCTAATCTTAGTTCCACTTAACCGTTACTTAGCCTTGATATGCTGCCTAAGCCCAAAGACTAGGATTCTTCATTTTCCTGACAACAGATGTACTCTGAAGCAACCAGACATCAGCCAATCACGTTGGGCGAACTGGAAGAAAAGTACAAGCAGCACAGATCAGCAGACAGACAAACAGATCATATGTTGGTTGATCACTTTCTGGTGTAATAAACAATATCTACAGGATCTCTTTACAGCCAGTGTGAACAGTTTTCAATGCTCGTATGATCATTGGAGTGTTGAACACGTGTGAACCTGTCCTTTAAAGTTTATTTAAAAGTAATACATACTAATTTAAAAAGCATTTGTTATTTCTTTAAACTTAAAACACTTAAGAGTTTGAGATGAAATATGGTATATTTTGGCGGAAAATTACTTTGGACTGTGAGCACAAAGTTTAGGACTTGGACTCGACTTGGGACATCATGGCGAAGACTTGAGACTTGCTTGTGACTTGCAAAACAATGACTTTGGCAAACCTCTGATCGACAGTAAAGGTAATTTGCACATCTTTGTTGTGCCACAGCTCCATCTGGTAGCTGTCATGTTGATTTCTTACCACATATCGACAGTAATTTTCTGTATCCATGACTAATATTCATGACTTTAAAACACTAAATTTATACAGGCAACTTCTGGTGTATTTTTAGAACAAATATTCCTTTGCACAAAAAATGAAATGGAAGTGGCAACATGGCTTGGATATAACAACCGCCCAAAGCGACAAAGATAGCATCTTGAAGTGTTTTGAAAGTGACATTCATTTCAAAATCTAAAGAATCAGGCATAACTACTTACACAAAGAATTGTTCTGTGTGATCCAGCACATTTTCAGGACTTTATGTGTGCACACAAAGGCACACACACATACACACAGAAAGGAAGTATAGCTGCTATAAATATCATTATCTCTCCTCTTAACTCGTGCTTCTCTCAGGTTCTCTTGATTTTGTCTTCTCCTTGTTTCATGGTGGTTGCACTGCACTCCTCTCCAGTTACACCTCTGATGTAGCTTATATTCCATTTGTGAATCCTCCAAATTAGATTTCAGCCCTTTTAACAAGCCATCAACCTGAGAGTGTTAGTGGGGAAATCACGGTCCTAAAATTGTCTTGATGATGTCAGAGAAAATGTTGCTTTCTCAGATTACTGGCATGTCAGGAATGAAGCGAAACACATGCAGGTTATACCGATTAACACTGTGTAAACTACAGTTTTTTATGTTATGTAACCTGCATGTTCTGCAATCATGTCCTTACAAGTATGATATTAAGTATCTAATCTTGGTCAAGAACCTGTGACATCAGAGCTGTGGTGGATGTTAAACTGCTGAGCTAAAGGACGACCTCCTTTTGTCAGATTTTGGGTTCTTTTTCTTTTTTCTTTTTTAAAGATCAGATTTAGTTTGAGGGATCAAGCTCTATGTAGTTAATTTATGTATGATTAGACATCAGACACTACATTAATTAATCTGTTTATGTATCTATTTATTTTTGGCCACTTGGGGGACAGTGCAGCAATCTGATATGTTCTCAAACATTTGCCTCGTTACACGTCCAGGAGACACCAGGAAACACCGAGGTCCATTTTGTTATGTTCAGTAAATTTTGGACTCAAAGGCAGAAATGGAACAAAGGATGGCAACAGTTCAACACAATTTATTTAGGAGTTGGGAATAGTGAGCTGGAGATCATGGTGGAGTGTGGCAGACACAGAGAGCTGAGCTGTTGGCTGCAGAGTGGACCGGCAAGACGCTGACCAGGGCAGGCAGTCAGCGATCACAGGGAGGTGCTGATCCTGACACACATGTTAACGCAGGATCAATCAGAAATTCAAACAACACACAGGATCATAAAAACAGAGCATAATTTGGTCAGGGAAGCAGGGTTGATTGACTGCAGGACTGATGAGTTGACGGGCTGCAGGTGAGCGGTTTGGTGCAGGTGTGTAGACTGAGGCTACGTTTACACTTGGGGAAAACGCATATGTTTCATGCGTTCTGGCCTCTCGTTTACACGCAGAGTTTTGGGTTTTTTTCACAGAAAACAATCATTTTTAAAAACTCCAGCCAAAGTGGAGATTTCTGAAAACGGCAATTATGTGTTGGCGTGTAAACAGGGTTAAATGGCATTTTAGGTTCCGAAACATCACAACATGCGACTGAAAATACTTGACGTCATGTGAGCAACCTATGTTTACACTCATACCCATAGGTTTGGTATAGTTATGATGCCGCTCGACAGTGTATTTATCCCGGTTCATGTAAACGACAGCATTTTTGAAAAAGATGTTGTGTGCACGATGTTATTTTTAAAACGGAGGGGCTAAAATTTCCAAAATACCTGCTACATGTAAACGTAGCCTGAACAGCAATCAGGAAAGCAGGAGCAACACCCACAACACAGACATAGACAGAGAGAGACAGAGAGACACAGAGAGGCACCAAACACAAGGAGCAACATTTAGAGTCCTGTTTCCGGTGAACTGCTGGATGTAATTCCAGTAATTAAGTTCAGTTTGCAGGCTAGATAGCTAATTAGCTGCTTAGCTGCAGCACAGCATAGATGTCCCTGCAAATGACACTTGAGTCCATTCAGATGTTGGTGTGTTCCTCATTCTTCAATACCACTAACTACACGCTGTCTGTCCATCACTTTAAACTACATCTTGTGTTGCTAATTATTTATACTGTATCATAGGAACTTAATAACTGCAGTTTCTTGCAACGGGCACAGGGTTATATTTAGTTATCAATAGTTTCAGCTCCACCTTTAATCAACACCATAACTCAGGAACAGAAGGGGAGACTGGGGCCATATTTCACATTTGGTCAGATACTGAATTGGTGACACTAATCTTGATGGTAAAGATCTTCTGTACTGCTGGATTGAAGATGTGTGTCCATGTTTTCAGATAGTAGCTGCAACAACATCTATATGTGAAGCATTGTAGACCAGAAGCTCATTGGTTCTGCTCATGTTGAGCTTCAGGTGATTGTCGTTGCTCCATGTGATGAAGCTCTCTATCAGTCCTCTGTGCTCCTCTGCAGAAATAGTCTCTAAGTGAAGACAGCATGTTTCTACCTGGAAACGATTCACTGCAGTCAGACATGTCAGTATAGTGATGACTTACATTTCACCAAAAAATACTCTCGACACCTTTTATTAAAACCCCTTTAAGTCTTCACTACATATACGATGTAAGTCTGGACAGACATGGATGTGAACTGCTCCGTGACTGATTGGTGGAGGTGTTCAGTGGTGAGGCAGTAGTTCTAGTCTGGAACTAAAGGCAAGAGGGAAATGATTCTTACATCTGAAATCTTTTTCATATCACGGCCAACTCCCTCTCCTTGCCTTCTTTGTCTCTCTTCTCTGCTGTTCATCACTCCCTCCTCGCCTCCTCTCTCTTCTGCTCTACTCTACACTCCATTTCTTTCTTCTTCTCCACCTCCTCTGCGTCACTGTAAATCAGCATTTCTTCACCCTTCATCCTCCTCTCTTATCATCTCCATCTTTCACTGTGCTCACTTCATTCTGCAATTCTTTTGCTCCCCACTCTCTCCACAATCTCTCTTTCCCCCTGTCCACTAATTCTTCGTCTTCTTCTTCTCATCACCTCCTCCTCCTCTTCCTCATTCCTCCCTCCCTCCTGCATACTGCTGCATTATTCAGACTGAGTGCTATTTGGAATGGCTTGTGTGGTCCCTGAGTACCTCTCCTCTCAACATGCACCGTGAAGCATCACTCCGGAGTTTAACCCCTCGCCGCGAAAACCCTCAACTGCACCAGACACACACAAAAGCACACGCACAAACATGGATGAGATCAGACCATGACACACACGTACATTCTGTCAAACTCATGAATTCACACGCGAGTTAAGATTCCTTGCATTCTGGTGTTTCTCTGCACATACCGAGATGAATGTAAAGAAGTACTCACAAAAGTCATGTCATACAAGCTCCTTCTTTTTCCTTTCTTCCCCAAATACCTGCCAGGGGCCCTCAGAGATCACTTAAGCAGCAGTTGCAGGCAGATGCAGGGCCAAACTACAACAGAACAAGGCGTCTTTTATTCATAACTACCAGCATCACCGAGCTGAAGCACTTCATCTGCAGGCACCACAGCCTTATAGCACACAGCGTAGACAAGGCTCTGCATCGGCGATAAAGAAGGGCAGAAGAAGAAAAAACATCCCTGCATATTTAATCGCTTAAAAAGCAGGGAGGACTGAATGGAAACACAAAGAGATACAAAGCGTCGCTGAAGAGTCGCATCACTGGAAGATCAGTGATGTGTAAAATTAAAGGAGGAGGAAGAGCAGATGCAGTATGAGAGGGAGGTGAGAAGAGACGGAGAAAGATGAACAATATTGCTGAAAGGAGCGATTGTGCGTGTTTAACATTGTTTGTTTTATAAGCTGTATAATATTGAGTGCAGAAACTGGTTTTCAATGGAAAAATACACAGTGATGGAAGCGTACATGAAAGTAATAAGTATGAAATCACAACTGTTCTGGGAGAGACAGAAAACCCTTTGAGGTGCTTCTCATAAAACGGTTGCAGCTTGAAGTGGTTCTGACTGTTTTGGCAGTTGTCTCCTTTATTGAATTTTCTCTTTTTTCAGCAACATGGCCTCTGTGGCACCTCAGCTTTCTCTCTGTTCTGACAGGAAGGTTTTTTTTTCCTCTTAATTTTTGCCTAACAGCTGTGTAAACGACCTACAGGGAACACAGTTGAAAGATATGAGCTACGAACGTTCTTGGAAAAAAGTCAGGTTTAGTGGCAGCGGTGGCACTCATGATGTGACTGGGGCATCTGGATTGAAACTCTTCTGCATTTTTCATGCAAAATGTCTTTTTATAGCAGTGCTCGAGTTGTGAGGCTGCAAGCTAGCTGCCGGTGAAATGGAGTTACTGACGTCAAACAAGACTGGGACATGGAATCAGTGATGATTTCTGTTTCCTTACAAAAGGCAAGACAATACTTTGAACCTCAAGACTTAAACACTGACCTACATCATGTAAGGGATTATTGTGCTGTTCGGAGCATAATATGGAGAAGAAGCCTTACTGATACAGTCACTGCCAACAGAATGAATATCAGTTTAGAATTTGGTTGCTAATTTTCATGTTCAGAAGTTATATGACACAGCTTCTTCTCTATAAATAGAAATATACTACAAATATTAAGACATAGCCATCCATGACACACACACAGACCTCTCCTCAATGATAAGATAATCACGCTGATAAACTCAATTTCTGACTTAGCATTCAACACTGTTTTCATGAAAGAACGTGATGACAAGAAAACATTTTTAAAAAATCACTGACCTACTCAGTCTTTAAAACACAAAGCTTGGACAAAAAGAGTTTTCCTCCACACTTGACTGTTTATTTTCCAGAGTAATAATCATCTGATGTATCATAGGTGACCAAAATTCATTATATCTCCTGTCTCTTTAGTACTTTCCTCTAGTTCTGAATGAATACACTCTTACCTTTGATTACACAACTAGTCTGCAAAGTTACTTTGAACTGCATTTGTTTGAACTTGAGCTGTGCAGTTAAGCATGATGAACTACCCCATGATATCTTCAACTCTTTTCTCCTGAAGGCAAGATGGCCTTCGCAGTAACACAGAAAATACACACACACACACACACACACACACACACACACACACAGACACTTGTGCATACACATACTCATCCCCCATTGACTGTTTGCTGTTTGTGTGGATTAAAAGGGATTACACTTCACGGACACATGCTTCAATGCCTTTTGGGGATTTGTGTATGTGTGTGTGTGTGTGTGTGTGTGTGTGTGTAGTTTATTTGGTTTTATTGTGAGTTCCAACGCTTAGCTGTCTCCGTCTCTCAGCTTGTATGTGACGGCACACTGGTTGTACTTATATTTGACAATCTGAGTCATGTCTATAGGTTGGTAGTGAAGGGCAAAGTGCTGCAAACACAGCGCTGCTATCACACGTGTGTGTCATGTTATTATTTATCTGATATATTATTTTTGAAGAAAAACTGTTTGATTTTCAGCGAATTGCAATGCAGAATGTATAATCCTTCAATTTATTTCAGCATGAAAACTGATCCTTTGCTAAAACCTTTCTCCAAACAGCAACTGTCCAATCATGGCTGAATAACTTAAACCAGACATCAGCAGGCCTGTCAAGCTTTGAATTTCTCGACATGTTGAAGCATGAAGATCTAAGAAGAGCGATGTACCGTATCTCAGAGTGCTGAGGGTGGCTTCTTTTGTGCAGTCCTTCAAAGGCCTAAAACAGAAAAGGTGTGAAGAATGGATTAAACATTGTCTTTATCTGCTCTAATATAAGCTAGGAGCATGTTCAGCTAACAAGACCATTATAGTAGTAACCAAGCAATCTTAAAACATCTTGGCTCATGAAAGTAGTAGTAAAATTTGTATGGCTAGTTTGTCTCAGGCACAGCCCAGTTTTAACTCAACAGCAACCCTCAGCTTTACACATCTAACTGAACCAGCAACTTGACCAGCAGCTCATTTGGTTATCTGCCAAGTTGCCCTGATGTACCACAGATCCCTATACAGTTATCGTAAACAGTTAATCCTGACTGTCCTTCTTTCCTTACTTTTGTTTGGATGCCGACAAGCTTTTGAATGATTTATGCAATATCTAAGTTTATTTTGAGAGCTTTGGAGGCCCCAGTGTAGACTAGGCCTACTTTGTTTTTCTGGTGTCCCAAATCTTTACAGCGGCGGTGCAGAGTGCAAAGTCATTAGGCTGTAGCTCACAGCTAGAATGGCCACAATTATGAGAATAAGACCATGGCTGGAAAATACCAGAATTTCCCTTAAAGGACATTTCAGCCTTGTTTGCGTGTAACTTTAATAGGCTTTTCTTGTCAACTGCTCTCATGCCTCCATGGATGGTCTTACTGTATTTTGTCAGGTTCAAACAGTACAAAGCCATTTTTATTAGACTTGTCTCTTTTTACACGTTGTTACAACACTTATGCATTCAAATACTGTGAGGTGTTGGTCTCTTTTTTTAACAACTTGAGCCTGACATCACTGATTATCATGGAAGTGCAGTTTTTATTGTGGACCACTCTCACTGTTTTAAACAGTATTATGGGACACTATGCTGGTCTCTCAGTACACAGTCTTTCCCATCAGTCCTCTGTGTCAGGGGAGCGGAGCGCTCTCATCATTACTTACTGCACTTTTCTGTTTTTGACTCCATCATTTTCCTCCAGCTACTCCCTGGAGGACAAAGTGCTGTGCTCCATCAGTCAGTGACTCGTCATCTCTCTCTCTAACCTGGATCTCACACAGAGTCAGCCTGTGGTCGTCTGCTGGAGGTTGGAGATAATCTGCCCTTTTTTAGGCCATTCTGTGACACAGTGATGTCACATAGGAGGTTAGGCAGTTTGAAATTGTGTGCCACAATGTGACACTGTAACCACATGGTCCTCACAGTAGTCTGCGCTGTCATTCTCTTTATTCTCTCTGAATGTTTACTCCTTTGTGTATAGATAGTTTACAGAGGGTTTTCAAGCTGCTTTCCACGTCCATGTTCACTTCCTTCATCTTCATATTGTCATAATACATAGATGCAGCATCAGATGACTGTAATATATATATACAGAGAGGGTGTTTTCTTAGTAGAAAATGAATGCATATCGATTTCTTTTTATTTCTCTCCTCATGGAGTAGAGAGTACATAGAGTTTGTATAAGGGTATTGCCTTTTGAAGTACAAGTTCCAATCAAAGTTGATCAGGTGACATTGCATGGCCACAAGCAATTTTATGTAAAACATTTTTTCTTCTTCTCTAACTTCATCCAGACATCTTTTGCTAAAAATGAGGTCACAGTAAAGTGTACGTAGGAGGCAGTAGTTGAAGTAATATCTATACACTCTGTTTAATGTGAACCTGCTGCTTTTTTGCAGTGGAGGCAAACACAAGGTAAACAATAATTTCCAAATCCACACACCAAATGGCTAATACACTAATTGATTAACTAAATAAAATTAACATTAACAGAAAATAATATGTACACATCATTAACAGCTGCAGGAGCAATAAATATAATCAGTTTTGTTGAATTTCTTATGTAACTCCAGAGAAAACCAGAATACAGTAGCGGTGGTGGGCAAAGACAAGTACATCACAACTTCACGTCCAGTAGACTTGGTGTTATTTGAAGACATGTTTGTAATAGCCCACATCTTTCCAAACTGTCCAGGCTTTACTCAGGAAACAGGAGTAGGCGTGTTGTTTTTGAAGGCCCACACGGTGCAGTGCCCCCGGATTAGTCAGGACTTTGGTGCTTTGTTTGTTTACCACTGTAATAGCTGCTACCCTAAAATGGAAACACCTTTGTATAGAGAGGAGTGAGAGTTGCTCTTGCTCAGGGCCTTGTGATACAAAGTAATATACCACTGCCCAAGCTGGAGATGATGGCCGCAGTCACAGTGAGAAGACCCTGATACCTATGCTGATCAGGAACTGAACTTTAGTGGTGAAACCTTTGATTTTTTTCATGTTCTATCTCCAACTCAATCAGCTGACTGATGCGGTTCACGCTCCTTTCTCTGCTGCTTTCAGCTGTCAGTTCAGTGTCACATCGATGAGACCCACCTCCACCCCGTTCATCTCTAGTTTAATCAGAACCAGCAGTCTGTAGACCCTCCTGGTGAGTTCATCACAACTGTCCAGATCTTCAGCTACATCTTCACCATCATCGGGAGGATGCTCCTGCATGGCTCACGGTGTGATATCACAGTGGGATTCAGTTGCCAAAGACTCCTCGCATACCAGCTTTCATTATTGTGCACACGATATGAGAGACATGTATTTCTTAAAAAATCTTTAAGCTCCTTTTTCAACTAACCTCTCCTGACTGAAACAGGTGTCAAACAATTCAAATATGTCAACATGGAACGTGATTAATCAATAGTACATGTACAGAGCTGAGCCATAGAAAAGGTTGCAGCTGTCAGTGTTGTTGTCATTTTTCTTACTGCCACTACCTGCAAAAAGCAATGACTCTATATCTCATGGATGGTGTGTAAAATGAATTGCTTTGGTAACCAGGTATACCTTAATGCCAAGTAAAAACTGTCCATGTAATCATGAAACGATCAATGTGGTTATTTTGTAGAAACTCAATTTCAAGGTCATTGATAAGAGTCTCAACTGTGACTGTTTGGCCTTCATGATAAAATATTAGAGCTGTCTGTGAGAGGACTTATCATCTTTTACTATGGATATTTTTGTCACAATGAATACATTTTATCATTTATTTTACTTCTAGTATTTAGTTTACTGTCATACAAATGGTTTGCCCTGCAGCAGTAACCTCAGTAACCTCATTTCATTTATTTAATTTTGGTGAAATGATGAAATAATAATCCTTCTGCTGGTTATCACTTTAACTATGAAGATTATTTTCTATGTGGGGGCATTATATACAAATTTGACCCCACTGCTCGAGCGACACAGCGACACACTTCCAAACACACACTCACAGTCATCAGTTCTATGGACAGTGGATTAGTTTTTTTTTTTTTTTTTTTTAAAGTTCAATCAAATCAGTTCACAGCACATCACTCAACTGATTCTGATCCTTTTTAAGTGATGATTTTTTCATATTTTTTGCCCAAGGTTTCAGGCATGTACACATTGTTCACAGTAGCGCAGCAGTGACAGAGAAATATACAGACTTTGATGGAATAGATAATCACCAGAAAATATGCTTTTTTACTTTCCTGCTTCCTGAGTTAGATGAGAAGCTCTGCATCAAGTTCATGTCTGTGCGGTAAAAATGAAGGAGGTGCTTCATTTATCTTAGCATAAAGATTAGAAATAGGGAGAAGGACTAGCCTGGCTCTGTCCAACAGTAACAAAATCCACCGACCACTAAATCTCGTTATTAATACATCACATCTTATTTGTTTATTCATTCAAAAACTAAAGTGTAAAAACAATGTTGTGGTTTGATGGGGGTTGTCTGTGGGACTATTTCTTGGTGGGTATGTTGACCTGGCTGCTGTCCTGATTGTTTCTGTCTGCCTCAATGTGGCTCTCTCTGCTTTATTGAATCAATATAGCATTGCTTTGTGTTGTGGGGGAATTTCTCAGTACATTTTCAAGCCTCTCATTTCCCTTCTCCTCCCCTTGACTGTCAGTTTAGTTTATTTACTCAGTGCTGCAGTCAGAGCATCAGGATGTCTCTTCCTGCCTCCACACTGCTCTTTTTTCACACCTTACTTCTCCTATAGGTGTTCTTTGAAAGCCAGAGACTGAGGAGTGCAAATGACATCCTGACACCTCCAGTTAGCCCTCGGCCCACGCTCTGTTTTTCACTGAGTGCATTAGGCCCCGGCCTCTGTGTTTTCTCTAAGAAAGGAAAATGTAGGTGTTCTATAAACATTTGTGCACTTTTTTTTTTTTTTTATTAGAAATGACCAGTGGTTCTTTGCTTTTTTTAGTGGGGCTGCCATTACACGTTGCAGGCATTGCAGTACTAGGACCTATTTTACTGACCACATTCCTCAAGCTTTCCTTTCTCGTATGAAGTTTGTAATGCTGATGGAGGCAGATTTTTACGACTTCTTTTTTTTTTTTTTTTTTTTTTTTTTTTTGAGATTCTTAATGATGATGGGTTGTTGATTTCAGACAGAGGGATGCTACATACTGAGGTTGAATCTAACAGATCCCTGGAAAAAAGTCAGTTGCCTCACCAGTTCATTCACAAAGAAGACTCAGAAATGAAGATCCAACACTGTTCTTGTGCTGCAGTGAAGAACTAATTAGTCCCAGGATAATATGATTATTTAAATTTTATTTTGAGCTTGTATTTTGTTCTAATATAATCTTGGTCTGATCTTGATCTTTTTCAAACAATTAAAAAATTTAATATTAACTAATATCTGGCAAAATTAACTCTATCTCATAAACTTCCCCAAATCTGATTAAGACTAAACTCTGATAGCATCTAGGACCATCTTCCACGCAGTAGTGAATGGCACTTTAACCTGTAACCCCACAAACTAATATAGTTAGTTGATGATGTGCTTCTTTGCTTGGAAGTAACGTTCGGTTACTTCTGTAGGGGTAAACTACTTAGCCAGACATGCCAGCGATTGCAAAATGCCCTCAACTGACTTACTTTCAAACGTAGGCACTTTAAAAAACACTGTTAAACCTGATACTGTATGTATTCTACTTCCCTCCCACCAACCTTCACCAAAAAACTTCATCAATTTCTTCATCTAAACCATCAACTTTTTCTTAGATCCCATCCCAAATATGCTGCTTACTGAAGCTTAAAAATATGGCCAATCTTTCTTTATCAACAGGCCAAGTACTTCAGTCCTTTAAAGTAGCAGTAATTAAAAAATCTCTTCTTTAAAAGACCTTGTTATATCTTAGCACAGCATTCGACACCATTGACCATCACATCCTACTGCAGAGATCGTAACATTTAATTGGCATAAAGGGAACCGCACTAAGATGGTTGGAGGCCTACTTGTCAGATAGATTAGATTTCAGATAAATTTCATTTTTATATATGTTAATGATGATTCCTCTATGCATGCCACAGTTAATCATGAAGTTCCACAAGGTTCTGTGCTTGGACCAATAATATTCACCCAATATACGCTAAATTTAGGTAATATTATCAGGAAACCCCTGATACCCTGTTATGTTTATCAGTGAAGGCAGATGAAACCAATCAGTTAACTAATCTTCAAGCATGTCTTAAGGTCTTGAAGACCTGGATGGCCTGCAACTTTCAGCAACTAAATTTGGACAAACCTGAAGTTAAACGACTTGGCCCCAAGCGATGTAGAAAAACTAATACAAGCATTTGTCACTGTCAAGCTGGATTATTACAAGTACTTACTATAAGGCTGCCCTAGCATGCCACTACACACACCATTATATCTTAAAGAGCTCATAGTACCCTATTACCCCACTAGAACATTGCACTCCCAGAATGCAGGCCTATTTCTGGTTCCTGAAGTGTCAAAAAGCAGAATGGGAGCCAGAGTCTTCAACTATCAAGCTCCTCTCCTGTGAAACCATTTTCAAGTCTTGGTTCAGGGGGCAGACACACTCTCTATGTTTAAGAGTGGGCTTAAAACTTCCCTTTTTGATAAATTGTATAGTTAGGGCTGGCTCAGGCTTGCCTTGGACAGGCCCCTACTTATGCTGCTGTAGGCTTAGGCTACAGGGGGACTTCCCATGATATACTGAGCTCCTCTCTCCTCGTTTCTCTATGTTACTGACTTGGCTTTCTCAACTCAGATGCCCATGGCTCATGGCTGTGCCTGGGATGTGGATCATGGTTGTGCCTACTGCCATGACCCTGCTTGATGCCCTCTGCAACTGCTATTATCATTAGTCATATTTCTATGATTATTATACATATATCATTGTCTTTATATACATATACTATCATACGTTAATATCTACATATAAAATCATGCATATGCCATCTACAAATGCTATCATATAGTGTTTTATTTTATTGACATATTTCTATTATAATTAAAGCTGTTATTGTATTTATTGTTATTGCTGTGGATCTCTTTCTGTTTCTCTCCCTCTCTATTCTAAGGAGATTAATGTCTGTGAATCAGACAAATCAGACAAGCTCTAGACAGCATCGGCCCTAGGCAAGATTTTCCTTGGGGGCCCATCCTTACTTTGCCCAGAGCCAAGAACTATGAAATAAAACTCTAACAAATATATATATATATAAAGTTCATTTCAGAATTTCAACATGCACAACAAAATAGCACCCCCTCCCAACAGTGAGAAAGAGGCCTACTATGCATTTGGGTACTATAGATGAGATGATTACTTTGACCCATTTCTTCACACGCAAAAATACATTGAGAGCAACAGATTGTCACCACTACTGAGATTAGACTATGCTATTCATACTATTTCAACTTGTTCACGTTGTCAGGCACACCAGTCCACTACGAACCCCGTGCACTGCACATTCCATGTCACACTCCTCACACACCCATACGCACATGCCACATATAGAGAGAGGAGATAGAGCAAGAGAGAGTTAGCTAATCAAGCACAGCAGGTGGATCTGAGTGAAAATACAACAAATACGATAATGCACATTGTTCTAGGCAACCTCAGTCTGCCGTTCCTGCAACACGCAGGTGGCTACGTCATCACACAGTGTTTTCCTTGTGAAATCAGAAAAGGCCTCGACATCAAACTTGAAGAAACCTCTACCCAGTTTAAAACATTGGTTAGAGGAATCTGTAAACTGTTACATTTCAACAGGAATCTTATCACGCTGCCCGGTACCTTTTCTATCTGAGGACATTTGAGAACAAATCCATTCATGATAGCTTCTTCAGTGCACATGAACATGACACCAGCCCTGAGGCAGTGGCATGGTATTGATTAAACCAGTAATATTTGCTGGTCAGCAGGTTAACATACAGCAATACGGCATTTTTGTATAATTATCACTGACATAATGTAACATACAGTATCACAGAAAAAGCTCTCTTATGGGACATTTCCAAGCACTCTTAGGGGCCCTCTGGTGGCCACGGGGGCTCTAAGTAGGCACTTCTTTCGCAGATCAGCTCTGGTGGTTGAAATGTACTAGCAAGTGATGCTTTGCTATTTTTACATTTCCTTGCAAAAAAAAAAAAAAAAGGTTAAACAGAGAAAAATATTTAAAAAAAACATCGGAGCTGAATAGATTTCTCATTTAAAGCACTGCAGAATGCTGTTTTAGTTTCTTCAGTTTTGTGTCAGCAGATCCAACCAGTATGAGGCAACAGCATAGTTCTTCAATTCTGCAAGGAACACTTGCATCATATCAATGTTCATAGTGTGCGTGTGAGTGTGTGTGTGTGTTTGTGTGTGTGTGTGTGTGTGTGTGTGTGTGTGTGTGTGTGTGTGTGTGTGGGTGGAGGGGTGAAGTTCTTGGGTTAAGGTCAGGATAAGGTTAGGTTTATGTTTAGGTTTAGGAAAGGGTTAGGGTTAAGCAAGTAGTGGTTATGGCTATGGTTAAGGTAAGTCTCTGGGAAATGTAGTGTAATGTCCTCTAAAGTGATGGAAACACAACTGTGTGTGTGTGTGTGTGTGTGTGTGTGTGTGTGTGTGTGTGTGCATGTATGCCGCTTGTGTAACAGTTACCACAGCCTGAATTTGTTAACGTACTGACCAGATGTGACAAAGGAAGGAAAGAGAGAGGTGCCCTGACTGCAACAATGCCTCTCTAATATCAGTGAATATGGTGAATGTTACATATTGAAGATAAAAACCACTCGCAGAATTCTTTGTATATATCGTAGATACTGTATGGTATGATTCTTAAATGGCTAATGACTGAGCTCGCTAATACTGCAGATGAAGCAATTTGAGTAGGCAGTTTAAAAAATGTAGCTTTTGTACAGTTTAATTTAGCTTCTTCACTGCACTAAAACTTATTTTACTAGAAACCAGGCCTTAAGAATACCTCAAGTTGAAAGTACCTTTCAAGTCTTTGCCTGACAACATCTTGAACATATATTTGTTCCTTGACGTAAACAGCTTGTGTTAAAAATGGGTTGTCAGGTCTGATCTGATGATATTTTCTCCACTAAGGCAACATTATGTTTAGACTGCTCACCCTGTGAAGGCATCTGAGACACCAATGTGTGAAGTTAGTCCAAAATAAAGCATGTCACCTTTGGACTGCTATGAATTTTAGTAGAAATACTTGAGGATGAATCCTAATGACTCTGGTGGTTCTCTGACTTCTCATCTAACACCACCAGCTGTCAAAGTTTTCACTATCTCAGTGTCTACTGGATGGAACAGTACAAAGTTTTGTACCTTTGTGGTCCCCAGATGATCACTCCTAAAGACTTTGTGGATCCCCTGACTTTTCCTCCAGTGCCACCATGATGTTGACATTCGCAGTTTAGAGTGAAAGGTCCCTTGTGAATACCACTGTGTGATTGACATTTTTTGTTTTTTTGGATGCATTGCTGTGACATTTAGTGCAAATAATCAGGGTCCTCAGAGGATCGATCAGGATTACTCTGATCCCCAGACTTTTCATCTGGCACTATTTCATTTCATCCAATACTTCGATTTATGACCAAATATGGCAGAGAAACTAATAACATTCCCATCTGCCTGTCTTAGTTTTTATTTCATGCTAATTAGCAAATGTTAGCATGCTAATAATTTAAAATAAGATGGTGAACATTATACCTGCTAAACATCAACATTCAAGCGTTGTCATTGTGATGATCAGGGTTATTTGCAGTCCAGGTGGATGAGCCTTGCAGAGCATTTGGTGGGAACAACACAAATGCAGACTAACAATGTTCAGAGTGATATGTCTCTGTCAGAGTACGCTGGACGGTCAGCTGTGAAGTTAAGGCAGCTGGAGACAGTGTCAAGCAACAGGTTATTTTGAACTGCTCTACATTATGCAGAAAATAACACCCATACCATTGCAGTTTACATGTTGCAATGAACTTTATAAATACTTAATGTTCTTTTCCTCCAATGTGCCAGACTTGATGCAAATGTCACAGGTTTTACAATGAAATTTTCAAAGCATGTACGCATATTTTTTTTCCCTGAAGTTCTATCTTTGTTGCGTCATAATGCTGATTTAAAACACGAAAGGATGTGGCTACTGTATCAGCCAATGCATGATGCTTGACTTCCTGCACCAGTCTCTTATTCACTTTGTCTCACTGTTGTTTAATGCTGGGAAAGGCAATGTACACTCATCTTGTGTGAGTGCATCTGCACAAGACAGCTGCCTATGGTTTCACATGTCAGGCAGATAAGAGGCCTGGCATTGCACCTGCAGTCAATGTGTGGACCAGACAACCAAAACAATGAACTTAAAGCAGCTAAAGGCTGCACAGACCTGTAGAATGGGGAGCTTAACATTTTTGTTGCAAAATGTAATAAAAAAAAAAGTGTAAATCTCGTCAAGAACACAACATGAACCAAAATATTTCAACAACATCAAAAACTGAGGCCAAACTGGTGTGGCTGCCATGTTTTGATATTTGTAATATTGCCTGCCGTAAAAACATGGCAGTCTTTTATATGAGAGAACGCAACCCAATCGCCAGAATAAGTGCTGGCCAGCTTAGTCTTCACAAACATGGCTGGAAGACGTCCTGACATCTTATTAAAAACCCCTGGTTTTGCTGCCAGAATCATGGCTCCAACAGAAGCCTCCTTGGAAAACTCAGCTTGTATACATGTAGCAGTAATCTGAACTACATCACCTTGATACTTATGGTAGAAATGTTGATATGATACATATGAAGCGTACAAATCAAATGTATCCATGGTTTGCTGAAACATACCAATACAGTTTTTAAGTGACTGGAGAATTTAATTCAAATAACTTGAGAATCATGTTTGAAAAAAACAATTTAAATATATTTGCGAACATGAAAGAGATGTGACTTCCTCTTTGGAGGGACCTCTGTACATTTATTGAATATTATGAATATTAAAACATTTTGTTTTGGCTAAAAATGAGCCACCCCACTGACTGAAAAGGCATAGAGTGAAATGAATTAATTCCCCTTACTTCAAAAGATTAACTGATCACGCAGCGTCTTGGCTTTACCTTGTTTTCTGAAGTTCAAATTTTATGTAAATAATTCCAAGATCTAAATGGATCAAAACCGTGTCTGCCTATAACAGAGGCAGCAGAACACTTCACATGGGAAACAAGCACTTTGGCTGGCAGATTTTATCTTTGGTGACATCACAGATGGTAAAATGTTGATGGTGCTGATGGATAAGCAACCTCCAGGTTTCACTGCAAATGTCAGTTGGGTGCCAGATATTTCCAACAACCAATAGCTATTAGTTTAAGCACTGAGAGAATGGTTCCCTTAAACTCGTGAAATCTAATGCATTTCTCTAATCATTTCTCACCTGTTATTATCTGAGGCTTTGCATATTAAGTCATTAGGCAAAGAGCAATCAGCATACATTGGATTTGATTATCAGTTGAAAACACCTTTACAAAGTGGGAAAACACACTCAAAAGCAAATCATTGTTTATTCATTTCCTACTAAAGTTTGAAATTTCACAACAGAAGGTGGTCATAATCAAGGTGCCAGTTGGTGGGTGGGAGACGCATTTCATACATATTCAAAGATCATTTCAATTCGTGAATTCGATTTACATTCAAATGCAGTTTCAAATGTACTGCGCTCGGAGCTTTTGGAGTGGCACTGAGTAATTACATGTTACTGATGCTGTATGATTCACAGAAACCAAACAACTGTGGAAAAGGAAAAAGGAGTCATGCACTCCACTGCCTGACATGTTTTATCTGAGTGAGGAAATACCACAAACGAAAACAAACTTGATGAGTGTCTCACTGGTTATGTAATGGAAATGGAAGCTTTTGCAGTTGAGATTTTGATAAAGACTTGCAGAGTTGGTTAAAGATTAGTAGCATCATTATTGGATGACATTAGTTAAATTACTCCATGTAATTTGTAAATCCAGATTTGATTGGATTAAATTTACATTTTTTGTAACCTAATTTAACCACTCTACAACATAGTTGAGACAAAATCAATAAACCAATTATAGTGTGCACTGTCTGTAATGAATATTATTCTATTATATATATGCACGTCAATTTGTTGATGTTGTTGGTGTTCATGATGATGATGATGATGATGATGATGATGGACACCTTATTAATGTGCAAATCATGATGTTATTGGGACAATTTGGCTCCCTTTGAACATATAAAATAGAGTGATTATGTGGAGAAAACAACTCAATCAATGGACGTTATGGAACAGCTGCCTCCCACAACTGTCTAATTAGCATTGCCTCAAACTAAACAACATATTATTGGTCCAATTTCAGGCTAATTCAAGTCCTTTTGAGAAGAAAATGAAGATAATATCAGTTTTGTCTGACTGGAGGTGTATAACAGCTATTGACAACCTGGCCAACGGAACTCAATTAAGCCTACATAAAAGCTAAGCTTAATATTGAGAATATTAATATACTATTATATAAGATAGAATCTCCACTGATACAAGCTTTAGAAGTTTACAAGTACAATAATATAAATGAATCAACAAAAAAGAGTGAAAGTCAATAAATACAAAAGATCAGCCATCATTAAGCCTATTGTGTGACAATCCATTTTATTCTTAATTATAACATAGCTAGAAGATTAATGACAAAATAATGAAAAAAGAAGTATGGTGTGAGGCGGTGCTTTCAGTTTAATGGTAATACACTATGCTAATGCTTTTATGTTGATGTTTAGCAGGTGTAAAGTTTGTCATGTTCTCCATCTTAGTTTAGCATGCTAACATTTGCTAATTACCCCTCCACACAAAGTAGAGCTGCTGATGATGGGAGAGTCAGTAGTCAACCTCATGGTGGTAAACAAGGAGAACTCGGGCACTCATAAAAGTCATTAGGCTTCATCTTTTTGTGATGAGTGTCTAACAAATTTCATGACAATCCATCCAGTAGTTGTTGAGATATGTCTGACTGGATCAAAGTGGAAGAACTACCACCTGACACTGGCACCACTAGAACCGTAGGCCCCTAACATGACTATAAGGTGTGAAAAATAAAGACAACCAAAGCATTTTCAGCATAACCCAGGACCGGCTGTTATCATGTGACCGAAATATCATACTTAGGTCACATGACAACAAGCGAACGCCTCCATATCTCCATGGCAACTTAGCAAACCCCACCTGCCCATGAAAGTCACCTGATGTGACTGACAAGTTTCCAGGAAGCGGACCTTTATTACAGGTAAGTGACATCTTCAAAGGTGTACGGTGTGTCCGCCTCAGCCCTGATTGGCTGAGTGATGTACACACCCGCGGCCGCATCACATTTAATTTAGATCGAAATATTCATGCGCTGACAGAAAAATCACGCACGCGCTTGATTGATATGTTTGCTAATGGTAGCTGAAAGCTAACAAATTCACTTTTGGGGGCTCTTAACCTGGTTATCAATAATATGAAATATTTTTTGAACACTCGCAGTTTTATTGTAACGGCGTTTTATATTTTTCTGTATAACATTAAGGCTAATATTGGACTATAAAAGCCCGTGAAGGTACTATGATAACAGTGCACCACCAGGCTGCGCCACTGGCAGTATGGACCCTCTCTCGACAGCTTTTTTTCACTGTTCTGACGTCACCAACCTGCAATTGAACGAATGAACTAAGGAGCGACCGAGTCCCTACCGGAGCTACCGGGAGGCAGTAGCGTTACAGAGCGAGTCCCCGCCGCCCGGAGGAGCCAAAAGGAGGAACGTCCACTGTGAGCCGCCGTGAGAAAGCCGTGCTGGAATCAAACGATGCGAGCGCTGCTCACCGCCGCCCAGTAACACACAGCCCACGACCAACGACTGGAGAAGAGAACCGTTACCGTGATTTACCGACAGTCAAACAGAAGAGAGACGGAGGACGGACGGACCGACAGACCACCGCCGAGACCACGCTTGAGAAACAACCAACTGCGGAGGCTACATCGTGTTGTTTTTGCGCCGTGGTTCAAACCGAGTGGATCCTTGATTTAAATGCTTTAACGGGACCGTGTCCCCGGCTTGAGAGCGAGAGAGGGAGCTGCCCAGAGAGCGACAGAAAGACACAGAGGGATCTTAGAGGGACCGAAGGCACAGCGCAGAAAGGGAGGAAATTAACCAAGAAAGGAAAAAAAACACCCACAGGATTTGCAACCAGCGTTGTTTCCGCGCACAAGTTTCATTGAATCCAGCGTTTCCTTGCCTTTTCTGCCGTGGATCCCGGTATCGGTAACGCTCTCAAGCTGTGTTCTCTAACCATGGGATGTACTCTGAGCGCAGAGGAGAGGGCGGCTCTGGACCGGAGCAAAGCCATCGAGAAAAACCTGAAGGAGGACGGTCTCACCGCGGCCAAAGATGTCAAACTGCTGCTGCTCGGTAAGAGAATTCCCCTCCGTGGGCTACCGCAGGGCCTGTGGAGCCTCGGCAGAGACACGAAACGCTTGGGGGGGTGTAAGGTGTGGTGATGTGGTGGTGGGGGGGTGGGTTGGGTGTATGGCAAGAGATGATCATCAATTAAGATAGTGGTGGAAATAAATGAAAAAAAAAAATCATCATGACGTGTAGCACAAGCGAAAATCATACGGTGTGAAGAACATACAACATATGAGCACAGAAGCGTTGATTTGCTTGATCTTAAATACACCCTCCCTCTTATTACATCACTTTAAAGCCACCTGCTACAATACGACCTTATCCATTAAAAATGTTCCCGGTGGGTAATGTTTTCATTCAGAAGCAGTCAGGGTGGAGGTAAAAGGTGGGAACTAGATCAGAGATGATAACTGCAGATGGGTGTAAGAAAAAAAAAAATGGCAGTCTGCAGCAACGGAGGGCCAAGCACAGGCAGCGATGGCTCATTGGCTCAGGGTGGGAGGTTTCTTCATTGATTCTTTGTGGGAAAGAAAGTAGCCTGTAAGTGTTTAATCTGTTCGTTAACAGATGAGGTGTGGAAGTAATAGATGGAGGGAATTTTTAAAAAAAAAAGGAACGTTGAGGGAGAAAGGGTGCAGCCACTTTCTCCATCTTTTTATCTCCACCCCGCTGCTGCTGCTCTTATTCACTTAGGTTTTTAAGTCTGACTTTCCCTTTCTTTCTCTCTCTTTCTCCAACCCCCCTCATCGCTCTCTCTCTCTCTCTCTCTCTCTCTCCATCTTGCTACCACACATCCATACACACACACACACACACACACACACACATACACACACCCTGTTTACATTGTCTTCTCCTGTGTCTTATCCCTCAGGGGCTGGAGAGTCAGGGAAAAGCACCATCGTCAAACAGATGAAGTAAGTCTGCAATAAGCATGGTCTAATAACCCTATAGTGCGTATGTGTGTCCCTCTCTCACTCTTTCTCTCTGTCTCTCATGCACGTAATGTACACGACAGCCTGATGTCAGAGCGAGTGCAGCTGTAGCTTGATAGCGCCTTGATTTTGTGTCACGTTTTGTCGTGGATAAGCCCGACTGGTCACCCTGTAGTAGCCCTGACCTCAGCCCAAACTGGCCTTGTCAAACATCTGTCCGAGCGTCACTGTGTCAACGTTTGTCCTTGTTTCAGCTTCTCAAATGTGAGGTTTTTCTCTGTTTGACATCACTGGGTATCTTAAGATGTCACCTCAGCTTTAGTGAATTTTAACTGGCATTTATCTAACATTTATTGAGAAACTGAGAAAATAATTGATGATGAAAGTAATCGTTAGCTGCACCCCGAAGTATGATAGCTCTTCTTTTTGCGATGGCACCATCAGTTGTCACGGCAGCCTGTAATTCCTTCATCTGAATACCATTTGTCCTGTTGGCTGTGTGTGTGAAGGCCTACTTACCAACCAGTCCTATGTAGCTCTGCTAAAATACCACCACGCTTTACTCCTGTAGGGACTTGGTGTGTACCTGCGGTACTTAACAGTGAGTTTAGTGACTTAATTAAAGCTGTCTGGTTTTTTTTTTTCTCCTATGGTATCATCAATACTCCTATAGGGACTTATCTATGGTGCTTAGTGCACAGTTTCTTGCAAACGTATGATATTTTAATAGTTTTGTATTTACTGTATCACTGCAATAATCCTATAATATTTCCACATCCTATAATATCCCCCCCCCCCGGCCTCTGCCATTTTATCTGTAATCCTGTTGTGACATATGGTTTTTCGTCAATCTCCTCTGCTGCGTCATTTTACAAACAGCCGAGTGCGTTTTAGCCGATAATAGGCTTTGGTTGTGGTCGTATGCTGACATATCACATAAGGGCATGATTCAGTGGATCCAGATGAGCCTGTTTCTCAGCTGTTAATGGTCATTCCAGCTGCCAGGACATTCTGTACACTGACTGACCAATGCTCCCAGTGGGTTCATTGAATATATATATACATATATATATATATATGGAGTAGGCCATAACCTTTGGAGCAACTGAATACATTGAAGGCATCGACCTGTTGTAAATCACACATTTATGTGACTTGGAGTGAATGTTAATAGGTGACTGTGTTAGTCCTTGCTGATTATGTCAGTGTTACAGATATTATTGTCGGTCTCTTTACACGTGTTGTTACTTGCCAAAGACACACATCCTGGGTATATAAGATTACTAGAACAATGAATTTTACAGTATTTCTTGACAGAAATAGAGCCAGTGTCCTTCATCATCCCAGCCATGGCACCTCTGTGTTTCTATTGTCTGATTCCTGGCTACAAGCTCTTCTTGCTTATGCATATGCATGAGTTGATGGAGCTGCATCTGGCAGACACCGTCATCTATCAATTGTTCCAAGGTTTTATTTAGTACACTCTCTATGCTTCTCAGGGGACTCCTTATCTCTGGATAAAGAGCAATGTGATACAGTGGACCCCAGCAAAATCTCCTCTTGATAAGGTGTATTGACCATGAGTGATTTCTTGTGCCCATGAAGCTTTACACCAGCCAGACATAGAGCCATGCACTGTAAGAGCAGGGGGGCCACCTTTCTGCTTGCACAAGTGGAAAAAATGTCTCCCAAACTAAAATCATTGCTTGAGTGGTGCAATCTGAAATCTGAACATACTAGTGTTTGTATGTCTTTACAAAGGGCATCTGATATTATAGAGAGGGAAGTTGCTTTTCAAGTGGTGGACAGCGCCCTGCCAGGGAAGCCTTTACGTTCCTGTTCAGAGACGCTCTGCTATTTCCGCAACCGCATCAGAGAAGTGGAAAGCCATTACTGCGTTTTCTTTCACAGTGCTTTGAACATCTGGGGCGTGCTCAAGTGACCAATTGTGTGTGTGTTTGTGTGTGTGCATATGTGTGGGCTTTCTTCAGAGTAAGAGAGAGACAGAGATGAGTGGATTAGATTTAGATTTAGATTTTATGTTGTGTATATGGAGTCGTGCCGCAGCTGCGCGTGCGATCTCAGGGAGTCTATTACCACTCTGTACAGAACAGTGGAAAAATACTGCAACCGTGGCTACCTTAAACGCTGATAATGTTGAGTCTGTTCTGTCGGTTCTTTTAGGAAGTGACTTGTGAAATGTGCTGCGGCTAAAATCATTTACCAGACAGTACATGCTGTGTCTTCCCAAACTTCCCTCGGAAACACTTATTATTGGTTTCTGAGATGATGAAATTACTGAGTAGCAAGAAGTCATGAGAAAGCGCTGATAATATCTCTGCGGGGAGCACAGGTGCACTGTGGTGTGTGTGTGTGTGTGTGTGTGTGTGTGTGTGTGTGTGTGTGTGTGTGTGTGTGTGTGTCTGAGAGAGTGAGAGGGAGACATAGGGCTGAGAGTGGATTAAAGTTGTGTATGGATGAGTGAGCATCGAGGTGTGAAGCCATAGCACTGTCTAATGTAGAACTCCAAGACAGGGAAGGGGAAGGGATGATGAAGCAAAGAATAAAATGCATGACTGTGTAGAAAAAGGGAATCTGAAGGAAACATGATTTGCTAGAGCATGTGAACATGTCAATGGATTGTGTGTGATAGTGTATACATATGTGCATGATACCCATCAATGAATGGAATATTTGGGCCAGCAACCCAAGAGACTTGGTCATGAGTGAACACATCCCTATCTCGTGCATAGAGCCATGTGTGTGTTTGTGTGTGGCACCATCTGTTTATGGAGAGTGTGTGTGTGTGTGTGTGTGTGTGTGTGTGTGTGTGTGTGTGTGTGTGTGTGTGTGCTTAGACGTGTTCAAAGGTTCTCTTGCTGCCCAGCTGGCAAACTGACCTCTCCAGCAGTGCTCACTATGTGCGTGTGAGAAAAATAATTTTATGTTGCAATATTTTCATATAATTGAGCAGAATCAAGGGAGCCACTGCCTGGCACAGCAGCTGAAAAAGAGGGGAGGAAAGATGAGAGGCTCTACCCAGTTGTGGGTTAATGTGCGTCGCTGCTCCCCTTTGTACTTTTCTAATTATGTGAGAGTTGCTCCCTCTCTGCCCTTAAAGGCTTCAAGTGGTAGATCTGTGAGGGCAAACTCCAGAGATGGGTGTAATTCTGCCTGGGAAGAAATGAGTGACTGCTGGTGAACGTGCCCAGAAGACGCAAATATTGATTGGTTTATAATTGTCACATCTTTTTCATTTCCTTTTTAAAATGTGTTAAAGGTTCATTCTATGTTTGACTTTCAGAAAACGCTTGTTATTAATGACACCAGTGACTGATAAGTAAACTGCAGTCAGCATATCATCCTGTGGGCACCAGCTAAACAGTGACATGGCATAAATGAGACTGAGCGCTGAAATGAACACTGAATGCTGGCAATTGAATTACAGTCATATTTAGAGTTGCCATATTTTATTTGGACCATTGGCTCCATGATGCAAACTAGCTTGCCGTTGGCGAATCACTTCATCTGCCTGTGCCATGATGCACGCCACAGCCAGCCGGCCAACCCCAGCTTAGCTTAGGTTGCAGTCAGCTAGTGGGTCGCCCTGCCGTGCATCAGTCTTGGCTAGCCGAAAAGCAGTTAGCGTTCGTTGTGCACTTTGCTTTTTACTGTTACATCATTTATTGCAGACTAAAATCACCAGTGTTTGTGTTAATGCGTGTCAGTATCATGGCTCACGCTAGCTGGGGAAGGAGTTTGGCAAGCTAGCCAACTAACATATCCTCAGATATTACTTTGCCAGTGATAAAGGCAAGCCAGCCAATTTACCAGCCAGGCCCAGTAGTCTGGATGAATGATCATGTTTTAAATTCTGTTACAGTCTGTTCAAACAGTGGCAGTACCAAGTGACTGCTACGTGATAATTGCTTTGCATTCTTACATATTGCGTGTTTGAATATAGTGTGTGCTACTGATTAAGTGAACTGTAAGTATTGCTAACATAGCCTAACGTAGCTAGGTTTCGTGGTGAGCTGCTTTTAGCATTGTAGTTCTCAGCCGAGAGCATAGCTGAAAATGAGATAGACTTTGTTGCTATTTTCAGCGAGACAGTTAAACAAAGCAAAACATTTCTTAAATGACCTTAATTTAGGGAAAGAGTAGAGTAGAGAGGACAAAATATGCTGTTTCAGTGGGTCAGAGAAAAAATGTGCCGTTTTCCCCTCAATTTAGGTCACTCCAGGTGATAAGCCCAGAGTCTTCCTCTAAACCATGTTAATGGTTAAATAATGATAAAACTCACTGAGATTTATGGTTTGAACTGATATTTTGAATGAAAATATGGTGTTGTGTTGATATTAGTTTAGGGGTTGTCATTGTGAAAAGCACATGATGAATTGCAATTACAGTGACTGTGGAGGGAGTGCTCCATGATGACCCTGATGATGTCATCAGAGTTGACTCGATTTGGGTTTGGGCAGTTCAAATATGTAATAAGAAGCGTGATATACAACCTGACAGTGTGTTTTAAAGACGTGCAGTTTATCAAACAAGGAAAGAATAATGACAGATGCTATTGAGGTGCATTACTGTAAAATTTGTGGGTTTTTGGAGCTTTATCCTTATTCAGGACTAAAAGTCACGATTTCTTGGCCTCTGCTGCAATTTTTTTCTTCTTTATGTGTTTCTGTTTAATCCCCCAATGTAATGGAGTTGGATTAGCCCTTTAAACCACTTGATAATCCTAATTTGAATCAGCCGTGTTTGTGTTGAATATGCTGAGAAACCTCATAGGCAGCCCTACACAGTGAGTGTTTCTGACTTCTCCAGTCATATCATGACATCTTTTTTGACTTGATTAAATGTCCATGTCATATCTCTTTCAATCATTAACTGCCTACTAGCCCCATAAAACTGTACAAGCTCTGATCATAAGACGTGACCGTATAAATGCAGTTTACAGGCCCTGAACAGCAGCAATAGAGATGGCCTACATTGCTCACACAACAGTGTTTATTTGTAGTTCATTAACAGGCTTACTAATGTAAACCCAAGCAGGTGAGGGCCAGTGACATATCACGATTTCATTATCCCTGTTTATAGGTGCTTATTTTCTTTTTCATTTGTGAGTTGTAGCTCATAAAGCAAGGCTGAAACAGTTTGCCAAAAGTAGCTGCTTTGTATGTGCAGTCATTTTGGAAACTTATAGTTTGTCGGTTTATTGCATTAGACAGAAAGGTGCTTCTATTTGTCAGCCTCCAATCTAAAATCAAACGACAGCTGTTTCTAACATTTTGTTTCTTGATAACTTTTCTATCCAGCCGTCCTTGCTGGTGAATGAACCAACCTGGTTTAGATATTTTTGTTAAATTATTTCGCTGAGTTTGGTATTACTGAAAATGCCTGCCCTATTGTTTTTTAAGTCGTTAGGACTTGAGCCAAGAAACATGAACCCCGTTCAGCCAGGCAGTCGCTGTGTGTAGATTATGCACTTCTCACTCTGTCTTTCTCCTTTTCTTCAGCTCGGACTTTCTCTGTTACAATGTATGTGTGTGTTTGTGCCACGCTGACATGATCGGAGGCGACTGGCTGAAGGGAGAACAAACGCTGTCCGTCCCTCACGGCTGCACTGCTTCCCACAGGCTGTTCCCACCGTGTGAGTGTGTGTGTGTGGTTTCTCTAGAACAGGAGATAATTAGGTTTAAGCCTCAGAAGAGGAGAATAAAAGGGGGAAGGGGAGGAAGATTGAGGAAAAAAAGGTGGTGTTTTGTGCAGAAAGGCAGAGGGGGGAGGTTGAGAATGGGGGTTACAAATGGAGGGACACAGAAAGGGAGTTTTAATGAAGCAAAATAAATGCCCAGTGCATAGAAAGAAAGAAAGAAAGAAAGGAGGAAGGAAAGGAAGAGAGGAACAGTTCGCAAGTGGGCATAGAAAGGACTGAACTTGATAAAGTGGTGGAGTTACGGATGAAGAAAGAAGTGATGAAGAGAGGAGCGAGACAACTATGGGACAAGAGAGACAGAGTTACAGGGAGACCCAGCAGAAGCGCAACCAGGGAGGAAAATTCAATTGATGTGGGAGTGTGAAAAGAAACAGGAGAGGAGAGAAGAGGGTAAAGGGAGGATGAGTGTGAATGAGGTTGGGGAGGTATGAAGAGGAAAGTGAAGCCATTTTAGCAAGAGGAGAGAGAGACTGGCAAGCGAAAGAACATATTCTCACTTATTAAGCAAGCTAGAGGAAGTGAGAAAGGGAGACGAGGACAGCGTTGTCAAGGACAGAGTGCAAAGGGTGCTCCTCCTCTGGACTCTGCTCTCCTCGATAATTATTAGCCTCCTTTTACTGGAATGGTTAGACTCAAGGAGAGGAAAGAGAGAGAGAGCAAAGAAAGAAAGAGAGGGAGGGAGGGGGCGGGGGGGGGCTTGTGTTGGCACCAACTCAGCCAGTAACTGGTCATCTAAAACCGTCCGTCAGCCAGATAGTCATCCTTCATTGGTTAAATATAGCCGTGGGCGTGCTCATCACCAGAATGATTTGATTGGCCGCGTCAGTGAGCTGTGAAATAACAGCGAGGCAGCATCTTATGATAGCTGTGTTTGCGTGTGCACATGTGCTGGCTGGCACGTCCAAGCAGTCTTTGATGGCAGTGTGTGTATTTAGCATTTGAATCCTATTTGCATGTTGTAAATAGGCAGACAAACAGAACGTTATCAAAGCACGCACACTTCCGCACACACTGTGCCAAAGGAAGAAACGTCCACTGCTTCTGCTTTTCTTCTCATTTTGTCAACTCTGTCGAGCCGACCTCGCTCATGCCAGTCTGTCTGCATGACACACACTTCCACACTGTGTTTTTCACTCGCTGTACCTTTGAGTGCTTACACACTACTTTGGACAGTCAACGCATGTTTCTGGAGACTTTTAGACAGCTTCTCTAAAATGTTGCCGCTAAAAGCAGTACTGCTAGCATCTAAATGTGTGTAAATGTTCGAGGTGTGAAAGTCGTCAGTGCCATTTAAAGACAGTGACACCAGCACAACATTTAGAGATGTCGTAGGTGTGTGTGTGGGGCAGCTGCTTTCGACCAAAACTTACCATGAAGACATTTTTAAAAGTTTTGTTTAAATTTTGTTCAGGCTTTTTCATCCTAAACTCTCCTGAGTTTTGAGCTGTGAGGGCTGTGTGTTCATGTAGCCATCGCATTTTCACTTTATGGGACTGACATGGCTCAAGACAACCACTGTAGTCAACTCTAATCCGCTTGATTGTACTGTTTACACAGTTTACGCATGACACAAACATTTCTGAAAAACATTTCATCTGTCAGCCATAGATTTCCCTCCAAAATAACATGCGTAACACTGAGGCATGAGTTAAAAGTTGCTGCTTCGACCAGGTGTCCAACGCAGGAGAACAGGGTCCATTTGATGACGATCAGCTGATCCTCGTGACATTTAAATTGGTAGTCTGTATCAGTCCTAGAAAACCTCCCCCTCCCCCCTCCCCTCTCTGAAAGCATTGAGAGCTCTGGAGAGCGTCTTGTAGTCACAGCTCTGCAGATCTACAGTTTCCTAAATTTCTCAGGTGTTTCAGTCCACCAGTGAATAATCAGACAGTATGTGTCCTGTCAGAAGTCATTAGCAGCCGAGTTACCGGTGGTAACACATCAGTTGCTTTGAATATGGAGCTCGTTTATCTGTCTCTCTCTGCCCTTGTTATCGTCTCCTGTGGCCTTTTTATTATATTAAAGGGTGTTTCTTCTCTAAGCCGCGTCTTTCTTTCTGTCTTTCTGTCTGCACAGTTGTATGAGACCAGCTCAGTATGCCTGTATGTGTGGTCTCTGCGCTAATCAGGGCTTCTTATAAAAAACAAAGGTCTTTTGTTGGAGGAAATTTGTGTTGTGCGTGCGTGTGCGCATGCTTGCGCACTCATGCACAATTGAGTGTGTTTTTTCTGTGTGGTTGTGTGAGTGCGTGTTTTTTTTTGTGTTAGACCTATTTGGAAGATTTCATGTCAGTTCAGCGCACTGCGAGACAAAGGAGTCTTGTTACAGTGACCGCTCTCAGCTGATATGTCAGCTGATGGTGACTGTGGCTGGGTTTGTAGCTCAAAGAGTATATGTTTGAAAGCGCGTTAGTGTTTCTGTGCCTGTGCCACACACAGAAAGACCAGGAAATAGAGACTGAAGAGATCCAGCAGCTCTAGAATATAAACTACTTTGCTGATTTTTCCATTGTTTTTCCCTCCATAAACAGTGTGTAACTCCTGGAGACAAAATAATAGAAAGAAACACTTTTTTAGCATAAAACCACAATCCAGCACCACCACAAAGTACAGCCTCAGGACCAGCAGCTAAAGGTGAACAGAGACCGAACATTTGAAGCAACTGCGGCTGTTGCATTGCTTCACGTTGCATCATACAGATGTTTGCACAAAGAAGATGTGTGGATGGAGGTCTTTATCTTGTTTTATCACTGACAAAAAGTAAGTAGAAAGGAAAAGAACAGGCTTGTGTGAGTGTAAATGCATTGGACAAATTATACATTTGACCTGATGATGCACTAGATCAGTCCACTGAGAAGATGTTGAGGTATTTCTCCGGTTAAGAATTGGATTGATTGCACAGACAGGGCTTCATTAGATCAGCTGCTTTGGAAAACACCAGTGGCAGGAACTTGAAGATTGCACAGTAAGCATTAAATAGTCCTGAAATCGATGCGATTTCCAAATATGCCACACAGATCTTTGTGGGCTTAGCAAATGAATGAATGACCTTAATTTACATTACGCTCTTTACAGCAGAGCCATCTCTAAGATGTATTAAACACACACTGTTGTCAAAGTAACAGGATTATGTCAAATGAGGAAACTGTAGGCTAGGCCCAGCCTCACGCTGTAATTTTACACTTTAAAATGTCCTAGAAGGCTTTTGGATTTTTTGCCAATTATGCAAACTAATGTCAGAAACATAAAATATGATATTCCTTTCCTGCAGTAATATATATGATCAAATCTATATGTTTTTCCACGTCATACATTTTATCTTAATTACAAAAGTTTGGATTATTCAGAAATGGAATTGTAGACTTCAAGGCACAAGAAGTCTAATTCTCATTTACAGTAATTCACCACTTGTTTCCAATGGGGAAGGTGAGTATTATTATATGTTATCTTCATTAAAATGTGCAATAATTAAGATCATTGTATGTAATGGAATAGTGGCATTAGAGTGTGCCAGAGACCACCAAATTTGGGCATTTCCAGCCAACATTGTTCTCTGGGAGAGCATGCTCCCACATCCCCACTGGCTGGGGGCCATGTCTGAGTGGAAGGCCCCGTTCATCCTCTCAGCACCATGCATATCTGTACCAAATGACATGGCAATCCAGCCAATAGCCGTTGAGATGTTTCCGTCTGTGTGGTGGACTGGCTATCCCTGGGGCTACGCTGCTAGCATGGCCAATAAAAAGTTTGAGCCAATCAGGTAAAACATGATTCGTTCAAACTAATTGAATTTGAACAGATGATTACAAATTGAATTACATCTGACCTCATGTTTACATGGTTCAAGTTTCAAATAAAAACCCTTAATACCAAGAAAAATAGGACTGTTTTGCAGTGCAGACAGACCAGAGCCTTGTATCTGGTTGCTGGAATTCAGGAAGGCCCTTTGGTTTGTTTCCACTCGATGACTGGGCTTTCTTTGGTTTGAATCCCTCAAAGTAAGTAATTAATAGTGACACAGGGGAAGACTGGAAAGCTGAATAATTACATTTCAACCTTATATCTGGGACAACTTGATTAAACCTGCGGCCCTACTTCCCGCTGTCTCTCTGCCTGTCTGTCTCAGTCCTTCCAACGATCTATCAGCCTTTAACATGGCACATGTTGACATATACAGGCTGTAATATTGATGTTATCAATTGCTCCCGGATCAACCGCTGCCCATAATGCACTGACAGCTGAGCTGCACAAGAGTCACTGTTGTTTTTACACGACTTTATGCAGGCTGACTTTTCTGTAATGCTCAAAATAAATCTCCTCAACATTGTTTGTACTTGTTTTTATGGGTACTGGGATTTTTGCGTTTCATAAGTGACATGTTTATTCCTTTCCTTTTAAGTCCACTGGCTGCAGAGACGACAAAATACAATAGCCAAGATTGTAATCGGCATCACTACCGGCCAATATGGAACACCAAATGATGGTGGCTCAACAAATGACCTAGATTAAATGGAAAGTTGAAAGAAGCCGTGAGTGAAAATAAAATGTTTACCCTGTTCAGCAGGTTAATAAAAGCTCGTACTTTGCTTTACCTGATCTGAAATAGAGTCCTAACATTCTGACATTGTTGAATTCAGAGGTGTTTTCCCTCAACCTTTACGTCCCTATTTAACTGGGATCTTTTACAAATGAGCAGTTAAAGATGCCAAGATCCAACCTGAAATGTACACACCTGACTGCTGAAGCATCGTGGTGTGATTGAATGAGCCAGTAAGCTAACATTACAGGTACAAAACGGTTCCAAGAAGCTGACCTCATATGGCCTCAAATCTCAGCAGCTTCATCGTCATGGCCACCCAAAACACTATCACACCTACACCTGCTAGCACAGGTTCACATTTTATTCACTCATGTTTACCAAATAGTCATTTGTAGTGGGAGCATCTGCAGAGGGGACGAGCGTTTAACAAGCTTGGCCCTGTGCTTTCGAAAGTGTATGTGCATCGAAGTATTGATGGAAAAATAGACAAATAATAAGGCTTCAGTGCAACATGTTGGGTGGGACTCTGTGTGCAGCTGTTGTTACCTAACTGTTAATTAGGCAACGGTTATGACACTGCACTCTGCAACTGTCACACTAAGCTTTGCCTGGTGAGCACCTGTGTGTGTGTGTGTGTGTGTGTGTGTGCACACACACGTGTCCGTGTGTGTGTGCGTGTGTGTGTGTGTGTGCGTGCGCTCGTGTGCATTCGTGTTTCCCTGTAGAAATCAGTCACTGGGGAGGGAGAAAGGGTGCATCGACGCTGTGTTTTTTAATTAATAGTTAATTGCAAATGGAAAAGGAACAGAAGCAGAAGGAGAGGAGTGAAAAAGAAGAAGAAATAATTAGGAATGAGGAGTGAGAAGGGGAGGAAGAAAAGATGGCAGTGAGTGGGAGAGACTGACAGGGAACAAGTCTGATGTACAAGTAAAAAATAAAGGGGTGGGGGGAGCACAGGAATAATGGATGAAAGAGGAACAGGCAGAGGAGAGAAGCAGATAGACATAACATGTGACAGTGAAACTAATGGCAGACAGATTTAATGAGGTCCTCCCAGATGTAATACTGAACTGTAATTATTCTGCTCTCCTGTCTGCCTGGGCACGCATGTGTGTGCAGCTCTGAACATCCCTGCTGAACTACTGTGAAGCAGACTGTGTCCCTTGGCACAAGAACTGTCCATTAGCACATGATCAAACCTGGGGCCAGGACTCCTCCCCAGCAGGGGATACATTCTTAGACTCATAAACTCAAGGGTGGAAACTCCTAATCTTCCTGTCACAGTGGAAACGTTCGGCTCTCCACATTATACCGGCCGTTAGTAGATAACATGTACTGTAAGTGACATTTGAGAGGGGACACAGTGGCTAAAGACATGAGCTCTTTCTTCCTGCAAGACTTTTGTATTATTATATTTTTGGGTTGTCCGTCTGTCCGTCCCTCTGAGGAACAGCACAGCTCAGGAACAGAAGGGGAGATTGTGACCATATTTCACATTTGCTCAGATACTGAATTAATGACACCTTGTCCGCCTTGAAACTGTGCTGATTGTAAAGATCTTCTGTGCTGCTGGCTTGAAGTTGTGTGTGAAGCATCTACTTTTTCAGATAGTGGCTTCTTTACAGCAGCATTATTTGAAGCATTGTAGTCACCACAAGCTCATTGGTTCTGCTCATATTGAGCTTCAGGTGATTGTCGTTGCTCCATGTGATGAAGCTCTCTATCAGTCCTCTGTGCTCCTCTGCAGAAATAGTCTCTAAGTGAAGTTTCTCACTGGAAATGATTCACTAGAATCATGTCAGTATAGTGATAACTTCCATTTTACCTTTTCTTAAATTCCTCCAAAGTCTTCACTTACATGCATTATATGAGTCTGGACAGACATATGAACTGCAGCTTGAGTGATTGCATACTTGTCAACATTGGGAGTTTGAAATAAGGGAAATTTTCCAGTGGCCCGCCCTGGACCATCCCACCACCCTTACCACTGTCTGCATACCTCCTACATTTAGACAAGGGGACACACAGTTAATCCTGAAATTACCACTAGATTGCCACTTGCTTTAAAATATCAAGGATTGGGGTTAACCAGTTTCTACATTCAGAGACTACAGTTTGTTGGTGAGAATCAGATACCTGGTTTAAAGTGAAATGCTGTGAACATCCCTGAATTATAGAAATGCAAACACAAATATAGATTCAGTATTTATTTCATGTATTATTGAAGGATTTGGTTCTAAAAATGGATGGCAGTCAATGGTGGAGCATGTTTCTGCGTCTCTTGGCCATTTTTATGCTCGGCAGATTTGTTGCTTTTCCTTCAGTGGTATACATTAAGTCTGTATGGCATATTATACAAAAAGCATGACATACAGGTAGACCTCCTCCTACTTGATTAAACACTTGCACAAACTTTTCGCTGTTTTGGCGGGTACACCACTCCATCCCTCTCACAATCATCCAGCTTCTTCTTTTTCCCATTCTTGTCTTGCCATGTGCCGTTTGAGTGAATGACTTATTGTCATTAGACGTTTCAGCTAATGTTCTACGTACTGCCACCTGTTGTACCAGAGGGGAGGGTAGCAAATGCATCCAAAAGGTGGTTATGCCTCCCAGTCAGCCTTTTCTAAATTCTTTTGTTTTGTAAAGTTAAAAATACAGGAGGATCCCAGGAAAAACGGGGAGAGTTGGCATGTCTCAGAGACATACAGCTGTGGGCCTGGGGTTTTTAGTTGGATAGGCAAGTAGTCACAAATGTTGAGGTAAATCTGTGAGTTTGCATTCAATCAATAATCAAATGTAATGGAATAAAATAAGAAGGGTTTATCAGCTGTTAGTGGAGTACTGTCATATATCATCTTCCCTGTCCATGTATTTGGTTTAACTGGACAAAATGATTTGAACTGTTGCTAAATGGCAACAAGTTCCAGTCCACAGCCACATCAGCTGTACTTTGACCAAGTGGCACTTTGAGCTAAATGCTAATATCAGCTGCTAACGTGCTCACAATGACAGTGAACATGCCACTGTTTACCAGCTGTCCTGTTTATGTCATGTTTAGCATGCTGGCATACTTGTGTCGAGTAAACACAAAATCCAACTTACTGAAATGGCTTTTTTTTGCCATTTGACCTCATGATAAGTAGCTCTCGAGGGTAAGCTGAAGAGCATCTTAACATGTTCCAGTTAAACATCAATATTTTACCAAAATTCATGGCAATCCATCCAATAGTTGACATATTTTATCCTGGACCAAAGACGTGGACCCGCCAACCGATGACACTAACATGGTTAAAACATGGGTGTGTTGGGGAAAAAAAATCCCAGATCCAGATCCCAGTGCTTGCATGCTTGGAGGTGTGTGTGAGAGTGTGTGTGCTCAGGATGCTGCTGCTTGACCTCAAGGTGTGAATGCAAGTTAGTGGTGGAGCCAAATGAGTGTGTGCGTGTGTGTCAGTCAGGGTCGGGGCTGTATTAGTGACACCACTGGTTATTTATAGGTTCTATTTTCTGATTATCTCCCTCTTCTTTCATACTGTCTCTCATATCCATTCTTTCTCCTTCGCTCTTTGCACTTGCTCTAACACTCCCCTAAACACACGCACACACACACACACACACACACACACACACACACATACATGCAATACATTGTGTAAGTAAATCTGTCCAGCAGTGTTGACAGGAGTTGGTCAGCGTGCACTTTGTCACGACTCAGAGGACTGTCGACAAAGACCACAAAGTGAGTGGATGCACAGCATAGCGATAAAGAACCAATCACACAGACCTTGTGCATGTCTGTGTGTGCGTGTGTGTGTGTGTGTGTGTGTGTGTGTATGTATGTGGTTGCGTCAGGACAAACAGTGGTAGCAACAATGCACAACAGAGATAAAGACCTAATAGCGCAGTGCAGTTTGTAGGCTTTGTGTTTGTGTGTGTTCACATGAGTAGGTGTGAGGATAAAAGTATGAGTGTGGGGGATAATGGGAGACAGAACGGAGAGAGGCAGGCATTTTGTGTTTGATACTGTGTGTGTGTGTGTGTAAAGTCTTGGTCTTCTGTTTTTGTGTTGTCGCTTGTTTTTATCCATTAGATTAGTTGTGTTCATGGTAGTCAGAGTTACAGACCCTCTGCAGTGCTATTGTAATTTACTGACATTAGTATGTGAACTGCTTGGCTTTAGGTTAGATGAAATGTAAAAGCCACAGCCCCAAGCATGTGTCTGTCTGTCAGCCTGCTGACAAGAGCCACAGAGTCACCGTCACACGAAAGGAGCTACTTCCACATTTTAGAGGAACTGAGAACACTGCACTTCTTTTTTGCTTTTCATATCAATCTTTATTGTAAATTCCACTTTGTTGTACAAATTACATATTGAAGGACTGGCAGTCATAAACTGTAGAAAAACATGGACACGGAAGCTGTGACAGCACACATATGGTCCTGAGGGGTGGGTTTGAAGGTCTGTTTGATTCACACCAAACCCCGCAGGCTGATGGTGTGGTTGTCATTACTTAATTCACTATAAACTGGCCATTCTCAGAGGCTGATGCCAACATTTGCTGAGATGCATATTATTTTCCCTCACAGTCGGACTATAAAAGGCGATTGCATTGCTGGACGAACAATCCCAACTTTCATCGCCTGATGTTAAAAACAACCACATCATCAACTTTTTTTTAACGAACTGACAAGGATATAATGAAGGACATTATAAGCATGTACTTCACTGTGGCTGTGGCTAGCTCGCCAATGGCTGGTAGAGCCTCATGGGCATGACTGAATGAAGTCAGCTGCTCATAAGGATGGCCCTCCCCACCCATAGTCTGAAGAAAAAACACAGTATCATTGTGTGTGATTAGCGCTTCACCATCTTTTTTTAATAATTGAGGCAGTTAATCCAAAGCATGGACAGTCCCAAAACCATTCGTTCTAAGCAGCTTTTGAATATGTGTGTTTTCACAGGAGACGTGACAAAATGAGACACACTCGAACCAGACAGCATGCACACTGAAAACAGACGTGCTGTTGATGGACACTACTCTCCCTCTGAGGATGTGACTTTCCAAAGTTTAACTGACTTCCACACATACTGTATCGCTTCCTGTTAGCATACACTGCTCGTCCTCACAGATGTTACAGTTGTCAAAGGGCACTTAGGTTGAGAGCCACAAATATCAATCATTTAATGGGATTATCGATTGCTTACTTACATCTGTTAGTACACTAAACACCTGTTATTTGGTTTGCGACATGGCAGCCACACAGTGATACCATGGAATAATATCGTGGTTAAATTGCCCATATGCCTGTCTCGGTGTCCATCTGTCTGGCTCGGTGTGAAACTAAACTATGTTTCAGGTCACTGTGCAGATTGTGCCAAAGCTACAGGAAATTGCACACATATACACGGAGACACACAGACACACACACACACACACCCACGCACACACACACACAGTGCTCTGTCTTTGCTGACAGAAGGGCTTGGAGAGTGGGTAATGAGAAAAGGTCCTCATGCATGAAAGCTCACATCAGCAGGTCAGCCAGCCCAACACGCACGCACGCACACACACACACACACACACACACACACACACACACACACACACACACACGAATACAAGTCCTTGATACACCTCTAATAACACTTGCTGCAACACTGATCTTAAACATTTCCTTCATTTTTCTTCTTTTTTTCAGCTGTGTTCTCTCTTTTTAGGGACTGTCCTTTCTTTCTTGCTCTGCCACTATCTTTCTCTCTTCCCAGGTTAATGAAGATAATACTATTAACTTTACAGGAAGACCGTAATGATTCTGCTGTCTTCTCCCATCAGTCCTCCCACACTGACTTCTGCTTGAACAGGTTAAAGATCATATGGATGGGTTCAGTTCCCCTCCAGGTTTAGAAAAACATCAAGAAATGCACATTTTTTTTATCTTTTTAGCACAATACCCTTGTGTTGTCATGATACCAGAGAACAGGCTGATGTATATCTTATGTCTTGTATATCATGGTAGATGTACCAGGATCTGTGGTTTCAGGAGTCCCTGATTGTGTTTTTTAGGTTCTCATTGTTTGGTGTTTCGTGTAACTGGGAAACAGGCATCACTGTCTTTCTTGGCATTTTCAGCTCAACACATTGTTCCTGCAGAGACTGCAGCATCCAATTAAGAGTTTGTCCTCGCTTCACTTTTTTGAAAGATGGAAGGAAAGAAAGACTTTCAGAAAAAGGGTCTGGTTGGCAAGTCATTAAGAGAGCAGCGAGGAAAGACTAAAAATCACACTAGCACATATAGAGCTACAAAAAAAAAAGATAATGGCATCTGTTTTCTGCTGTGATGCAGTTTATATTCATGCACGCCTATGCTTCAGCTCTGGATCTCATCTTATTAGACATATTAGCTGATGTGCACATTATACATACACATGAGAATAAAGTGCCTATTCGTCCTAGTTCCAGTGTATAGATTTGGTCTTTGGGCCTCTGTGTGAAAGTCACCGATGTAAACAGAAGCCTAGTGTATTTATATAGGACTGGCAGGCTGCCTGATTGATCTGAAACATCACACTGTCCTGGACCGTGCTGTCCTCCAGACTGCAAACACACAGACCCACACAACATAAACATGCTCACGGTCACACACACATCAGCTTGCATACAGTTGTATAATGGCCCATGTTTGTCAGATATCCAGACACACACTGCTGAGGTGTTTTGAAGACAGCAGCGTGTGTGAGAACGTTTGTTTGCCTGTGCATGTGTGGTAGGAAACAAAACTACTGAAAATGTCAGAAATGAAATCGTATTTGAAAAGAGTTGCATAAAGCTTTTTGTGGATCCAGATGGAGGTGCCCGAGATGTGACTCAAGTGATGTCACTTGCTAACCTTCCAAGTTTGAAAATGAAATAAATCTGTGTGTGTGTGTGTGAGTGTGGAGTTTCTGCTTGAGGCTAGCTCCTCGAGGCACACGTCTCTGGTTGAACTGCCGGGCACTGTGGGGAAAGAAATGAAATAATCATCAATAAAAGGGCATTTATACTGAGTCTGCAGTTTGAAGCTACACATTCAGAAATCTGAGAGTGCACATGCACATTGAGATACAGTTTCACAACTCTGCACACACATTTTGCAAATAATATTATGATAATACCCCCATAAATTTAAAGGTACGATGTGTAAGATGGACAGAATTTTAGTTTTAGACGATCAAAAGATTGTGAAGAACAGTTCTGATGTGATGTCAGAGACGTCTCTGGAGTGTGTTGCACAGAAACCTGCTGAAGTTAGCATGCTAGCCAGCTAGCTCTGGCCCAACCTGTCTCATGATACTACTTTGTACCCCCGGTTCAATGTATGTGAGCAGCGAGTTTGCCGTGTTTCTCAAGCTCTCTTAGCTTTTGTAGTTTAATAAATAAAGAAAATTAACTCACAAAATGTCAAGAAAGGAAACATTCTTGCACCTTTTGTATATCCTCTCATGGTTTGAAGGTGTTTGAGGAAGGAGCTGGGTTGGATCCTCAGGCCTGTCTGCGATGAGACCTTGTTCACTCCATTCATTTCTGTGTGGATGCTGTCTGTCTGAATTGCCTCACGGTGCTGCCCCAGCCTGTATCTGTCTGTGTGTATCAGCCAGTTGTTTTCTTGTGTCCTGTCTGTTGTTCTCGGCCGCCCATCTCTCTGTCATCTCTCCCTCTCTCTGTTTGACTTTGTCTGATTTGTCCATCTGTACAGTCTGTCCCCCTGTCAGTCTGGTGCCTGGCTAACTAACCGTCTTTGAGCCTGTCTGTGGGTGCGTCAGTGTGTTCGCTGCAGTGAAAGACAGCATGACATTTAAAACAGCAGGATGGGCTGCTGCTAGCACTGTGTGCCTAAATGTCAGCTTAGCCCACTGGTTATGGACCCTCCCCTCGCCTCCCTGCCCCCCAGTGCGCTCGCTCTTTCTTTTGTGTTTTTGTTGTAACTCTCCTTCAACCACCTGTGTTTCTCTCTAACCCCTCACCCCCATTCTTCCAAAACCTTCTCCCTCCTTTTTCTCACCTTTCTACTATATCCCAGGAGCACTTCCCCTGTATTTGGCTCTTGGTCACTTGATCTTATTTTAGTATCTTTGATTAAACTTTTTTGTAATGTCTGTACTTTTTATATCTGTAAATCCGTCCATCAATCTAACTACTGATTTATGTGGACACTTGTGCTTCTGGCTTTCCTTGTACTGATATGTGTGTGTCTGTTTAAGGAATATGTGAGGGGCTGTTGTTACTGTGTCTGTGCACAAAAGCAATGCCAAACCTACTGCCTATTGGCTAATGCGTGTGTGTTTGTGCGTGTTTAGGATCATCCACGAGGACGGTTTCTCCGGCGATGATGTCAAGCAGTACAAGCCTGTCGTTTACAGCAACACCATCCAATCCCTGGCTGCCATCGTGCGTGCCATGGACACACTGGGCCTGGAGTACGGAGACAAAGAACGGAAGGTCAGCACTCATTCTTCATTTTTCAAAAATTGCCATTAATTTTACAAAGTGTTTGACGACATACAGACACTCTGAAATGTAGCATTGACACAGCACAGACACAAGACCATCACAAATGGAAATGTCTCAAGATTGTTTACATTCTCAAAAATGTGAGCTAAATGAAGATGTCAGTCAACATGAACCACTGAGCTAATGCTCCAAATTCTGTGCTCCCAGTCCTGAGCGCGGCAGCTAGCCACTGGATGAATGCCATAAGAACTGCTTGAGTTCAGGGAGAGGGCACCGTGTGCCTTACACAGAGTTACTGTCTTTCAACCAAAGCACCAGCTCTTATATCGGACCTGATAAAGTGTCTGTGAGCAAGACACTGATCTCAACGGGCTTCAGGTCCTTGCTCCGACCTCTTGAAAAAAGCACATCTTTGTACAGAGATTGACAGAATATTACATTATGTTGACTGAGTCACTATAATTGTCCATGATGGTCCGTGCAGGAGAATACTGCAGTCACCGTGCACATTAGCTTGACCCTGTGCGCAGTGTTTGTGTAAAGTAGATGTGTGCATTATCCATGCAGTGGACTGCAGGTGGAAGGTGTTGTTAATGCCACAGCCTCATAAAGCTGCTGTTGCAGTACTTTGTTTTGGAGAGCTGATGTCCACACAGTCACAACATTACCATTTTCCACCCACACTGATAGCAAAATGTACAAACGGTTATTTATGCATCGGAGGTTCCAATGCAATATTCTTACTTATCACAAGTGGGATGAATGTCATTGCACGAAGTGATTCCAGTAACTTGCTATTGGATGTGATTATCTATCAAAGACAGTTCATTTCATTTACAAAACTATGATGAAATATGTTCATCAATGCCCTTTTTTTTCCATGACTAAGATGAGACGACCACAGGATGGCACAGATGTTATTAAACACTGTGACTTTATCAACATGCAGTGTCATTGAAGACAGAGATGAGACAAAAATGTAGTTTAGAAACGAAAAGTGTTGACCAAATATTCTAGACTTTATTTTTTCAATGCAACAGATCCATTTTTTGAGAAAATACATAAATGAATACGATGTTTAGGAGGGAGAGGGTGAACACGTGTGCATGTGTGGACTTAACGCAACGTAATGCTGATGTGAAACCGTCGCAGGCAAGTACCGCGTGAGAAACACTGATGTTTCAGTGAGATTGCAGGTTTATTTAAAGCAGCAGGAGGAGCTTCAGTCTGAAACTAGCGAGCTAACTAGCTAAAAGCCAAACACCTTACAGTCATAAGTACCAGCCTAGTATGCACCAAAAACAAGAAGATATACCGGTTTTGATGAAACTAGGTTGACTGAAATGCTCAATAAAAAAGACATTTAATTTTATTATTATGATTGTTATAGGATTAGACTAGACTAGACAAAAGAACCCAGACTCTTAGTCAACTATAAAAAAAGGATGAGGTTGACTAAATGTGATCAAAATGGATATTTGACACAGGACTAAGACAAAATAAAAGAGTATCTGACAGCATTAACACTCCTGCCAAAAAACCTTCAGCAGCAGTGTAGCAGTGTAGCATTGTGGAGGACACACAGTCGCAGTCACCATGCCAGAGGCTCACAGCAAGCACATGATCCAGGGACTGACAGATTCATGTTAATGGTTAATGCATTTGCAATGTACACAGATTTGAGTGGTTAAACTGTTTCAGCAGCAGCACAGCACATAACATGCTGTCAGCTGGAGGTGGATGAGCAGAGGTGAGATCTCCACTCATCTGTGTTTCCTCGTGTGGGTATCATCCTTAACGAGTGCTTACCATCCTTTCCAGGCTGAGACTACAGCAACACCAGCAACATAGTGGTTGTTAGCAGATGCTTTATAGAGATAGGTAGAGGCTTTGTACACGATGACAGTTTATTTCTTGTGTGTTTTGTTTTTTTGGTATTTTGAAGAGGTGAAACAGAAAAACACAAAACATATGTTTGCAATTATCTTTTATTAAGTCATATTTTGAGGTTTCTCAGTCTGAGGACCATCTTTGGCTTTGTTATTGATCCTGGGTCTTGTCTTTATTAAACTGTCTACATCTGCATTGATTTGGGGGCTAATGGGAAAGGCTGCCAACGAACTCTGTCATGCTGTGCCAAAATGCCTTCATGCCAGTCTAGTTAGCCCCGTCGAAGTCCTCTAAATCGTAATGCACTCAAGTTCAGTATATGATATGCTAATTGAGGATTATGAGTGTAATCCACAGAAGAGCATGGGTTCTATCTCAATACAGAGCAATGGTACGAGGTTAATTAGACATGTAAGGACTAATGTAGGAAGACACAGTGCTGCATTATACCAACCTTTCCTGGCCTGTGCCTCAGTTTTAGGTCCCAAAATTCTCATAATTCAGGCCATTAGAGTTATCAGGATTTAAATTACCTCTACCTTTGTACCCTTTTTTTCAATGTGGGCCATGGAGGAAGCTCCAAATGGATTACAGTGTTTCCTGTCTGGAGTTTGTAAGCTCACACAAATAGACTGCAGATTGGCTGAGGAGTCTGGAATGATGCGTTCAAATGCAATACTTATACTTGACCTCTCTAATTAAATGTATGTGTGGATGCTAGAGTGGCACAGCATCTGATCATTATTTCTGCCTATGTGTTGTGTTTATAACAATATACTGTTTTACTCCTCTGTGACCATCTCTGCATATCAAACAGCCTCACGTGGGTTGTGTGGTTCACATGCTAAGAATCTCTGGTCCAAACTGGCCTCTAACTCACCCTGCGAGTGGTCACAGGTTTGTCTTTGGTTGTTTTCTTGAATATCAGAGTAGAAGAAACTCTGGATATCTCTTTTTCTGTATGTCTCTCTCTCTCTCTCTCTCTCTCTCTCTCTCTCTCTCTCTCTCTCTCTCTCTCTCTCTCTCTCTCTCACACACACACACACACACGCACAGACACGTGTCATTGGCCTTAACCTTAGCCAAAGGCACAGTATATTTTTAATCACAATGAAAGCTATTGATACTCAGAGTAGAGGGCTGAAATAACAATACACTTATTGATTAGGATATGATCTCTGTGTATGTGTGTGCTTCTCTGTGTGTTTAATATATCTTGGTATTGCATTTCTAGCCAGAGGTGAAGGCAAGGGCCTTAGGCATGATTGATTATTGTAGCCATCCAATCATTTTGGATGAAAGACATTGTGTGTGTGTGTGTGTGTGTGTGTGTGTGTGTGTGTGTGTGTGTTGTACATCTCCATTTTAATTATTGCTTAATTCTCCACCTGATTTTAGTGTTGACACACAAGCTGCTCTGCCTTGCTTTTACTTTCAGTTGTCTTTCCCCCCAACACACACCCACACCGTCACGTCGGTTGATTTTCTTCTTCATTAGCGTGTTTTTTAAAGACACCCAACAGGTTTTTTTTTTGTTTGTTTGTTTTTTTTCACCCCCTGTTTTCACAACAGCAAGTGAGCCGTGTGTGGAGGAGGCTGCTGTTAATGACGTAGCCTATCAGAATGATCAAAACAGCATGATATCAGGACCAACTTGCAGAGCTTTTACAAAACAGCTGAATGAGTTTGCACCACAATCAGTGGATGTACAGCAGGGACGTGATGCCAGAGAGCGTCTGTATCTGCGTTTCTCTGCAGAGCGTGAGCGGTTGTCGGTGGACGGGAGGGGGAGAGCGAGGGGAGATTGTCCGCGAGTTAATTGATCGCGGACGGCGTCGTTCTCTCGGTTTGCCAAATATACGATGTGTGGGAAACGCTGTCATGTTTTTTGTGTGAGACAGAGTGAGCGAGAGCCGAGCACACACCTCCAAAAATAGAAAATCAATACGTGGCAGACGGCCACACATAAATGAATGTAAAGGAAACCCTGTTGAATGGACAGCATGAGAACGGGACGGAAGTGAAATGAGGAAAAAATGGATTTGGCTCTTTCACACATTTGGGCTGTGCATGTTTTTTTATCGGCTTTCTTACGGCTGCATAGAACATACGGACGAATGGATGGAGGAAAAGAGAGACAGGAGTAATTCAGTTAATATTTACAGTCACTCAAAATGATTCCATCCCAAATAATTCTAACACAGGTGAGGTGCCGTACACGTCCAAATGCAAGGAGGAGGTTGTTCTTTATTCTCTCAAATCATTTCTCAAACAAATTAACACATTAGGCAATATTTTTATATTCTGCTATTTCACGCTGTTTTTGGGCCAGCAGCTTGCATGGTGGGTAAGGTTAACTCATTCTGATGAGTCATTCTACTAAACTGGAGTAAAGAGGTGTTGAGTGTAATAGTCGGTGATTGCTAATGGCAGGTAATGAATGGAAATATGCTTCTAGAGCAAGCAGAAGGTGAGGGATGACAGAAGGCTGTCTGAGGAAAATTCAAGACAGTATTGAAGAATAGAGACATATTGTAGTGGATATGAAAGCCAGAAAGCATGAAGGGAAGAGAGGAGGGAAAGGAGATTATAGAAGAGAAAATGGAGAGAATGTGACAGCAGACAAGAAGCAGAGAGACAGAGACCAGACTCAGCTGTGTTTAAACTGCCCTCCACATCTGACTTCCCCTCAGAGTAACCAGAGGACTTTGAGATGTCCTACTCACGTCCATAAAGGATGATGGGTATCGCTCCAAAATGGGACACCTGTTCATACATTTAACAAATTGTAGATTTTTTACACTCGACTGTTGATAAAGCTGGAGTGAAGTGTAAAATGTTCATTTTTTAATCCTTTCTCTCTGTTTCCCCCCTTTTTCCACTAATCTTCTACCCATTTGGACTCTTTTTTTATGTCTCTCTGTAACCCCCTCTTCCTCTCTTACAATACAACATATTATCATCACAATTATTCAACTCCACCTGTCCTACCTTTTTTTTTTTTTTCTCTTTGCTCGCTCTCACCTCGTCTGATAACGCCCCCATCTGTTTCCCTGGCCCTGGCTAGTTGCTGTGGCAACCCTGTGTTTTGCCTTGCTCTCAACACATTCCGCAAGCCCATGTCCAAGGGCAGCATGACACACACACACACACACACACACACACACACACACACACACACACACACTCTCACACAATGATAGCGGGCTTGAAATAGACTGCGTTGTCACTGCCGTATGAATCTTCAAGCAGTTTTCACTCAGGTTTCACAGAAGAAGCTGCTACAGTGGAGATTTTGACTAACTTTTAGAACCTCCACTCTTGATTTTTAAAATGTATTATTCATTAAGATTTCTGAAAACTTGTTCTTAAAATTTGGTCAGATTCTGAGTGACTTTCCTTTATTACTAATTGACTGTTTGCTCCCCTGAATTGCCGGTTTTCTAGCCATCCATAAGTGGCAGCCGGCCTGTCAGCTTTTGGATTTGTCTGCATGTTTAAATTGTGTGCACGAGGCTGTAGTAAGAGTGATGCTCTGCGTGTGAAGAGTTTGGATGGTGTTTTCTTTTTTTGTGGACTTGACCAGTGTGCTCTAACGTAAACCACAAGCATTAGCATGTCTGGCTAACAAGCCTACAGAGGAAGCTATCCCAGCATTACTTCCAAGGTCGGGGGCATTTCATACTGCATTATTTTGAGGAGTTACAAGTAAGGCGTGGCAGTAAAACGAGCTTGCTGTGGGACTGTGATAGGATTTATAACAATAATAAACATTTTTTTTACTCAGTATGTGTACATCTACCAGCCTACCACAGCCAGTCACTGTGTGTCGCTGTCTGCTGAGCTCCCCACACATACATACACACACACACACACACACACACACACACACACACACACACACACACACACACACACACACAGTGGACAGCAGTGTAACTTCAGTGCACTGGAGTCAATGAGGACAATGCTCATTATCCATATGTGCAACAAAAGGGAGACAGTATGGTCAGTTTATCAAACACCTGCTGAACAGGCAGAGCACTAAGTTGCACAAAGTGGAGGAAATTGACCAAAAATAGTAACACAACGTCAATATTACAGAAGTGGTTTAGATATCTCAAGACGGTCCACAAAATCTACCGTCCACACCATTATTTTGATAAGTTTCAAGGCAAGCTAACTTGTTTCTTTGAGGCAGATGAAGCATGTTAGCACAGTTAAATGTTTCCTTATTCTCCAGGCTTCAGTCATTGTCAGGATACTCTCTAGACTGACATCGTTGTCAAATTATACGTCCAGATATATATCAAAATTGATCAATATGGAAAAATTGTTGCAACCTTATTTTCGGCTATATAGCCCAGTGCTAGTCACAAGTTATGTTACAAAGAGCCCTGTTCACAGCACATCTGCTGTTCTCACTGTACTCCAGTGAACTGTGAAGGCTGTTGCACTTCATCTTTAGTACAGACTCCTCTGAATAGCATCATTGGATGTTAAGAGCGAGCCTAAAGCAATAGCGGCGATTTCTTTTTGTTTGCGTGTGCCAGTGTGTATGTTACTGATGCATTGGCCTCAGGATCCATCCTCTATACAGTAATGGCTTCAATGCATCCACACAATTCTTTGGGTGAAAATTCTCCAGCGTTACATTGTGTGTGTGCATGCATGCTCAACCTTATGTGTTCAATGTCGGTAGGCCTGTTCATTGAAACGAATAAAGGCGGAGGCTGAATGGTGCCACGGGTAGACAAACACCCACACGTCCTGTATGTATAGCAGAAGCTGGAGACGGAGATCCACTCTAGCTTATTGTAGCTTCAATAAATACATTTCCTCCTCCAAGCATCGTTTAGTCAATGTCATTTTCCAGCTAAGGCAGAAAATATTCAACAGTATTACATTTAGACTGATCCACAGCCCTCACATCTCTCCTCTCATCAGTCAAGTTAGTCACTGTGCCACCTTAAATTTTAAGATAGAAGGACTGATGAAGAGAGAGAAATGAAAGTTGCAGCTGCTGTTTGAGTGCAGCGCGCACATGCACAACAACTGACCCCAGAAAAACACTGTGTCTCGATGGACTCTAGAAAGGAGAGAGGGGAAGTAGATGGGAGGGAGGGAGGAAGGGAGAGAGGGAGGGAGGGAGGGAGAGAGAGAGAGAGAGAGAGAGAGAGAGAGAGAGAGAGAGAGAGAGAGAGAGAGAGAGAGAGAGAGAGAGAGAGAGAATAGGTTGCTGCGTGTTGTTGTGGAAACCAGCTAGTTATCCTCAAGGGTTATTTTGTGTGTGTGTGTGTGTGTGCGTGTGCGTGTGCGTGCGCGTGCGCGTGCGTGCGTGCGTATGCATATGCGTGTGTGTGTCTGACAACGCCCCTCTGATGATCATGATCCCTCTGCTCGTTAAAGAATAAAACAAGCTGCACATGTGCAGGTGGAGATGAAACAATCCAAAACATACAGAGCATCTCCAGCTGATCCCTTCGCTTCTGCTGAAGTTGAACGGTAGCTCTCATATGTCCTTGGATATCTAGAGATTCTACAATTGGAATCCCTTTATTTTTGGATCAGTGTGGGGTCGGTTTGGCCAACACTGCATGATGTAGTGTTACATTTGTGATCATGGATTTAATGGATCCTGCTTGAGTTTGCCATTTAAGCACCGAAGTGATGGAAACAGATTATTTCTCAGCAACTTGTATCATTTTTGTTAAATTATCCAGGAGCCTGGTGGCCTGTGACACTGTTGACAGAAAAAGTAAAAAATGAAAATGCGGTGGTATAAATAGCACTCCTCCTAATTTACTGCTGTGTCGTGGACTGACCCAAAAAATGCATCTGACCCATTTGTGCGTACACTAAAACCCAGTTTGAGAAACGCTTATCAATGAGACGGATAATACCAGTTTTGTGTTGTACTGACTTCAACCTTTAATAGCTGATACAAGCGATTAGATCAGCCCCAGCTGTGTGAGGATGAGTTATTTATGAAAACACTGATGCTGCTGCATGTGACTTCTTGTCTCAGCACGGCTTTGTAATCACAACAGAGCACGACTGTTCTGCACTACATCGGGCCTTCACGTGTGTCCGCAGTTCAGCGTGCAAGTGTGTGCGCGCCCAAACCTGTGACACACACATGAGGTTATTGATCACAATATGAAGCTTTGAATCGGCGTGTGTGTGTGTGTGTGTGTGTGTGTGTGTGTGTGTCGTTATAGATTCCTTCCCACCAGGTTAAGAAGGTCATTGTATGGACAGAGCCTCCGCTGCACACACTCACTTTCAGACGTTTGAAGTTCCCGTGCGTTCCTGTGTGTCGTCGAGAGAGTGTGTGTGTTTGAAGTGTGTGTCAGCCTGCCACCTTCCTGCAGTGCTGAGCTCCCTTTGATTTCTGTCCCCTCCCTCTCTCCTCCCTCCCCTCCTTCTCTTTTGTTATTTTCAGCGTCCTCGCTTTGTCTCTCCCCTTTTTGCGCCCTCTCTTCTTTTTTCCTCTCTTCTCCTTTTCCTCATTTTCTTTCCTCCCTGCCTGTCTCCCCTCATCACTTCCGTCCTCATATCATCGTTTCACCTTTTCCCTCCCTTGCCCGCCCTCATCTTCTCGACCCCCCCCCCCTCCTTTTTCCCATTACTTTTATCTCCTCTCATCTTTCCTCCCCTCTCTTCGCCTTCTCTCGTGTAATCCCGTCACAGGAGTTTTCTCTCTTATTTACCTGTATGACCGCTCATCAGTCCATTCCGTTCTTCCAGGCAAAGCCAATAGATCAATAAGCTAAGCTCTGCATAAGGCACCTGATTGGCTAGTTCGCTCACTTCATCAGGATACTCGATCTTTAATCCCACCCCCTAGTGATGAGAGGTCATTAGTGTGTGGGTAACTGCAGCTGCCTAATTAACACACACACGCACACACACGCACACACACACTGTGAGGATTTTAGGCCAGCTGTGTGTGGATGTGTGTGATGTGTGTTTGAGTGCATGCAGGGAGAGAGAGACGGAGATAAATATAGTAAAGCAGAGAGAGGGAGAACAGTGAGGAAGAGTCTGCCTCATGGAAGTGAGATTGTCACAGCACAGAAATGAACCGTATCCTAGCAACAGAAAGGACCACGATCCCGTACCTGAGATTTGGAGAGTGTGTGTGTCTTTTTGTGTGTGTTATAGGTTAAAATTCTGACATATTGCAGTGCATCTTCTATTATTTATGCTGTGGACGCACAGTTGACACACAGTTTTTCAGTGTTCAGAGGAAGAGATCTCTTATTCAAATATGCACAGTTTCACTTGGATGTTGGACGCTGCCCAGAGCAGTGACAGCATTCCACCGTTGGCCGCTCTGAAGCATCATGGCTTGCCTCAGTAGCTTGTTTCTCCGTCACCCTGTGGTTTGAGTCTGAGGTCCAGCTGGGACCTTCCTGTGTGCAGTTGGCATGTTCCGCTCTCCTTCAGTCCAAACACACGCAGGTTTGGTCAAGTGGCCGCTCTTAAATTGCCTGTAGGTGTGAACATGAGTATGAATATGTCTGTCTGTGTGTGCCAGCCTCTGTGTGATAGACTAGCAACCAGTGCACGCTGGGATAGATTCCAGCGTCCTGCGACCTTGAACAGGCTAAGAGGTTTAGAAATGGATGGATGCCTGACATCTCAGCCAGACTTAGAGAGGAGAAAACAAGCATTGTACATTTCCCAAAATGTTAGGCCAGGGGGCCTGTGGATCACTTCATTTTGGACCCACTGCTAGGACAGCAGGTACTGGATAGACTGCCGTTAAATTTTGTATAGATATTCATAGAACCCTAATGACTGTGGTGATGCCCCAACTTCTCCGTAGTGCCACAGTGAGCTTGATATTTTTGTCTTAACAGAAATGTATGTATGGATGTAATGCCATTCAGTTTGGTACAGCCATCCATGTTCCCCTCAGGAAGAGTTCTGATGCCTTTGTTGAGCCCCTTTAACTTTGTTAAAACAATGTCTCCAACAAATTTGAATCATTGATTCCCTCTTGTAAATTTGGCAAATGTAATACATTAAGTTATTTCTTTCTGTGTATACAAATATTGTGTCAGGTGTGTTGCAGTACCAGCTCTGTGACTGGATAAATTATATGTCTTGTTAACAGCAGCACAGATCAGTGCAACGCACATACGGTTATTTCTTACTGTGTATCAATCAGTTCCCACCCGTTTTGCTTTCATTTCAAACAGTTCTGTTGAATAATGCATCTTTGGGTGCTTTCATAGCACAGAATAGGCATAGACTCAGGAATTAGAGGCGTGTATCCTTCAGTCTTCTTTGTTGCTCACTATCTAATTTTGAACAATAACATTATTATATGCTAAAAAAAAACAAATATCTGTATCAATGTTACCTTGTGTATGGATGCCAGCACGTCGTACAGATTGTGTGTACACCTCCCAAAGATCCGAACTCAACGCCAGCCAGGCTATCTCCAGATGTGGTCAGTCAGATCCGATCACAGTCTGATCTCAATGCATTTGCACCTCGTATTAACATGTTTTTTGCCTTATATGGATAACGTGTTCGGATACAGATCGCATTTTAATACCAGTTATAAATGGGATCTTAGATTTGTTGTTTGATCAGCAGCCAAAATCCCTGAGATTTTCGGTTTTAATGTTATATGTTATACAAGAAAGCATCAAATATGCATGTTTGAGAGATTGTGATAGGTGAATTTTTGGCATTTTTGCTTAAAAAATTGGCTATTTGGTTAATCCACGTGTCAGCTCTACACACTATATATTCACGCACAAATATATAGTACTACTACTACTTATAATAATAATAATAATAATAATAATAATGTATATAAGAGACACTCTCACAGAATTTGTCACGAGGCAATCAGGTGTTATGTGAGACAAATGGAGTGATGAATAGAAACATTAGACACTGACTGACTGTGTAAGACAGACCGATGCTTGTTATTTTTGCTATCATTAGCCATGAAGGGGAAAATTAGTTCTGAGAACAAACAAATGATGTGTGTGTGAGTCTTAATGTGCGCATGATTGCGACCCACTCCGCAACACCCTCTCATTCCATTGCCCTCTTGTCTTGGACTGTGTGTGTGTGTGTCTGTGAGCCAGCAGTGGCTGTTAGATAGAATAAAGCCTGCAAAACACGTCAGAGTGTATAACATCAGAAAGGCTCAGAGAAGGGCCTGTAGGGGAGGCAACACACACATACACACACTAGCTCTGTACCAGAGCTCCATAAAATGCCCCACAGCTCTCTAAAACCACAGACACGCACGTTCATGCACACACACGCACACACACACACACACACTTAATACACAGCCGCTAACCTCCTCACTGTGTGCCAGACTGGTACTGCCAGCATCATTTGACAGGCACATGGACCTGTCTCACCATGCCAAGCCACAACACTGCGCCACTAAGAACAGGACCATGATGCCTTGCTCCTGTCACCCCCAGTTACCAGGGCCGCCAATCATCAGTGCCGGTTTGCTAAGCACTGCCTTCAAAGAAAGGCCTCATACTCCCAAAAATCAAACACACCCTGCAAATGCCAGTTGCCTGGCACATAAACATACACGGATTTAGTGACTTTATGGGATGACTGAAAACCTTGTATGTCTATAAGCTGACTTCTAAGGGATTAGAGGGGAATTTTAGTTAGCAAGAACAGCTAAGATTGAGGATATCACTTATGTCTACAAAAAGGTAAAGGGCAAAGGAAAAAATGACTGCCAGGTGTCATGTGATTCAAGCATTTTTAAGCCGTGATACCATTCCTGCGGTGTGTTTCTGTAAAGAATGGTGTGGAATGTGAGATAAACAAGTGTCGAAATGAATCTATTTTTGTGTGAGGCTGCTGCTCCTCTGCAAGATCCCTTCAGCAGAACACAATAGCACAGTTCAGAGGGTTTTTTTCATGATGAAATAAATGGTTTTATGTCAGCAAGTCACCTTGATAGACTTGTGATCAGTCACTCATGAAGGCAAGTGGCATTTGTGTGCGTGTATGTGTGAGTGTGTGCGCCCATGCGCGCCTGTGTGTGTGTGTGTGTCCAGGAGTAGACTTTTCTCAGAGGCTGTGTGGAAGTTACCTCGGGGATTGGGTTCTCAGCTGCTGAGAGAGACAGAACACGGTTCAGGCTCCCTCGAGAGAGAGGAAGAGAGATGAAATGTTCTCCCTCAGTTGTAAGGCATTATTGTTAAGGTGATGGAGGGAGGGAGCATTGGTTGTTACGCGCCTGTGTGTCTGTGTGTGTACAGAGTGGATGAGGTTGATAACACACCCTGCGTTAATGTCATCGCATTTCCGTGCCTCTGCAAAACAGCCAAATGTCACCAAAAGCTGTGTCAGTTCAGAACAGAGATACAATATCCCACTGTTCTGAGTGCAGTGTGCTGTTTGCAAACACACACAGACGCACAATCAATGGGATGATTTACACCATGAGATCTGTCAGCGGGAAGAGATTTTGTGTTACTGTTTACACAAAGGTGTCTATCCCTTAACTGACTCTGGTTGTATTGCACCATTGTGGGCAGTGTTGCAAAATAACACGCAGGCCCACATATAATAGGATTGGGTTTCTGAGATTTTTGTAGCACCTGGATTTGTTACTGGATTATCTGAAAACAGACAATCCTATGTGGTTACTTTATGACTGCTCACACCAAATGTGATTGTAGTTGTGATGGGTGCTAACAAGTCTGTGTTTTTCCTTCCATCCTTAGCTTATGTGGTTGTATAAATCTCATTTTTGAAGGTTTTCTGTTATGTGTTGCCTTATATAACTAACTACTCAGGATGCAGCCTGTTAACAGTGATTGAAGTCATTTATACCCAGAGTGTTCTTTTAGCTTTAACTAAACTGAACTAAACCCGTTATGACAAAGTGAACTGTGGGGAATATACAGCTGTAGATGGCTGTAGTGTTGGCATGTCATGCGGTTTAGACTTTTGTATACCGACATTCTTTTACGTTGTTGTGCTCGAATTCTTCTCTGTTCTGTGTTCAGTCGTGTCAGCCAACTGCTGGTGCAGCTAATTAGGCCAGGCTAAAAATAGATACCTGCCTATAAGATTAATATATCATCTCTGTCATACAGGACCTCAGATGTATGAAGCTCCTGTTGTTATCTGGCTGGTCAGTATTTTCCAAAGTGGTTTTCAGAGCCTGGTCAAGTGGACCAGAGTACATTTATATCAAATGAAAAATCTATTTTTACATCATGTAAAATTGTTTTTTGTGAGCTTTAGTGAGTGTGGCATTAACATTTGTTACCTGCTTGGAGCAAAATGAATCAAAACATACTTGTCTTCAACACTATAAAATGATATTATTGGTTAGAATAATAAGCCATGAAATAACCAAGATAATAATGTGAGAAAATCTGGTATTTCTTACATTTATTGTCACAGAGAGTTAAGTTTTGACTTGGTGAGGTAGCTAACGAAGTGGCAGAGTATCCTGTCATTGTGACTTTACCATGTACTGGAGTGTACTTTACTGGTATCCCTTAAATAGCACTGTCCTGTTGAAAATGTAGTTGGCCTGTTAATTATCCTTGTCTCAAAATAGACAGTAATGTAATTCAAGTATGGCTCTGTACTCTGTGCTCTGCTAGAAATCTGTAGTATGAACCATTTTCTGAACTGGGCTGAGGGACGGCTCAGTCTGCCCTGCCTGGTAATTAAGCCTGGCTAAAAATAGACACCAGGGTATATGATTAACATTTAAGGATGAGCTGATCCCATCGTCATTATTGGCATGGTCCAATACACAATGGACAGGACCTCAAGGTGAAAGCCAAAGATTCAAAGTTCCCTTATGCACAGTAAGTAGTGATGTAGTCACATGTTGTGTGATCTGCTTTATTGACGATAATGCTAATAGGCTGATGTTTAGCAGGTGGTATTTACCAGGGTCACCATCTTTATTTAGTGTGTGAGCATGCTAACATTTGCACAAAGAACCGCTGAGGCTAATGGGATTGAGATTAGTTTTGCAAGTATTTGGTCTTAAATCAAAGCACTGGACAAATGAAAACTTTGACCTGATGATTGCAAGTTAGGAGATCAACTAACGTACAGTTAGATTCCAATTCATCCAGGGGAGGAGATGAATGTCTGTACCAGATTTCATGGCAATCCATCCAATTCCAATTCAACCTCAGAGACCTGAGGAAATAAGAGTTTGTGTAATGGATTTGGACCTTGGCTGTATGGACTTCCTCTTTTTTTTATCTCCCAATTATTCTTAAAAATAATAAACTTCTGAGCAGATGTTTATTAAGTCCAAAATGTTTTCTCCCCCTCCCCTTTCCTTTTCTCTCTCTCCCCCATCTTTGCACTGTGGAAGCACACATGGTCATCAGCCTGTCCATCATGATTATGTGCTTGAGAATCAACTGCAAATATTAAGGCAGACAGTGATTACGTTGTTGCTCTCACCAAGCATTAGCCCAGTTAGCCAACCGTCACACACGCTGAGGCTAAATCTTTAAACCTCCGCCTCACTGACAAAGCACACCTGTAATTACAAACCAACAAGCTACTGACTTACAGCATTAAATCAGAGCTGACTCTCCCCTTCGCCTTGACAGGAGAGAGAGAGAGGTGGTCGTACCTGATGATACAGGGAACAATTTCTGCTTGTATCTTTGTTTTTCTTTTGTTTTTTTCTCCCCTTTTTTCTTCCTCCCTTTCCTTTTTATTCTGTTTTGTCCTAGTTTTCCTGCTCGGTGATGTACGCATGCCCCTGCACACACATGCTGTATACACATCCAGTACATACACAGAGAGGGCAATGAAAGTGTGTGTGTGTGTGTGTGTGTGTGTGTGTGTGTGTGTGTGTGTGTGTGTGTGTGTGTGTGTGTGTGTGTGTGTGTGTTTGCGCCTGCTGCGCCTTGTAGATGTAAATTATGAAGGACATTTGAATCTATATTTGATGACTGCCTCTTATTAAGAAACCAGGCATTTGGCAGAGCCCAATGTCTGCCACGGCTGTGTGTGTGTGTGTGTGTGTGTGTGTGTGTGTGTGTGCTTTCCTGCGTGCCATTTTATGTTCATGTGAGTGCGTGCATGCATGTGTCTTTTTATAGTGTAAAAAGTTGCTGCTATGGAATTTCTCACCATTGTTGCTGTGTGTCTGTGTAGTTTTGTGTGAGAACAGCATGGAGAGGCAAGTCTCCATGCTGTTCTCACATGGAGCTCCTTTCAGTATCGAAGAACTTGGCTGTAGACTTCTTCAATAAGGTTTTGGTGCACTGTTTTTCCCAGCCAACATTTCGTTACAAGCATGAATTCAAGTTTGTATGAAGATATTAAAGAAACATTGCCGGAGACTGACTGTAGGTGATGGCTTGGAGAATATACAGTTTAAGTGACTCGACACATCTGCAGGAGTAGATAGGTTGAGTACAACTTGTTCACTCAAGCACCAATCAAAATGCTTGGCGTAGGACCTGTTTCAGAGGGGGCCCTGCCTAAAAGAAGACAGTGAATTTTGTGAGGCTGGGGCCCTTCTGTCTAAGTTGTTGCAAGTCAGAAGTGATCTTTTGGTGGCCTTCCTGACCTTATCGATCTTTTAAGCCCCGGGCTGTTCTCTTTTTTTGTTGCCTACCTCTTGTTGATTGTGCTTGGCAATAGCCATCGAAGTTGGAGCAGAGGTGGATGATGTGGCAGGGACCAGGGATGAGCAGGAGGAACATCCATTCACTGGTTATCAACAAGCTGACACTGAGTGTGTGGTGCGTTTGTGTGTATATTAGTAGTTTGATTCTAGAGCTGATGGAGGCCATTTACTCTGAAATGGTGAAGACGGGGCCAGAACAGACTAATTTTATAATTGGCCTTTGATTGGAATCCTGTTGAGTGGTGTTCCATTTGACATCTGCTGGCCTGGAGTTCAGAAGTCTTCAAAGCACAACAATTGACAATTGATTGTGTGCAGAAATGCATGTGTGACAAAAATCAGAAATGGATGTTACACATCCAGTTTTTGCAAAATGTGCCTCTGCATGCAAAGCAGCAATTGAACTGAGTCTTGATCACGATGGGTGAACACGTTAAATAGTGAAGCTGTCACAGTCCAGCAGATGGCGGTAATGCAAACTGCCACCTGCCACAAGACTCAGCAGAAGAAGACGACGGTAGCAACTGTCACTGGTCATCAACACACTTTTCCTGACTACATGCATTTCTTGTCAACACATTTGGCCCAATGAATGAACCTACTGTGAGCGATGCCCGAAAAACAGCAGACATTAAGCTCCTTTGGTCTTCTGCCTCCTACAAAGACGCATCAAACCAAACTTGGTGAGATGTGCCATGGCTTAAAGTTGATGATGAGCACACTGAAATGTGGTGCAAGACATGTCGTACGCATCTCCACCTATCCACATATTTGATACACACGATAAGAGTGAGGAGCACACAAATGTGGCACAAGCTGTTGCTAACAGACAAGCTAGCCGGGATGAAAAGTCCAGTCGCCCACTTGCTAAATGATGAAACAAGTTGAAAGAAGAACAACAGCAAGCTCTGAGTAATGTTTGTCTCCTGGCATTTCACAAGGCTTAACACACACATTCTGTCTTCCTATACTGAGGATTTTAGTTTATTGAAGCAGCTTGGAGCGAGTGTTGGAGGTGCATACTGACATGAAGGAGGAGCACAGATAATACAGAACACTGCACAAACCATCAGTGGAAACGTAAGAGCAAGGTTGCATTGCAGTGAATCTTGTGGTCTGTCTCAGAGGACATCACAAAAACCAACTTCGTAACTTGACAGAGAATGAATGTGTTTAAAACAAGCAGGAAAACGTCTGGCAGCGTCCTCTGAATGTGACTTGGTCCAAACAGTAAATACGAGCGATCCAGATTGTTACTCCAACATCAACAGGGTGGTTCAATTTTCCCTTCCACTGCCTTTGAGCATTGCAGCGTGTGAGAGGGCATTCTCACTGCTCAACGTCATAAAAACCAAGAACAGATCTCATCTGTCACAGACCCCTGCCAGGTGCTGATTGTAAATATTGTAAAGTAAAATCTCATCTCTGCATCGTAAGGTACATTATAACTCAGCTAAGTTTGTACTTTCACATAGTTGGTGCAGCTGGATCAGGTCACAGTGACAAAGTCAGTATCTTAAGTGAGTTCAGTACAGGATTTGGACCCAATGTGTCAAAAATTGTAATAATATAAAGTAAATTATAGAACCGCTGCTACTCATCTGTAGAGTGCAGTGAAAAAAGGCTGGAAAAAAAACTGTTTGAAATGAAAGCAAAGCAGAGAGCAAGATAGCAACGCATCGGCACTGTGGCTTAGTGGGAAGAGAAGTTTTATAATTCAAAACATCTCTTAAAATGACTTCTTCTTTTTTTTTCAGCATTCACACTTTAATTTCTGGATCAAAGCTTATCCAAAATATAAAAAGAAAAAGCAAACACACACACACAAACACTGCCTGAAATACCCGTCTCCTCAGATGAGTTAAATTACTTGTATCAGGAAGGAATATCCAATCATCACAGCAGCTATTCATGACATGAATGAAAGTGATTCAGCTGTACAAAAACATCATCATCTGTGGATGAAATCCTCTCTCATCTCTTCATCGTATGAGTTCTGAATTACGAGGTTGATGGTTTAGCCCGTACTGTCAGTGCTCTGTTAAAGCTGAACGGGTCATTCCAAATCAGAGGGATGCGCCTGTGATCGACATGTTTTCAGACATGAGTGATGATTAAACCTTTTCTCTGTATGCAGGCTTTGAATCTCAACCTATGACCTATGAACGGTGTGTGTGTTGATCTGCATGTGTGTGTGTGGCGGGGGGCTGGGGGGGGGGACTACTGACTCAGTTGTTTTCATCAAGGCACTGTCTACCCTGATCTATGGCTGCACACGCACAAACAGTCAGAGATGGCACAGTCCACGTACACAAGGACAGGCACATATCAGTATATGACATGCAATGATGATGATGTATTGCTTCACTCTTACACACCCCGCTAGCCACATTCACACACAGTTTACCTGGCACCGACACACGGACACACAGTCAGCACGTTGGTGCCGATTGTTGAAGGACACGTTTCTGCTCCTACATGGTAGAAGGCAGACAGATGGAGCCTACAGCCGAGAGAAAAGCAGTCAGAGAAAGAGAGCAAAAGATGGAGGAAGGCTGAGATAAAGACTGAAGATAAACCGACCAAATATGACCAAAATTAATACAGCATGCACCTGCAAAAGTGGGGAGCCAGGAGAGATATTTTCCATTCAGGACTGTCTCACATCAACAAGTTCTAGTCTTTGGAGGTTTTACTGACTCAGGCAGGTGTAGGGAAAGAAAGTGGGCTGGGTGACATGCAGTGAATGCATGCTGTGTGATGGGAATGACTGCCTTTTCTTGCTGTCATTTAGAATACAAAGCTCTCACATGTTGATGAAGTGACAGGCACAGCTGAGTATCGTGGCCATCGGAATGTGAACAGATGTGATATTTCTGTCTAATATGAACCATGTAAATGGAAAATGAGAGGGCTAAGAACAGGTCCGGAGGTTCAGCCTCGGTCGGCTTCATACTCGATAATCTTGAATGATTAAACGTGCTCTCATTTAGGAGTAAAACCCATTTCACAGCCAAAGATGCTCAGTCACCGATTAAGATTGCAGTTCCAATGATTAGTGGTGCCAAAGCCAGCACAAAGGTCAAAGAGGGCTGAAATTGATCACGTTTAAGGCCTGGTGAGTGGAAGATCACTACATACTGTAGATGCATTAGATAATGTTTCGTGAAGACTGAAAATGAGGGTTTTTGCTCTGGAAATCAGTTGCTCAGCAAAATTTCTTGGAAGGAAAAGGCAGTTTGTTGATGCAGTGAATTCAGGAAGGGTTGGGTCAAGCAGGGTGAGGCACAACAGCATCTTTAGATCAGACTGAGAGGAATCCAGCATTAATAGAGCAAACAGCAAACACCTGTGCAGAAGCCCTGCCATAAATATGAACTTTGTGCAGCTTCAGCTTCTCTTGAGAAAAGTCAGCCCCTGTGTGACACAGGTTTAGAGGAAATGACGACCAAATCCAATTGATAAAAGAAATGTTATGCTACTTTTATCACCGTTCCTGCAGGGTAGAGCTGCTGTCACTCTGAATGCGGCATTGATGCAGATGTGGAGACTCGCGTTTTGATCCTCATTCCACCCAATAGTGTCCGTGCACGCATAATCCCTGTGAAATGACTTGTGACGCTAATTTGTACCTGTGCATGTGTGCGTGTGTGTGTGTGTGAGTGTGTCTTTGGATGTGGATGGGGGTGTTTGCACACTGCTCTGGCATTTAGAGGCTAATCAATGCCCTGCTGACTACCGCTGCTAATTGAAGGTTAGCAGATACCATCAGCATGAGTCTCTCTCTCTCTCTCTCTCTCTCTCTCTCTCTCTCTCTCTCTCTCTCTCTCTCTCTCTCTCTCTCTCTCTCTCTCTCTCTCTGCCCTTCTCTCTTCCTGTCTTTGGTCAATAGAGTTGTATTTTTGTCCACCTCAAGAGCAGTATTATTTAACTCTTGGCACACACACACACACACACACAGTGCTAAAGACACACACTGACACACCAGCTCGCTGTTCGAGACGCACTTCCCGAGCTTTGGTCTGTAAGTATGCCTTATCTCAGGGGTGTCAAACTCAAATACACAGTGGGCCAAAATTAAAAAAACTGAAATGACCTTATTGCGCATATTGAACCTGGAACTAACAGCCTATAAGTTACTGCCTATAAAACAACAGTAATCATTAAATAAATGAAAAATCAGTTGCATTCATTTCTCACGGCTTTATCTGCAGCTTTCCATAGTTATCTCAAATGAAAACATTTTCCGACAGGCCAACAACAGCCAAAAAATCATTTTCTTCAAACAAAAACCAAAAATGCCCAAAGAGAGCAAAAAGTCAACATATATCAGACCTGAATGTGCTGCTCTCTGATGCCAGATACTTGAACCTGGAACTAACACAGTGTAGGAGACTGTTTTTATCTGTAAACAACAACATTAAACATTGAATACAAGAAAAATCAGTTGCATTCATTTCTTCTGGCTCTTTATGCAGCTTTTCCAGACTAATTTACCTGTCACAGTGCTTCGTTTCATAGTGTCTTCTTACGTTATATTCTTTCATGACAGCCACACTGTCCCCACACAGAAGACAAAGCTTTGTCCTTCATATCCGCGAACACATACTCTGCCTCCCACCTGCCTTGAGAACCCCTGTTTTCAAAGTCCACCGTCCGTTTAGCCATTTTTTGGGGAGAGGGTGGCTGAAAGTTGACCACAGGTAACGAGCTCCATCAGGCTGCTGATGAACGAGTGGGGCAGGGGCTCGTGCTCGCGGGCCTTTGATTGACGTGCCAACGCACTGGCAGTGCATTGTGGACTTGTAGTGCTGTTGGTGCGTGCAATATACCAGCAGGCCAGCTCTAATAATAATTAGATATTATCATGCGGGCCCAAGATAATTCCATCCAAAACCGGCCCGCGGGCCTTGAGTTTGACACATGTGCCGTATCTGCACGCACACGCACTCACCATCCTCAATTGCTAACATTCCGCTCTTGATTGCACTATCCCTCGCAGATGATATGAATGCAGCGTTGTTGCCTTATTATCTGTTAATACGTGTAAATTTCCATTAGCTGAAATTCCCTCTGGGGTTTGGTAGACAGCAGCATGATGCACAACATGAGAGTGATGCAACTAAAGGCTTTCTTGGCCCAATCTCACACACCACTGATTAATGCTAACAACTGGTGGCACAACTTCAGTTGCCACAGGGGGATTCGTTTTATTTTTGATAACCATCACGAAACTGCTGAGCGCATAATCCGAAAAACTACAGTCTTAAAAAGCATTTATTCCTCTTCATGAGTGTTGCTTCAAGATTTGAAGTAATGTTTGTATTCACAACACTCTTTCTATTTTTCTAAATGTATTCGTGGAATCCAAACCACAACTTTCCAATGTTATGCATGTGTGTGTGTATGTATGTGTGTGTTAAATGAGTCCGGGAAGATGCTGAACAAATAGTGCAGTTGTGTGGAGTCAGCTGCAGTCAGCAGTGAGGACAGTGTCATGTCAACTCGGTACAGTGTGTGTGCGCTTCGCGTGTTCTCCATGTAGCTGCAAGAGACGGGAGCGCTCTAGGTGATTAATTCTGATGTCTGCTGTTGCCATGGTAACAAGGACACCTGAGAGGGAGAGGAGGAGAAGACAGAAGGGAAAATGAAGATGACCCGTGTTGATGTGGAGAAACATGAAGAAGAGGAGAGGAAGGTCAAGGGATAGTGAGACAGATGAGGGCCGAAATTCAGACGACGCCGTGAGAGGGAAGAGGGCGAGGAGGCCCGCCCTCCATTTTGAGGAGCCCACTTCCTCCCCATCTTTGTCTTCTCTTCAGTCCTCCCTCTCACTCTTTCTCCCTGCCCCCTCTAATTCATCTTTCTTCAATTATTAACTTCATAAAAAGCTGCATCTGTCTGTTCATAAATAATTGAGCCATAAATGGGGGGTCCCCTGTGTGTGTGGGGCTGCACATATGAGATGGAAAAGAAAACATCCATCCATCCCTCTTCTCCGTCCGGTTGTCTTCCTCTCTCTCCTCCCGCCTGCATTCTTTTCTTCTCTCAAACATTCTCCCAGTCCTTCATTGTCTTTGCTTCATCCATCCCTCCATCCCTCCATCCCTCCATGCATCTGTCTACTGTTTTTCATCCAGCTGCTTCGTCTCCATTCGTCCTTTGCTAAACTAACTTTTGCCTCTTTCAAGCAGTGATTCAAGAATAAAAGAACATTTTTTAACATCTTTTTATGGGCATTTTCTCTTAGGCAATAATGCATAAATACATGTCATATATTATTATATCATATATATATCATAGTATTATTCTGTCATCATTCCCACATTGTCCTGTTCAGGATCACACAGACTTAAAGTAATAATAATAATAATAATAATAATAAGGTGCTACATCCAGATTAATACAGTCGGGCGTCATGAGAGGAAGGTGCTATCAGACATATCCAAATACATTCTGTTCCAGTTGACCAGTTTGTATGTACAGCAGTTACAGCTTATTCATTTACAGGAAATGAAAGGTCCTCAACATAGCTTCTAAACAAAGACCACGTTTTTATCAAAGTTTGATCCACACGCGGCATATTCGATCGTTTGATTTTCTAATTTTAGCCCAACAACACCTCCTGGTAAATAATGAAAGACAGCTGGTATTGTCAGATTATCTCAGTTCTGCTTTGAAACATGTCATATCATCGTTTGGAGATTTCCACCTTAAATGCTCTGGACTGAGACCTCCAGGATTCAGAACTGTAAGACCCTCTGACCATCCTGTCAGTCTGTGAAGGTGCCTGTCAGCCTCATCACATGCTGTCAGTCACATGACTAAACAGTGTCAGGCGTTACCAGCACTTTGTCATTATTACTGTGAGTTCACTGGCCACTATGTAGCTGTTTGAATGCCATGAATACATTAATTAAGAAGGTGATAGGTTTGTGATCATGCTTGGTATAATCAATTCTTGTATAATACTGTGTAGATCACTAATAGAGAGCTTTATCTGAATTGATGAAGACGTATAATTTTTTGAGAAAAATCAGAAAAATCACAGTTGGATATTTTCCTCAAGTCGTTCAGCCCTTCCTGAGCGTGGCATGCTCAGTTTAGAATATCATTGTCAGTATACAGTGTATGTGTGCACAGAGGATTTAAGCTGTGCTCAGATAAAACCTGAGAGCCTCTGTGTTTCCAAACAATCTGATGGAGGAGATGAATTCTTTAAGCCGTATTGATTATGTTGGATTTTCAACCCTGATGTTGGAGTTTCAGTGTTTTCAGTGAATGAAAGCGTGACAGTAGCACAACAGAAGTTTGTTTTCTGCTGTTTCAGCCTACATTCATGGCTACGGGGGCTTGGCTTTAAGATACCGAGCCCAGTCCGACACCGGGCCTGTTGGATTGATCCTAATTCCTCCTCAAAGGTCTCCCTCACTCTCCCTCTCCAGCTTTTTGTGCTGCAATCTTAAGTGCTGCCTCTATTGATCCACAAGCAGAGAAGAGAGCATGTTTGTGTGTGTGTGTGTGTGTGTGTGTGTGTGTGTGTGTGTGTGTGTGTGTGTGTGTGTGTGTGTGTTGGGCAATGACATAAGATGGGCCCCAACGTGTCTGGACTTTTAATGGAGAGCTGGTTAGAGTCTCTTTCTCTCCACCATTCTCACTGGCACCCACCCCCTCTTTCCCACTGCATGTCTTCTTTTTTCTCCCTCTCTTTCATCTTCATCCTCTTTCTCTCTTTCCCCCTCCTCCTTCCCGTCTCTCAACCTCCTTTCCTCCCTCCTTCACTCTTCCCTCAGTCTAAACTGGAAGAAGAGTTCCTCTATTAAGCCCCTTGAGGGAAATTCATCTTTACAGTCTGATTAGTGCAATGTGACACACACACACACACGCAGAAACCTGTACATGCAGTTGATGTAGAGAGATATCAGAGTGATGGATGACCGCAGCACATGCGTTGCCCTGCAGGTGATCTGGCTGCACTCGTCCATGCTGGACTCATACTGGCCACGTTAGGGGGCGTAAATCTGCTTACCCTCACCATAACCATAACCACTACTTGCTTAATCCTCACCCTCACCCTAACCTTAACTCAAGTCTTCACCATGAAATTGCATGATTTGCTTTGTGGGGACCTGCATTTTGTTCCCACAAGGAGGGCAAGTCCCCACCATGTGACTGTGTGAACAGATTTATGTCCCCACAATGTGAGTAATGCGTGGCCACACACACAGATACGTGCATCTGAATACTCGTTAAGGTATTCATCAACTGTATTCATTCCCTAAAGTCTTTATGTTTGTCCAGACCTTATTTAAAACCAGATCCCAAGTGCCTCAAAAATAAATTCACTTTGAGCGTTCATGTTATGTTTTTCATTTTTTTTTAATAGTGACTTCTTTGTACAGAAACATGGTGTCAGAGCACACTGGACATGCATGCACACACACAAATAAGTACAACCAGGATTCCAGTCATTTGAAAATCAATTGTGTTTACTGACAACAGTTTCCAACGTGTTCCTGAGCTCATGTATGTGGTGACCCTCGCTCCATCCTCGCTTGTGATCGACTGAGTCTTTCCAGGATGCCCCTTTCATACCCAATCATGATACTATCACCTGTTACCAATCAACCTGTTTACCTGTGGAATGTTCCAAACAGGTGTTTCTGGAGCATTCCTCATCTTTCCCAGCCTTTAGTTGTTCCTGAACCAACTTGTACTTGTACTTGATATTTACAAAAACACATAACACACCATTGTTGGAGTCCTTTTTTTCCACTAACAATCAATATTAAAGGTGTGTTAGTGTTTCTGTGCAGATCTGCTCCAACATGCAGTCCTGCACTTAAATATAACTATGTTTCCATCTTTGTCCTGCTTGCCAGTATAACAACAGTTTGATTGATTTCATGCTATAATATCTGTCCTATTATTATGTCCTTATCAGCCAGTGTGTCATTATTTGTCCTACATATCAGTAGATCACCCGTTTATCCTCCAGAGTGGAATCTGTTCTTTATTGTCTCATCTTTCTTACATCTCAGCTCTTAAACTCAAGCAGTGCTGCAGACTGAGGTGCAGGGTCATGATGATGGAGTGGGAAAACTTTTGGCAGCTCAATATGAAGGCGAAGCAGATTCTGTAGCAGTGCTTTCAGTTGGCGTTGTTAAGTTGTGGGCACACCGGCATTTGAAATGACAACATTTTGCAGTGAGGTCAGATCATTTCAGTTAAATCAATTGAGTATTTTGCATGAAGGTCAGCTTTGTCCAAAATGGAGGAAGATGTCAAAGCTTTTTAGCGATGTGAAGTACTTTAATTGAACCTCCTCTGTAGGAACAGCTGATTTTGTCTTGTTGAATGACACAATGAACAATCCTGTGACCAAAAATGTAGGCGGGAGTAAGAGTCCAGAGAAAATTAGAAAGAAGCTGAGAGCTGTGACCAGTGCTAGCATGTTCCCGGCTAGCTAGCGTGAATTAGCGCTCCAGTAGTTTATCCACCAGCCCTGCGAGCTCTGCCATCGCCGCCAAGCTCCTACAACCAAAGACACACAGATGGATTCACTGTGCCACTCTTTGTTGTGACATGTCATATTAACTCTGCTCTTCAGTCAGCTCAGTCGAATAATTGATGTATTTTTTAACATCATTTTTTCTGTTTTATGCTCATGTTGTTGTCTCTCAGCACAAGTATGTTAAAACACACACAGCTCGTGATAGTCACTGTGCGGCTGAAGGCTTTGGGGCGGGAGATAAAGGCTGAACTGGAGGCTGTTGTGATGAAGAGGGTGACACACAGAGAAAGTGCTGCAGGCCAGAGAAAGAGCAAGACTTAATGTCCTTATGGTTTGATGTGTTCTTTGTGAGTTCACTGCTATAGTGAGTCCTGTATGAGCTCTGTCATGCATACAGTAATACGCCTCAGCCCCCACCTCTCTGTGAGGTTGTGTGTGTGTGTGTGTGTGTGTGTGTGGAGTTGTTCTGTCAGTAGCTGCTTCTCTTCACTATTCTTCAGTCTTCTAATGGGGGGGGGGGGCTTGAATAGACCAGAGTAATAGGCTGAGTGGTGAGAGAGAGAGCAGAGAGGGAAACAGGAGAAAAAGGATGGATGGTGTGTGTGTGTGTGTGTGTGTGTGTGTGTGTGTGTGTGTGTGTGTGTGTGTGTGTGTGTGTTTTTGTGTCAGATGTGTGTGTGTGTGTGTGTGTGTGTGTCAGATGTGTGTGTGTGTGTGTGTGTGTGTGTGTGTGTTGTTAAAAAGCCCAGTCAGCCAGGCAGCTAGTGCATCGCTGCTGCTTTCTAGTCTTGTACTGCAGAAAGTTCTGCCCACGGGGTGCTGACACACACACACACACACACACACACACACACACACACACACACACACACACTAACACTGCAGTGTTATCACGGTTGGATGAGTGGTGGAGCAAGACAAGTGCCAGCATTTTTATGACTTGTGCACCCACATAGCTGTCACACACACACACACACACACACACACACACACAGGGTTCCACAACCCCTGACCTCACTGGTCACGAACATGCGCACACTCGCCGTTGAGCAAAAAGAAGCCCTTCTTCACACACACAGGCGTACACGAGTTTACATAATCGTCAGTAGTGTAATGTCAGTCTTTTCTTCCCTAGAGAAAGCCCCTGAAAGGAAGCAGGGATAATGTTCCTGCTTTATACAAAGTGAACCTGCACTGCTTTGAGTTCTACTTTGGTGAACTTTGACATGTGAATTTGCTCCGTTGATCAATAGCAAATTGCCTCGATGGTGCTGACCTCCGTGTCAGCGTAGAGCCGGATCGTCCAAAATGAAGGAAGCTGTCGGAGCTTATTATCTGTGTCCTACCTATTCAACCTCCTCTGTCTCTGGAATAACTGTGCCAAGCACTGGCGACTCTTTCCTGATTTAATGAGATTGTTAACTAACAGTTAGCAAACTAGCTAACTCTGAGAGCTTTTCTGTGCTCTTCAGTAACTCTTGAGTGGATGAAATGATGGACTGTCCTGAGAGCAAAATGCAAGGGGGAGGAGTAAATGACACAATACAGAGAATATCTGGTGAGGGGATAAGTTCAAAGCCAGTATTTAGTAGTCAGGACTGACTTTTGTGGATTTCAACAACAAAGTGCGTGTCCACAATAGAAATTGAAATTAGACCTGAGCATTTTACGGCCCACGGGCCACACCCGGCCCTTAAGGCATCCTTGTCCGGCCCCCATGAGGTCAATCGTAAATTAGAACATAAATGAAAAAGTATTTATGCTGTGCACGCAATACAGCTGTGTTGCTTTTTTTTTTTTTTTTAATTGACATAAGGACGCACATGTGTGGGTGAACAGCTACAAGTGATGCTGGCCAGCTAGCCCTCAAAATGTCAGTTCACGCCAAAAAAAGAAAAGTTGATACCGAATGCCGCGTTTTCAACAAGACATGGAGGCTAAATATTTCTGTGCAGAAGTCAAAGGTAAAGCCGTGAGCTTAGTTTGTGGTCCACAGGTCGCTGTGTTCAAGGATTACAGTTTGAATCGCCACTATGTGACCAAACGCGAGGAGAAATACAAGAAGTCGCCTGATCCAGAGCGTGAGGGAGTCGGTTGGTTTGCTAGCTAAGCTGCAAATTCAACAAGGGCATTTTACTAAACTTTGTACATCCAGAGGTGCAGCTGTCAAGACAAGTTATGTCATATCCCACAAAATAGCTGGAAAAAGTGAACCATTTTTTGAAGAGACTGCAGACATTCTCAGACATTCAGCCAGATTTCAATGTACTTGTTCAAGCACATTTTGCTTTTTGTATAAAGTTGACCAACTGCTGATCTTCAACATACTTCTATGTGAGTATTTTCCTATTTGACCTACATCACAATTTCATATATTTATAGAAATATTTACAGAATATCCTTTTTCTTCTGATTACCAGTAGCAGCTAATCGCTTTGTGAGCAGAATTAAGTTCAAGTTATTGTTGCTCCGGCCCTCCAACACAGCTCAGGTTTCTCATGTGGCGCCTTGTAAAAATTCATTGCCCACCCCTGCTCTATCCCCTATGCATTTGTCGTCATCACTTACCATATACTCACTTTTTATTAATCACATCAATAATACATTGTCAAATAAAATTGTCCAAAGCGAACAATGATGGCACTTGTGCTTTGCAACACACAGAATGAACCTGAAAAGCTTCTCTCCAAATGACAGGCGCAGAGCTTTGGGGCTGATGTCGAAGCTCTACCATTAAATAAGACACATCCACACAAAAGAAGCTGCTTTTAGAGGTTTTCTGTGGCAAAATCGGCACATACACGTTAAAGCACAATGTGTTCCCATTATGAGATCACACACACACACACACACACACACACACACACACACTCACAGGCGGTACCCCTCTATTCACTGACAGATGATTCACAGACATACACAGGCATATCAAGGCTGCGCTCATCAAGAAACCCTGGATTTGGCTGTTTCTTAAGACTGACTGTAGTAGTGCTGTCTGTGCTTGCTCTGCTGTGTGTGTGTGTGTGTGTGTGTGTGTGTGTGTGTGTGTGTGTGTGTGTGTGTGTGTGTGTGTGTGTAGCTGTGAATATGAGATTATCTGATTCAACAGCTCTTATCATTAATGGCCACAACACTCCATATTGGCGCACACACACACACACAAACACACATATGCACATACATGTTTCTCTCTCTGTCCCTGTGGGCTCTCACTGACATAACGAGCCTCTTACCTCTTAGATTCTAACTAACACCCTGAAATCAACTCTTAGCTCTCAAAAAGCAGCCTGGACCCCTGGGGACCCCACACTATTGTCCCCATGGTGACAGCAGGTCCCCAGAGGTTGGTGTGCAGTCAGTGTAAAGTCCCCACAGGGATATGAAAAACAAAGTTAAACACACACATGCACTGTTATGTTTTCAAGAACATGTAAGTGTGTGTGTGTGTGTGTGTGTGTGTGTGTGTGTGTGTGTGTGTGGTGTGACGTTTCTTCTTCTCTTGTCTCTCGGTGTCTTACCATTCAGTTTTCTATAAGCCCCTTTGCCAGTCTCCAGGATACCAACCAGTTACCGTAGCAACCAGTCTAGCCGGCCACCTCCATGGAACACGCAGCCATGCGGTCACCTGACCACCCATCTTTCACATGATTGGACGCTGTGTTTTGGCCACGTCTATTGACATGCTATTGGCTGGAAACGGGGGGCCCACAAATTCTCTGTCCTCTCATTCTCATAGCCTGACTCCACTCTCTCTCCTCTCCTTCTCTCCATCTTTCCTCTGCTCCTCTGTACCCTCTGTCCCTTCCCCCTCTCCTTCTGTCTCACTCTCGCTCAGTGAACACAGGCGTTGTATTACATCAGCATAGCTACAGTCACTGCATGGATTCAGGTTTGATGCTCGTGCCTTGATGGACTGAATGTATTGCGTTGGGATTCAGCTGAGGACCTTTAGCTGATGGTTGTCTTGAATTTGTTGTCTCTTTTTGCATGTTAATTTCAGAACAATGGTGGACGCACTCAGCTACACTCTAAAGATTGTTGCTCTTTTTCACAAAGCAGTGCTGCTCTTGACCCACAACCACAGATGATCTTATGACTCCCTGGTGCTCATGACCTGCAGGAAGACATCAACTGAGTTACTGTATGAGAGGAAGTAGATTGCCACAGTTCTGAATTGTGCATTGTGGGTTTTTTTTTTTTTTCTTTTAAGTCTAGGACTGCAACTGAAACACTTATTTCCATTATTGATTAATCTGTCTGATACTTCTGTGGTTTTAATAGTCATGAGCCGGAGGTTGCGTCTTCATATTCCCTGTTTTAGTCAACTGCAACCAAGAGATGATCAGTTTATTATCATATATGACACAGAAAAGCAAGAAATCGGAAGTCCGTTTCTCAAATGTCAAAAAATCTGAGGAGGGAAAACACAGTTTCTCAAAAGACTGAAATGATTGTAACCTCCATTTATTCCATCAACATTGAATAAATTCTAGCAGCAGATGCAGAGCAGCTCGATCTTCCTGAGCAGCTTCTTCAGTGCTCACCGAGCTGGGAGATGTAGTCCTTTTCTGTGTCCAGTCCGGATGGAGTGGCATGGTACCCACAGTACTCCCTCTTAAACTCCTCTGGCATTTAAGGGAAATGGAAAGCAACCAGTGCGCCTAACTGCTGGCTGATAACTAACTTTGTTATCCTGAGTAAGGAATAAAGCCACAAGGTAACTCAGTGTTTTCCAGGAGAGATCTCAGTTTCTAATCCTCATTCCATCTTCATTACACTCTGTACTGTGACAGCGCAGAAAGATCTTGGACATAACTGTCTAATCAGCACCAGAGATGCCTGGTTAATGTCACCAGACAAAGCTCTGTGGAAAGACCTTGGCTTTGCTTTAATATCCTACCTATAAATATCCAAAATGCCCGGAATATGCTTTCCTTAACAATGCAAGCATTGTTCTCTCCCAAGAGCTACAGGGACCAAACGGCTTGCGGCACTGTCAAACTTTGGCACATCGCAGGTGATAAACATCATAATTAAAGAATCCACGTTACTGATGGTTGGCCCGGATGACAGCATCGCACAAATATACACACACAGGCAGCAACACACACGTCTGTAATGTGTATAATCAGCCTGCTAAACTGCCAGAGAGCCAACACCCAAACACAGGCGCTGCTTGTTATCCTTAATGTTACAGCTCTTATTCATTTGTTTATCTTTGCTTTATATAACAGCTCCCATCGTCTCCCATGTGCAGACAGAAACATGAGAATCGATTAACAGAGATTATCAGTATTATATTACCGATAATCCTTGAGGTGTGCTGGACTGATCTTAATTACCTCCCGGTTATCCGAGGTTCGATCAGACAACGTTCTCTTAATGCTTCATTTAATATTCACTGCATGTTGATGAGTGTGTGTGTGTGTGTGTGTGTGTGTGTGTGTGTGTGTGTGTGTGTGTGTGCGCTTCACCACTTCTCTGAGCACGAGGTATGTTTGGAAAGAGGAGGGGCTGACAGCTCACTGTTGGATCTAAGTATAGATGAAGTGTGAGGAAAAAAGAGGCAGTGAGTGACAGAGAGGCAGAATGGATGAGAGGCTGATACTCCTAAGACACAACGGGAGAGAAGCTGAGAGGAGAGAGCTCAGAGCACAAAGGGTGACAGTTAAAGAAAGGCAGGGGAGGAAGGGAGTTTGGTGGAAAATGACACAAAATCTGAGGTGGGAAAAACACACAAACCAGTGTGGAGAGAGTCTTAAGATTTATTGATCCCTGTAGAGAAATCGGGTTGCTTTAGCAAAGCAGAGTCAGTGGGGGGTGGGGGGGTGGGGGGGGGGGGGAGGCAAACAGAATAAATACACAATGCAAGCCATAAAAAGGAAAAAGTAAGATGAAATAATGAAACGTATTTTTCAACCACTCTTAAGGGACCTTGGTAAAGATGGGAAACAGTGAAGCAGAGAGATGTGTAATAAGAAGTGCCAGGCCAGCACAGGTAGGAGCAGACTCACAGGGAGAAATGACTGCTGTAAGCCTTTTTTAACAATGGCTGTTGACCAAGACAGATGGAGGTCCTGATGTTTGTGTGTGTGGGTATGTGTGTGGGTGTGTTCATGCCATCTATTGGTCCTGCCTTAACATCCCAAGTGTACAAACCCATTTCTGAGTGTGGCAGCAGTGATCATGAGAGCTGCAGGTAAAATGGCTCATTTGATATTCTCAGTTAATGTTTGATAGTGTCTGTACACACAACTGCCACAGATGTGATTGGTCGGTGTGTGGGATGCAGCTGGTATCTTGGTGAGTGTGTTGTTGATGTAGGTGTGTAGATGGGCATACACACACACACACATTTAAGATGGAATAAATGAAGCATTGCACGCCTTTGTTTAAACTGCAGACCAGCTGCAAAAGAACCTGTAGCCTTTAAATTAGGAATATGGGGTGTTGGTGTGTGCATGTGTGTGTGTGTGTTTGTTAGCACATATGTGCAGGTAGGACAGGACCAGAATATCATCTCCATAGCAACATAACTGTGCATAGCTACTAACTTTGCCCTGAAAACTTTTTTTTTTCCACTCGTCTTTGTGTTAGTAGAAGAAAATGAAAGCAGAGACGTTCTGCATAATCTTCCCCGGCATCAGTATCAAAGGGCTGATTCTTGTACGGCCTCTCCAGTGTGCGTATTGCTCATGTGATGCAATGTATCAGTAAGTTCAGAGGGCCTGTGTCCTTGTTGCAGCGTGTGTGTTGCAGTCGCCATCCTGCAGTGCTCAGAGGACGATGATGATGACACTGAAGGACGACACGCAGTGCTGTAAATACTTTTACAATATTTTTTTTCTTCACTTTATTTCTGATGTCAGGGTGACTGCAGCCAGCTGTCTTTTTCATCATCTATGTGATTTAATTGTCCTGGTATTTGTGCTGTTTGTCCCTTTTCTTTCAACTTCTCTCGCTTCAGCTGCGTCCCTGTGTTCATAGTCTCCAGGCAGGTTAAAGGAATGCTGAAGCCACTTGTTGGAATTAAATGTTAGCTTGTTAACATGGCTTTGACTGCCTTCCTGTTGCTATGGTCACACATTTTAAATAAAAGGCTGATACTGTGTAGGCAGCACATTCACTTAGAACAGTGGACAGACAGTTTCACTGGAGCTACTCAGCAGGTGTCCATTATCAGAAATTAATGGACACCCTGCAGCCAATGAGAGTCCAGTATTCACCCAGACCGTGGTGTCATTAGAGTCACACAGTTAACAGGCAAAAATTCAGAGCCTCTCATCTTCATCCGGACGGTGTGGGTGTGGTTTGATTAGATTTTACGGTCACCAGCAGACAACCCCTCCACTGTCATTTGATTGAGTCACCAAATCCTGATGAGTGAACATCATCTTTCTCAGACGGAGCCCTCCCACTTCACACCGTGAGAAGAGCTCAGATAAAAACACAAATGAAGAAATTCAGATGAACAAATATATATTATCCTCTCAGCATTTTGGTACAGCTATAGCTGGAAGCCGGGCACAGACTCCTACCTCTTAGCTGCCTACAGAACGAATGAGTAAGTAAATGATGAGCTAACGGGTAGCACAGACTCCCATCAAAGTAGCTATATAACATACTGTTAAACATTTGATTGACTGAATGTAAAGAAAAGACATGATTTCCATTGAGATTCAACTGAGGAGCATTAGCTGAAAAAAGCTAGCAAACGCAGACTTTCCAGACCTTTGCAATAGACCAACAGCCAGCAAAGGTGATGCCTCTCAAATTCCAAATCTGAGATTTCAAAACAGACATCGGAGCCCAAATGGTGCGAACACATGCTCGTGAAGCTGATTGCACATCCACCGTTTGCTGCTGAGATCAGCGATCATTGCAGTGTTGTACTTGTAGTAGGTGGAGACCTCATGAATATACAGTTCTGCATCTCTGTGCAAAAGCAGCATAAAGACTTTGCATACATAATGTTTTGTGACACACTCATATACATACTCGTGATTACATGCAGTGTTGTCCTTGCTCCTCCTCCTCCCCCTGCTCTCTCCATCTCTTCCTCCATCTCTCTCGGGGTTGAGGTGGGGACAGTAGGATTGATTTATTTTTTTTTCCTCGAGCTGCTCTGGCTGCTATTGACTAAGTGTGTTTTAACGATCCACTCAAATAACAGCACGTACTGTACATGCCCCATATCTGCCACCTCCTTCCTGTGTGTGTGTGTGTGTGTGTGTGTGTGTGTGTGTGTGTGTGTGTGTGCCTTTGGGTGCTGTCGTGGGTGTGGTAGCAGGATGCCCTGTGAGGGTGGTAACGGAAGCTCCACCAGGGCAAGGCTTGGGCCACACACAGACATATACATACATGTGTGTGTCTGTGTGAGTGTTAGGGCTCCGTCGGGGCAGTCTACAGGAGGGCTGAACAACAATTTAATATTTCATCACTTCCATTATTCAGCAACTGCTACAGAGAGGGAGGGAGTGGGAGAGGCCGAGAGAGAGAGACAGGGGAGGCTGTGTGTGGACCTTCATATCAGTAACATGAGTTGAATTGAATTGATTGAAATGCAATAATGAAGCAGAAAATGATTGAAACTCTTTGTATATTGAGAGGAAAATAGAAGAGGGAGGAAGAAGGGAGGAGAGGAGAGGGGGAGTCGAAAGGGAAGCTGGAGAGGTAAAGTAAAGGAGAGAACGGGATGGAGGGATAGATGAAGGAAAAGGAAGGATGATGCTGATGGAGGCGAAGGAGGAGGGTGCGGCTGCATGCACGGGAAGGGCAAGAGAGAGAGAATCAGAGACAAGATTACATTCCTGGGAAATGAGGATGGTCACCATGGCAACTGCAGCTGAGAGTCACATGACGCAGAGGAGTGAGAGAGAGCGAAAAAAGAGAGATGGAGCGGGAGGGTGGGGCATGCCAGCAGACGACAGAGGAGGAGAGAAGAGGAAAGAGATGGTAATGAGGTGAGATAATAAAGAGGTGGAGAAAGATGAGGGAGATCAGCAGTGGAGGAGATGTGAAGTCAGTGGTGTGAGTGTGTTTATATACCACTGGGTTTTTTTTTATCATGTGAGGTGTGTCTGAGGAGGAATGGTAAAGGTTAGACTGAGAGAGACAAGAGGGGACAGAAAGACAGAAAAACAGGGGAGGTGTGATTGACACAAAGGATGAAGAAGATGATTGAAAGAGAGAACTCGAGCCCCAAAATAGACGAGAGACGGGAGGGGGAGAGAGCAAGAAGAGCCAGAGAACGAGGAGCGAGAACAGATTGTTGATAGAGAATGCCAGCCATGTTTGTTTTTTGTCCGAGATATCTGATGGCTGACGCTCACTGTGGCGTCAGCAGCGCACACACACACACACACACACACACACACACACACCCTTATATGAACATCTATGCATGCTGACTTCATAACAAATGTGATTTTTATGTTCAAACATCTGGCCTGGACCACCAGATGACCCAGTTTCACTCTATTAATCGGTAATAACGGTCATTATAATATATAGTATACTCACCAACCCACAGTCATACAAAGCAATGTCAGTGCAGTGTGTGTATGACTGTGTGGCAGCTCAGCAGGCTAGCTGTGCTTAAGAGCACTGGCCTTTGTGGATGTGAGATTGGATTGCCTTTGAGTTCTTAAAATTGATGTCCTTTCCAATGTGGAAAATCTGTGGACAATCTAAATTGAACCTACAGGGTGTAGCTATGATGTGGACGCATCTTCAGCCGGTCAATTTGTTGGTCCAGCTCTGTGATGTACCCACAATACCCTCTTTGATGAACCAGACACTCTGGTTCTTTCTGTTATTGTCCTCCAGTGTCCCTCAACTCTGTGCATTTAAGAAGACTCAGAAAATAGGGAGTTGAACTTGTGCACACTCATCTTTGCGGCCTGCTCCGCCCTGTCCAGTTTACAGACTTAAGGATATATTTTTACTGCAGTCAATGAGGACAAAGCACATGATTCATAAGTGCAACAAAAGGGTGACGGTATGATCAATTTATCAAACACCTGTTGAAGACTTAGACTGACTTAGACTGCTTCTTTATTGATCCCAGTTTGGGAAATTATATTGTTGCAGTAGCATTAACATACAGGCAAAAATAGAATGTATACACAATATTTGGAAAAAAGTAACAAGAAACAAGAAAACTAACTAAGTAAAACTAAATATATCATTATATAATATGTATTATAACGTATAATACATATTATATAATACTGTAATAATAGAATAAAAATACAATATAACTAAATATATAGACAGTATTTACAAGCAAAATATAGCAAAATATTTGTGCAGTTTTGGATGATAAATAAATGTAAACTGTGGACTGTATGTGCAGTATTGCAGTAGTGCAGATAATATTTAAAATATTGGGGTTTGTGAGGTTGGTGGATTAACTGTTTAAGTTGCTGTTGTACAGTGTGATGGCTCATGGCAGGAATGATTTCCTTAAGCGGTCCTTGTGACAGCGGAGCTGGAGCAGTCTGTTCGAGAAGGAGCTGTCTGTCCACGAGGTGGTGAAGAGGATGTTCAGGGTTATCCATGATGGATACAGTCTGTCCAGTGTCCTCCTCTTCACCACCTCCTCAAAGGTGTCTAGTTGCCAACCAATGATGGAGCCGGCCTTCCACACACGTTGAATGCACACGTTGAATGATCTGAGCCTCCTCAGGAAATAGAGAACACAGTTATTTCTGAAAAACACCTTTTATCTAACGGTTTTATGTGTAATTTCATCACTCAGTGGTCAAGTCCATTTTGTTGATTTGTAATTAAACTATACCTTGTGCCAAAACACATTACTCATTTGTTCCTGCAGACGGCCCTAAATTACTCAGGCTTGTAAAAAAAAATCATTTTCAGTCAATATTTCATGTCAGATGATTCACGCCATTGATGAATGACTGCACAACAAATGGGATAATGCATAAAAAGCTGGCCATGATTGCAAAATCTGCTCCCTAAGGGGGCAGATACAAGAGAAGACATATCTGCTTTACGGCTGCTCTGCTTGCATAAGTGTTAGAAAAAATGGTGGGAAGTATTTAGCTCAGTTTAGAGCATTTACATAGAGCAGTCAAGTAATCTGGTTCTTGTCAGCTTCCTGCAGCAACCCAATTTCCTAAACATGATGCAAAGGAGAAACCTGGTTTCCTTCACTGGGTTAGGGGATTAAAAACAGTACAGCTACATGTCTGCTGCTCTGCCATGTTTACAATTCAGATCAAGTTACCAACTTGCCTTCACATATCACAAGGCGGGTTTCCTACACAGTGCTCATTTTTAATACACTAAAAGTAATTGCCAATTTTGGTTGAAAAATACAAATTGTTTTGGTGTGAGTTGCAGAGTTGTGGAGATATCAGCTGCAGAGACGTCTGCCTTATCTCTAATATAATGGAGCTGGATGGCACTCTGTTGTTCAACGCACCAAAAAGATCATCATCAAAAATCTAACATCTGCGTCTCTTTCCAGAAGTCATGGCACGGTTACCGAAGATATTCTAGATATTGTTGTGGACAATTATGGAACTGTTTTCTTTCTTACTGCATAGAGCAAGCATGCACACTCCCTCCATAAATTCAGCCAACATGAGATCGACCGTAGTGAACATAAGGCTCTTGGCTTTAACACTAAAGTGATGTTGGAGTATCATTTAAGTATAAATGGCCAGTTGGTCTGTTGTTTTGGAACTATTTATAGATTAATGGGCGTTGTGCAAGGCAGGTCTGTAATACATAATATATTAATCTTTGACCCAATAAATATAACCATAGATGAACACTTTGCCCTGAGTGAAATTAAAATAGTTCAGGTTTCATTGTACATGTATTTTGCATTTTGTACAGTGTGTGGATGTCATGATTTTGCAACAGCATCATGTAACCAATGTGGTTCATGATACTAAACTTGGTATTAGTATCAAAGTAAAAATTCTGGTATCATGACAACACACACACACACACACACACACACACACACACACACACACACACACACACACACACACACTGACCCTGTGTCTTCCAGTATGTCTGTTTAGACAGTATCCTTGGCTTGGACTGTGGGTTTTTAAGTGTGTCTGTGGCACACTGCCCAGCACTTTAAACTGGAACACACTCTGGACACATACACACACACACACACACATTTACACACAGCAACAGAAAACAGTCTCGGTTTCTTCTCGCACTGTCCCTCATTCATACCCGCACTCACACTTCGATGAACACACACTCTCTCGTTCCATATGGGGCATTGTGTGGCTGTTGTCAGAGAGGACAGGGCGTCAGGAGCAGAGCGGAAGCTGGAACAGAGCTTTAGCCGCCACTGAAACACATTTACATCAAATCAAATCCCTTCAAGTGGGATCGGCGCCTAGTGGAGGATGACAGATGGAGAGAGCCTCAGTTTAATGTTTGAGGAGAGCATGTTCGGGGTGCCATGGTGTCTCAGCAGGCCCAACAGTTGCTTATGAACTTGGGTTTAAATGTGGCTCATGGACATTGTCACTGCTGCAGCTCTCTTTTCAAAGACAGTACTGACCACAGAGTCAGAGGGCGAGTGAATCACATCCAGCCCCTTTCATGTGTGTCTGACAAAACAGTTTGTCACGTAGTGTTTCCATGACAGACTTTCACTGAGCCAAAGCGCCGCCAGATCGTCAACATACACTTAGGGCTTTATTTTCCTCAAGTAGAAATCAGCAGGCACGAACACAAAATGTTCGCAATTTTGGTGACCACAGACGTTGGCGTAAACCAGCTGCAGCTGGGCGCAACATGGAAGAGAGGCTGAATGCTTTATTAGCAGAACAAATGCAGAATCAGCAGGTGGAGCTTGGTTGAACAATCACAAAAGCTCCTCACATCCCCTTTAAAAACAGCAGCAGGTGAACTGGAGGAAACTGAAAAAGTCCATCTCCATGAAACCTACACCTGATGTTCCAAAATAAAAAATGCACGACTACCCTAAGATTAATATACATTGCCCCAAATATGCTGTCAGTGGCAGAATGAACAGGCAACTGATGTTTATTGGTGCAGCAGCTGCTGGAGTATCTGCATGGCTGGTTATACATATGCAAACATTGAAACTCTGCAGCTCTCTTTCTATGCATATTTGGAAACACCCATTTATGTCTTTACAGTCCAGTGAATATGAATGAGTGCAAAACACCTGTCCTTATTTACCCAGTGCAAAAAAAAATGAAAATTAAACAGCCTTTATATCTTTAAGCAGGCAATTGCAAAGTAGGTTTTGGGAGTTGGTGTTTAGAAAAATGCATCAGGTCAGTCATCATTAAGCCCCAGTGTTTACATGCATCAGTGCATTTTTATTTATTTTTAGCATTTATCTACGATCTCTTGCCGTTGTGTACCCCAGCAGCGTCTTGCCCATTGAGCTTTTGTTTTCACACCTCAGCAGCAGCTCCAAGCTTATATTTAATCATGGGTCAGGTCAGGTTTTATATTAACGGGTTGGGAATTGATTTAGAGATAATTGCAGGTAGCAGATGGGGGTTTTTTTGCCGAGGCGGATACAGGTTTGCAAACTGGAGCCAGGATACTGCTCAGGAGACAAAGACAGACAGCATCACATGTGTGGACTTGTTTTAAAATGTTTCACTCGTTCGTAGCGTATAGCAGCATAGGATGGATCATTCTGAGGTGTTACTCAGTATGTGGATATGCTTCCATGTGCATAAGCCACAACCACAAATATGGTTGGAAGTGGCAAAACAGAAAATATACTTTAATAATCCTCTTGACATGACAGTAAACATATTTTGACTCCGATGTTAGACTTTTGCTTGTGATCAAACTGTCCTGACAGATTAGGTGGAGCTTAGAAGGACTCATCCTGAGGACAGCTGCATTACCACACATGTTTTACTGTTAAACCTGGAATCTGGGAGTAAAAGCTTTCCAGTCTGATGTTTGGAAAAACACAAAGCATGATATGCTGTTAGATACTGTAATAGATAATTAATGAAATGTAAAATGTGAAAGCCTCCACATTAAGGTTGGAGATGGAGGTTGTGCCTCTGCCAGCTAAAGCCACAAAAATTGCCCTGCGTCTGCATTTGCAGTATGAGGTGGTCTGGGCAGGTTTTAACATAAATGCATTGCACCTCCCCACCTAATCAGCATAATCAGTCTCAGCATGCCTGTCCTGTCACCTTCACTCAGACATCTTTATTTGGTGTGAGGAAATTAGAAGACAGCCGCAGACCCTGGAGGGTCGTTGTGGACGTTTAGACTGCAGGCACAAGTGGCCCAAGTCTGATTTTTAGCTCATATGAGACTCAGATATGTTTTTCCAGAACAGTGTGAACAGCACGAATCACATGACATCTGATCTTCTCAGTTTTGATTTAGGCCACTTTCACATGTCATCCTAAATTGCATACAGGGATGCTGATGTCAGTCTGCTGGTCACTCCACCAGTTAGGTCCACACTGAACCATCTCAAGTGGATGGATGAGTGGAACTGTTGGTTCAGATGTTCATGTTCCCCTCGAGATGGACTGTGAAACCTTCAGTGATCCCTTCACTTCACCATCCTCAGGTCAAAATATCAGTGTATACAATACTGGGGTTTATTAGCATATATCTACAAGAAGACACCTTAGCTGTGCTTGTGTTTAGTGTTAATTAGCATCAGTTAGCATGCTAACATCTTAAGGTAAGTTTGTGAATCTGCAAAGTATGCAGTGCAGCAGAAGTGAGTCCTAAAATCCAGAAATGGGTTAGCATTGTCACTCTTCTGATTCCCTCATGTCGAAGTGGGTCTATGGGTCTAACACAAACCGCTGAAGTATTTAAGTCTTAATTCTCTCAAATATAACATTAAAAGGAATTTATTTGCAGTATTTTATAAACGATTGTGATTGTGAAACAGGTCATGCTGAACAATCGTTCCCCTGCAGTGGATTGAATGAGATTGTGGATTAAATAGAAGTGCTTACAGAATGTGCCTCAGCAATACTACCATCTGGTGATATTTATATATATTTCAAATGCAACCCTTTCTTTATACAGTACAAATGTACAAGATAGTCCTATTTGAGAAAAGCTCAGAGTTGAGTGCAGCTAAAGCTGAAAGCCTCAGTGGGACTGTGTCCCTGAGATTTCCTCTCATCTTGTCTGGTGCTGAGTGTTAGCAGAGTCACTAAGAGTCCAGGTCTTGTGGAGTAAAGTTGCAGATTAAACAGGATGTGAGTGTAGCCTGTGTCTGTGTAGCCTGACGTTGTGCACAGCTCTGAGTGAATGGCAAAGGTCAGAATAGGTGATGCTTGTGAGATATTTCTGCAACTCTTCAAATGTTCTCTGTAATTACAAGTGTTGTGTTCACTTCAGCCTCTGCATTATATGACACAAGCGCACATACACACACACACACACACACACACACACACACACACACACACACACGGGTTGATGGATGGGTGAATGTGTGTTTGGAGGGTATGTTGGGTATAGTTAGTTAGAGCTCAGATTGGCTATTGAATGGAGGGTGAGAAGTAAGGAAGAAGAGAAAGGAACAGATGCACAAGACGTGGGAGTGATGACGATGGCACTGATGAATACATGTTCAATGTCCAAGCAGTGATGTCGAGCAGGCAAACAGACAGCAAGTCTGTCATTAGACTTCAGTGACTGGAACACCGACAAGCATACTTCCAGCAAGGCAGTCATCATCAACTAAAACTAAGACAAGAGCAAGGTATTACAAAGGATGAACTGAAATACTCAACTCATTCTAAACAAAAGGAAACTTTTTACTGAATACTAATTGAAATGTGAATTTAATCAAAACAGATTCAAGAATCATATCCAAAATTTTCACCACATCACAACACCGCAGCAAAACTACAAATACCATATACAAAGTACATGCACAGAAATTAGTCAAATGGAAATTAAGGTAAAGATGCTGATGTAAATATTACAAGATCAATGAATCAATAAATATACACAATTATATTTACTCTTGCTGAGACACAGATACACACATTTATACGCAATCCACAGAGACTCTGTTGCACATGAGCACACTCTCACTCTGTATGTGTGTGTGTGTGTGTGTCCAGCAGAGTTCAGAGATCCCAAAGGTCACTGTAATGAGGAGGCCTCAGACTGCCCCTGTACTGAAGCTACCGTCTCCTCTGTCTCACATTAAACAACAGAAATAACTGTACCACTCTATACATGATAGAATGATGTGGCGGACATGTGATCTATGTGTGTGTGTGTATGTGTGTGTGTGAGACTGTGCTTAGTTCTGCTTTGATTGTACCTCAACTCACCCAACACTTTCAAAACTTACATCCATTTAAAAGGCGTATGAACTCCAAAACAAGCTGTCAGACGATCATCCTCAACATATTACTTTATAGCTGACATGTTAGCAAATGATTGCCTTCACATTCAGCAGACTTAAGCATTTATTTGGAGATAAGATCTTCTCCAGTGTCTGTGAAAAGAATCAGGCTCTGAGATGTTCACAAGCTGGTCGCTACTGTCAAATACACCCTGTGGGTTTGGTTTTATAGAAGTGAGGGGGCTACACTGAAGGCAGTGGTAATATCAATATTATTTTCTTCAGTTATATAAATTGATATCATCCAGCAATCTGGACCAATCTAGAAATACTTGTCACATGTTACACACACACCTTGGTGGCAGAGTTAAAAATGGTTTGAGACCGTGAAGCTGATGGCAGTTTCACAGAGGTGAGAAAGGGAGACTGGAGCAGAACAGAGAGAGAGGGGGAGAGGAGGAAGAGTTATGAAAGGAAGAGAGATTGCTAATTGAAAGAGACTGGATGGGGAAGGAGATTGAGAGGGAGGGAAAACAGAAATAGAGATGAAGATGGGGGAGGAGGATAGGAAAGTGACCAAAGGACAGAAAGATAGGAAGAATGAGAGATGGACAGCTGGTGTGAAGTGTCAAAGAGGCAGGATGGAGAAAAATACGGGGGGGGTTGAAGAAACAGGAAAGGAGGAAAGAAAGAAAACAAACATGATGTCAGTGGAGGACAAATGAAGAAGAATAAAACAAACACGTTCATGAGCACAGATGGAAGGAGAGATGAAGGACATGCGGAGTTGAAAACAGTGTAGAGAGATGAGTGCAGATAGAGGTCAGATAGAAAGAGACTGTGACAGTGATTATGATGATGATGATGATAATGGAGGGATGCTAATGGCTGAGAGAAAGACTGGCTGACTGGATGAGGTCAAGTAGGTGCAGAGTTGGTATGCTGGGATGCAGAGAGTGATAGACAGGAGCAAAGTGGCCATGATAAGGAGAGTAAATGAATAGTAAAGGAAATGACAGGTCTGGTTGAAGTCGACAGCAGTGACTCAGTTCACATCATTACAATCTGCTGTTATGTCACTGCTCCAGTGGAAGACTAGCGTTAGCTCGAGCAGCACCATGAGACCGTCATTGTTTGGACATTTGGTGCTTATGGTTTAGCTTCTTTTAAGTTTGCGATTGATCATGTGGTTACCTGTAAATGATTCAGGCTATACGTCGCTTATACACATTGGGAGGTTGCTTTCTTAACAATTCACAATCAACAAATGGATTGAAGTAGTAGTTTAGCTTTTGAATGTAAGCCGAAATCACATTATCACCTACTATCACACAGGCCTGTGGCTGTTTGGTCCAGCTTGCACACCGCAAATGAACCACACCTGAGTCTGCATGGAAGCACTGAAGAGGAGGGTCTCGGTCCAGTTGATTGGTCAGATTTTGACTGACAGCAAACTGCAGTGATTGGGCAAAAACACAGAAGCAGTAAAAGCATTGGTATTGTAGATGTAAAATTTCAAGTCAGCAGGAAAGCTTTAATCAAAGCATAAAAAGTTAAGGATGTCTCATGTCCACAGAAATAATGCTGCTGTATATGAAGGGACTTTGGTACAAATGGAGGACAAGACAGGGAAAGAGAAAGAGGGCATGAAAAGAACATGGAAAATCAAGGAGGAGAGTAGGTGCATAATAAGAAAAGACCTTTACCATTCTTTAATGATCATAACAAAGCCTACATCTTTTAGGCCTGGACTAATTAATCAAGCCTTTTTTATGCTTGGAGTTGTAATGTCGTAACATCCTGTAAAAGTAACATTTCATCATTAAGCGTCATTGTGAAATCACCTCCCTGTGCAACGGAGAAGTCTTTGTTGACACTATTCACTTTCTGAACTTTCTAAGTGGTTGTGGGTTTACCCAGCATCTCCAGGAAATGAAATATAATGAGGCTACACTGGTTGATTCCCAGGTGTGAGCGTGTCAAGATGGGTGAGTTTTAATCAGGCTGCTCAAATAGTCTATGCGTACTCTGTCAAAGCTCCAAATTCGTGCAGCGTGTTATTATCTCGTCCTGATTGCATGGCATGCTATGAGTTTCAGGGGGCTGCGGCAACTCAAACAGATCATGCCTGCAGTTATTGCAGTTTCAGCCTGAGTGCTGTGCAATCTAATTATAATGTCTGGATAAAATTACAATAAGGGAATAACAACATTCACCCTGACAGTATACTGTTTCATTTGTTTAAAAGAAACGTAATTCTTCAGGGGACGAGAAGTGATGATATATTGGTGCAGTCATGGAATTAGCCAGGTGTAGTGTTGCAGAGACTATTTGATTTCAGTGTGATTTAGTTGGATAGATGCTAAGCTGTGTCCACTCTGTTATATTTCATTTTGCTGACTATTCTGAGGCCACAGTAATACAAATATCTCATTTATAGAACCGCATGATACCACATATACCACATGAAATATTTAAAGCAGTAGAAGGTTTAATGTCTCCAATGGAATTCAGTTCGAGGGTGTTATTTGATACATCTGCATACAGTATTAAAAAAAAACATTCTGTCATGTTGCTGTTTAGTACAGTTCAAGTGTGCTGTGGTGGAACTCTTACGACGCCACCAAACATTAGGAGTACAAAGGTCATTACTGTGAGTGAGAATGAGCATGTAGGAGGTAAGTGCTCGGAAAAGAAATCAATAAGAGCAAAGAGGAAAGCAGATGGGGGTCAACAGCTGGATTCAGACACATGAATCCAGCTGATGTGGTAATGGCGGCGGAATCAGATCACTGCAGCTGGTTTATTCATAGCCAAGTGGGCAGCAGGATTTTCCATAAACAGAATGACACATCTTATTAAACAAAAGAAATAGAATGGCAAAAATAAGAAAAAAAAAACATCTTGTGACACTCATATATGCAGTTAGAAGATTAAGTCCCACTTACATCATCTCATTGAATAATTACTGTCCTTGTCTATAACAATAATGTCATAATAGGAACCGTATGGCTAAAAGTTTGTTTATATCAGGTGATGAATGTATGAACTAGCCTGATGTGAACCAGAGCAGGCGGCTTACTGACAGGCCTGTTGGGATCATTTGACCCAAACAGCTTTGGGTTGTAAGGCAGCAACTCCTCCTCAGTAACGTCAGTTCCCAGGAGCAGATTTATCTGCCTCTGTGTCAGGAGAGAGCTCAGTGCAGACCCACCGTCTGCGCCCCTGAAGGAACCAGAGCCAGATCACTGCTGCATGACAGCAGCCTGAAAGCCACAGTCCAGCCGGCTTTGTTTTCAGGTCTTGAAGGTGAGCCCACGTTGCACTTTGATGGCACTGAAACAAACTTTGAACGCATTAGTAGCCTGGCATCGCAGCCATCCCTCAATCCAGCTGTTCAGCCCTCTGGCTCTCTAGCTTGTGATAGCATAGCATCCTATTTGAGCTGACAGGTTAGACTGAACAGAACACTGGATTCATTTCGATATCTCCAGGACAAGATGCAGCCGTATAGTCGTGATTATGTGGTGTTTTTTTTCCCAATCCCTAATATATTTTAAACTGATTAGTGACGTCTTTAAACATATATGTCAATTGCAGATGGTTGCATCGTTATTAGTATTGTTTTATTCTGGGGTGGATCCTCATGCCCTCTGCTCTCACTGTGCCCTGGCAGAATTTCAACTTGCATGGTGCACCTGCAAACTGCAGCAGCTGAATGGTGTGTTTCTGCTTCTGTACTGACTCAGCCTTTGGATTTGGACACGTTCTAAATGATGCCTTTGTGAAGGCTTTTGACCTGCAGATTCAATGGACCAGAGGGAGCTGAACATGTTCTCGTTCTTTCCTCTCTGCCCTTAATCTTTGTCTCTTCTCCTGTAACCTCTGACCTTGTCTTTCCTTTTCATCCTCTATCCCTGTTAACCCTCCCTCCTCCAGGTGATTTGCTTATTGCTCTTCTGCAATATGTACTAGTTGTACGCCATGCTATAGTGCACTGTACTCTCTGACTGTTTACCAAGTGGCATGGTTTCAAATGTATTGTAGAGCCTGACCGTCTCTCTGTGATGGTTTTGTGTATTTAGAGTCACTCTGAAGGCCGTGCTCCTCCTCAGGCCTCTAATACTAACTTCCTGCTTCACCCCTGTTGTTTTCCCTCCAGGCGGATGCTAAGATGGTGTGTGACGTGGTCAGTCGTATGGAGGATACAGAGCCTTACTCCGCCGAGCTGCTCTCCGCCATGATGCGTCTGTGGTCCGACTCAGGCATCCAGGAGTGTTTCAGCCGCGCCCGAGAGTACCAGCTCAACGATTCAGCGCAGTAGTACGTACAGGACATGCTGTCGTTTGTTTGTGTGTGTGTGGTAGGCGTGGGCGATTAATCAAACAGTTACTGAAATCAGATTGACTATCCAGCTGCCTTCAGTATTCCAACCTCTTCAGTATATATGATAAATTTGTCCCTTCAGAAAGGCGGAAAATGCAAGAACAAAGTTAACTGGAGTCAGAGTTTGTTTATGGGATCACGTCCTATGTCATGGCAATTATGTCATTGTGAGTCATGAGCACACATTTCAGTCAACAAAATACAGAGCAAAAACAAAGCTAAATGTAAATACTGTTGGGAAACAGCAGAGTGGAACAGCTCAGTGTGTGTGTTCAGTTACAGCTTGTCACAAAATAAATGCTGCTGCTCCTCGAGAGCTAATCAGAGTTGGCTTAGAAAATGGATAAACTGAGTTTGTGCACATTTTTTACTATCCATGTGTTGGCTGTGGGCATGTGTAGGTGTGTGTTTGTAGTAAGCAATTAGACAAAACAGGGCGTGTGTGTTCTCAATTTGATGGCTTTTGTTTAGCACCTCCAGAAGAACCATGTCACTGACTCAGCACAGTAGTAAGAGCGTGTGTGTGTTCATATTCCACCTGCCCAGCTGAAGTCCAGATCAATACATCATTCATTAGCCCCCTTCATCCACCCACTATAAAAACACACACACACCCCTTTATTTACAATCTTCTCCATGCGAAATGCGATCATACACTAGCTGTTACGACACACAGTCAATCACCATTGCGAGTAGCAGGCCTGATTTACGCTGAGTGCTGAGGGTGTGGGGGGTTAATTGTGCACCATACATCCAATGCAAATTACACAGTGACATGAAGAGAAATTGAATCAGAGTGACAGATGGAGCCATAAATCTATGTCGCTGTGCGCACTACATCCACTACACGAACACCACTCACGCTAATAGGCTCTAACCACAGATGTATGCACTGGCCATTTGATAGCATGAATTCATATTAAACACCATTCTTGGCTGTCATATGACAACTGTATTTTAATGTATTTTAATCTGAAAATACTATCAAATTATGCTTACATTAGTGAGTCGTGCCATGATATTCATCCAGGAAAAGTCCCACAAAAGCTTGGCTGCCTTTGGATTTCTATGTCCCTGGCATTGTGTTTCAGTTGGGTCATTTTAAGATGCTAAAGTGTACTGACATCAACGACAGCAGGATGTGTCAGAAAGAGGAACGACTGCACACCAACTCCAGTCCGCAGATTTTATTCATACCACAGTCAGCGGCAGTAATTGCTTCTGACTGGCTGGCAGGTGGTTGGTAAAATCATGTGTTGGGACACGTCAAACATTGTTCAGGTCAACAGTTCAACCATCATTCTGAATGAGTGGGTAACCATAGCAACCCTGCTTCTGCTTCCTGTTCCGTTGCATCTGGTGCAACAAACCTCAAACTAGAGTTAAAGACATTTACCGTTAGAAGAGATCCTCACCAGAAACAGCTTTTTCTTTGGTAAGTGACTATGTTATAAGCACGGTAAGACACTCCAAGATGACCCTGCAGAGAAAGTCTCCACCTCATATATTAGTATTGTGAGAGGTTAGCTCATTACTGCGTGTACTATTTCTTATTTAGAGGCAATGGAAAAAAACAGTTACATCCCACACATTAGACCCACATCTAGAGATGAGATCAAATGCACCATATGTACGGGAATCTACTAGTTGAAATAAGCATTGAGAAGCAAAGGTCTGCAGGCATAGAGACAGCATAAAACAGAATAAGTAACAGGAGGTAGAGAAGACTGAAGAGCACAGAGAACATGAGAAAAGACAGAACGAGAAAGGCCAAGGAAGACAGAGAGAGATAAGAGAGGGAAAGTTTAAGGTGGGGAATTCAAACAGAGGCTTAGACAAAGAAAACACATCAAAATGATTGAATTATGCACACCGCAAGACAAATGAGACCGAAATGGCGAGGAAAAGCAGCCAGTCAGTGAGCCAGAAACAATGAGAGAGCAAGAAAAGATGGAGAGAGAGAGAGAATCCGCACTTTGTTACTTCTCATCATGGCAGACATCTTGGAAGGGGAGCAAACATACCAACATCTACATGCGGTCAATTAACTCAAACAACATCCGCCCTGTGTGTGAGCGTGCGTGTGTGTGCGCATGTCCGTTTGTGTATCTGTCTTAAATGTCACATTAAAGATTGATGCACACTTCCTATTATGTTGTGGCCTGTGGAGCAGAACAGGCCAACCAGCCAATGAACTGATAGGACAGATATCACATGGTCAGACCACTCTCAGTTTGACTGTGTGAGTGAGTGAGTGTGTGTGTGTGTGTGTGTGTGTGTGTGTGTGTGTGTGTGTGTGTGTGTGTGTGTGTGTGTGTGTGTGTGTGTGTGTGCGCGTCTCTCAGCAGAAGAAAGTATGTGATATTTCTCCATAGTAAAGATATTTTGTGAGATTCAGCTTTGAAAAGCTCTGCGGTTGTCAGGTATTAGAGTAAAGTATTTAGTAAAGAAGGTCATGGTACAAATACAGTGTTAGTGTGAGTGTGTGCGCAACCACACATGCATGTAATGTGTGTTTATATTACATAGAGAGCAGAAAGCTCTATTCTGAGAGGAGCAAGTGCTGCCTGAAGCCACCTCGCTCTGTGTGTGTGTGTGTGTGTGTGTGTGTGTGTGTGTGTGTGTGTGTGTGTGTGTGTGTGTGTGTGTGTGTGTGTGTGTGTGTGCAGATGCTCTGCATGTGCTGACCTATTTACCACAATACATGTACACTTCATGATTTACATCACCTGTCTTTGTGACAGCGGTATGCATGTACGCACTTTCAGAAAACTAACACAGTCACATTCTCTGTACACACACATATGCAATGACATTCAGATGCCAGGTGATGTAGTTTAATGGACCCTGGGCCTGAGCATTGCTTTGGTGCTTTGATTCCTGACCCTGAAACACTGCAGTATCTAACAGATCAAGTGCACAGTCACAGTCAAGGCAGTGAGTCCGACTTGTGCTTGTTTAGAACTAATTGAAGTTAAATGTCAGACGAAATGGCTTCGTCCTCCGTTCTTTACTACAGATATTGATTCAGTGTCTTGCATTGCATTTGATTATTTAACAGCATTGAACTCTGTGCAGGGTAACAATGTAAAGCTGCTTCAGCCGTATTGATTTTGATGAATAAATATAGCTCCTCCTGGTGCTGGTGGGTTCTGCTATTGCTCCATCGCTGGCTGTCTTCTATCTTCCATCTTGTGTTGACAACAACGGTTGAAAGGCCAGCATGCTTCTCTTCATGAAAGGCAAAAATACAAAATAGTCTGCGATCTGGCCTGTGTTGATGTAAGACGTGCCTTGAAGCATCTACAGTGCCAGTGTGTGAACCTCTGGTTTATCTTCTTCTCTGGGCTAAATAATGACAGGGCTTTTTCCTCTATCGATTCAGAGCCCTTTTATGTCGTGGCCAGGTTGTATCATGTTGCATCATGTTCCTGCAGCGTCTCCAGAAGTCACAAGTGCCGGATGAAATCTTTTCAAGTCTCTGTATTACATGTTCTCTGTTTGGCGGAAGAACTCTCTCGTTCTCTTTGCCCTGTGGCTCTGTTTAATGACTTTAATTTCTGTAGTGAACCACATGCAGTGTTAATGGCTAATGTTAGGGTATTGAACTTGAGTTAATACAGCAAGTGATCAATATCACTGTGCTATAATTTGGCACCGGCTCGCCTGCGTACTTACCCACTTATCTGCATCTCTCTCCCTTTGTGTTGGTCTTTAGACGTTTTAGTCTCCTTGGTTTCCTGTTCTTGTGCATTCTACAGTTTCCCCCAAAATGCATAAAAGACCACCACACCCTTTTCTTTAGCCTCTGTTTTATTAATGCAGGTGCCTCAGTTGATGTTACTGGTTAATGCTGTGACTCTTCGTGCGTGTGTGTGTGAGATGCTGAATATCACAGCTTGTAAGACGAACTCTGTTGTTTTCTTCACTTCTCTTTCGTCTCTTTTGTGCCTAACACTGTTTTTCGGTGATAATCCATAATGTGATCTTTAATATAGATATGTGTGTTAATCGACTGAGTGCTCAATGAGGAAAAGGGCTAATCCAGTGGTGGTCTACATACTGTATGCTGTCTAAAAACCAGGCTACACATGCAAGTCATTAGCCTGCCCAGGCATGATTTAATGTCATTTACATTGCTCTGTGTGTGTGTGTGTGTGTGTGTGTGTGTGTGTGTGTGTGTGTGTGTGTGTGTGTGTGTGTGTGTGTGTCTGTGTGTGTGTGTGTGTGTGTCTGTGTGTGTGTGTGTGTGTGTCTGTGTGTGTGTGTGTGTGTGTGTGTGAGTGAAACACCCTCAGGGGACAACAGTACTATATGCATTTGTGTTGCACTGTACATTCATGCCAAAAGTATTTTTCCAAAAAGTGACTGCAGGGTGGAAACAGTGAACAGGAGGAGCAGGCAGCTTCTATTCAGAGACAGTTTGACCTCCCACGGTGCCAAAAGTCATCAAAGTCACAATGATAATGACAGCTTTGACCTTTCTTACCCAGTAGAAATATGAAAGCATAGCCGACTAGTTTGTTGTTTTTTGTGTTTGTTTATCGGGTGTTCAGCATTTTGTCACAGCTAGTAGAGTCTGACAGGACAGAGAAAAAGTCAGCAGGAGCAGACGTTAATGAAGAGATGCTTTAGTGGTCAAACAGAGGGACAAGATTCAGTGACTTCAAGCAAACAGCTTGAGAGAGTACTAACCATGCCTTTGATGATGCCATTCTTGTTATTATCAGTTAGTCTGGTGATTGTCTTCCTGAAAATCAATTGTTTAGTCTATAAAACGTCACAAAGTCATGAAAAATGTCAACTATGATTTCCCAGAGCCCAACACTGACATGTTCAAATGTTGTTTTAATGAACTAATTTCCTGTCAGCTGACTTATCAACTTGTCACTTCAGCTCTATCACCTTGTGCATTCCATGAGTGATTGACTCAGCTGCTCTCTGCTCTTCTTTCCCAGCCTTGGTCATTCCCCTCTCTCACTCGTTTATGTCTCATCTGTCATCTTTGGACCAGTGAGTTAAAGTTATATCCTTTATTAATCCCCATAGGGAAATTCATTCTCTACATTGAACCCATCTTGAGTATTAGAGCACTGGGCAGCCACAGTGATCTTTAAACCTTGGACGTTGGTCTGAAAATGCTGTGTATTTGGCAATGACTTGCATCTGCACCACATGTGAAGGAAATGTTGAGAGCTGGTTAACTCATGGCTGGAAAAGGCTCAGGAGAGCTGGACGTCTTCCACAGAAGCATTTATTGAAGCTCGATGGAGGAGAATGGAGATAAACAGTGCAAGACAGTCACTCTGTGTGTTGCCATCCGACTCTGACGGATACCTCCTCGCGGGAAAATGTATTTAACCCTTTACTGGGCCGAGTTTCAAGTTCTATCCTCACTGAAACATAAAAGCTGAAGTGGCTAAAAATGGTGAAACGGTTCTTTTGCTTGTCAGAAGGCAAACATGCATTTCAGTTGTGATTTTCGTGACTGTTGTGTTAGAATAGGTTTGATTGAGCAGCCGTTCTTATGTTTCAAGCATCGTACTGTAAAAAGAATCAGCTTTCGGCGGCCTCTGTGAGCAAGTGTTTGACGATCATATAATCTTAGCAGAGCCCTTTTATTTTCAACATTGATAAATGCTTTAACACTAAATCGCTGTGATACAGTTAAAACAGTCATTAAGAGCATTGAAGGTCCCACTGATGACTTTGCCTCACTGTGGTCGAAAAAAGTCCTTTTCTCCTCTCATGTTCTTTGTATACCCCCTCAGCTCTTCCTATTTCCACCCTTCCCAAACTCCAAGGTCCAACCCATACTGCATTCTGTGTAATCAGTTGTTCTTTCACTGAATGTGTGTGTGTGCTGTGTGTGTGTGTTGCCATCAGCCCAGTATCTCCTCCCTCTCTAGCCTTTATCTTTTTCTCTCTTGGAAGTAACTCAGCATCCATTTAAAAGCTTTGAAACCACACTTTCACCAGTCTATAAATAAAACTTTACACCATTACGCTAAAGGGATTCATGGTGTGGGCATATGCTCTGCTCCTCTCTCCTGCTCTTCTGTGTTTATGCATGACTATCTGTCAGCCCATGTCTGTTGGCTTAGAATACCAGTAATGTTTGAGTGGTTGTTGTGTGGAAAAATAATTAGCATTGCTGAGACCTCACTCTGCACTTGGCTCGAGAAGCGAAGCTGTCTTTCAGAGGGGAATATGTAAGGGATGATACCCCTCAAGGTGGGCATTACACAATTGTGTAGAAAAAAAAGTCCACAGAGGCAAAGAATATGGCATTAAAAGAACATAAAGGATATCTGCCAGCCAATCAGAATAAGAGATTCTCAGGGGCCACAGTGTGAAAGTGAATATGTGATTGAATCACAGCTCTTCTTCACTGTCTCTCCTGTTCTTTGTTTGATGGTAGGGTGGATTAATACTGTATGTAGGTAGAGTGATCATCCCTCAGCCAGAGAACTGCCCTGCAAGGGCTGTGAAATGAATCTCTGAACTGCACTATTCCAGGTTATTTGATTTATATTTCTACATTAAAAAATAAAGGTCCACTTCCAGGGATATTCCATTACATAACTCAACAGAGTCATCACGCCCACCCGCTTCCCTTTCTCATTTCTTACCAAATGGCTACTCAACGTGCTAACTTAGTTTCCATATGTATTTTAGCCGCGGTTGACAGCCTTATTTAATAAATGAAAAATTTGTCAGCTCCTGCCAAGCTCTCTCTTTTCTCATGGCAGATATGCAGTTAATAATGGTAAGCTGGCTGATTTACCACTCAGAATTCTATTTGAAACAGCGAGTCCTTGGCAGATTAACAAAAAAATTAGCTAATTAAGCTAATGTTAGCTCAAAGAGTCTGCTGAAAATGCTGTTTCTGGCTGACTTTCTTGTTTCTAGTGGATTTGTTGTTGACGGCTAAAGACATGATATCGAGGTAATAGGCTGAGCCTTGAGTGGCATTTTCTATGGTGAAGACATCGTTATATAGAGATATTGAAACGTCATCGCTCTTGTATGGCAGTGCAGAGCTTATAAGTCCATATGAAGAAATGTACCAGTGAAGATCAGACTGTTACTTTTTTCTAACGTAACGCTGTTTAGCTGCTTGGCTTTCATACCTGTTTCAGTTTTCAAAAAGTAGGATTTTAGGAGTAGAACAAACCAATGAATTTGGCAACTGCTCCGCCATCATTGGCTGAGGTTGCTGGAGTGAAAGAGGAGCTGGAAGTTACTGTTAGCCTAGACTCTAGTAGCATCCAGGACCAGCTTCCACGCATCGGGGAACTTCTGCACAGCAAATGTGAGAACCTGTAGCCTTACACGCTCGTGACTTGAGGATATGCTCCTTTGCCTTTTAACTCTGTAGGTTGTACACTAGTTAGCTGGACATGCTAACGTTTGTAGCTTATGTTAGAGCAGAGAATCCATTACCTGCACTTACGCTCTCGAGTTTTTGGTTTTCAACAGTCTAACAAACGATCCTCTAAACTCGTTAAATGCAGAGCATCTCTCTCACTACTGTCCCATGTACAAAACTGCCAGATGAGGACAAATCCAAAGCTCGACCGTGCCTACTTTTGATAGCTGACATAGAAGTAGATTGTTGCTGATTTACAGTGTGTGTCTTCGTTGTGTGTTTCTGTGTGCAGCTACCTAGACAGCCTAGATCGGATTGGTGCGGCGGACTACCAGCCCACAGAGCAGGACATCCTGAGGACCCGAGTGAAGACCACAGGCATTGTCGAGACACACTTTACCTTCAAAAACCTCCACTTCAGGTCAGTATATACACGTGACAGCGACATTAACCTCTCATTAGTCCTTAACTGTCACCAGCATTGCTTCTCTGTCCATGCATACAGTAGGAAGTCCAGTCGGTAATTAATAAGATTAAATGCTTTAAACAAGTGTCTATATTTATGATTGTCTGCCTTTTTAATGAGACCTGATTCAATTAGAGGAGCTGTGGGAATGGTGACAAAGAGGAGGGGCAGGAGGAAAGGAAAGAGAAAAGAGAGAAAAGAGGGGAGGAGTCTTTCTCTGGCCTCTAATTCATTTAATTTTCTATTTCTGCCCATCTTGTGTGCATGTGCATACACACACACACACACACACACACACACACAAACGTATTAACGGGCACACGGAGCAGAGAGATTGTTTTTCTGGGTGGATGCACCGTCACACTTCAGCTATGACTTTCTGTCTCAATCTTTCTCTCCCTCACACACACAGGCCATATGTATTGTGTGTTCGGATACATAGACACACACACTCAATTTAAACATGCAGAGAAATGTTGGTACTGCTGAATGGTGCTTTTCACTGTGTCTCTTGCGGTTGAGTAGGTGGTGTGCTGGGTGTGTTTTGCTGAGAAGCTCTAAATATTGTCAGATCAATTGCTATTATGGGCAGTCAGGCAGTGTGTGGGAGTGTGCAGTGTTCCTGCACTGGGTGTAACCCATCAGCCTACCTACCATTATACCCATCACATGTGGCGCTGGATTCACTCCTCTCTGCTAGTGTAATTTTCAAGTGCATTTTAAAAGCCACAAAAATACAACTTATACATTAGAAAGTGGCCATTCGAAGCGTATGATGTCAAAGGTTCAGTCTCAGATATACAGTTTATGAACTGTTTATTTCTTGATAAAGTAGTGTACCTGTTTTTTCGCTTGACTATTTCAGCTCTACCGTATTCCTCAGAGGGTCTCAGGTCTTGGTCTAGAGTCCAGTTAATTATTACAGATGCAGAGGAGAGGCAGGAGAATCATTGTCGGTGTCAGAAACGGGGGAGTGTTTTCTGATTGGTTGGTTTTTGGAGCGTACCAGCAGCCAAGCTTTGAGTGTTTCTTCCTAAATTTCTGACTCTGTCAGAATTCTGCTGCAGGCTGTCTTTGATCACCAAATCTCCAAATCTGCTGTCAGCGGACGTGTCTCACAGTGCGATCTAGGACCACTCTTTTCAGTTACTACCCAAGACTTCCTCTCCTGATTATCAGCTCTCATCTCAGAAAGCTAAAAAAAAATCACAAATGGGCAGTACAGTCCGTACATTACTCATACCCAGTGAGACCACACCACATCCAGAGGATAGAATTACAATAAGATGAACACTGCCAGACTTTATGAGATCCCATGTCTGTCTCACATACTTTAGAGAGACTGACTGAGCATTTTGAACCCCGTAAAAGAAAACAATAGTGTGGCAAGGAGACTTTCCAGGTGCACACATTGGGGTGTTGAAACGATAAGCTGGATAATAAAACCTGAAATTGACAATATCAGATTGTTTCAGGGAAGAGAGCCACTTTATGGACTGGGAAGAGGGCCAGAGCTGTCGCATCTGAACGCAGTGTGCCACTGCTGGAAGAAAGAGCCAGCAGGAAAAAACAGAAACAGGCCCAGTTTATGAATGGACCTACAAACTGACCACAAGGAGCTGCCAGGCTTAAGAAGCCACTGTCTTTTCCTCAGCTGTGTATACTATATGTATACACAGCTGAGTTCACAATCTGAGGTTAAACATTTCATTGGTTCAGATTTGACTTGTCTCATCAGGTTTATATGTGTGTTTGTTCACGTCTGTCTATGTCCATCAGGCTGTTCGATGTGGGTGGTCAGAGGTCGGAGAGGAAGAAGTGGATCCATTGTTTTGAGGATGTCACAGCCATCATTTTCTGTGTGGCGCTCAGCGGCTATGACCAGGTGCTGCATGAGGACGAGACCACGGTAAGGACAGCTGTTCACGTGTTTGTCCTCTCTCGACCTGTCTCTCCGTCCCTCTCTCACTGATGCCTTTTCTCTGTCACTTTGTGGCTTTCTGGCACATTTCTAAATATTGGAACACACCTCTTAAAGGAGATTTTATCAACTAGCATCAGTAATGCTATTTTATATATTCAGGATGTGGGAACATGGTAATAATCCCCTGATACAGGCTGTCTAACAGCTAGTGTGAAGACAGAGTATCCACTTGTTCTATATGTAGAAACGATGTGTAAGCTGACATTAAACACATGATCTGTGAGAAAGCTCGAGACAGGGAGGGATAAATGTCTGGTGCTCTTTGACGAGCTGCTAAATAAATTAAGCCATGAAAGTCTTAAAATGTGCATATTTACATGTTATATATAATCTGTTCAAATGTCTTTTCAAATATGCGATGTCCTTTAATAACGCTGAAGCGTCAGCAGTGGCCTGCCTCGCTTCATGCTTTCCCTACAGTCAGAACATAGTGTGAATTTCTATGGTGTTCTCTGGATCTCCTTCTAGTAAACCGTCATTGTGTTTCTCTGAACTCTGATGTCATAGCAGAACATGTAAATACATCAACAGAATACCACTGAGGGCCACATTCAGAACACTTGCTGGACGTGTTTGTTTAACAAAACACTGAATCCAGCAATGCTCTGTCTCCAGTGAACGCACTGTTTGGATGGTTTCGGTGCTTTTCCTCTATGTAAATCATTCCTCCTTGCATCGACGCTGCAAAACAAGCTGCATTTTGATCACAACAAATGTTTTGAATCATGGGAAGGACGTGCAGTATCTTATGTGTATGAGGCTGCTCTCAGGGCAGACTGTGTTGACTGCAGCGACGTGCAGTAGGTGTAGACGTCATCCATGAAGTACTTTGCAGGAAATTCAGAGTGGAATTCTTTCAATAAATGTATATAATATAATATAAAGAATGTCTGCTGGGTGAGCACAGAACATTGTTGGTACATAAAAACCTCATACACCACAAATTTTTACAATTTCCACATTTTTTCCACATTGAAAAGCTGGCTTTGTGTGTGTGTCTTAAGAGCTCTGCAGTGATAAAACTGCCCAAAAAAAATAAAAAATACTATACACCTATTACATGTGGGGTGAAAATACAGCTCCTGGAATAGTGTGACTCGATCACAATGGAGCAGCTCTGTGCTTCCTCAACAAAAAGCCACAACCAGCCATGTGGCTGTAAAGCTGATACCGTGTAACCTAAAACAAATAAGCTGATTTGAATGCACCGTGCTCACTGCTATTTATAAGCCTGAAGTGTATCCTCTGAGAATTCCAAGCTGGGAAATTGTGTGCAGTAGCTGCTCTATTTATGCAGATGTCGTCAAGCCTCCCCCTGAGCTGGGAGCTGCAGAAGAACGTCAGATGAGGAGAGGAAATATCCATCATAAAACACGCTCGCACGCAGCTTCTCGTATGTGCGCTGCATATCTCAGTCTGTTTAATTGGTGCGTGGCGTTTTTGTGCTCACATGTAGGCAATGTAAGGTTGTTGTGATAGTGTGAGCACAGCTGCTGCCATTGTTGATGGCAGAAAATGTCCCCGCTACAATACGTACAATAGTAAACAGAATTTCCATCCCTCAGAGTTAAAGAACAATGGCTTATATCTAGACTCTGTAAGTCCATTGTAAAAGATACCAGTTTTTCATCTGACAGAACCTCGGCAGATCTGACTGTAGAGCAGTGATAAGATATTTTTTAATAAAGGGGCTGTTTGATACGGCCGCCGCTATTACCTTTCCACCAACACAGCCACAGCTAAGATGCCAGTTCCAATAGATGAATGCAAGGTAATATGTGGAAAAATGAGTCCACCAAAAAAGAAAATGAAGCATCCCAGATTTCTATCTGTTCAGACAACATTAATAGCAAATCTGCTAATTTTTTATCTGTGAGACGGCGTTCTGATCAGCATTATGTGTTATCATCAGAGAGAAAACATGAGTGTGGGAGTTCTAATTACCAGGCAAATAACCCAATGTTTTTTTGCAAGCACCCACATCCTCCATCAGTTCTGCTACCAGACACACTAGCAGGCATGTGATTCAGAAATTACAAGTACAGTGCACAGTAAAAATATTCTACAATCAGAAAGCGAAAGATGACGCCCCCTCCGCTGTGATGGGAGTGATAAAATAATACATATCCCTTTTGGGCAGTTCATTAAAATCACTGACACACCATGAATTTAATTATACTCTATTTCCACCTTTTTCCCCCATACAGTAATACTAATCCTGTTTTGAATTCTCAGTATGCCAGTCTCTTATGAAGTAAGATGACGCATATGCCCTCATATATATAGAACAATGTTTCAAGCTCTTAATAGTGACTTCCAGTATGTCAAGACATGTGACATAGTTGGCATGGGTGAGTTGGAAGAGGTCACATATGTTTTGTCATAGATGGTCACATTTACATTTCTATTTAAATTTTGGCATCAAGTAAAACAAAGCAGGTTTTCTTTAAAAACAACAAATTGTTGATGACAGTACCATAACTGTAAAGAATAGACGTTTCCTTCACAGTTCAGTCATTTCATTTTCTCTGCAGGAAGTTCAACTTTAGACTTCTAAAGACCTTTTTAATACCACATAGAATGTCATTTAATAGCTGTTTTATGATCATACGGTCCAAAGTATAAAAGCATGATGGAAAGCCAGTCGGGACAGTATTGCTTAGAAATATTCATGATTATATCACATTTTTTCATTACTTCCCAGCAGTATATTACACTAATTCCCACTGATTTGATTATTATAACTGATGCATCCTGGACCCGGATGACTGGCATAAAATGGAAGGATGGATTAATGATTAATGATGGAAAAATGATTCATTGATTTAACTTCATTAAATTTTTTGGCAGAATCGGCACTCGCTCATGATGAGTTGATCGGCCTCCGAGCTACTGAAGCTAGCAGGAGTGACAGTGGTGAAAGTGAATGAAATACCTTATTAATGGGGAACTGTTTTGTTTTTGAGTGTTTTTGTTCTGTGGAGAGGACCATAGAGCAGTAACAGACCACCCCTCTCATGCTAAAGGTTCTGACGGTGTGAATCTATATAAACATCATGTGCTGTATGGCCACAAACACACACGCATGCAGTGCAACACTTACGACTTTTGCTTTGTAATTCCCTTCATTCTATAGAAGAAGTGCTTGCGTTGTGTGTTTTTCTCTGCCTCTCCTTGTCTTGTTTCTATGAAAACACACGCACACACACACACACACACAGTCTGTACTCTGAAATGACTGCTCCTGGTGAACAGTGTGTGGATTAAGTCCTGTCCTCCTGCCTCTAAACACTTTCTTTGCAGCACTAGGGGTGTGTATGTGTCTATATGTGTGTGTTTGGGGCGTGGGGTCAGGGGGGTCATATAAAGGAAGTGGGACGTAGCTGGGTGGGCGGGTCCCTTGCATTTCCTGTTCCTGCTCTAAGCTCCACCCTGCAGCATCTCTGGCTCCTTCCGCTCCTCCTGTCGCTCTCGCCATCGACTGTCCTCTCTAACCAATCAGCAGTCAGATCTTCTACAGATGCCCCACCCACAGACAGGTATGAAACCTCCTGATAGGTTGACACACTCACCATGAGTTGAAAGCAGTGGCTCTTTCTGTTTGTGAACCAAGAACTGAATTGTCAGTGTGCGTCTTTGTTTTCAGCTCAGCAGAATGTTTTATTGCATGTCGTCTGTCTGTCTCTCTGTCTATCTGTCTGACTGACTGACTGTCTGTCCATCCGATCACTTTATTATTTCTCTAAATTATTGTACAGCTATTTAAACCTCCTCTCTTCCGTCTTTCCATTGTATGTGATGCTGCATTGCCTGAATCTCTAGTAATGTGTCTGCAGTTCTCATTTCCTGTAATCTGATTGACTGATGGGCCCCATCAATCACCTTTTCTGTAAACCCCCATCTTAAACTTTGTAATATTGGGTCATAAACAGAGAGAAGCTGCTTTCAACTCATCCTTTGAAAGAATCAGAGTCTCATCTGTTTCCATCAATAGGCACCTTTGTATGCAGTCTGCACAGGCTTCTTCACTGATTATTTTTTTGCATGAGCACTAAAAACTAATACCAACAGTTTTTCACCAGATGCCACAGATTTCATTAGCGAGCACAGCAGTGGATTCTGGTGAGAGCTGATCAAGGTAGACTGATTTGTGAAGTGCTTTTGCTAACAAAGCATTCTACTTGTGCTAACAGCAAAATCTAGAGAGCCAAAAATCCCATCATCAACTAACAATAAAAAGTGCCTAATGATGAAAAATCTAAATACTAAAGTTAATTTGATATTTAATGTATTAATCATTATTAAGTTATTATGATTTCTAACTATTTTAGTTTCATTTTAGATGCTAATTTAGCAGTGTTTACATCTATGCCTTGTATATTGTTTTGTTGCAGCACTTATTCTTGACACACTCTGTGGAGTTTTCATGGTACGCAGTGCTTTTTATTCTGTTCACATTCAGCCTTTCTTACCAAAATGCATTTGCTGTATCCGGCCTGAGGAACATGTTCAATTTTCTACCTCAGAAAACATTTGCAAAGCTCTTGATTTGAGTGTGCGTTGTTTACATCAGCTCATTTTGCCTCTTCTCCTCCTTCATTGGCGTACTGTTGCCTTTATAATTCAGTACCTCCACAAACTGTTGCTGCCTTCTGCAGTCTGCAGAAATGCAGATTACATAAACCCCTGCTCACAGTGAGCAGGCAGACCAACACACTCAACGCAGAGAGCTTCTCTGCGAGCACTGCTGTACAGTACCCCAATTGGTCAAAATACTCCACAGGGTACCTTTAAGCTATCATTTATTCAGGGTTACATGCTGTACTAGGGTTAAAGTAGGCAGTGGCTCACAGCTTAAACTCTAAAAGCGCATGGCTTCGTTTAACTCAGCGGCAGCAACCAGCTTACTAATAACTTCTGTTACTGATATGTTGATGCACACATGCGCACACACACACAAATACTACTGACTGTGCAGAAGGAAATACTGTGTCCATAGACAAGAGCAACTCCTCATTTTCAGTTTTGGTTACTCAGTTCCTCTTTGTTTTGTAATGATGTGTCTGCAGTATGTGTACTTTTGATTTGGCTACTTTTTTTTTTTGCATTTGTGCATTGTGAGCATGCAGCAGAGTGTGTTTTAAAGCCCATTTAACCCTTGCCAATGTCTTTTCCACAGAACCGCATGCACGAGTCTCTGAAGCTGTTTGATTCCATCTGTAACAACAAGTGGTTTAAGGACACCTCCATCATCCTCTTCCTGAACAAAAAGGACATCTTTGAAAACAAGATCATTAAGTCATCACTGTCCATCTGCTTCCCTGAGTACACCGGTACATATCCATACACTTGAGACTGATTGTCTGGTACTAGTTCATACTGTATAATTTGGAGACTAAGAGGGACTGAGGCCGCTGAGGTAGAGCACCCACCAGCCAGTTTTCACAACCATTTAAAGAGTAGCTGATTAGGGAAAGACAAATACCCCTAACTTGTTTGTAGAAGAGGCATTGACAAAGCATTTTAACACTAAACCCAACTCCCAAATCTGTGATCATCTGGGCGTAGTCCAGGGTCCTTTTGATTGGGTCACTGCTTTGAGAAAATGTGTATATTTCTTAAAATGGAAGTGGTTTGAGCTGATCTCAGTGATCTGGAGAATTACTTACTTTTCAGAATCATACGTGCCCTCTCAAGATGTTTTTCTCAATAGGGGAAAAAAAACACCGTCATTCTGTCTGCTGAACTGTTTGGTGCAGTTTTGGTGTAACGTTGTTCAAATAATTGCACCAGCAGAAGTTGCCAAATACTCCCACCCGACAGCCCAGCTGCAGGTGGCTCTATGAGAGACATGTCCCAGATCAATGTCTCTCTGGTGTGTTTTTCTGCACAATATAAGATTATTGCAACATGTCATCCCACCAACATGTATAATGAGCTTTCCCATTTACATCACAGGTATAATTGTCACAGAGTAGTTTTTCATCAAAGCACTGTCAGTACCATATCCACATGAATCATCAGCTTCAGCACAGATCAATGGCTGCTCCTTCAGTACAAAGTTGTGTGAGGATGCAGAGTTGGAGTCAGGAGTGGTGGGATCGTGACCTGGATGGCTTCACAAACGACAGATTTCATTCAAAATTTCAGGATGTTTTAATTACATCTCTCCACAAGACGCGCAGTTCAAGCGAGTGACATAAAAGTTGCATGAATTCCAACATGACTGTTTAGACTGAGCTGTGTCCAATGTAGGACCACATGCGAAAGTGACAAAGACAAATTTAAATTAATCAAATTAATTTAATATGTTGCTCAGCCCTATATTTAATTAACAAACACAGCTGGCTAAATCAGTCACTGTGCATATATTAACTTAGTTCATTTTTGCAGTCATCATTTATAGCATCGACCTTTGTCTTAGGTGTAAGATAAATAAGGTGAATTTGGCACTATTTTCATTAAGATTGAAGGCAACAGAAAAAGAGCAGCTCAGCTCCAACACAGGAACAAAACAAAGATGAGAGTGAAAGAAGCAGAAGAGTGCGATACAAGAGAAAACAAGACAGACAACACAGGAAAACAACAGAACGTGAGAAAGACAGAGCGAGCAAGAGTGTGAGAAAATTAGGGAAACATAGACAAAGCAAGACTGTGGGAAAGCAAGATGGAGAGAGACCAAAACAGTAAGAGTGTGAGAAAGGGAGAATTAGGATTCCAAACCTGTTTCCTCTCCTCTCCTCTTCACCCTTTTACACAGCCAGACCTCGTGCCTGTTCTGATGCTGCTGAAGCAGACAGACCACAGTGCTGCTCACGGCTGAGAGTCAGCTAGATGTTAGTGACGCTTTGAGCAGACATGACTGCAATCACTGGAATCTGACTCATTCCAAAGGCATTACAACAAATTAAAACTTGCGTGCCAAATGCTTACAGTACAAGGAGAAGTCATCCTCACAGTTAATAATGGACTTGAACTAAAAGGGCATACATTTGGCACTGCTGAAAATTGAATCAGGAGGACCTCACTGCTGTCACACTTGTTCTGTTGCTGTATGCAATCTTTGATACATTGGCAATATTCAGAAACAGGCAGACCAATAACAAGCCATAACATTTTCCGTCACATTTTATTTGTCAGCCCAAAGTCACTTTTCCATTTTGTCTAAAAAAAAAAGCCGTCTGTGTATCGTATTTGTTAAAGCTTGGCCAGCACTAAGCTCGGCCCTCTGTACACCTCAGCAGAATGTGTGCTGAGCCAGGGAGTCACAGGTTATGTTTTCAGAAAATAGTGCTGATACAGAAAATGTGTGATAGCCCACCGATACCAAGGTTCAGCTAGCAACAGCTTTTAAGCCTTCACCTAACTCCCACTGTATGTCATCTCTCTCTGTGTCTCTCCTCAGGTCCAGACACGTACTTGGATGGAATAGCGTACATTAAGTGTCAGTACGAGAGCAAGAACAAGTCAACCAACAAAGAGGTCTACTCCCATGTGACCTGCGCTACAGACACCAACAACATCCAGTTTGTGTTTGATGCTGTCACTGATGTCATCATAGCAAATAACCTGCGGGGCTACGGCCTGTACTGACCATTCTGTTCAATATTAGCCAATGGATGAAGGGTGCTTGACTTGTATTTGCCTGTGCGGAGTTCCACGGAGGTTGTGTGGCCCATGTGAGTGATGTCATCAGTCGAATATGGGATATGGGCTGTGTTCATGATGACACCATCATGCTTTACTGTAGGACTGGCCGTTGGTCCAACTTGAGTCTTAATTAATGAATTGATTGGTTGAGTGGCAGGTTGGTGGGTTCATTCATTTGTTGGTTGAGGCTTCTTTTATATTTGTCTTTTTTACTCCCCCCTAAACAAGAAGCAATGGAAAATTCCACTAACACTGTATTTTGTGTTTAATTGTACCAAAAGTCCAAATCTTTTGCTGTTGTGCTGCTGAAGTCTTGTACAGATTGCACAGTCGACACTTCAGGGGCACAAAGGTTCCTCAGACTTGTTTGTTGGTTTTGCTGTGTTACTCTAAGAGCGAGATGGATTGCAGGTTACAGTAAGTGTAGCCATCGTAGGGGCTCTCCAGTTGTCCATCAAAACTGGCGTAATGGGAAGCACTTCTTTCCCCCAAAGTATTTCTAATTATTTTAAATTCAGCTTGAGTTGCTCGTCTATCCGCCCTGGACTTACGCCTCAGTCACACGAGGCCGATGGTACTGAATACATCAGCATGTTGTGTCAGTATCAGTGTCAGTTCATCCTCAGTTTACGTCCAAAGATATTCTTCAGACTTCATGTGACTTTGCCATGTGCATGAGATTATAGACTGTAGACTAGATCACATTCAGCCTAATGAGAAGAAATTCATTGAAAATTGTCAGTCATCAGCAAAGAAACTCTAGTTCTATTTATATTGTGCAAAATAGCTCTTTGTGCTCACCTCCTTCATTATTTTGTATGTGTTGTGCAATTCGTCGTGTTTGCTGGTGACAGGCCTGCTCTCATGTTTGTGGTTACTGCGTAGTGTCTGACTGCATTGTTGCACTAAGCCATGCTCTGTAAATATGGAACTCCAAAATGACCAGTATTCAGTTTATAAATAAGACATTATGAACTAAGTCATCATATGAATAAATGGAGAAGAAATAGATGGACCGATGGTGGTGAAATTATTTTGAAAACGTCAAACTCATTATTGTGAAGTGTGTATTATGTCACAATAATGAATGTCCCAGCAGCCGCTGAGCCTGCAGAGAGGCAGTGACCATGTGATTGTTCGATATGTGAGAAGACTGACTGTCACTGAAGTGAAAATATACTTTTAAAAATAATTGCTTTAATAAAACAAAAATTAACCATCATGACATTTTAAAATAAGAATAATGACATCATTTCAGTTTTAATTATGTATTAAATCATTTCTAATTTCATTAGTTTGTATATTTTTGGGTTTTTTTTTTCTTATGATTTAGTTAGAATAATATGTTTAGTTGTAATATAATGCCCTATTCATTGTAATATGTTAATATCATATAATATCAAACTATGTAACACCTTGCTTCACATGATGCCTCAACAAGAAGGACCATTTAATTCCACAGAGTCCATTCATCTCGTCCTGTCCTCCAGTGGCCTTAGAGAAACACTCAGCCTCACACCAGCTTCAGTGTAGCAGAGCCTCCCCCAGTCAGAGCCTGTGGGACGGGGAGGGGGATTATCAGAGTGGACTGTTCAGAGTATTAAATGTAATGAGACCAAAGATAATCCCACTTAGGAAACACGACAAATTTATGGCACTTGGGTTGCCTCGTCCAGCTTTTTAAAGGCCCAATACGTCCAACTTAAAGGCGCTTATGTGTAGGATTTCAGCATTTCTGGCCTTAACAGTAACTTTGGTAGAATCAAAAGTTTGATTAGCCTCATTTTTCACTCATGCCATTAGAACCATTTGAAACATGCCATAATCAGAAGATAATATTATTTAGAAAATGATTAGAAGACTACTTGTTTTGGGTTTTGTGATGTCATTTGACTGAAGCGTAGACATGGTCGTTGGGAGTTCAATCATCTTGTTGAATACAATGCAGCAGAAGTTCGTACAGCAGAACTGAGCCGAGTGTTTCCATGTTACAGAGGAACAGCGTCATTACGACCTCAGTGCTTTGGCCTTGGATGCTTTTCATTAAATTTATTTTTGGTCCCCATAAAAGAATATAGTTGAAGTAGTGTTTTTGTTTGCTTTTTGTTGTTGGGTTTTTGTTTTGTTTTTTTCTTTATTTGTTTGGGGTTTTTTTGTACAAATGCATAGCTAATATTTCAATTTCTAGTGAGGAAGTTGCTTTCTATGCCGTCATCCTTCATCCCCTGCGGATGTCACCTCTGGTCAGATTTTAGGATTGATTTTCTCATGTTGCGGCGAGTATGGGTTCACTATAAAATCACTTTAAACGAAGAGCTGCACAGTGTGCTGACTCAACCACACAATTCCCAGATAATGCTTCAAAGGAAGCATTGATTTTATAGGGCCCTGGGGCCGCATCCATTGTGTGGGGCTGCACAGTGTAATATCCCTATTGTCCACCACTCTGCCTTAATAAGCCAGAGGTGAGCTTTGAAAGATTGTGTGCTGGTGGGTACATATGGTCCTCTGGGACTAGAATGTCAACCTCGTGACTATTATTTTAGCCCTGATGTTTTGTTTTCTGCTGAGCGAGTTCCATTTGTGCCGGGCGGAAGGCGTCCCAGAGCTGCTGTAGGATTGAGGTCTGATGTAGAGCACAGCTTAGGTGAAACGAAAAGTGATGCGTGTAATTTGTGGGAACAGATCAAGTTTGAGCCCTGACATTAAAGCCAAAGAGCTGCATACAACAGCAGGAAAGTATCATCCCGCCCCCCCCTCCCTCTCTTTAGGCAACAGTTTGCAGCATCACATAGAAAGTGAGCTTTGTTTGTCTGTGGGACTTGCTTGAATTGACTGAGCTGAGTGTGTTTACAGCTTTACTGGTGTGAGTGCTCCCTGGCAAACAGAGGTAGAGAGCTCCTTTATTTATTTATGAGCAGGGCATTTGCTATATCCCACTCTTCCCTCGACACTCGAACAGCGAGGGCGTGTCTCCACCCTCTGCTCAGAGCTGCCTTTTTTAAAAAAAAAAAAGAAAAAAACAGGTAGATGACGTCATCGGCTCGTCCTACCACATCTGTGCCAACTTTTCCTAATTAGAGACAGAGAGCTGCCTCAGGCTGTTGATCAGCCTGCTGCGCATGTGTGTGTGTGTTTCTGTCTGTGTATCCTGTGTGTGTATTCCTATGTGTTTACCAATTGTATAGAGTTGCCTGTGTGTGTCTGTTGATAGTACAGGAAAGGTCAATGTGTGTGTGTGTGTGTGTGTGTGTGTGTGTGTGCATGCGTGCGCACGTGCGTGTGTGTGTGTGTGTGTGTGTGTGCATGCGTGCGCACGTGCGTGTGTGTGTGTGTGTGTGTGTGTGTGTGCTACGTGATTATGAACATGTGTATGTGTTCTGTGAGAGACAATGCCAGCCCATGGGTGTTGTGGTGGAGTCAGTATCTGTGGATTAATTACCCAGAAGGCACCTGTCTACCCTTTCCACACACACAGGCCCTCAACACACACACACACACACACATGCATACACGCACTGAAGACACAAACACACCCGTGGGACTTCAAAATGTCACAACACCTTACTCGGCGGTGCCAAATGATAGCAGCGTGTCCGACCAAAGAGCCGCCGCTGTTTTTGGGTTCCTCTGCCAAACATGAGGTCTGCCGCTGAAGGCTTTTAGTTTATCATCTTCTCCTGGCTCATTACATTAATATTACATGACGTGAAAGGAAAATGATCTTACTGCATTAGCTCTGTGGTTGTTTGTTTCACGAAGTGCATCACCTTTTGAGATATGACTTGAAATACGCAGAAATCATCAACAGCGTTTGTCCTGAAATTGTGTGAAAAGACGTCCACAGAAAAGATTTCCGTTCATTCACTTCTTAACTGCACGTCTGTCAGTAGTCACTGCACATAGAGGCTCCCCTGCTTTTTATAAAATACGTATCAAAGTGTGTGCACGCATGTCCACTTTGTAATTAAACTTTTGCTCTAAAGCTGAATTATGCTTTTGCACAATTAGATTTCAGGCTTTTTCTGTGTGCCTGCCTCTGTCAAAGTGCCCTAACGTTTGCTGTGTGAATAATTCAGTTTAGCGTCATCCTCACTTAATGCAGGCCAGGACGCTGGTGCAGCCTCTGCTGTTATAATTAAACAAAGACACCCCTTGCCTCGCCCTTTTTTTTTTTTTTTTTAAACACATGTATGCCACTATTTTTATGCCTGAAAGCCTTAAGAGCAGGCAGCAGTAGGCAGGGGCTGAGGAACAATGGGCTGGTGAAATTTCCATCCTAAGTATGTTAGCAGCTCCGATTCACGTTCAGATGAAAGGAAATGCCTACATTTGTGTTTGCCCTCAGGGTGGCAGTGGCAGCATACTGTTCGAGCTTTGTCTTCCAACTTCTTTTATGCCGGTGTTAACCTCAGGCAGCGCACAGAGCGGGATCCAGCCATGTTTCTATTGGACAGATTCTTCAGTGGCATACTAAACGAGTCAGAGAACTATCAGATGCATTTAAAAGTGAATTACCCCTCAATTTATTCCCAATCTGTAACAGCACTTAAATACATCACTGCATTAGCAGGAAATTGAATTTAAAACACACCCTAACTGTGTTTTTGCATATTTAAATCAATTACTACAGATCACAGACAGTGTGTTTGATGTGCTGTAGCGTTTTTCAGCCTTATGCTAACCTTCATTTTATACAGTAATGAAATCACCTTGCAGACTCTTGAAATGTGCGTTAGGCACAGTAATCCATCACTCTTGTCAAAAAGTCATTATCGTTGTGTGAAAATGCAGCTGTAAGTACAGATTGATTTTTTTTTTTAGTCTATATTACGTTGTCACACTAACATATTGCAATCATAGCAACACAGACGAAGAATCAGAGAATCAGAGGGACAATCCCCTTTATTCGTCACACAGATACATGCATCATGCCCACACACACGCCATGCACTGGTGAAATTTATCTTCCGCCTTTAACCCATCCTGGTCGTCCTTCCTCCGCGGCAGACCAGGAGCGGTGGGCTGCCATCCAACCGGCGCCCAGGGACCCAGTTCCTTGTGTCACCATTGGTCAGGTGGCGATCTTTGTGAGCTCAAAGCAAGTAACAAAACTACGCAAGTTTAACGAGAACAAGTGGAAGTCTAGAAAAACACATTCAAGTAACACAGTGATTTATCTGCACCTCTTCACAGAATGTGTGCTTCTAGAGGCTTAGTGATGTATGGACCATGAGCAGGGCTGGTTGGTAAACTACACATTGAACAAGAAAGTAGCTCTGACCGCTCTAACCGTTTTATCAGAAAAAGAACAGAGAGTTCTCCCAGTTTATTCAAGAGGCGTATTTGTACCATCCGCTTTTTCCCATGCTTTCTGTGGAGCAGTTAATTCTCTGACAGAGGAGGTTAAATAAAACTGGATGGTCCAACACAGCTGATAAGCTACAAGAGCTTCGTCCAATTTGGCCTTGCATTCCCGCAAAGGTCAGTGGCTCCAGTTCACATGTTCACCAAAGTTGAACTTGAGACTGAAAATTTGCACATTTTACTTCCACTCCTGCAGGCGTGTCCACTAATTGTTGCGATTCCACTGGAATGAATGCCCGCTGTGCAATTAGAAGTAAGTGTGAAGCCACATCCACCCTTTCTTTATCAGGGTATAAAACCTGTGCATGCAGGTCGGAGGAGAACAGAGCAGTTTGATTAAACGCTAGCGTCATCCTTGGTAGACTGAACTCATTGGATTTCCTCTCACTGTATCTCCCTCGAACACGTAAACCTCTCATACCTCTGAAGTTATTAGTAGTTTGTTTGGTGGAGTTGATGCTTCCTTGAAGAGGAACTACGAGCAGAACACGGCGTGTGTGTGCGTGTGTTTGTGCTTTTCACAACCTGTCCTCCACTCCTGATGAATTACCAATAAACCCCAAACAACCAGTGGGAAATGACAGCAGCAAGCGAGGCTGAGAGGATAGTGGCTAGCACAGTTTATGTCCGGCTTCAGTCCCAGCGATAAATAATGGACTCCTATAGGCTGTAGTGAAGGAGAGATTTGTGGGAAATGTAGTCTGAGGCCATGCTAGTGAGGATTTATGGGTAATGGTGTCTTTTTTAGGTGGCTCTGATGTGAATAGTGGTTCATTCAAGTAACAAAGGTCCTACTTTATCTGGCAGCAGGTGGCGGCACAAAAGAAATGTTTGCAGCTTGTGCCATTCCAGTGCCTCAGCAACATAAACAATTTCCCACAATGGCAGCCAAATGATGAACTGTTCTGACGAAAGTTTGAACCCGGAGTTTAGTGCCAAATGTTTCCCGTGTTACATTTAGATGAGCTTCTGTGGTGTCTTTTTGCTCGGCTGTTTGTGCTTCCATTTTAGAGGTAGAGTTTTGTCTGTAAATGCTTTTGGAGAGTCTCATGATATGTTCCGTTCCCACTCAAGCTGGCTGATTGATGAAACCAGCACTTATGGCTCTGCAGAGGCAGGGAGATCCTGCTCTACCACTGGACTGGCAGAGGATTCAGAGAGCCGCAGGGCACAGGACTGTAGTGGACTTTCTAGGAGGCAGAGCGTAAGCTGGTGAAAGTCCTGTCAGGCTCTCAGCCGTTAGTGCTGCAGCGTTTTTAGCCTTCAGCCCTCTGATGTCCACGTCTTTTAATCCCTCTGTCAATACCAGTCAACACCTGCCTAGACTGTACAGATTACTTACAGCAAACTCCTCAACCCTGTTCTGTGTGTATTTGCGCGTGTGTGTGTACGTATGTACTGTATGTGTGTGCATGTGTTGTATTTTACCGAGCACTGTACTGTGTCTGCTGTATCTCCCTCACTGCTGTGATAATTTATTGAAAGTTGTATTTATACAAGAGAAATGATAATAAAGCACCACATGAGTAACTTGATATGGTTGATTATTTTGCTGACCCAATTCCATTTGTGTGTGTGTGTGTGTGTGTGTGTGTGTGTTTGTGTGTTTGTGTGTGTGTGTATGTTTGTGTGTGTGTATTTGCAGTATATCTAAATGGAAATGCTGAGGATGTTTGTGCATTTTTTTCTTACTTTCTCTGTGTTTTCCAAGAACTCTGATTATTTCCTGTAATTGTTGGAAAGCGTTTCCTCACTGTGTAATCTAACACTGCCACTGTTCCTTGTTGCTACTGTATGTGTGGGTGAGACAAATAAATCACTCCTTCATGGTTATAAAATGTTGCATTTGATTTAAAGATGCACGAGCATCTTTGGCTCATTTGCGTCCACTTTGACCTCTGGACTGGCCATAACAATGATGTTCTTTCTTCAGTCTGTGTGCCAAACTCACAGTGTAAAGGTTATAGATTGGTGGTAACTTAACCTCTCCCCTTCTTTCCTCCTCTCTCTTCATCATCATCATCATCATCCATTCACTTTCCTTCCTGTCTCCTTTCCTCCTCCTCTGTTTAATCCTCTTCCTTTCACCTGCTCCCCTCATCTCATCTAACCCCATCTGTCTGTCTTTTCTCCCCCTCCTCTTCCCTCCTCCTCCTCCGCAGAATCGCATGCACGAGTCTCTGATGCTGTTCGACTCGATCTGCAACAACAAGTTCTTCATCGACACTTCCATCATCCTCTTCCTCAACAAGAAGGATCTGTTTGCAGAGAAGATCAAGAAGTCTGCGCTCAGCATTTGCTTCCCCGAATACACAGGTAGGGAGGAAAAAAACCAAGAGCGTGTAGGTGAGAACTAACAGCTTTCAGAACATATAAACAGCGACAAAACTTGACAGGTGCAAAAAAAAAAAAAAAGATTTCTTAGAGGATGCAAATAGCTTTGAACCAGTGACACTGAATCCAGTTGGACGGGGGAGGAAACGCGAGCCCAATATATCATAAACTGACTGATCCATTGGTTAGGCTTTAAAATGATAAAGCATGAGAAGAACACAGCTGCCCCTGTTAGCCTCCACACATTACTGAGGAGGGAGGATGGAAGTTCTCCTCATCTGCAGACGAGTGCAAAGTAGGATCAGTATTTAGTCTTGAAAATCCATCTTTAGTGTAGTTAGGAATAGCTTATTTGCTTACTTGATGAATATTAGACACGATTGATGCCACACTCGTCAGTTTGTTAAATATGAAGCTATAGCCAGCAGGCAGTTATCCTAGCTTAGCATAAAGAGTGGATACAAAGGGAGCTAACAAAATCCACCTTCCAGCACCTCACGTTAGTTAATGAGCTTTCATGGTGTTGGTGGATTTTGTTACCCATGCACAGAACAAGGCCAGCTGTTTCCCTTTTCCTGTTTTTATGCTAAGCTAGGCTAACAGGCTTCTCGCTGAAGCTTAATATTTTCATTCAGGCATAAGAGTGGCATCAATTTCCAAGTCTCAGCAAGAAACAAAATGTCAAACTATCATTTCACTTATGTCTTATGATATCTTGTAAAACTGCCTGGAAGCTGATAAAAAGATGCTGAAACTGAGGTGATGAAAGGAACACCAGTTAAAAAGAGATGATATGAAAGTTTGAATGACTACCAGCTAATCTTAATGGGATTCCCAGAGGTGAAAAAGCTGTCTGTGTCTCTGGCCACTGATTAATCGCTGCCTGATCCAGCAGATAGGTGGGTTTGTCCTGCGTCGTACGTCCAGAGCCGCGAGCGCCAACCTGGACATTTACTGCCACTGAGTCGTAAACCATTCAGAGAAATGTGGCACTTTAAATCAAAGCAGCTGTTTGAAGCGCTGAGTCAGTTTGAATGAGGCGTTGTTAGGAGGAGATGAACAAAATAACCACATGCTTAATGTGGCCTGTTTGAAGAACTGCCTGAAAAGAGCGATATACATGAAGATTTACTCGGCTGTGTCTGGAGGGACGGCAGAGGAGTCAGTGATAGACAGAGGGAGAGAGGGGAGCAGCACAGGGGCCGAGATAGACGCTGTGAGATCTCTTCACGTGGAGGTGAGAGTCAGATGGCAGTGAAAAGGAGGAGTTCAGGAGTCAGAGAGTCACGCTCGGCCAGCCATGACGAGGGAGAGCTGCCTGCGAACCCCTTCACACAAGCGCCGCTCTCTCAGACAGTCCTCCTCTTTTCTGTCTCTCGAGCTTTTCTTCTTTTCTGCTAACTCCCGTCATAATCACAGTTAGCCTATCTCTCCCCCTCCCTCGTCACGTCCTCCCTTACCTTCCCGCGGGAAGCCACGGAGAATAATGCCTCTGAACTCTCGCTTCTTGTTCTGTGCAGTAAAATCAATTATTACAGGTCACGAATGAAAGCTTCATGAGTAAAGAACAGAGACAAATATCTTCTAAGTCAGAGTGTATCTTAAAGAGCCGCCAAACACACAGTTTGAGCCGCACGCAGACACACTGTGACACTCATGTGGTTTCAGTACGTACTCTCCAGCACGTGCACACACACACACACACACACACACACACACACACACACGCTGAAAATCCCTGAGGCCAGAGGAACATGGGAACATTGGGATCTCAGCGGCCAGCGTTCAGTGTGAAATCGGCGCCTTTTTGATCATTCTGTTGTATGAGAGATGTGTCTTCTCTCCCTCCAGGACCCAATACCTACGAGGATGCAGCAGCTTACATCCAAGCACAGTTCGAGAGCAAGAATCGCTCTCCAAATAAGGAAATCTACTGTCACATGACCTGCGCCACAGATACAGGAAACATCCAGGTGGTGTTTGACGCTGTGACCGACATCATCATCGCCAACAACCTCCGAGGGTGTGGCTTGTACTGAGCACGCCCACACACCCTGTAATGTCCTCCCCCTTTGTCCCCTCCTCTCTCTCACCCCTCCTGTCTTCCTCCCCTCCCCCTCCCTCCTCCTGTTCCTTTGACACTGCTCTGGAAATGACGATGGTGATGATGACGATTCTGCTGATTATTTAAAGAAAAAAAGAAAGAAAAATGCAACTAGGTACATATTAATAATGAGGATAATTTAAAAAAAAATAGGCATACGTATATATAAATATATATATATAATGTTTTTAGTTCTTGTCTCTTCTCGCTCCGACTTGTCCTCCTGATGGTCTTTGGCCTGCTGCCAAGCAAGCAAATTTGTTTTAGTAGAAAACACGAAACCCTGCAGCCTTGATAACTTCTTGAACAAAGTCAATGAAAGCCTCCGCTCCCTGTTCTCCTCTCTTTTCTTTCTCAGCTGTGTCTTTTGTTGTTAACAAAAACAAAACCTGTACTTTTTTTTTTGCAGATTTTTTTTTTATTATTCCTATGAATATGACTTCTGTTTTATTTTTGTTGATCGTGTGTATATTTATTACGAGCATCGGTCTGTACACTGATTTTTATTCACATTTTGCCTCACCTTGACACTTTTATTTGTGTATGATTTTTTTTTTTTTTTGCTATATTAGTGATTATGTATAACAATTTCTTGCGGAAATACCTGAAAATTTCGCTAGCACTAAAAAACACTAGACAGGTCGCCGAAAACCTTAAAAAACTCTCGAGACCTGCTGAAACTGACAACACTGATTTTAACATTCGCCTTTTGTTTACATTAGCCAAGACGTTTTAAGATGTTTGTTGTCAATTTCCTTTCTGTTTTAGAGTAGCCTGGATCATTTTACTCCCTGCACTCGGCTTTTCATGGACAGGAAGTGAGGCTTCCTGTTTCCCAGACCTGGCCTTAGCCATTAGCCAACCACCGGTCATGGCCGAGCCTAAGAGCCAATAGGAAACGTGCTAAATGTCCTATCAGTGCCATGTAACAGAGGTACTGTACTGTAGATAGCTACGCTTTTAGAAGCAAGTACACAACGTTATAACTCTACTTTCCTCACTGTTATAACCTGTAGACCTACTAACATTCTCCATGTACTCACTCCTGGTTTGATAATGGTTGATTAATTTATTAATTTATTTATTGATTGATCGCCTGTCCTGCACATACCTCTGTCTCTCTCTTCATTTACACACCGCCATGCCTTTACTTCTCACACCTCCATCCATTCTCCTTCTTTTTGCCTTCTTGTTGCATGGCAATCTGGCACCCTCATTTCGGGGTCCCAGGGCCCCTCCTCTCTTTCCACCCTCTCCTCTCCCCTCCTCTTCTCCTCTTCCTCCTGAAGCCCTGACACAGATAGCATGTGATACTCAAGCCTTTGTATAAAGAGACCAGTTGATTCATAAAACCTCAAAAAAAAAAAAATCTTCACATAGATACTGTTGCGATAATAATTTAAAAAATCATTTTAATAAAAATTGCAAAAGCCGAATCAAAAATATGGGAAAAAATACAAAAAAAAGAGCTACGAGGACAGACAGCAGCCACAGAAGGAGAGAGATGATTGGTTCCTGAATAGGACGGGGCGGGGACCGATAGAATAGGGTTGAAAGGTCTCGTGCGAGGCTTGGAAGAAGTGTAGATTTTGGCATTCTTACAGTGAAACGTAGAATTCAAACCGTCTAAAAAAAAAAAAAGGACAAAAAAATCTACACCTATAACTACGATAACTAATAAAACCAACAAACGTGGGTATTACTACAGCATCGACAACAACCATCATGACGAACCTGTAATATTCTCAAATGATAATCTTTCTTGTGCTTTGTAGCTAAAACCAGTTTTTTTTTCTCTATATCTCCCTTTTTTAAATAAAAAGATGTTTTGCAGAGGGTTCCAGTTTGACAGCGAGCTGATTTGGAACCGCGCCGATCTCAGACTGACCCCGTGTTGTTGTAATGCTCTGAACTGTGCCCCACCCTCTCTCCTCTTACCGTTTTTGCCTGTTTCCCTGCATTAGAACCGTGTCCTCACTTTAGCCTGATTCAGAACGATTAAATATAATATTATAACAATATCTATTTTTTATTATTTCAGGAAAAAAAAAAAAAGAAACCACTTTTTTTGGGGAGAGCACGTTTCTCGCTGCGTCTGCTAGTTAGGGACGCCGCATGTTCACACATTGACGCTGTATAAAGTCATGCTCCTCTCTTCTTCTTCTTCTTCTTCTTCTTCTTCTTCTTCTTCTTCTTCTGTCTCTTTTCAGTTCGACACACACCTTCCAGGTCTACAATGAAAAGCACAGTTCTCACGTCACACGCACACACTTGCTTGCACTCAGACACACATACACACACAATAAGTAGATTTGGAAATTTGTTATCTATTCATGCCTAATCTATGTTACCCCTCATCGATCTATCTATCCATCTATCTATATAGACCTCTCTTTCTTGCCCTCTTGATTTCTAGTTTTTAAAAGAGAAAACAACTGTGTATAATGACATGATATACCTGTTTCTTTGGCATTCTGTTCCTGTTACCTTCATTCTTTTTATTATTACCCCTCTATGTTCCGTTCTTTACCCAGTGAATGCTTTTTTCTGTGCAGCTTTTTTTCTCTCTCTCTCTCCCTCTACTCCTCTTTAGTGAATGGTTGTTATTTCATGTGGGATGTCCGTGCTGGAAAAACCAATCGAATGTAGTGTTTACATTAAAAAGCCACTGTTTTCATGACAAAAAAAGCCAACCTCTTCTGGTCTCCGAGTCATTCACTGTCCCTGCGTCTGTGTTTTAACCTCTTGTACCTTTCAGGGCTGTTGAAGTTGAACCCTGACGATGAAACATACGTTCTCTAAAAACTTTGCTGGTGTCGCAGATGCTAGGTTTTAATTCAGGCACCCGGTTCACTGCCACCCACCAAAAACATAACACCTCAGTTGAAAGCTTGCCAGCAGATACATGAAACACTCCCGAAAGCTGGAAAGGAGATCAGCACTGAACTACAGCTGAAACAAAACCAGCTTCTGGATTATTGTTGGTGCACAGTGTGACACCTAATGAGACCGTGCTGATGATCTCTTTTAATTGCATTTTAATAAGCTCTCACTGTTTACAGCTGGCTGTCCTATAGCCAGCAGCAAGCAGCCTGATACTGCTGAAGCTACAGAAGAGGACAATTATCTTAGGAGACAATTTACAATCGAGTCTGTGAAACATGGCGGGCCGACTCGAGTAACTTTTCAGCAGCCACAATTTAATCAGCAGAAAACAGATAACGTGGCCCTTTGTTTCATCTCAGCTCCTGCACCATCTTTAACGTGTACTGGCACTTCTCAAAGGATAAATATCACCTTTTTCTTCACAGTCACTGATTACGTTTACTTCTGATCGCTGTATTAAAAGCCATAGGATGGACATCACCAGACACAGCTGTACAACCAATCAGCTCCCAGTCAAGCGACAGATTTCCACCCATGCTGGTGGTGTGAGCCCACTGGCCCACCTCTGCAGTCCAGACTGAACTATCTCAAGAACTTCTGAATGGACAACCATGAAATATTATAGAGACGCTCATGGCCATCAGACAACGTCTACTAAAGATGTTGGTGACTTTTCATCTAGCACCATCGTCAGGCCATCTTTGAGTCCAGTGTCCATCCATTCGCTTCAGCCACACCCTTACTTTATGTGTAATGCTGATTATGTTAGCATGCTAACATGCTGCACAGTGTAATGGTGAACAAGGTAGGCATTATCTGCTAAACATCGGCATGCTAGTGTTGTCGCTGTTAGCATGCTGATGTTATCATTTAGCTCAAAGCACCGCTCTGCCTAAATACAGCATCACAGAGCTGCTAGCGTGAGTGGAGGCAAATCACCAGTTTAACCACAATATGTCTTAGCTGCTTATTTGCAAGTAAAAACAGAAACAGCACATTAAATGTTATTATTATCCACAACTGCATGCACTCATGGAAACCACATGATGTCAAAGTTGCACCAGGTAGTAGCCATTAAGATCTGATGGACATTTTAGGTGCTCACCTTTGTTTAATAAAGTCTTTTAATGATGAAAGTGTTCTTGCTTCAAATATAAACCTAATCTAAATCTCTCTCTATATATGTAATAACATTTACTCCAATAAGTGTCTCTGCATCCCCAAACGTCTGTAACGGTGTAAGTGAGCTGTTATCATAACGCCAAGCAGGAACACTACGAGCCCTGTAAAGACCCTGATCCTGAAAATACAGATTCTTTCTTTTAAGGGGTGGAAAATGGAAAAGCTGGACACAGAGCCACTAACATGTTGCTTCCTGTCCTTGCAGTCGACCCCCAGTGGGAGAAAGTTGTGAATTGAGTTTGAGATATTTCAGAAGGACAAACACACTTTTTCTATCACACTGTCATGCAATCTATATCTCACACACACACACACACCCACACACGCAGATACACACATGCACGCTCCCAAATACTGGAGATGCCAACTTTAACTTGACCCTGAAACAAAACATATAAGAGTGTTTACGTGCAGTCTTTAAACATTACAGATCCCCCAAACTACTACAGTGTCAGGAAATGGGATTTTCGTGCTCACCTCTATTAGTATTGGTGGTATGTGTGTTGATAATGTGTATATGTGTGTTTCTGCAGTGCAAACACAGACTCACACACGGTGTACATGGAGCCATGCCCTGTCAGTACACTGATAAAAAGCATGGGAGTAATCCTGTACGTGTTGTGCACACACCTACCAGTTAACATACTCTGGCCTCTAATAAAGACGTATTTCAACTCTGCTGCAGGTCCTATTGACTTGAAACATCACACACACGCACACAGATCAGAAAGAATCCCTGTCATGGCAGATAGAATAGTAAATGTGATTTGGAGTGATAGGAGGCTGAGCGAGGGATGTTGTGTCAGACAGTATTCATTCACATGAAGAGAGAGCGGACGGAGAGGGGAGTCTTTCATCCCCGCTGCCGCTGCAGTCGCTGTGAGGAAAAGGCTGGTTCACTGGGTTCAAGCATAACAGAGAGAAGAGGAGAGAGCCATCAGGCGCAGCAGAGAAGGCGTGAGGGTGAGCACAGAGACGGGGATGGAGGGGGTGGAAGGGAAGAAGCTCTGAATCTTATCTACTCCACTCACCCTAATTGCTTTTTTTTTTCTTTTAAAAAAAGAAAACACTCACTCTCCTTATCTCTTACATCTATCTCTCTGGCTCTTTCAGGGCTACAGTTTTAAAATTTTGTTTGTTTGGATCGCCGTTAGCTGTTGATGCTACTCTTCCAGGGTCCACATATTTTAGATCAGAGTGACCCCTCAGCGGGGATGTCAAGGCAGAGAGGTAGCTGCAGTGATAAGCCTGTCTCCCTGAATCCTGTTTCATCATCTCACTGGGGTTGAAGTATTTCTTCAAACAATCTACCGTCATTTTATAGAGACAGAAAAAAATGGAACAGACAAGGAAGCAGGATTGAGGAGGTTTTTGAAGAAAACACCTGAAGGAACCAAACGCAGGACAGAAGCCACCGCAGATTTATCAGGGCGAAGACCGACAGGGAAACTTTGATGAGCAGAGTGACTGACAGCTGCATGAGACAAGCATCTTAAATTCTAACCCCGAGTGACCTCACCTCCTGGCTGCCAGTGAGATATTTTTAAATCCTGGGGAAAACATCAATGAATCATCATCAAGTGAAACAGAAGATAACAGCAGCCACATCAGCTTTCTGCCTAACTGAAACAGACACTGAGCCTATTTCACACAGGGAAGGCAGATTTAACAGGACTGCGACTGGCACAGACTTTCATCATTTTTACGGAATAACAAGTCATTCTGGGACTTTGTTCTGTTGTCTAATTCAGTGGAAATGTTGCACTGAACTTTCTCACCAGGCTTTCTCTGCTTTAGAAATACTGTAAGAGGCAAATGCCAGTCTAGCACACAGCACTCTGTGTTATCTCCTGGGTCATGCATGTGCTTTTGCAACTCTTTTGCTGCAGGCGCACAAGAAAAGTCAACCAACACTGATAATAATAAGCTTCAACACAAAATGTTTTTCAATATTTCCCTGGATGGAGGGAAATGAACATCTAGTTCTCATGCATAATTGTGTTCATTTGCGGGATTCAGTGCACGATCTTTACTCGAGCTGTCGTTTTAATAGCCAAAAGTAATACCTGAAATCTGATGCTCATTGCCAGCCTGCGAGCTATTGTGATCAATAAAAGAAGATGTGTTTTATATGGAAATGGAATCCCTGTCAGGTTCAATTCAGATGTTGTGTGCTGGTTTAATATCCCATTTGGTCTGGAGTTGTCAAGCTTTTTTTTCCGCACAGAGTTAAAAAGACTTTTCAGGCCCCGCTGACAACAAAGCCAACAAAGAGAAGCAAAGTTAGACGAGCCTTTCAGCAGCAAAATGTATTAGGACACATTTTTGCTTGTGCTGCCTCTGTACTCCAGCATATTGGATATGAAATTAAGCTATGATTATGAGGTTAAAGTGCTTTAATGTGGGGTTGTTTGCAGCCACAGCAATGTCATGAGTCTCCAAGTCACAAGGAGTCATCACTTACCAGAAGCCTCTCCACTCCTGAACATCTCTGCTGGTACAGCCTAAAAACAGGAAGACTGGAGGAGTGGGTGACATCACATGCAGCTGTGCAGAACGTACGCTGGTGAAACAGCAAGGATCCTACAGTGAATAAACACCGGAAATAGATAACATCAGCTGTCTGTGAACAGAAGACCAAAGTGGGTTACAGCACCGACTGGGACTGGGTCAAAGGGCAGAACTGGAGCCAGTGGATGACTGATGAAAGATCCTGAACCAGAGACAATCTTTGGACAAGGACAGGGGTAACCATGTCCTGCCTGCCTGGCTCTGGTAACAACATCCTCTGTGAGACTCCAGGAAGCTCAGCACACAAGCCCTCTTAAAAACCACAACATATCATTAAGGTTTCAGCATCCAGTCAGACGTGTTGTGTGTAAAGTGCTTTATAAATAAACTTGAGTTGAATAGAGTGAAGATATGATGATAAGTGCACTCTAGAGGTGCAGGTCGGCAGACTTTTTCAGCTTGGGACAGAGCCAGGCTGGCTGTCTCCCCCTGCTTTCAGTCCTCATGCTAAGCTGTGCCGGCTGTAGCTTCATAATAATAACAAAAAGATGAGAGTTGTATTGATCTTCACATCTAACTCTCTGCAAGAAAGTGAATAAACCTATTTTCCCAGGTTTTCAAGCCACTGCGTTACTTTGATATTTGATTTTCAGATTCTTTGCAGTCAATAATGTCTGAAGTCTCCAAACCTCAGATCTCAGCAGACTCTTGTTATCTTACAAGATGCTCCGAACTGCAGCCATCTTTGCTTCTACTCTGTTTCTGTGGCTTTCAGTCACAAATACATTACCAGCTGGACTGAGGTCAGTCTTTGCCAGTCAAGAATATTCCTTTGGTCTTAAAAAGCTCTGTGGTTGGCTCGTTTAGGTTCATTATCCTAAAACTGAGGGGGCTGCTTTCTGTGTTAAATTGGCTACATTTCCCACACTGTTTGTTTGATGAAGGCCCTTAATGGTGAAAGTCAGCACTTAAACCTTACGCACATTATTTGAAATCTGAAGTGCTGGTGTAGAGCCAACATGATAAAAATGTGTCATTGCTTTGTAAGTGTACTGTCTGTATGCTTTATATAAATAATGAATGATCATAAATCCATATAGCAGGTCCAGAAATCAAATATTAACGGAGCTGAAACAAACTTTATATTGAGGAAACACAGCCTTCATGCGGGTGCTGCATTCAAGTCACGTAGCATGAAACAGACCAGACTTAGTGCTTCACTGTTCTTCTTCATTTCATAGGAAGAGCTGAGTTGACACTCACTGAGACAAGTTGTTTCTCTTTCTATTAGAGACAGATCATTGACTTTTATTTCTTCTCTTCTTAATTTTATGCAAGTTGGTGTCATTCCAGTGCTTCAGAGCTGGTTTCCTGTGATATTAGATCTCAGTAATATTTGACCCAAGCTGGGGAGGAGCAGCATCACATATGTGCTCAACAACAGGTGTCATGATCACTAATGATGAACAGATGTTCAATCATTAAAGATTTTCATAGATTAGGTAGAGATTAAATATGAATTCAGTCACAGCATCAGTGATATGTTTATGTTATGTCTTCACCAGCTTTAAAGCAGGTTGGCTATATGCTGTGTTTTGTCTCATTTTCATACCAAACTTTTTTTTTTTTTTTTTTTTTTTTTTTTGCATAAGCAACACATCACAGTAAATTTCCTAAGAAGCTGACACCTAATTTAAAAGTTATCTTTTTTGCGAGCATTGCTTTTTTTTGTGCAGAAAAACAGCTGCGTAGGTTAGACTGAAAACTTGAAGAGAATTTATGAAGGACTGAAGCAGCAGAGAGGAAGACAGGGAGGAGAGAGGTGGGAGGCGGCGAGAAGAGCGATGGAGGGAGATGAGGACAGAGAGGGGAGTGTGAAGCTTATCGCCTGTCAGAGCCTTGCAATAATTTTTAAGAGGCCTGCGCCGAGATCAAGCAGAATTAGCAATCATCATTCACCTTGAGATGTTTAGCCAGGAGCCTGCCAATTTAATGAACCTGGCTCACTGCCAGTGCTAATCCACGACAGCACCTGCATCGCGGTTCGTCTTTAAAGTGGTGACTGTGTACATACACAGCACAAACCAACTTTTAATTACTGTTTCACAAGTGCATCTCCAGGAGCTTTACACAGAGTTTTTCAATGTATGCATGTCATATGTGGGCCATAAAGTATTACCAGCTCCATTTAAGTGCTGGCTCACGAAAAGTACAAAATCACCTTTTGCCTCCCTCAAGTCAAATCTGCTGCAGTCATCTAGATGTTATTGGCTGCATTTCTTCAGGTGTTGGCATATCTCTTCATTGTTGTTTTATGTTTTATGTGTGTGTGTGTGTGTGTGTGTGTGTGTGTGGCTGCTAACATACATGCCATCATCATTCTATAATGTCCGCAGTGCCACCGTGTTCATTACACAGGTTTGAAAACACGGCATCTGTCCTCCTGCTGCCATCACACTATGCAAATCTGAAAGTGAAATTGATTTATCACAACACATCTGTGTACCTGGATGCCATCAGTTTTCATCTACCATCTGGCTGCCTTCAGGTTACACACACACGCACGCACACACACACACACACACCCACACACACACACACACACACACACACACTCCAGCAGCATTGTCTCCACCACCCGCGTCTCCTTCCTCTGGCTCTCTTTGTGGGTGCTCTGTTTTTGTCCCGGGCCCACTCAGTCTACATCTGGTCCTCAGCGAGTTCCAAGCCTCAGCACGTCAGATGTTCCCTGTCAGCTCACCAACAATTCAGGTTGTATAGATTGTTTTCTACCCTGGAACATGGGTAGACAGCCCAAGCTGTCAAGCATTTGACCCACCTCCTTACCTACCTGGCTGATTTACCTGTGTCTTGCTTGCCTGATCCACTGTCTGTCTACCCAGTGTTAGCTCATATCCTGATGACTGGTGTCCTGACATCCCTCCAATAATGTCTGTGTGGAGCTCAGCATTAAACTGTGCTGTGCACATATGAACCTTCTCATTAGGACATTTATTCAAATAGGGACTGTCATGAGAAAACAACTACCTCTGTGAAAACAATACACAGAATACAGTAATGATAATACTAATAATACTAATACTAACAACAACAACAACAATAATAATAATAATAATATGGACATAAAAACTAATAAGAGATAAATGTAAAATACAATGGAGAAAAAAAATACTTGACAATGATAGTAAAAGTATAAAATAAGAAATATGAAAATAAAAATAAATACAGATAAAATCACATTAGGTAAAAAAATAAATGACATAGAATGCATACAGTCAAGTAGAATACAATATTTTCAAAGAAATGCAGCAGTGTATAAGCGCAAGGCAAAGCACAAAAGTTTCAGACCTGCATCAGGAAGTCATGGATAGTTAAAGGCTAAATGTGAGGAAATAAGTTTTTAGCTTTATTTTGAATATTCAGCGAGCTGCTTCCCTGATATCTGTAGGCAGTGTGTTCCAGAGCTTTGAGGTGTAATGGACAAAGGCTGCATCCCCAGTTTTCTGTTGACTGTTGCTGGAAACCTCCAGCAGACCAGCAGCAGATGATCACAGTGTTCTTGAAGGAAAATAGTGAACAACAGAGTCACAAATGTAGCTTGGTCCATTAAGAGCTTTGTTTACGAGGAGGAAGACCTTCAAATCAATCCTGAATGTTACAGGAAGTCAGTGCAGAGCAGCTTAAACTGGACTAATGTGCTCTCTTTTGTTTTGTTTTTTTTTTTGTTTTGTTTTTTTCTGGAGGTCAGTGAATCAGCAATCGAGCCATCCTGAAATAAAGGCATGAATCAGTTTTTCAGCATCTTTTTGATTTATAATTGGTCGTACTTTAACTGTGTTTCTAAGGTGGAAAAACAAAATTTCCGCCACCTTGTTGATGTGGGACGTGTTGTGGTGGTTTGGAAGAACTCTTGTTTATTGAGTGCTGTGGAGAGGTGTGGGGCTGTGTTTCCTGTGCCTCCTCGTCTGGCAGAGGCTGGGCGTGGTTCTCCAGGTGGCTGGGAGCTGACTCCTGCTCAGCTGGGACTCATCACAATCAGCACAGTATAAAGACTGTGGATTGCTGAAGACTCCTCCCCAGATTGTCTCCACTACTCAGTGGTACTGCTGGCCAGTTACCAGTGTTACTAGTATTTGTTATTATCAAGCGTTAGTCTCCACGGTGTCTCATCATCTGTGTCTTTTTCCTTTGTTTTGGATCAGTGAGTTCACCAGCATCGATCCCCAGCCCTGATCTTGAGTCCTATTCCTCCCTGAAACATAACACTTGAAGCTTAGATCTAAATCTAGGATAACGCCAGGATTCATAACCTCAGTTTTTTCCAGGGAGCTAATTTCCCCAGATTATTAAAAAGCATAGTAGTCCTTAAACAGCAGTCAGTGGCTATTTTGCAATGATTATATTGCCTAGAATCGAGCAGTAACAATGTGTTATATAGTTTACAAAAACTTAAAATCCCTCTGTTTCAACAGATTTCACAGCTGCCAAGTACACTGAGAATTTATCCAATCGTGTTTATTCATCATGTCCTTGTTTGATTGATGCTCGTGTTCCTTCCATTAAAGATGAGGCTACTTTAGGGGGTGTTGCGTAATCTTTGCTCCCTACACTATGACGTTTGATGCCTGTTTGACTCAAAAGCACATCATGTTGCTGCATAATTCAGTATCATATTAAGTTAAAGGGGCCCTGTGGAGTAATCTAGTCAACAAACTGTTTCCATCCAAGGTTTCTCACCAAAACACTGTGTGTATCTGCTAAGTATGCTCAATGCATTTCCTTCCTCATAAAACAACAGATGATTATTTGATTATTCTAAATAATGCATTGTTTGCATCCATGTTTACCAGCTTACAGTCTTCCTCTTCGCTTCTGTCATAGGCTTATTATTATGCTTCTTTGTACTTTACCACCACAACCGTCCATCAGTATGTATGAGAAAAGCATGTTGGTGTTTGTGGTGAAAGTGTTGTACTGGTGGTGTAAAACTCAGCTTACCTTTAAGGTAACCTTCAGTGGCTATGAATTATCATGAAATAATATTAATGCTGACTGGTTTCTTTCAGGTGTGTCAGTTTTCCTGGCCTCTGCATGCTGGATCACTTCAATGCATCAGAGCCGTCATTAATGACTATAGATGTACCTGTGCAAAATTCAAGGTGTCTGATGTGAAAAAGATTTATTACATGAAACTGAAATACTGTACATTATAGAAAAACATAATCCCAGCAGCATTACACTGTGATGTACAATAAAATATAGAGATGATTAGCAAAGACAACCAATCAGCGTATTTCCTAAAACATCACCACCCGTCCTGCACTATAGACAAACAGACCTGCATTTCCAATTCCCTACAATGCTTACACACTCAGTCAAAAGACACAAAGGCTGATAAGACGTCTTATGTACTATAACATATGTAGCATATTTGATATAGTTGAAACCAATATTTAGGCTCAGCTGTAATCTGTGAATGCTGATATTACTGCTGATGGAGTGATGCACTGTTGGTCCTGTGCCCACCCTTCCTGTTCAGAGGTAGCAGGCACCCACAAAAAAACTGACAGGATATTGGAAGAGGAAGTTCAGCTGCAGCCTGGTCTCCAAGAGAAATTGGCTTACAGTGTGTTTACGTTTGGAGGTTTGACTCAAGCAAGTGTCTACAGGTTCTTCTCTTGTGAAAATGACAGTGGAGGCAGAATATTAGCACAGGAAGTGAGTGGTAACTGTCTGAGGAGAGTTCAGGGATCATTGCTTTGTACAAATAAAGATGTGTAAACTGTATTTGTACAGCACCTTTCATACAAGAAACGCTGCTGAAAGTGTACGTCTTTATACTGCATTTCAGGATGCTGGATGTTTCCTCTGAGTGAACTGAACTACGAAACTGTAGAGACACACTGAGGTTGTGAAGTGGATGTTCTCTCTTCCTGCCTCTCTCATTTCTAAATCCCCACCCACAAGAACACACAGCAGACAGCCCTGGGCTTTAAATCAAGCCGACCTTTGTGCTGCCTGCTCCTCTCTCTTCTTTTCACCCTCTGCTCTGGCTCGGCCCGTCTGAAGTGGAACAGGTGACCCACCTTGTGGTGAGACGAGGGCACTACACCACCACGCCCAGTGACCACGGTGCTAAATGTAGGACAAAATACTAGACTATATAACACAAACTGCAGAGCATCAACTCACCGTCACTGCTTAGTGCTTGATGCTGTTGCTTCCCTTCCTCCACCCTTATCTCCACCTCTCTCATCCCATTTCTGCTCTCATTGGCTCTATTTTCAGTCCTATTTTGGCTTCTCTCACTCTCAACATATTGGCAGACACTCAGATAGATAGATAGATAGATAGATAGATAGATAGATAGTGTTCATGGTACTAAATGTACACAGATACACATTCACGTGCACACACATACACACACGTGCACACACGCACACACACATACATGCCAGCCAAAGAGATATTTATAGTGCTCTAACACCAGCCTGTCTGTTGCTAGGAAACCAGTCAGCTCAGAGCGCTCAGACATGTAGTTTAGCTTTGTTTACAAAAATGAGCATGTTCAGTGCACACACACACACACACACACATACACACACAGTAGTATCATGGAGTCAGCGCTGTAATCTGTCACAGCATCATTTCATCCACTCACACTCAGACAGTAACCATGGTGAGGACAAGAGGAGAGAAAACGCTGACAGCATTTTTTCTCGGGTTGCTATGGCAACTGTCCAGGCTTCTCAGCAGCATCCCCTCAGTGGCGGAGGAAGGTGGCGGCGGGTGACCCAGAGGTTCCTCGTGGAATAAAGCTGCCATGTCGCCCTCTACTGGTCCATAGTGACTGAGAAAGGAGGGGCACAGGAGGGAGCAGACGACAGAGAGGGCACACCTCCTACGACACCACAGGACACAAATCTGCAAGAGCAAGCAGCATTTAGTCTGAACATAGTCCAAAATATGGCTGGGTCTACCTGAAGCCTCGTCGTCTCAGCTGTGCGTTCATTATGTACTTCTAAACAAGGAATATTTCACATGCTGACCAAGAAACACTTCGTTATCATGTACATATGTACAAATATCAAATGTTATTATTATTATTGTGTGTGTGTGTGTGTGTGTGTGTGTGTGTGTGTGTGTGTGTGTGTGTGTGTGTGTGCATGCATTTGAGTCTTTTGGCCATGTTTCAATTGTACTGCTTCTCCCATGAAACCACTGTCCCTGAGTGCTCCGTAACGGCTGCTTTCTGTGTGAAGTTTGAGCAGCTACATGTGTCAGTGGATGGTACTGGTACTCGTGTTTATGGTTTATGGTGGCAAAATGCAAAACAGTTGAATCAACTGAATGATATTAATTCAGTCTTATTTACATAAATCCAAATCCCAGTTAATCTGTCAATAACTTGTCTTTTCTCCTTGCAGTCGTTGGTCAGGAGGAGTTATTCTATACATGTCAATGGCAAAATGGATGTTTTAAATCTCTTCAGTGAACCAAACTTCATACACTTGTGTTGCAATTCTAGTGACAAGCTGCAACAGGACGCACTAATCCACATGATGCAAAGACATGCAGGACCTGAGGTAGAGTGTGTATGAGCATTTGAGTCACAGAGCTTATTTTTATTTCATATTTTTTCATGTAATATATTTAATATACTATTTCCAAAATCCTCAAAGATTCTTTCAACCACCTGAAAAAATGAAACAAAAAACATAAAGTCTGCTGCACAATGAAAAAGATGGTAGCAGGAAACGGTACATCTCCTCCTCAATTTGTACAATATGAACCAAATGTAATATAGATCAGCAATCGTTAATGGCATATAATGGTGCTTCTTCCTCCCAATATTTTATAATTTCATACAAAATAATGTGTGAATATTAAAATTAGTGTTGTTAAAGTGTCTTAGAACACATTGAAATTAAAGCTGATGTTTGAGCTATTTAAACTGTCATTTTAGCCTCATTTCACCAGATTAAAGCCCCTGTATGTATAATTCTAATGTGACTGAAGTATCTTTCAAAGCATTCTTATATTTTAAGCAAGTGATTGTAAAAGAATGAGACAGTCCCTGTGGAAACCAGTCTGTTCCTGCTTGAAGCCCGTTCGTTCTCGGGGGATGTGACAGCATGAATAGCCGTGTCACTGTCTTTTCTGATTTTTCCACCGGAGGGCAGCAACGTCAGAAATGTTCAGAGTCTGCACACTTGAAGGCAAAACATCTGCCTCAGTGCGCATAATACTGAGAATATGAGCAAGTGGGAGATATTATTTTTAAAATATTTTCTAAAAATATTACTAGGTTTGTGAATCACTTCCAAATGGGATCACCAAGTACAGCATGGCGGCTGTGTGGTGTTAGATGGATGAAACCGTAACACTGGAGCTGAAAGATGTCACAACGTGCATGAAAAACAAACATCACAGTATTAATGGCTTGTTGTCATTTGTTGTCATATCATGGCTACTTGTGGCTCCATGTTTGTGTGTGTGCGTGTTTTTTGCCCTGAGGAGCAGGAGACCCCTTCGTCTCTTTGGTGGGCAGACAGTCAGACAGACAGACTGGCTGACCGTAACACTGTAACTGATATACTAAAATACTGGACCATGCGCCATTCCAAATTTGTCTTTCAGCCACGGGATCCCACCGTCTGACCAAGAATAAACACACACATCCAGGCGTCTCCCCATGCTCTATACTATACTCGTGTGTGTGTGTGTGTGTGTGTGTGTGTGTCTGGTATCACAGTTGGAGATGCAGGGATGTCTGGGTGAGGAAGGAGGTTGATTCTCAGTCGCTGATGTAACCAGACTGGGAGAGCTGGCTCACAATGAGCCCACGTGCAGCTCTCTTTGTGGAGCCGCCTGGTAATCCCGTCTGTTGCTAATGGTCATTTAATCCAAAACAGAGTTATTAACTGTTTGTAGCTGCTGTCTGTGGGTCCACTGAGCACCGCGGACCCTGCTGAACCTTGACTGACCCTCAGCACACAGTTGATCTGCCAGGAGAGACTAATGTGTCTGTTTGCTGCTCCATTAACAGCACAGGGAGGAAGACATCGCATCTTCCAAGTGCTGCCAAAATGTTGGTAGAGAAAAACAGATTGTATGACAGCGAGAATAAGATATTGTATTGACAGTCTTTTTGAAACACCCTTCCCTCATGCATGATGTATTTGCTCCTTTAGCGCTTTGCAATGAGAGCAGAAATTGTATAGACAAGTCAGACGGCAGTTTCCAGTCTGGGTTTCTCTGTCAGAGTTACAGGCTGTCGAGAAACTTGCAAACATCTAATTTCCGCGCTACAGTGTGTTTGAGCATTATTGAAGAGGAGGAGATAACACCCAGGTAGCCGCGCACAGAAGGGGAGACAGATGACAAGCCACTTGGTTCATATTCTTGCTCGAATTTCTTTTGGTACACACATCAAGGAGATGAGTGAGAACGACATCTTCAGTCTCCTCCTCTGTGCGCGCACACACACACACACACACACACACACACACACACACACACACACACACTGATTGTCTGGAGTCAGCTGTGTGTCACTGTAGCATCATTAGCTTTTCTGTGTTCCTGTGTTATTGATGCCTTTTAAATATTTATTAGGCCACTTCCAGCAGCAGCGGCAGTAGCAGCATCTTCTAAACCAGCAAACAAAGCCAAGATATTTCTGTATGTGTCCTTGAATAACAATGAGGAGGAACAACAGGGACAAATCTATGTGATGTGTGATGTAGGGCAGCTTTTCTCCTCCTTTTTAGTCTGCAAAAGGTTTCATCTCATGTCTCAGGAAACTTTTTAGCCACTTAATGTACACAGGAGTGTTTGTGTCTTAGTTTGCTGGTCAGTCGCTACTTAACCTTCGTCCTTGTTTGCTGATGATTTGGTGATTTTTGGTGTTTAAACTTAACTTGAGCAATTAACCAATACACTGCCTCTTCTCTTTTGATTTTTAAGTTGTTTCAGTTTTTCGAGTGGAAACGCAAAGAGACAAAATTGATGCTTCCGCCAATGATTGTTTTCATAATGAATTAATTATTTAATCATTAAGTCTAAAAAAAAAAGTCAAAACACAGTGAAAACGATGCATAGCTAGTCCAAGGTGATGTCTTTAAATCATCTGTTTTATCTGTCAAACAGTCCAAAACCCAAAGACATTCGCTCATAATTATATAAAAGACACAAAAGCAGCAAATCTTGTCAATTTGACATTTATTTCTTGATTAATGCAATAAAAGAATTAACATATAGGCTAATCCGTTGGAAATGTTCTGTAACTTGAAGTAGTGTGTTGTGTACATTCAGTGTCCTGAAAGCCCTCAATTGGACAAAGGAGACAAAATGAGCAAAATAAAAAAAGGAATACAAATTGAGTGTGTGTGTTTCAAACAGAAACACACACACAAGCACATGAAAGGAAGCAGGAAGCAGCTAATACGATTAAAGCAGACAAAGAGTCCACAGGCAAGCTGGAGGCTGTGTGAGGCCGCCTCACTGTGGGCACAGTGGGGCTTTAAGCTAAATGCTAATGTCCAAATGCTAACATGCTCACAGTAACAATACTAACTTTCTGATGTTTAGCAGGTATAACATTCAATATCTTAGTTTAGCGTATTAGCAGGCTAACATTTGCTAAATAGCACTAAACTCAAAGGTGATTGGTCATAAACCCAAATTTGAAGTTTGACGAACGAAATGTCAGGATTTTATTGAAATTAAATTCCAGTATTTTGGGAGGTAATTCAGCCCAAATTAGCAGACTGTCGGTCCAATATAGTCATCCCTACAGCAATGTCATTTGTGGGTAAAAAATAGGAGAAAAGCTAAAAAGTCAACTTTTCCCAGCTTCTTTAAATGTCACATTCAGAGAGACTGGGTTGTTCATCTGATGGCAACAACATGAAGTTCTTTGACAAAGTGGATTTTCAGTGGAACTAATGGACTGCACATAAGGGGCCACTCAGCCTCTCAGCCCCCGATATGCCAGCGTTGATCCAAAGTCCTCAGCCTGGAAAACATGAGCAGAGGAAATCTCACAAGCTTTCTGTGCAGTAATCCATCTTTAGTGTCACTTCACTGACGCAGACACCTCACATCATTTAGATCGAACTAAAAGAGAGCAGGTCGATGAAGTCCATCATGCATAGTTCTTTTTATTACAGAGAAATAGTTAATGGATAAAATGAGCAGACCAGAAGTGTTTGCTAATTCAAACAAATCCAGATACTTTGAAGTACACAGTGATGCAAAAATGACACACAAATTCAGTATCACCACCGGGAAATACTGCCTGTAGCTACATGTATGGCAAAATGACAGAATATATAAATGTGCATTATATCAAAGTATATATTTTCATAGATCCATAAACTAAATTAAATACAAACAATCTAAAGATCAAATAAACCCTAAAGAATTTAATTGAACTACTGAAACAAACATCAATCTAAACTTAACACTTAAACTAAATGAAACCAAACTTCAGATCAACTAAAGCAGGCCAGACTAAAACAAGGCTTAACTAAACATGTAACTAAAAATGGAATCAAATTGGACTGAACTTTCGACTCAACAGCGAGCACGAGAGTAAAAACTTCAGAAGAAAATAAAGTGAGCCGTGCTCAGCGTGCTGTGCGAAGATGAGACCAGACTGCATGTCAGAACTATTCATGGCCGTGGCACCGACAGATTATCTGATTAATTAATGAACCTTTTACTGCATCACCAGCTACTGTTGTTAATTACTCACGCACTGTTTGGCCTGCAGCTAACACACACACACACACACACACACACACACACAAACGGCCAACGTGAGGCAGTAAAACAGTGAGCTCTGTGTGTGTGTGTGTGTGTGTGTGAGTGTGTGTGCCCTCCTCAGGCTATCTGAATGAGTTTGGTGGAAACCATCTCCATGGGTATCATAAAGAGAGTGTTTCTTTTCATAAAAAGGATTCAGAGCATATGCTGCAGCCCGAGGCCTCGTTTCTACCCTAAAACCCTTGTTAGGATGAAAAGTGATGATTAAAACATTGAGCCTTTCAGCCCGCACAGACGCACTGCAAGTAGGACAACAACATTTTTAGTTTTATACACTTTAAAGAAAAGCATGCCTCTTATTCTCGGTATGGAAATACTAGATATTAGACACACACACACACCCTCAGTTCTTCTCTGTTATTGTGTGTGTGTGTGTGTGTGTGTGTGTGTGTGTGTGTGTGTGTGTGTTATTGTGGGTTATTCTACTCATCACTGCATATTTCGGGTGGGCATCTCTCACAGAAAGATGTGACAAGGACTGGTCTCGATTTATTTATAAAGGCCTTAACGGTAACATGCGTCATGCATCACTTGCTGATTAAACTGGTCCCGTTGTCATTGTTTGACCTGTTCAAGTGATTGGCTAATGCTCCAAGACCCGCATGCAAACTCTGAATTTGGGAAAAACTGCTTTTTGTTTTTGTCTGCACACACATTTTACAATACAGATTAAAACGTAACACAATTGTACCTATAGGTCAATTTTATAGTCATGATAACAAGCTCCTCTGCTCTGGAATGCAAGTGTTTTTCACTGTGCTGTTTGTTTCCTTGACTTCTCGTTAATTATTTTTGTGTGTATTGACTCTGTTTTAACGGTACTCTTGACATCATTGGAAATGAGGGCATGCCCTCAATGATTCTTCAGCATCTGAATAAAGGTTGAGTGAATGAAGGGAAAATGAACGAATAATTATGTGTTTCATTTTCTCTCCTCTCTTTGTCTCAGGGGATCTTTGATATAAACATACATTTCATTAGTTAGTCTCTTCACACACACACACACACACACACACACACTCGCACACACACACACACACACACACACACACACACACACACACACACACACACACACACAGACAGACAGCCTCGTGAACACCAACAAAACAAACAACAAAACATGTCATGACAGAGAAACACTACATGAGAATGTACATACACGCGCGCGCACACACACACTCGCGCACACACACTCACACAGAATAAATATGACTATTAGACTCCCAGGGGAGTTTCATAATCACCCACACAGATCTTAATTAAACTATGAACAAGAACCTGCAGGAAAGTGTATGTGCGTGTGTGTCTGTGTGTGTGTGTGTGTGTGTGTGTGTGTGTGTGTGTGTGTGTGTGTGTGTAGGTGTGTTAACTACAAAGAAGCTGTGCTGCATTTCAGGGGCGTGTTTATATCCGTCTGTTCGTTGCATAATCAAACATTCATTCCTCATTATGTTGCAAGTGCCAATATGCCTCGGCTGTTGCGCCGTAAATTTTAATTGTCTGTCTCTGAGCCTCTGTGTGTGTGTGTGTGTGTGTGTGTGTGTGTGTGTGTGTGTGTGTGTAAAACACTGTCTAGCACTGCTTTGAATGCAATTTCCCTGAAATGTTCAGAAAAGCCCAGATGACACAAATTTCATTATAAGAATGTTCCATTTACTGTGCCGTTAAACAATGCCAGTGAGCCGGCATGCAAAATGCACGAGCCCTGGAACCTGCTCACCTAAATGGAATGTGTCCACTGTTAATGTTATCAGTATCACCTGTGCTGTTCCTGCTATGACAAGTCAAAATGTTTGCTGTGAAAAAGGACTCATGTCTCACAGTGGCAGCGGTGGAAGAAGTGCTCAGATTCTTTACTGAAGCCAAAGCAGTTATAACACAGTGTAGATACAACTTCTAACTTCAACCTGCAGTGACGAATGAGGACAGTGGAAACAAGCTGTAAACACAACACTGACATATCAGCAGGTTGTAAGCTGACGTGACAAACTTGTCAGCGAACAGTTGCTTCTTTACACATGTAGCAGTTAGTCAGTCCAACATTCGCTTTAAGTTTTTGGCCTCCACCAGCTCTGATAAATATCTGTCTCTTCAGCTGCTAATTGCTCCACTGTGTTCACCAGCTAGCCACTAACTGTGTCTACCTGTTGTCTGTTCCAGAGCACTTCATGCACAGTCTGTTTTTAGAGCTTTATCACTGAAAACAGCTGTCCACACTATTATATGTCCATGTAACCTGAACCAAAACAGTAACTTTTGGGTCAGACAGCTAAACAATGAACTGAACCTCAATATAAAGCTCAGTGAAGCAGAAAGGAGCTGCAGATTCAGGTGATGATTCTCCGTAGTTTCATTACTATGAGAGACTCCTCTCACAGTGTCATTTGATTCATTGTTATTATGAAAATATGGATTATGGGAACTTTAAGTAGAAGCAGAGAAGTATTATCAGAAAAATCGACCTAATGTACCAAAGTGCAAAAGTAAAGATTATGCAGAAGTTCCCCCTTCCAGAGTGTTTACAACTGCAGCTGCAATGTTATTCCACTGGATCATTATCATTGATGCATTAACATAAGAAGCAGCAGGATGACCAATCATGTTGCTGTGATGTCATAACTTTCCATGCTGGAAAAGGACCAGAAAAGTAAGCAGATATGAGAAGTTGGCCTTTGAAACATGTTAACTTTGTAACTTTTCGGTCAGTTGTGTTGAAGCAACATTAATTATGATGTTATGGGACCAACATGGTGACACCAGATAAACCAAAGCAGCATCATTCTAACTGCTTTTAACCTCTGCTGCTGAAGACAGACTTAAAAATGTGTGTCTATCCTTCAAATGGAAACTCCCGAGTTAAATCCAAGTCCCTCAAAATTGTTCTCCAGTACATGTACATGTTTCCATCACTGAATAATAATAATGTGAAGAAGGCAATGACCTTTATTGGTATAACTGAGCGCATTCCTTAAAATGTCAGCAAACCCATAAAAGACTGAATGTGTCGTTGAGTTTCTGATGGCTTAAAGCAGAGTTCACTGTGCTGCGGAAAACTCTTCCAGAGAGCTGTTACTGTTTAGAAACAGACTACACTTATTTTTTTATCAACTGCTTTTGTTTCACACACGCACAGATAAACTTCACCCACCGATTTGTATTTAAGCAGGTGACAAACAGACAAGGCTCATTGCTTAACTGGCTCATCCATTTCTAATCACTTCAAACATCTGTTGAAACACAACATGTGGACATCTCTGTCACATCTCCACCAACATCTCAGCAGGATTTTAGGATTATTGAAGGACTTATCTTATCAGTGACACGCAAACACTGCCTGTGTCTGCCCCCCCTCACTTTAACTTCTCACATAAGGTTCCTATAAAGTTTCTTCAGTCCACACGCATGCGCAGTGCAGCCCCGAGTAGCGTGTGTAGTAGTATTATTATTGTGAATGGGGGGGTGGGGGAGGAGGGGGGCGGTATTTTGGGTGTACAGTCACAAGAGCGACTCGACGGAGCCAGGAAGTAGACTGCTGATGCTTTCAAGTACTTGCGGAATTGTCGTACATTCGAACTTTGACAGCTGCGCTAGAACAATCCGCCAAAGTGTCACAAAGAAGAGATTAAAAGCTTCGTAGCTGTATCAAAAACTGATGGAAACACGAAGTATAGCAGACGGCTGCTGTGCTGCTATACCCGTGCCTCTGCATGTTCCTAATTATTGTGTAATTTTTTCCATCTCTATGTGTTCTAGCCATAACATTAAGGCTTCTCTAAGGCTACTGCAGCAGCAAGAATTTCATCCATCTATTTGTTTTGCTGAATCATGCGGTAACAGCTGCCACTTTTGATGATGATGCATAGATAAAAATGTAAATCAGGCTGCATGCCAAGCAGATATTTCCTCCTCTGGCACCAGAGCACAAAAAAAACCCAGCTCTTGGCCATATGATTCACGACTCTTAATTAAAATCGCTTCCATAGTCTATATTCACTTAATCCCTTATGCTTTGCGCATTATTTGTGTCCCAAATCTCTTGAGTGCGCGAGTAATCGGCAGGTTTAGCCGACTTGGGAGGAGCACTTGAAAGTTGCAGGTAGGCTGGAAACGCAGACAGAGAGCGCTCGTTTGAGAGAGAGAGAGAGAGAGAGAGAGAGAGAGAGAGAGAGAGAGAGAGAGAGAGAGAGAGAGAGAGAGCCACACGGTCAAATTGAGCTTTATCTATCGCGGTGGGTCACTTAATAGGAGCCATTTGGAGCCAGAGGCGACCCGGAGCGCAGGAGCCGCAGATCATCTCAGTGAGAGCGGCAGTCAGAGAGTGAGAGGCCAGCGGCAGAGAGCACATTGCTCCACACAGGGAAGAAAAAAACACACAGACACGGAAGAGAAGTGAGTAAGAGAGAGGCAGAGTGAGGGACGGACGGCCAGACGCACGCAGCTGAACTTTTCCTCTGCGGGAACAGCTTTTCTAAAGGGCTTCACAGTGAGTCTCGACAGGCCGGAAAGTGTTGGAGAAGATGCCGAGGGTAGTCCCGGACCAGAGGAGCAAGTTTGAGAATGAGGAGTTTTTCCGCAAGTTGAGCAGGGAGTGTGAGGTGAGTGCGCGCCGTGCCTCCGCACACTGGCTCCATTCTGTTAGACGGCGGAAATAAAGAGAGAAAGCAGGCTCGTTAGTGGAGGAGGGCATGCTGGCTCCACTCGTGTGAAACTTCATGCAGGTTCCTTCATTTCATTCAGTAACTTCAGAGGGAGAAACTAACCCCCCCACCCCCCCAAAGCAAAAGAGTGATAGAGAGCAGAGGAGTACAGCAGTGAGTTGTTTCTCATGTATCTCTGCCTTGCTGAAATTCAATGAAACTGATTTTTTTTTTAGACTTTTACTCCTGTTTTTCTCTTGCTGTTTTTGTTTATTTTCTGCTTAAATTAATCTACAAAGAAGCTTGTACTTTTCCCTCTTCGCCTGTTTGAATAGATCTTTTTATTCGTTATTAAGAGCAGAACCCAAGAATGATGCATTTTGCCTTAAATCGAAATTCCTGTGGCTTCTCTTCAAATTACAGCCTACCGAGGCCAACAAGCATCACCATTCACCATCAAACAGCCCCATTTGGAGGGCTTTCTGTCCCAAATCAAACACATGACGTATACTCAGACTGTAACAGTACACATGAGAGCATAGATGTGCATGTTGCTCACAGTTTGTGTTTTCTTTTCATTGTAGATTAAGTACACTGGGTTCAGGGACCGGCCCCACGAGGAGAGACAAGCTCGCTTCCAGAACGCCTGCAGGGACGGACGCTCAGAAGTAGTGAGTGAAAAACCAACCGAATATATTCTTGTGTCCTTTGTCTTCTGCTTGAAAAAACAGATAAGAAATCGACAAACTGCGTGTGCACACATCAGCGTTCATCTCAAGGTTGTCTCCGTGTTTGGAGACAAATGACCTCTTATTATGAGAACACAGAGATTAGTTCACTTTCTGCAGTCACATACGTTTGTGTGTTGATGTGTCCCCGTACGAGGAAGGAGACGTGTTATCAGACATGTAGACCCACCAGGTTAACTTCACTGACAGACTTCCTCCCTCTGACTCCTGCAGCTGCAGTCATTGTTGTGTCAGAAGCTCTCATTAACGCATGTTATCACACAGACAAGTCATGGTTACAATAAACACTGCTAGGGCTGTAATTTGGGGCCTAAAATCAGTCACCTAAGTAAATATCACCTGTCATGTCTAATTTTGGTATCTACAGTAAACATGTAGTGAATGAAGCTGATGGACAGTGAGAGAACAGAGAAATAGAAAACGCATGATGTCCAGTAATGCAGCACAGCCCTGCTTCAAATATGACTGTGCTCCTTTTGTCGAGTGTAATCAATTAGTTAACCAACAAAAAATGAATTAAGAAATATTTTGATAAATAATTAAGTGTTAATCGGTCAAAAAATGGCAAACATTGCCAGTTTCAGCCTCTCAGATGTGAGGATTTACTGCTTTTCTTTGTCTGATGTGATTGTAAACTGAGTGTCTTTGGGGTTTTGGACGGTCGGAGGCCTCGTGATGTTTAGACTTGAGTTGTTTTTGTCTTGATTTCGGTCTATGCTCTGTTGTTAGTTGTGGTGTTGCGTTGGATTCCACTGAAAGGTGTTTCTCCTCATTTTCATTTATGGAGGAGCAGCCGGCGGCTAATTATTGCAGTAGGAGGTAGTTTGTGGCCACAGTGTCACAGTGAAAGAGTGTCGCTGCGCCAGATCTGCCTCCCTCCATTTCCAAAGCGCGCTTCTCGCGGGCCACGTCTTCAAATGCAGCTGATCAGTTGTCCAATTTTGAGATGGCTGCCTCTCAAAAGCAAATGGGCTGAAGTGAGCTCCTACTGAACCCTCGTGCCTAATGAATTGTCTGTATCACAGAATCACAGTACAAGTGAAAGTCCTGCATTCAAAATCTGACAATTTACTGAAAGAGTAAAAGTAAAAGTACAACTGCATGCAGCCAAAATAGCCTTTGTCAGATAATCTAATTATAGATTATGTTACTGGATTATTCATGTGATTATAACGTTGTAGGTGGCAGCACATTTCTATTCTGTTGGGTGGCATAATTTACCGTTTCACAGTGCGTCTTGTTTTATATGTTCACCGCAGGTTTAAAATCTCAATCTGCAGGCTGAATCCAGCCGGGAGATAAATGTCCTTCATGAACTCAACACGTCTGCACGTTACTTTTCTTTTCTTTTCAAAACACTGGGTGCAGCGCAGTGACGAGCCGTTTATAACTTAAAAGCAAGTAAGGGCACATTCATATTGTCATTATGTAATTACTCCACGCTCCGCAGTGTCAGCTCTGTTTAAAACTGTCTGTTGAACCATGTCTTCAACAAAAGGTGAAGCCAGGTGAAAATCCTTTAGCAACTTGTGCTGTCTTAGTCATCCTGGAGGTATTTTTCACAAACATGTTGTCATCATGATGGGGGGCTCAGCGTGGCGGGGGGGGGGGGGGGCAGGGGGGGCATGATGCATCCATCTGTCTGTCTGTCCTCACTGTATTTATAAGCCTCTTCTGCTGTGAAAATTGATGGCCGTGTTTTTAACGGTTTGATGGCAGGTGTGACATCATGTCGCTGATTTATCTATCGGCCAGACGGCGCTAAAGACCTCCTGCTATTTTCATGGTCAGTGCGAACAACTATCTGACACAATGAGGCTCGAACGTGCCGTCGGGGACCGCTTTTTTTATATATATAGATAAGACAGAAAACAAAAACTGTAAACTGTGGATAATTTACGAGGTTGATGTTCAGTTTATGTGTTTTGATTACTGATCGTCACAAGGAAAAAATCTGTTGGCCTCAGAGCATTTGTCCACTGCGCCCTTTATCTCTGGAGAGACTTTAAATCAAGGCTGAGAACTCGCCTTCGTGCACTTCATTACAGCCTCCCTGGAACTTCTAACTTATTAAGTCATCTCCTTTTCAAGCGCTTGGATGTTTTCATGAGGTTGTTTTATTTGAATTTTTATGGCTTTATTTGTCTGCAGTGTATTTTATGCTAGTGTAAAGTGTACTGGGACCATACTGGATGCTGACCCTGCACTGCCTGATTGATTTTCTATGATGTTCTATGAGAGCCAAAGATTCTCTGTACTTAAATGCAGAGTGAGTGATTTCTGCCACCCGGGGTCTCTAAATAACAAAAGACATAGTTTAGTGAGGTGGTGAAGTCGGAGATGTATTAACGGTTTATTCACTCTGAAGTATTGTCCGGTGTTTGCCACGTTTCCCTGGAAGTTGTAAATTGTAAATTGTAATTGTAAGTTCAGTCTAGAGAGGATATGACGCCGCTGACAGGTGACCAAATGAATAAAATTACATATTTCTCTGGGTCTGAACATGTAGGAAACATTTGGGATCACGTAAGCACACAACCCAACAAAATTTAGAACAGAGGTCTAGTTGTTATTTGATGTTTTAATCCAAAAATGGTCCATATTTTACCTGGAAATCTGAGTTCCACACATGTACATAATGACAGTACAAGTAGTTTGGAAGTCCAATATGTAATTTATTCAAGTGAGAAGTGGAAACTTGAAGCCTCACGTGCACAAAGACTGAGAGTGGATTGTTCAGGATCTTAATGTATCCCTTCACACAGTGCTTTCTTTTGTCTAATTCATTCCAGACTGACTAATTACTAAAAACTACTAAAATTCTTCTAATAATTCGAACATTTCTTAAATGTAGTATTCATCTTACAAGCCAGTTAAAAAACAAATTGTTATTCACAGAAGAAGCTGGTTTAGTAAATAAATAAAAGGCCTGTTGAAGAGACAAGCCCTCCGTTCTATATACTGTATATGTGCAGTCTCAAGTTAATGTTTTCCAGCTGCTCGTAGTATAACTGTCAAATTAGTTTTTTCTCAGCTTTATTCCTTTTTAAGGGAAGAAATAAAATTTGATGCTTTTATATATTGTGTGTGTCGTACAGATAATTACATAACGTCCAATATTTAAACAATAATAAAAAAAAGTCATGTCATCACGTCAAAAAGCAATGCATGCAAACTTCTAATTTGACTTTGTTTTAAAAATGTTTATTTTATTACATTATTTTTACAATATACATGTCCTGTAACAATTCAATTAGGCAGCTGTGTATTTCTAGGAATTCTAAAACATCACACACACACACACACACACACACACACACACACACACTCTAAAATGATCAGGATTGATCTGATAAATGGGACAATAATTCAAAGTAAATTATCTTCAGCTCAGCTCATTAGAGATGAGTCTTTCTCAACGACTATTGATTTTCATGCTGCGCTCGTCTCTCTTCCAGCTCCTCTCCCATCTCTCTCTTTCTCTGTCTGTTCACTCCCTTTGCTCTCTTCTTCTTTGTCTTTCTCCTTCTTCATCTCTCGTCCATTTCCTCTCTCTCTCTCTCTCTCCGTGTGACTTTCTTTACATTCATCACACTGTCTTTACCACCATTCTTCCTTTTCCCTCCATTTCTCTTCCTCTTTCTCATTTCCTCCATTTGTCTTTCTCCCTCTCTTTATCGTTGTCCTCCTTTGTCTCTCGGTTTCCCTCCATCTCTCTCCTCTCTGCCTCTCCTTCCCTCTTTTTTTCTCCCGCAGTAGTAGGCAGCAAATGAGTATCAGATGGTTGTAATCCAATACTTCAAATACAGCAGAAATGATGACTCGGGTGTTCTTTGAGCTCTCGGTTCTGTGAGTGTGTGTGTACGTGTGTGTATGAGAGGCGTTTTTTTTTTTTTTTTTCTCTTTGTGTGTCCACTTACACACTTAGTCATTTTCAGCTCCCTCCTCGCTTTATTTCTCTCTCCTCCCCTCACTGTTGTTCTCTCCTTCTTCTCCTTCAGTCACTTTTCCTTCCTCATTCTCTCGCTCTCTGATGAGGGACAGATTTGACAGGGTGCATAATTCATACGCTTCCAGCTCAGTCGCAGCCCTAATGCCCTTAGTATTGATCTGTCTCAGCAAACACAGCACATCACACACACACACACACACACACACACACACACACACAAACGCAGTTACACATAAAAAACAGACATTCTCTAACTTGATTTTCTGCCTCTCTCTAATTCATTGCTTTCTGACTGCAACAGAAATGCATTCTATTGATTTTCATTTTATTTGTGTTTCTGTATGCATGTGGGTATAAGTGTGTCTGTGTGTGTGCGTGTGTGCGTGCACGTGCATGTACGGTCTTATTGTGATAGCAGTGACTCCCATTAGTGCAAGAAGCCTTTTTCCAGCAATCCAAACTGAGGAGAGCTGAAGTATGGTGTGACTGTATGTGTGAGGGAAGCGAGCCAGTGGTTCACTTTGTGCTTTTGTTCTGAGAGGAGAGCGGTTGGACTGAGAAGAAACGGAGAGACGGAGACAAACTCTGATGCCATCGATCAACTGAAACTCTTCCAGGCTTTGACCCAAAATAAGACATTTGAACTTATTCAAACATTCTGCTGTTCAACTTATGCGCAGCCCCTCTGGGATCATTGCTATGAAGCTGTCATCACTGCATATTCTTAAAATCAGTATTTCAGAATCTTAATCTGAGATAGAAATGCGTCTGAATCTGTTGTGCTGTAAGTTGTACCTGTGATTTTAGAGGGCTGCTCCAGGATTTCTTACAGCTGCAACGATGAGTTGACTGACAGAAAATGAATCCGCAAGTGTTTTCAGTCTTGATTTTTATTTTTTAAATTAAAAATAAAATAAAGCCAAAAGAAAAATATAAATAATTCTCTGCTTGTCAACTGAACTTTTTTAAGTCTCGGACTGTTGGTCCATTATAAAGCGTCACGAGGGGCTCTGGGGTGGACATTTCCTGGAATGTAATTAAAACAATAATTGGCAGATTCATTGATATGAGAATAATTGTGAGATGCAGCCCTGAAAAGAAAGCTCAGTGACGCGCTTTCCCTGCCTGGTAAGCACCCACGTCTTTCAAGCTCCACACCTCCAGTTTTTAACACTTTGTGTCATTTCTCCTGTAAATGTGTCCTCCCTTGGGTGAAGTGCGTGATGTCTCTTGAGAGATTTTCTCAGACTTGTCAAAGCTCCCCGAGAACCACAGAAGACATTAATCAGCTCTTTCTACAGGCTGTTTGATATTCCCCATCATAGCAAACTGACTTTGACATGTGAAATCAATGGAGTGCACTTTTACCATTAATAAAATGTAATGTGAGGGGCTCGTTGGTAGTGCTGAACCCAATAAATCACACCCTTCTCTCGCAGCCTCTTGTACTTCACTGTTTCAGTTCTCCAACCGTACATAAACTGTATTTGAGTCTCACAGCTCTCGTCAACTACCGTACTACCATATGAAACTGTGAGCAGCAGTTTCCCGTTAACAAGCAACTGTGCCCTGAAACAGCAAGAGCCCAAAGAGGCAAGTGGCGGGTGAAGAGACACATATTTATCTCAGGGGTTGGTAGAGACCAAAGTCTGCGTCTGCTGTTTGCTAATGATGATCAATGATCAGTGGCTCGTCAGAGCTGCCTGTGAAATCACTTAATGCAGCTTTAATTCTTTTTCTTGAAGATTGTCTTTAACTTTATCCTCTCTCTCTCTCTCTCTCTCTCTCTCTCTCTCTCTCTCTCTCTCTCTCTCTCTCCAGGCCTTTGTAGCTACAGGTACCAACCTCTCTCTCCAGTTCTTCCCAGCCAACCTGCACGGAGATCAGAGGCAGGTTCCCACAAGGGAGTATGTCGACTTTGAGAGAGAGACAGGAAAGGTAGGACAAGTGCAAGATATACCACCCACTTCCTCAAACACACACACACACATGCGTACACTTCTCTCTTTTGCCCTTCACCTGTTCTAAATGTCACATGGTCTCAGCTGTAGCACAGAGACCGGAAAACACTCTAACTTTGCATCTGGCGCCCAGATCTGGACCAAAACAACTGCTGATGAAATCTCTTCTTTCAACATCAGGTTTTTCAGCATCACTTTTTCTCATGTTTCCACATGACTGCACTTGATTCATCCAACCCTGTTTTCACACGATGTGAAACTGTCGCTAAAAAAAAAACAGCTTTTGGAGAAACACATGGGTCTCTGTCGGCTCTTTTGCTTTCTGTTCCTCTTTTATTTTATGAAATGAAAACATCAGCCCAGACGTCCTCACCAAAACCTCATGTCAAATTATGAATGCAACCGTTGACTTTCATCCTCCTGACCGTCGGCAGAGCAGATTGATTCGTGTGTCAGGTTGGACACAGGCCCACAAAGACAAAACGAAGGGATCTTTTTGTAATCAGCTTCCTGTTCTGTGAAGTTACCAGTGTGTGCTGGGTGTTTATTGCTGATCCCCGCTGCCTCTTACCATCCACCAAACATACTCTAAAATGTGGTGGTCCTGGTCGCAGAGGGGAAATCACTGCTGAGCTTCTTGTCACACAACAGTACGTTGATGAAAAACACTATTAGCTCAGTTGCGCTTGTGCCTGATCACGATCAAAGTTAAACAACTTAAAGAGCTCAGAAGATGCTGCTTTGCTGCTGTCGTCAAGGTGATATCCACTGTGCTGTACAATGCTGAGCTGCTGCTGCTGCTGTTGTGTTTATGTGTATGTTAATTGTCTCCCTTGGCGCAAAGCCTGGACTTTGTGTGTGTGTGTGTGTCAGGTCCTCCACGGACACTGGCTAGCTGAAATGAATGCTTGCTGGCGGCTCATTAAAAATGCATTCTGGGGAATCGATGGACCTCCATGCCCCAAGGCTGACGGACTAATCTCACACTGTTAATTATTTAACACAAGTGCCCTGATGCTTGGGAACAGTGTGCGCGTGCGTGTGCGTGTGCGTGTGTGTGTGTGTTCTTCTGTTGATGGGCGTCAGGCATTTTCCAGAAGAAGAATTTCTGATGTGGTGCGTGTGCGTCAGACAAAGAAAGAAGGAGACAGTACGCATGTGTATGGCAGCAACAGAGTTTGTGGTTGCTTGTGTGTGTGTGTGTGTGTGCGTGTGTGTGTGTGTAAGACGATACCTACTCCTTTGTCACCTCAGCGGTGCTCACAGATCTATGAAGTTTTAATGAGGCCAGGAGTCGTCAATGTAAAGCAGTTTCAGAGTGGTTCTGTAGGACACACACACACACACACACACACACACTCACTCACACATGTCAGAGGACCCAGAAAAACCCGCTGACAGTCTACTCTTTTCAACCATAGTCATCTTTTAAACTGAGAAACGTAAGTCACGATATGCCAGCATAGCGACTCACAGTAAGTCACTCCAGATCGCTGAAATGCTCCTTTCATGCAGCTCCAACAGAAGACACAAGTATAAGGTTTCAGTCTTTACTTTTATGTAATATTCATTTATATTCCGCTTGTGTAAAAAAGAGAGGCGAGCGCAGAATGTGGTTTCCTGAGTACAATGTACAGTAGAAAGAGATACTGTTTTAGAGTGTTGTTTTAGAGTAAAGTGCTCAGCCTTTAATTGTGTACTGAGTGTACGCTTTCTGCCGCGTTGCTCTACCACGATAACGGCTGTCACACACTCACACACACATACACACACACACACACACACACACAAAGAAAAACACACACACACACCCCGCCCTCGGATTCCTGCCGGACCTCCCTGTGGAATACAACTGTCAGGCCAAGGCAGAGATCTTGTGTACGTTGCAACTTCTTCTCTTAATTACTGTCACAGCGAAACTACACACACAAACACGTACGCACGTCTGGTGCAAGGTGATGCTTATTTCTCCTGCAGTAGTTTTTTATTAATTGCTTCCAAAATGATCCATAGAACCTGAAGCAGTTGAAAAAAAATCAGTTAAAAATCAGAATTATTTATTTTATGCCAGACATGTTTCTTTCTGAAAAACGTTTAAATTAAAGAGATCAGTGGGCGATTGCAGTATAGAGTAACACTGAGCATAAATGTGAATAAATGGTAAAAAGTACTATGTGTGAGTCAGGGTGGACCAGTAGATTCAGACTGAGGTACCGGGTTACTGTTTTTTGCCCCTCTTCCTTTGCTTTTATTACTTTTCCCTCCATATTTTCAGCTTCCCTTCTTTTTCCTGTGTTTGTTATTCTTGTGGCATTTTATATGAACGCTGCTCCTCCTTCCCTCCCCTCTTCCCTCTTTCCATTCCTTATGTTTTTTGCGTACATCCCCCACTCCCCCCTTTTAACCTCCCCTCCTTCGCTCGCTCCCGTCCTCCCTCCATCCGCTCTCCCCCTCCATTCCCTCCCTCTCTCCCGCCTTCATTTCCAAACACAGATGGTGCCAAACCAAAAGGGTAGCACAGCCAGGTTAAACTTGGCAAAATAATAGTGTGTGTGTGTGTGTGTGTGTGTGTGTGTGTGTGTGTGTTTTTGAAAGACAGAAAGAGTAGAAGTACAGGCCCTCAGTGTCGTTGCAGGCTAATGGGAGCCAGCTGTGGACGAGGTTAATTTTAGCATTAGCAGCTAACCTCCTTGCAAGCGTGAGCCCAGCCCTACACATGAATTGTAGCATCAGCAGCCTTTAAGGCAACAGAAACGCTGTAAAATGAACCTTGTAGCTCAAAAACAGGATAGAACTGTTCCCACGCTGGCTGATGGTGGTGTGCCCTGTGTTACTAACTCTGCATCCGTGTGGAACCCAGAACTGGACTTGTCCATGTGGGCTAACTCTGATGCGTTTTGCATTAGAAGTCAGGCATGGGTCTGGTGACCAGTTGAACAGAATGAAGGCCTTTGTTGGACAAAGAACTTTTTTGGCTGCCTGCTTAAAAACGAAAGCATGAGAAACAGGAGAAATGTCTGTTTCGGGTGCTCGTTGACTGATTTTTAGACCTTTTAGGTCCACATGCAGTTTTCTATTTTTTCCCCTTAATTAACTTTAAGGCTGGAAAAAGCAGCTTAATTCCAATCAAAGGGAGATACTGCGGCTGTGCTGTGCATCATTTGAATTCAGCTTGACGTATTTAGTGGACTCTCCAGTAGAATTTAAAATACATTTCTACATGCTTTAACAATGCATGACTACACAGCATGAGTTTGTAATGACCTCCTGGTCAGTGGGGTTGAACATACTGTCATCCTCTTTAATGAACATACGCAGATTTAATGACATATATGTGGTCAGTTTTCAGAAAAACAAAAGACTACATGAAAGACGGCTACAGACATACTTCATTTACAAGTAAGCAGATGTTTACTGTCTGCACTGCACAGGAGGTATATTTGTGATATGTACACTATGTAATTGGCTGACAATATTATCACCTCTGTGTTCATATTATCATGTATATTGAACACACAGAAATTGGATTATTTGTCTTGTAGTGATTTTGAACTTTTTCCTGAAATTCATACTGTAGCCCGACACTGCACCGCGCTCTTTAGCACGTCACTTTTATCATCACTGAAAAACATTTTCCTTTCAAATATAGCTCTCTGTGACTCTACCTCAACTCCCTGCCCCGCCTGTGGTCCTTGACATACGTGTCCCTCTTGCTGCCAAATGTTTTGAATTTACTTGTTTTGAATGTTTCCATAGTTTTGTTTGTGGTTTCCTTTGTGTGAAGAAACTGCTTCTGTCCTTTAGGTAAAACAGATACTGGTCTTTCCTTCCTTCCTGTCCTGTGCTCTGTCCCTCCAGCTTGCCTAACCATCTCCACTGCGTGCGTGTGTGTGTGTTTGTCACTTTTTAAAGATTTATGTTTGTCTCTTTTACTGGCTGTGTGGAACTGTCAAGTTTTCCAGCCATGAGCAAAACAATGTTGCAGTATACTCGAGTGTGGAGCGCTGCCGGTGAAACATGTTCAACTGATTAACATGACAGCGGCACAACACGAGTTGCTGCTCATTTTCATTACACTCCCATTACATTTTACTCAAGTGTCAGGGTGAAGAAGCCTCAACAAGCCCTTCTTTTCTGGCCCCAAACTATTTTTTGGGTCATGAAATCACTTGGAACTTGAGATTTGGTTCTGAAACTGGAAACTGGCTCCAGTACCAACCGTTAGCTGGTGGAAAAATCATATCTGAGGATGTGACTTTAAATGAGGTTGAAACCACAGGAATTACTCTGCAAGATTCTCTGTTGAAGGTTGTTTCTCTATGTGTGTGTGTGTGTGTGTGTGTGTGTGTGTGTGTGCGTACATGCATGCTGGTGCACACTAGTAAGTGTGTTTGCGCACTACCCCTGCATGCTGATGAGTTGGTGGCGCCAGACTTTGTGCTAAGCCTTACACACACGTATCTGCACGCAAAAAAACACACAAACATATGAACAGTAAACAAAACCCAAAGCAGAGAGAAAAGAGTGAAAAGAGGCAGAAAGAGACAGACAGATTAGTGGTTGTTGGGGGGACTAAATGAGAAGCAGATGAGTATCTGTCAGCTACATGATGGAGGAGGGTGGACTGTCAGGGAGGAGCTCACAGAAACACACGTGTGTCGAGCTTCATTCATACTCAAACTATTCCCTGCATGGATCCAGCCTCTTTATTTTTTTACTTTTAGCACCCAGACTTTTGGCACAGACATTCATGTTCCTCTCAGAATGAGTTTTAAAAAATGTGATAATGCCCCGGCTTCTCATCCAACACCATCATCAGGTCAAAATTTGCATTTGTCCAATACTTTGGTTAAGGACTTAAAACCTGTGAAACTGATGACATCGTCATCACAAATGTTAGCTTGCTGACACACTAAACTAATATGGTGAACATGGTAAAGATTACACCTGCTAAACATCAACATGTTGCAGTGTTTGTGAGCATGTCAGCAAGCTGTCAGTAGCATTTAGCTCAGAGCACCGCTGTGCAGCCTCACAGAGCTGCTGGCATGGCTATAGAGCGTTTTCTTCAAAAATACTCAACATTGGCCCTGTAATACTACAAGAGGTCACTCCTCAACTTTTATTTCCTACTTCCTCTTTGTGGAACCTTCATCCCACATTAGATACGGTTATTTTTATACTTTTACATATACTGAAGTTCAAATTCTGAAAAAAATTGAATTTAAAGAAATATGGCACATCTGGCCAGCTGAAAAAAAAACTTAAAAAATCCAAAAATCTTTTTACTCTTATCTGGTCAATAAAACAGGATTCACAGAAGTTGTACAGTAGAAGGTGTGCACGTCCAAGGCATTCAGTGCTACAGCCAGATTCTTCAGTATAATAGGTCCAAGATGTTCTGGTTTATAGACTATAGCAGATTATGATGTGGTGGCTCCTCTGATCCTCCCACATCTGTAGCTCCAGTCCAGTCTCTGGAAAGCACCACATTCTTTTTTTTTTTTTTTCCTTTTCCTTTTTATGCAAAAACAAACAGTAGTGACTTCACAGATACAACAATGATAGAAATTGGAATGAAATATACAAAGACAGGCAGAGGGAGAACAGGGTGATGTACAGAACTTGGCGTGATGTATATATAAAATAAAAAAAACAAGGATGAAATAGTTACAATAATGCTGATAATAACAAACATCATGCAGCTACTGTGATTTAAATGAGTGTAATTACATGAGTGTTTCAGCAGAAATCAATTAAAGATGGCACCTGTGTTTATATGTATGATTATGTGTATGAGAGAGAAGACAAATACAATAGGTAATAATAAGGAAAGAATGAAAACAACTAACTAAAGAAGTAGTTTGTAATTGTTATTGTACAATCAATCAAAGAAACTGGATTATTACAAGAACAACACAATCTCCTCATCTCTGGCAGCCTGGTGGAAAACCCATAAAATCACTGAATCATCACTAACACCATTCATCATGGGATTGCACAACACCCCTGTCGACTTTCCATCATGGCAAGAAAGGGGAATCTCTCACCTCCATCACTTATTCCAACACAACCAATTCATATCATTCAACACACTAATCCAGACGTGTTGGGAGAGACCAGCTCCTCCACTCCCAACAGTTCAAATCCACAGTTAAATCCAAAATGAACAGGACCAGCAGCACACTGCAACCCCGTAAGGTCAGGAAAATCACAAAACAGAAAAAAAAAGTCATCTCTGAACTTAGATTCATCTCAGATTCGCCCATAACACTAAATAGGAAAATGACTGGACTCCCAGCCCTGATTTCTGCCTATAAAAACATCTTGTGCATGACCACTAATACAAATGTGCAACTTTTGCAATAAAAAACTTGTTTAAACTTGTTAAAATGGGACTGACTGACAGACATTTGTCCACAATACACTCTGGGCAGCACAGACGATTGTGGTCATGCCACTTGTCCATGCCAACCAGTTCAGTGTCTTTGCATAGCAGGAACTGAGAATCTCTTCACTTCACTGGGCTGCAGAATCCCATTGTTCCCATTGCTTTGCTCACTGGGAGATATTATACAAGTCACCCTCCCACTGAAACACAAAACCCATCACTCATCTCTCTCAGCATGGCTCCAAAAATAATCTGTCAAAACTGAAAATTTACAAAATCGTATCACTCATTGGATCAATCTACTGACAGAACACAACAGCCTACATAAAAAAACAACGTATCAGTCTTTAATGAAAGCTGGAATACTTTCTGAACTCAAAACAGAACATAAAGAAAACCAAAACACGACCACAGGTATTAGTCACTTCCTTTTGCCTGTCCACCATTCACAGCAAACATGCTCTCCATCATTCACACACACAAACAAACACACACACACACACACACACACACACACACACACACACACACATATCTGCCATTACACATACAAACATATAATCAAATACATTATTATTTGGTTTATTATCACTATCAATCACCATCATTTCTATTAATGCTATTATTAATACTGTTGGTTAGATGGTCGAGGACCTGAAGTTTTTTATTTTTTTCTTCTTGATATTTAAACCCCCTCTCTGTTGTATTACTCATTCATATATTCACATATTACTGTGGTTCTTTGTATTCCTCTCATTGATTTATAGTATTGTTATTACTTTTTGCTGTCTGAGGACGATGGGATGTGGGGCCGGTCTGTGCTGGCTCGAGGGGCGGGGAGGCTGGGTGACTCCCTCTGGCAGCTTGGCCGGGTCTCTGGTGGGGATGGGCTGGGATGGGGTTGGCAGGGCCTCCCCCCCTCCCTCTCAAAGGGTCGGGGAAAGAAAAAAAAAAAACTAAGAAAGGGGAAAAGACATAAGAAAAGAAGGGAAAGCACCACCTTCAGTCGGTGTTTAAAGATGTCAGCGATCAACATGACTGTTACTCGTTGATGTTACTGGATGTCGGTAAAGTAGTTCAAGTCTGTCTACATGTTTTTTTCTAAAGAAAGAGAAATTTAGAGAATTCTTTAGTTAAAGTTCACGTGTATCCTCATGATGCTGATGCTTTTCAACTTGTCAGATTTTGTCTTCAGGCGTTTTCCATATACTCACAGCCTCCATCCCACAGAAAATGAAAAAGTTCTTGTAAATGACAGTGATCTCTCATACACACACACACACACGCACACACACGCACACACACACACGTCCCTCTGAAATCATTTCTTGTCTGACACCTCTGTTGCCCTTTAATTTAGTCATCAGCTTCAAGCCTCCAGGATTCTCCTGTCACATGCACATCAACATCACTACATTGTGTGTGTGTTTGTGTGTGTGTGTGTGTGTGTGTGTGTGTGTGTGCGCACTGTGTGGTGTCATGTTTCCCTCTGAACGGAAGCTGTGCCACCAGTGCGTGACTTGTCAGTGACATCATCAAAGCCAGACCACTAATTGGTTCCCTCTGCTACTGCCGCTCTGCATCCGACATTGTGAGTGTGTGTGTGTGTGTGTGCGCGCGTGTGTGTGTGTGTGCAGTTGTGCTTTACATCTTGTACGTCCTGAGTGATTGTTCAGTACATTTTAATGAAGCTTCTTTCATTTAAATCAGTAGTGGCTTTCCTCTGAGCCTCACAGACGGTCACAGTCTCCCTGTTAAGGACACTTTAATGCACCACAAAACCTCTTTGCTGTACACACGCACGCACACACACGCACACACACACACACACACACAGAGTACATCAACGTCTCCTCCCACAGGGTTTCATATTTCCCTGCTCCAGGCCTTAGATCAATGACCACACCCACAACCACAATGCATTGCAGCGCACGCAGAGACAGGGTCCTCTGTTTATGTGCTCTTTGTGTGTGTCCCAGTGTTTTTTGTAGGCATCATGTCTTTGTGAGTGAATCTCTGTTGAAGTGCATTTACACACACAAGGTAGAGGAGGACAAAGCACGCGTGTGTGCGCGTTTTTGTGTGTGTGTGCGTGAGGCAAAAAAGAGACACAAGGTTCAGATAGAAAACTGTGGAGAGAGATGTCGGTCTGGTGTGAAATCCAACATGTGTGTGTCACCTCTGTTCCTCTGTTCTTAGTCCCTCTTTTCCCGTAACCGTCTGCTGAGCTGGACTGAAGAATGCTCTGCTCACCTGGACTTTTTCCGTGTCATTTTTCCTGCTCTTCTCTCTAATACGGCACACACTGCAGATTAAAATCAGGTTAGGGGCGTGACAGCCCGACCATGATCTCTCGCTAACCTTAACCAAATGCTTTAGTAGCTCAAACCACGTTATACCTCAGCCTATCAATTCTGTGCAGTGCAAGGATGTCACACTTCCTGGATTTGACAAAAAAGCAAAGTAGCAGAACATAAACGTATTGAATTATCAAAGCTTTGATAATTCTGCCGTGCACTACCTGTCCAGCAACTGGCTGGGGAACACGGTGGAACATGTATCAGCTACGGAGCCAGATATTTCCCTCCGAATGTGGTGAAGAACAAAACAGAGCTAAAAGGAGAGAGAGAGAGAGAATATTGGACTTATCTTTGTCAGTTTGCCAGTCACAAGACTTTAAATGAATGATAATGCTGCTTTGTGTCTGCGGGATATGAAATGGGCAGTTGCTAACACTTTAGCCGCTGCAGCTTTATAAAATGATGATATTTCAGTGTTTCCAGCTTGACCTGCTGCCCACAAGTGGTCAGAAACATCGATTAATTCTGCTTCAATCAGAATGAACATAATCACTAACTTTTTTGTACATAGAATTGTATTTCATTTGCCAATTTAAAGGCCTCACGCAATGCTCTCTCTGTCTCCCTCTTTCTCCGTCTCTGGGTTTGTAACTCTATCTGCAGCCTGTGTGTGGATTTGCATGATATTTCCATGCCTATGAAAGCCATAGGAACAAACAGTGGTTTTTGCCCTCCTGTGTGCACACAGAGGACTTTGCATAGCAATGATGCACATTATGTGTCTACAGGCAGTTAGAGACTCAGATGGGGAATGGTCCAACTCACTCAGCTCCCAGTGGAAATACAAACTCCCAGTGAACCAGAGAGCATGTACTTTGCAACACAAAGCATGTGACCTGACAAAGGACTTCAGTATTTTGATTCTGAACATGAAACAACTGATGAAAAGTGAGATGTGAGTCATGATGCGTTGTTGCTTTCAGCCTGAATAAAGGCACACATGCTTTTTGACTTCTGCAGAACGGCACGCAGAACGTAAAGCTGTGGATTTTATGTGACTTGTGAAGTTTGCAGGTCATTACCTCCCTCTCACAGCTGCCTGCTGCTCTTTGGAAGTAAACAGCATAAACAACAACATACATGACATCATCCTCAAGGACCTGGCTGTGATATGTGTGTGTGTGTGTGTGTGTGTGAATGTGTTGGTCACATTGTGGGGACATAAATCTGTTTACACAGTCACATTGTGGGGGCTCACCATACTTGTGGGGACAAAATGCAGGTTCTCATAATGTAAATCATGAAATTTTAGGGTGAACACTTGGATTAAGGTTAGAGTAAGGGTTACGGTTAGTCAAGTCGTTATGGTTAAGTCCCCAAAAGTGATGAAAACCAAACTTTGTGTGTGTGTGTGTGTGTGTGTGTGTGTGTGTGTGTTGTTTTGCATCCTTTGTAATTACAAGGTGGAAACGCTGAAGAAGAGAGAGTGATCATGCAGTGGAGAGTACCATACCATTATACTGTTGCTTTAGCGGGGTGTGTGTGTGTGTGTGTGTGTGTGTGTGTGTGTGTGTGTGTGTCTGTGAGACAATTGGTCAGTAGACGTTGTATTCAGTGTGGGATTAGGAACAGAAGGCCAGTAACGTGCTTTATCTCCAGCTGCTGCTCACACCTGACACACACACGCGCACACACACACACACACACACACACACACACAGATTACAGCTTGAGCTCCTCTCTCTCATTGTCTCTTTCCCTCCCTCTCTCTCTTTTGTTACTCACCTGTCCGTTGCTCTCCCTGTATCACTCTCTCTATACGTAGCTCACTTCCACATCTTCTATTTCTCTCTTTCTTCAGAAGTGAAGTCTCATTTAGGAGTTTAAATGTAAAAAGTAAAAATATGGTCAAATGTGAATCGGACTACACGTCATTAAAAAAGAAAATTGTGATATAAACTAATGTTGGGACATATGATGACGTGCATTCGAGATTGTCCATTCCTTCCGTCAAAACTTTTGACTTTTAAGAAATGTGTGTTTGCTGTTATTCACTATTTTCTGACATTTTGTAGATCAAACAATCAGGGATGTAGTCTTTAGTCGCAGCCTGAGATACTTGTTTATCAGGCATTTCAGTCACTCCATTAGCAAGAAGACATTTCTGTCTGGTCATTTCATCCATAAACAGTTTCTCAATCTATTTTCTTTACTATGTCACAACATATATGAATATCTCAATCTAAAATTACACATACCACATGTATGATTTAATCCACGTCACCCCTGACAATACTTAACTGTAACATGCTGTATGTATCCAATTCATATGAGGCTCAGTGTGAGAGTCGACACTCCTAAACGTAAGAAACTGTCAAAAATACATTAAAGGTAATATTCAGAAAAATATAATAAAGCTGATTATCAGTATCATGCAGCCCTACTAGAAACAGCTGTTTCTATTATAGAAACACTGTATGTATGAGAAATATTGTGAGCAGTGCAGTAAATGAAACATGTTTTGCTTGAAAAGAATCCAGAAACTGAATTTTCTCTGCTGTACTTCTTCTGCTGTTGAAACATCCTTAATGTAAAAAGCACCAATAGATGTCGAGAATTGCAGTTACCTCTTAGCTAACTCTCTCTCTCTCTTTCTGTCTTCCCTCGTCTTTGTGATCTCTTCTTTTGTTTTAACTCCTCTTTTATTCCAACTCCCAGAAATGCCAGCGTGACGTCCGTGCTGGAGTCTTGTTCATTGGAGTCGTGTGTGTTTGCTGTTGGCTGTGAAAGAGTCGCTGTGTGTGTGTGTCAGTGTGCTGTGGAGAGGCAGCGTGAGTCAGGAATGATTCATGTCATATAAACTGGACTGCCACATTGTCCTAGCAATTATACTGATACCGTTTTTTTTTTCTTTTTCTTCAAAATCCTCAATTTTCTCGTCTGAGACATGAGAAGGGGATGATGATGAGTGATGGTATTTGATCCAAAGGAAAGAAAGAAAGAAAGAAAGAGCGAGCATGACTCGTCTGTGACTGGCCGCTGACTCAGACAGACACACACACGTGTCTATTGTGTCAGCAACACACACACATACAGATTTCCAGACATTCTACGGCTCATCTTTAATCTAAATGGCACACACACACACACACACACACACACACAGTGATGTTGACTGTTTAAATGTAACACGCGCAGCCTCCCCGACGCTCTGATAATCATTCATGTAACATTCTTTTGGATAATAACATAATTACTGCACTAAATCAGCTGGTGCCTCCAGCTTAGACAGTTTGTGCGCACACACACACACAAACACACCCACACACACACACACACACAGTGCAGAACAGAAGTGAAGCAGAAAAGCACATACTCTAAGTATATTTAAGACAAAAGAAAGACAGAACTAGTGGTGCTGACAGAGGAATTAAAAGAGGCATCTTTAAGTCTTGTGTTGTTTATTTGAATGTGTTTACACGTGTGTGTGTGTGTGTGTGTGTGTGTGTGTGTGTGTGTGTGTGTGTGTGTGCGCGTGTGTGTGTTTATATGTGTGTGTGTGTGTGTTTGCGCGCATGTGTGTGGGAGACACTGCCACAACTCACGAGACCAAAAACACAGATGCCCATTGTCTTCACACACTTTGTGGGCGCTGGTCTATGTGTGTGTGTGTGCGCGCGCGCGCGTGTGTGTGTGTGTGTGTGTGTGTGTGTGTGTGTGTGTGTGTGTGTGTGCATGTGTGTGTGTGGTGCATGTCTGTCTGTGCAGCAGTGGGCAGTTGTGCTGACTAGATGGTTGGCACCAGGCTGAATGAGAGGCACGATGCCAACACATCCCTCTACATCTGCGTCACGCACTGTCTGCCAACACTCTCTCTCTCACATACACACATACACACTCACACAATGTGTAGGAAGCACTTACAGTAGCTCGCAGAAGTTCAGATCAAAAGACAGAGATTTGACTGGCCAGCTGAAGGCTGGCTGTATGAGCGTGTGCTCTTCGCTCAGCAGCGGTGATCGGTTCAAATGGATGAAAATAAGATCAGAGAGGAAATTTCAAAGAAGACTGCTCATAAGTCACAGAAGTCAGCATGTGAATGACTGTAAAAATGATGCACAGTGATTCACGAGGCTGCAGCTGGTGGCTGTTGTCACATAAAATCTTGTCAGAAGTCAACTTCCTTTTCAACAACATGCGAAACTGTTTGGAGGACTTCACAAAGGACTGGTAGGTGGTTGAATCAGTCGACAATGCTGATTAACAATGAAATCCTTAAGTTGAAGTTAAGTTTAGGATGTGATGCTTTGCAATATGCTCATCACATGTGCATTGGATGTCATCTCATGTGATGCAGATGACGTCCACAAAAATGTGATCTTGCCAGAATGACAGGATGAAGTGATGTAAGACTCTGCATTGCATGTATGTACAGACTTAACTTAAAGGAAAAACATGAGTGTCTTTGTAAAGTATCACCTTGAGTGTCTGAACTCCACTGGAGCGATGGACGGTGCATGGTGGTGGAGAAAGCTGACTAACTCCAAAATCAGCTTGATTATGAGTAAATACATGTGATTCACATCATACTCATCAAGCTATTCAGTGGCTCCACTCATTTATTCAGGGTTTTCCTTTCATTTGTGTACACACTATTTCACTGATCAACAGGTGGCGGTAACATGGCAGGTTATGCTGCAGTGTGCTAGTAAAGGCAGGGAAGAAGAAGACTGCAAGAGAGTAAACATGGACAGAAACAAAGCTGGATTTAAAGGTGCAATGGGTACAATATGGCCAGAATTTTAGGTTAAAACATTCAAAAAATGAACTAACATCAACAGAAAGTGAAGAAGTATCAGTTCTCTACTGAAATTAGCATGCTAACCAGCTAGCCCTGGCCCATCCCGTCTCATAAAACACCTCTGTACCTGATCGCCTGAGAGTTAATTAGTTTCACCTGTTAGATGTGTATGAGCAGCAAGTTTGTTATGCTCCACAAGCTCTAAAATAATAAAGAAACTAAACAAACTCACTCCCCTGTTCCAACGATCACCAGCTCAGGTTTGGCTGAAATAAACCCTCATTCATTGATTTAGATTTCTGGCTGTAGATGCTGCTTTTCCACACTGGACATGCTCCACCTTCCTCTTGCTCCTCTCCAGTCACCTCGGTACGTTAACCCCCATCCTCAGACTGGCCCCCGCTGGCCTCAGAGGCTGTGTTTGATTCACACATTGTACCTTTAAAAAACTTTAAAAAATCTTTTTTGCACGTTTCATGTGGAAGGAAATGTATTCATCACATTTGTTCGAGCTCAAGGATGCACTCAGTACACACACAGGAATCTGAACTTCACATACACTAATTTTGTAAAGAAGTTTGACAGTGCATCATAATCTTTAATAAGACGACCATATGCTTTGTATGTACAATGTTTATCTGCAAAGTAACTGTTAGCTACAGCTGTCAAATACATATAGTGGAGGGGTTTGTGTTTGTGTCCAGATGTTTTTAGAAAGTCTTTCAAATTATAGCAGAATGGGTACCAATCACAGAGTACCCATCATCTGTCGCACAGCCAGGTAAAGGTGCAGCAACACATCGTAAGGTGCCGCTCTATTAAACTGACTGAGAGCAGGTCTGAATTTCCACTGCATTATACACTGCATCTTTTTCTTATTCACCGTGTGCTGCAGTGTTTCAGAGTTCTTCTGTCTTCACGTGTGTGCGTGTGTGTGTGTGTGTGTGTGTTAGTAAATGGATGTGGGGGTTGACATGGTTCTCTCTCAGAGGAAGTCTGTGGTTGGGCCGTTTCTGCATATTTTCCCCTCTCTCTCTCTCACACACACACACACACACACACACACACACACACACACACACACACACACACGTTTTCCCTGTCAAGCCAAATGAAGCTTTCTTTTAAAAGCACTGTGCACCCCCACAGATGTGGAAGCCATCTCTCTCTCTCTTTCACATCACTCTCTAACACACACACACACACACACACGCACACACACACACACACACACACACACACACACACACACACAGAAAAACATTCACTCAAAAATAAACACAAAAACCCACAGTCTCTTGGAGTGCGGGCTTCCCTGCAGCCCCGGTGCAGTGTGGGTAGCTGTGGTAAAAGAGGTCCCTGTGAGAGGCTGTCCAAAAATAGCCTGAGTAAAAATGCAGGAACGTGGATCTTGCCCACGATCACACAGAAAAATCCCGTCATCTGTGTGTTTGTGTGTGTGTGTGTGATGGGGGGGACTTTTATTCTGTTAATTTATTCCTAAATACTTGTTTACTCGGATAAAAATACCACCTGAAAGCTTTGTACCCTGGGAAAAACACAGTGTGGGTTTCACTGCCTCTCACTGTCTGTTGTCTCTTCCTCATAGAAATCAGTGTCATGGGAAAGAGGAACACAATGAGACAGAAAAAAGAAAAAGAAAGAGGGCAAATGTGATTTCATCTTGTTCTTTATCAAGTTCTTTTGTCACATTTTTGGCTGAAAGACAAGTTCATACAGCTGTGTTTAAGTAAGACTGTGTGTCTATGCATATTTTCTCAGCCTGATAGTGTTTAGATAAATGATTTATTTCAGAGGAGTCCTGAGGAAACAAAATGAAGTCAGCCAGAATGACCCAATAAGAGCAGTTCGACTTAAGCAAACAGCAAAAACAAAGAGCTGAAAGACGCTGAAAAGCTCTGCAGGACGTAGGGAAACTGCAGAGTTGAGTGATAATTCTTGCTAATTCTGCTTTAAAATGAAGCAGATTGTGTTTGGAGGTAAAAATGACATATAAATGCACAACACAGCGCTAGTCACAGACAAAAATCTATGACATAACAAGGTAAATACAGGACTCGTTCCTGAAATAGCTCCAGAGAAGGGTAAAATTCCACTACCTGGCCAAACTCCCTGGATGTTGTCCCGAAAAGATCATCTTGTCTCTTAACAAGACAGTTTTTATTGCCAAATGTTGAGAAACAGTTGAGTTTAGTCCCCATGTCAGCAGCTTGAATTTACCCACAGCAGCTAAGACAGACTGCCAAATGCAAGCACAGTAATGGTCCTACACATATACACATTCCCTCAGCTCTCTCAGACACACACACACATTTAGTGTTTACATTGCTGCCCTCCTGGCATAGAGCCATAGCCATGTAATATAAGCAGGAGTTAAGAAAGAGACACAGTCTGACCCTCCTGTCTGTCTGACAGTCTGACGCTGTAAACTGGGCTTACTGTGCTGCTCAGTGCACATGATATGGAATCCACCTCTGGTTCACTCATTATCATGGCACACTCTCTCACTAACCTGCTCTCCCCTGCACAGATAAAGACAAACAAAGGAACATGACTTTTCTTTTCAATAGATAAATAAGTAAAACAGGAGCGGAGAGCTTTGCAGGCTGAGACCATTATCCCAGGATAAAAGACCACAAAGTCATAGTATTTTAGCTGCCAGTGTGTGAATAAAGCCACTGAATAAGTCACAGACCCTGGTCAACAGCCATGAATATTAACACACACACACACACACACACACACACACACACACACAAAAGACGAAAAGAAGAAAATGTTTTTAGGCATATGGTGTTTACTTTGGATCACTTTGTCTCCACAAAGTCCAATACAAATGCTTACTTTTCCACTAAAGCAGGACTGACAATCAGCAACAGCACACACACACACACACACACACACACACACACACACACACACACACACACACACACTTCAACATGCACAGATTTGTACAAATGTATTCTTGCACACACTCATATAGACACACTAAGCTCAAGTGATTTTGCACGTGCACGCATATGTAAATGCATGTGTGTTTGTGTGTGTGTGTGTGTGTGTGTGTGTGTGTGTGTGTGTGTGTTTTACTAGCCCAACACTCAATTGTACTGGAGAGGTTTTGACGTAGTTGGTGGTTTTTCCTCTTTCACAGCAGTAATAGTGGGGGTAGGGAGGAGATCTCCCAGACACAGAGCTCTTTATTATTCTGGAGAAACAGCTGACGGTTCCTGACTTCAGAATTGCAATTTCATTTATAACTCTAGGTGAAATTAGCTGCTTCTCCTTCCTAAGGCGAATGTTCAGTTGGCCGATATTTTTTTCAGTCATGAGAAAGAGAAAATCAGTCTTGTCTGGTTCTGGAAAAGCACCAGATCTCAGTCTGTTTGTCTTTTGCTTTCATCAGTCTTGTTTTCCATGTAGCTGAACACCATAGACTTTCTAAAGAAGAGAGAGTTTTAAACAGTAGCAGCAGAACAAACAGCACACATGCTCAAAGAAATGCAGAAAAAAAATGCTAAGCTAATGCTAAGGTTCAAATGTGTTGCACTCCTGAAAGTATAGTACAGTGCTGCAGTGATGTCGTGCAAATGAAGAGAAACCTGCCACTGGCATTAATCTCGCTCTCTTTCTCTCTCTCTCTCTCTCTCTCTCTCTCTCTCTCTCTCTCTCTCTCTATCTGTGTGTGTCTCTCTCTGTCTCTCCCCTCCAGGTCCATTTAAAGGCTCCTATGATCTTGAACGGGGTGTGTGTGATCTGGAGAGGCTGGATCGACCTACAGAGGCTGGACGGGATGGGATACCTGGAGTACGATGAGGAGAGGGCGCAGGTAATGCAACCCACGCATCCAGACAGAGGAATGTATCTGTATAAACAGAAAAACTCTCCACATCCTCCTGTTCTCTCACCTTCCTCTTTTTCTCTTGAATTCATATCTCTGCCTGTGTCCCTGTTTGAAGAGGAACTACATCAAAGTCTGTTTACAGGTCTTTGGGGAGTACTGCTGCAAGTTGTATGAGGCTTTGTGTGGCTCCAGATGGAGCTGCGCAAAGTCTGATAAATTGCTTTAAGTCATGTCACTTGAGTCAGCGTCAGTTGGGTCTGAAGACTGAAAAAGAAAAAAAACATGGAGGTGTTAGGAAAAAGGGATCTTATCAGGCCTCTGTAGCCCGCTGCTCATCTCCGCTTGAGGCGAGCATCCTGAGGCTATGCTAGCTGCTACTTGTATAATATGTCTGATTCTGTGACTGGATTGTTGGCAGTCGAGTTGCATTCTGGATAATGTAGGCGCCAGGTTTTGACAAGGAAGAAGAATGCGTGTCTTAAAGATGATCCATTATGACTCAGTGTTAAAGCGCTGCAATGCTAAATCTGTGGAGTGTTCCTTTAAACAAAAGAAGTATCTGCTTTACAATGTATGTACAGCCTGTCTCTTTTATCATTAGGACCTCAAGCAAAAGATAGAAAACTGAACTCACTCTTACTCTCTACCTGTCCATATGTGTGTATGTGTGTGTGTGCGTGTTTGTGTGTGCGTGCAGCATGAGGATGCTTTGGCCCAGGCAGCATTCGAAGAGGCTCGACGCAGAACCAGAGACTTTGAAGACAGAGATCGATCACACAGAGAGGATCTAGAGGTGAGAGGGACGTGCACTGCTGCTGTTTTCCAAAAAGACAAGTGGACTGTTACTGCACAGTGTAGCTTCAGCTGCCACAGGACGAGTCTGCCTCCTCTTTAGACCTATCTTAGCCTCGCAAAGCCAGTCTAAATGTCAGAAATTGATTTTGCTGTGTTCTGGGAGTCATGTGCTCTGTGAACTATGAGCTCTATGTGTACCCTGCGGTTTACAGACAGACAGCATTGGGACTTTCCATTTATTGTTTCACTTCAAACCTGTTGTACCTCTGACCACAACCATCTTCAGTGTTGGGTGTGGCCAGACGTGTGCTCCACGGCACCTGTGAGCACACGAAAGAGTGATGATTCAGTGGTCACACCCTGAGTACACTTCTGCATCACTGGAGGTCAGCAAAAACAAGACTTTCAGTTGCTCTTCAGTCACTTTGTAAAGTAACTGCATGACGTTGGAACGGGAAGCAAAGGCAGCAAACGTAGACATTCGAGCAGGTCGCACATTCATCGCATTCATGTGTTATCGCACGTGTGATAGAAACGTGTTATCTCCTGTTCAGACGATTTGAAGTGATGCAGACCGCAGCGAGCGAAGTGAAATCTCAAGTCTGTGGGCTGGCTTTGCAAGGCTAGACTTACCCAACTGGAAATTTGCAAATAGTATTTTCAGATTTGAAAATTCATCTGTTGATCATCAAAGCAGCTGACTAATGGTACAGTTTGCTTTGTCTTGGTTGTAAACCACTCCGACATTTATTTGGTGCTCTTCAATGACAAATATCGAAGTAAAATTAAGAGCAAATTTGTTGATACTTTTTACAGAAATTAATTTTTGCAGATCCTGTATCTGTTCTACATTAATTACTAATAGCAGGTCTGTATTGGTTGGTGTTCAGAGAAGACTGAACACCATATCACTGAAGCCACAGAGTCAAATTTCCAGTCGGACTTTCTTTGCTTAGCGCTTGGGGTGGCTTAGGGTTGTGTGATGTGTGGGTGTGTGCTTTAGTTATTCTTTATTTAAACAGTATTTTTGCAGTTTGAGTCATAGGTTTAGTGCATGATCAGTTAGACGATGAATCTAAAGTGCTAATTGATATGATTTGATATTATTGAACTATTGAATGACTGACTCAGTTTTGTCAGGTGTCCCGAAAGCCTCAGAGGGGAAAGTAGTTTATTCACAGAAAAAGAACTTCAATCCGATGAACCAACATAACAGCAATTTTAAAAATTTGAAATCCAGAAATGTGAATTGTCCGGAGATTTGTTCTGAAGTTGCATTTCATGTGTTGAATGATCATTGTGTACGAAGTTGTGTTGCCTCTTACATTCACACAGATTCAGATTCAGAACTTTGTACGCTGTCACCTCGAATTCTGAAATCGTCCCAAATGTATTTGATTACTTGAGACAAACTCACTTTCCCAGCAAGGCTTTGGGGAGATCGATGGCACCGTTCCTAAGCTGACGCCCTACGAATGAACCCCAAATTGTTTATTTTTTAGGACCCTGTGGTTTCTAAAATCTGGGACTGATGACACACAGACAGACAGCCAGCAGAAAAGAACAGGGTCTGTGTCCTTCATTTCTCACCATCTATCACACTGTCATGCACTAAACCACCCTGTGTGTGTGCATGTGTGTATGTGTGTGCGTGTGTGTGTGTGTGTGTGCGTGCGTGTGTGTGTGTCCACCTGTTAAATTTATGTATGTGCATTCTTGTGTTCGTCCATCGTTATTTGTGTGTGTCTGTGACCACAGCCAGCTGTCTGTTTGTTTTTGTTGTCACGTCTGTGTGTGTTTGTTATTGTGTGTGTGTGTGTGTGTGTGTGTGTGTGTGCGTTCATGAATGTGCATGCACTTCTAAAGACTATAATATCTGCTCATGCTTGTTTAAAGCTTGTGTGGTGTGAGATGTGACCATCTCATGGCCAGTTTGCACAACACACACACGCACACACACTCATGGAGACCTACCACAGCTTTGCGGCACATGGTCCTGCAGGAAGTAGAGAGGGAGTAAGAGAAGAGAAGGCGATGAGAAGCACAGATGAGTACAGCGGCACGACAGGAAAGAAAGAAAAGAAAGAGTCATTTATTGAATGTCGTCTTTCATCTGACTGATCTCATGTTTCTTCCCTGAGGCTGTCCGAGAAAAAGAAAACCTTGTGTCTGCTGCTGAATCAATATACGTACCATCACTATCCCCTGAAAGCCCATATACACTAAAAAATAAGGGTTTAGGACTGAAATTGATTTATTTTCAGTTTTGGCATAAAAAATATAAACTATGTCCCACTTTAGGTTATATCCTAGTCCCATACATCACTGCCTCACACCTCACCTTTCTCTCACTGGCAGAGACTTCATCTCTTCTACAGATGTGTAAAATTAGTGAATATCCTCTAACACCTGAACCTGGACGGAGTCAGGATAGCTCTTTCCCTCTGCTTCCAGCTTTTAAGCTACGCTAAACTAACAGCTGCAGCATCACACTTAACGGACCAGTTAGAGAGTGTTATCAGTCTTCTCATTCAGCTCTCTTCAAGGCGTCGTTTTTTTTATTTTTTGCTTTAGCTGCAAGCTAGCATTTTCTCTGTGGCCTTCAAAAATGACTTTCTCTCTCTGTCACCACGAGTGATGTGCTCTTTTTATCAAACACCTCTCTTTGCATCCACTTCACTCCCTGACATTTTAGATGAATGCCCAGAATCACCAAAGAAACCAATGCTGGTCCTTTTTCTGCCGAGTAAACAAAGTTCTGTGGGTAAAAAAGAAAAGAAACTCTTCTTACTCCAACTCAGAAATATCGTATTTGTCCATTCCAAATAGAGAGCATGTGCGTGTTTTTAATAATCACTTGCTGGGACAAATCCTAACTGATTAGCTCATCTCTGCAGCTCTCCCTCGATTAAGTAATTTCAGAGTTTAAGAATGTTATTGAAAGGCTTTCACTCCAACTCCTAAAGTCAAACACCAGAACACCAGAATTTTAGTTGGCTTATGACTGATTTCCTCCTCTGACAAGATTGCTAATATATATATCTATATATATAGATATATATATGTATGTGTGTGTGTGTGTGTGTGTGTGTGTGTGTAATTTCTCCCTTGATACATCATAAATTGAAAACAGTTTAAAGTTTGACTCTACAAATACCATACATCCTAAAATATCTCACTAGGTATCTCAATAACAAATTGCACAGTCCTTAACAATTGAATCTTATCATCTTGAGGTATTTGGCTGATAATTAATTAACTGAGGCCCTGGATATACTGTGTGTTCAAAAAAAAAAAAAAAAGACATGCAGTAGAGTGTTTCTGGCATATATGTTTGTGGAGAGATGCTCTGTAGGCCTGTGTTAGCACCGGTTCATCATGTTTTATCTGTTGTGCAGTGCAGTACTGACCTCTATAGAGTGTAGTTGGGGAACAGATGAAGAGTAATGGGGAGTTAATATTTGAAAAAAAAAAAAACTGCCTGTTGTAATAAGCAACAGAAATACTCCTATTGTCTTGCAGAGGATGCCCATGGGAACCAAATGTCAGAGATAAGCTAGTAAGAAAAGAGTCGTCGCAGTGGGATCCTGCAACTCTGCTCTGAGCTGTGTCTTTGGGTGTGACCAACGAACATTGCTGAATAGCTGCACAGATTCAGCCTCTGCATTTCTGTGGTCTGAACTCCACCTCGCTCTCTGTCTGTCTTTCTGTCTGCAGCTCTCGAGTTAGCCAGTCATCCAGATATCTCTCTGTCTATGCTGCATGCAAGTCAAAGGCACAGTTCACTTCTTCCTCTGTCTATCAGCAGTCACTACGTTCTGTTTGGACTTGTTGCATACTATACATTTAATGGAATGAAGTGAAATTATTCCACCTATATTTGCAGTCTGTATTTGTGGAACATACATTTTGATTTCTTCTGGCAGAAAAGCAGAAGATGTGACAGAGGAGGAAATGTGAAGGAGTTAAGTAAAGCAAGGCGTGGGATGAAGGGGTGGCATGCTGTCGGCGTGCATACTCCATCCTCAAATATTAATCTGCCAGCAAAGTGTTTAAAAATGCTATATAAACAACATTTCAGTATAATGTACATGGCTGGAGAATATATGAGGCCTTGACTGATATACGGTGAATGATATTTAGACTGAGTTGGCCACAAGTGGTATTCACCATCTTACAGTTGAACATTTTCAAGCCAAAATCTCAAACTGAAACATCTCACTCAAACCCAGAATGAGGAAGATTTAACAGGTTATCAGTAGCTACAGATGAAACTGTCATATTTAGAAGAAATGCCGCTGGGGAAAATGATGTCTCTCCGGCTTCGAATCCATTTCTTTTATTGGCTTGAGTAAGTTTCATTACAGTAAAGCTCAGCAGGAAAACGCTGATGTCTTTTTTTCACTGCTGCGCTCACTGAATATAAAGCTGTTTCCCCTTCAGTTCCTGAAGCCTTGTCATTTTGGCAGATACAACATTTTTCATCCAAAAGCAGTCATATTCCAGTCATTCAAGGTCAGAAGGTACCTGTCAGGATGATGGATGGAGAAGCGATAGATCGAGAAGAAATGTGCCTTTTAACTCCACGCACGCACACACGCGCACACACACACACGTATACACACACTTCTCCAAGTGCTCAGCAGAAAGACATTTGTTGGTGAATGATGAGCTGGCACTGAAAGCATTAATATATCATTAGTATTGATCGCCATCAGACCCCCTGCTTTGACTTACACTCACACACACACATACACAAATAACCACACACACACACACACACACACACACACACACACACACATATACACACATATTCAGAGACACATTCAGTTACTGGACAAACACATATGTGTACAAATTCGCAGATACAGCAAATCTGCTCTGACTTTAACACACACACACACACACACACACACACACACACACACTTCTCCAGTATTGAGTTGTGGTTAAGCAGCCTATAGTGGCCCAGCAGGCTTCCATCTGCGTGTGGATCGATACAGAAAGTTCTCCTGCCCTTATGATTAGCAGAAACACTCCCCTCCACCAAGACAAACGCACGACTGACGGCCGTGATGCAGCAGCAACAGTGATGTGAAAACAGAGGAGATTTGGTCACAGCTGTGCGCAGCTTTGTTTTTACCTCAGACACTCAGAGCCCTCTGTCCTCACATTTCTACAGGCTGGCTTTTATAGAATTTGTCATGGATCATATTTCAGTCTTGTCCATGTCTCTCATGTGAGTGTATTTTAAGTCATTCCAGACTAAAAATAGCACTATCTGATGCTGTAAATTGTAAACAGATAAGCGAGTGTTTGCTGAAAGGAACAGGTTTAATAAGTTGGAAATCTTGTGGTTTTCATTTGAGTCACTGTTAATGTAATTCGTTCCACCAGTGCCTTTCCTGCTATGACAAGTCAACATGTCAGCTGTCTACCAATCAGATTCATTTAGGAACAATAAAAAAGAAGCAGTGCTCTGATGGGTTTGTCAAGATACAGATGAATTGATAAAGGATGTTTTGGCCACACTGACCTATTAACACCTTTTAAGTCTTTATACTTAACATATTAGCAAACAGCTTAATTACGTATCCAACAGTTAAATGGAGCAACTTTAGCATTCACTTGCAGTTCTGTTTCTGGCCTCCTGGATGAGTGTAAAATATTTACTCTCCTTGTAGCTCTGTTTTTGGTCTCCACCAACCCCTGAGGAAGATATCTGACTCTTCAGCTGCTAGACCACATTCACCAGCTAGGAGGACACTAGCTGGACATTTAGCGTTAGTGCACACTGGATTTATCAGAGTGAGAGTGGACGAAAACAGTGACATAAAGGCACGAAACCCAGAACGATGAGCAAAACATGCTATGAAGTTCTGAGAGAAACTGTAGGTTCAAATGCTAATTTTCCATGAATTCATCATGACAAACGACCCCTTTCACGTACAAGTAGTCATGAGATCCATTGTTAATATGAAAACAGTGATTATAGCAGCTTCGGCTTAGGTTTGGTAGACATGCCACTCGTCCATCCACCACCACCTCAGTCTCCACAACGTTTTCCTCCCTACATTAATATGGCACTCCCTCTTGCATTGACTGTGAACCTGCTGCAGAATCATCCAGTATGAACCTAAGTTCAAGGGAGACGGGGCTGACACAAGCACAGATGTCGCTGCATTGAACAGTTAAGAGTTGACTTCATCGTGACCCCGCCGTGATCCAAAATCCGGTCATTCTAATTGGGCCACACATGAGTATTTTGATAATGCAGCAGAGGAGACAGACAGAAACTGGAGTCAGTCTGGCTGTGAGGACTCAAAATGGTAGTATGACATACTGTACGTGTGTGTGCATGTGACTGTGTGTATGTTGCTATTATGGTGAGTCGTTGAGATGACACAAACTACATTCCTGTTGAACTAAGCAACCCCTTTACTATCTCTGTCTGCATTTCTGTCTGCTCTGCTCGCTGCCTCACCTCTTGCCACACTTTGTCACCCCTCTCTCCTTTCTCCCTCTTCCTCCCCGCTCCCAATTTCCCTCAGCTATCACTTAAGTGTAAACATATAACCACAAGTATTTTTTACAGCAGGAGCAGGCCATGCCACAGGCTCACAAACACACACACACACACACACACACACACACACACACTACACCCGGTCATGAAATATATTTAAAAGTCTTGTCATGCTGATGGCTTCTAATGGTGACCTAATGATCTACGTGGTGTGTGCACGCACGTGTGTGTGCACGTATGTCTGCCAGTATGTCTGTCTGTCTGTCTGCCTCTCTGTCTGTCTGTCTGTCTGTTTGTCTGTCTGCTACCTTGACTAAAATACCAACATCAGTAAAGTGTATAAACAGTATCACGGAGCCTTGTTGTGATGCCGTTCTCTGGCTCCCTCCACTGACACTTTATGGAACTGCAACTTCTTTTTAGTTGGTTCCACATCAGCCTCGATTTACATGAGCTCAATCATTACACACTAATCAAGCTTGTTTGTCCTGCATGTCTGATATGAATGAGTGTGTGTATGTATATATTGGCTGTTGCTAGCCATTTCACAGTGAGTTGTAACAGATGTGTGAGTTGTGTTAAACACATTCATAGACACTGTTTAAAAGATGAATATAAATGATTACAACTCTCATACAGTGCATTCATTAACTGTTTATACACGAGCTTGATAGCAGATGCTTTTTAGGTTGTTTATCTACTGCTTCTAAAAGTTCGGTGTTTTCCAATCTGTAAACAAACCAGTCTCACGTACCTCACCTCACTGTTAGTGATGCTGAAAACCGTGAAGTGTATCATTTCAAGGGATTCAAGTGAAGTGTTACAAGTGTGTCTTTGTACCTGTTAATGCTTGAAAAATTGTACTTAATTTGTCTCTCTCCCTCTGACCCCTTTCTTGCTGTCTTTCACGCATCTTTCTTCCTCTCTTTTCACCTGTCTCATCCTCACTCTTGCCTCTTCTCCTTCTTCTCTTTCCTCCCCCACCTTTCATCCTTCCATCCCTCTCTCTCCCCAGTCCAGACGACAGCAGGACCCCAGCCCTGGCTCAAACATGGCCAACGCTGACGTGGAACACAAGATGCGCTGAGGAGGATGAGGATGAGGAAGTAGTGGGAGGAGGAAGAGGAGAAAACCAGTGCTGGCTGTCCATTCACTTTCAATACAATCAGCTGAAACACATTGTCAACTGAAACTGCAATTGTAGACCATTTGTTCACCAGTTTTTCCTAACAGGTTTGATATGATCGTTTTTACACGCCAAACATTTTTGCGACGATTAAATGTAGCAGACAGTGACTTCCTGAACTGATTGAATTGAAAGTGAAGCAAGCCCTAGAAAAGAAGGATTAAAAAGAATAGGGACACAGTAGACCTGGGCAAAAAGTAGTTGAACATATTTAAATACAGAGGAAGGAACATGAGCTTTACCATTATAGTGCAAATGTGACACATCAGAGTTGAAGTTGTTTCTTGAGTCAAATGAGTGTTTCAGATATGTAAAGTAGATATCAAGTCATTCAAAACCTTTTCTTTTATTTTTTTTGTCCAGGTCTTAAGGGATTCGATGGATTTAAGTAGTTTGAAATACCAAAAATCTATTTTTTATCAATACAGATGTTGAGAATAGAGGGGTTATTAAGGAGGGAAGGGGAGGACGAACAGACGCTAGAAGGAGCAGAAGGAGGAGAGCTTTGTTTGGCTCAGGGTCACGGTCAGGGCTCATTGGTCAGGACTACCAGGAGAGCATGCCTCAAAGGTGAGGAGTTGATAGTTTGTTTGGGGGGGGGGGGGGGTCCACGTAGTTCAGTGTTGTGCAACACTTCATATTTGTGAACATGCCCTCATTAGCCCCACTATGCCTAGCTCATTTCCTGAAACCTGCTGTTTTCTTAGACCAAAGTTCACTTTGCTGGAAAGGGAGGGAGGGGGGAGGAAAGGAGGGAGGGAGGGAAGGAGGGAGGGAGGGAGGGAAATAAACAATGGGGAAACTGACTCACATTTTAAAACATGGGCAGGTGGGAGGAGAGCATACGGAGAGAACTGTGCCACGTTGGTGGAGTAAGAAGTGTTTGCTGTACTTTGATATTCATGATCCCTTTAAAACATCACTATGGTGAGATGCCCTGACTGTAGAATCACAGGTCATGTAGCAACAACCTCGAGGCACGACAGTGAAAAACCGAACTGCTGCAAACTCTGAGGTGGCATCAGGGGGGATCAATTCAAACATCCTTTGTCTTCTGAGGGGTTTTGCACTATGTGATACAATCAGTCTTGTTCCCCACATGGATTTTTCTTTATATGCATGAAACCAAACACAGGCCTACCTAAGTTCTTCATTGTTCCCTATGCAGCCTATTTATCGTGAGAGCACTCTGTATGCAGCGCTTTGATAAGGAATAACTGGGTGATTCAAAGCTATTTCATTGTGAAGCCAAATTTAGGATTTTAGCTCCTGGACCTGAACAGTTGCGTGTTCAATGCTAAATTAGTGTCCTAATGAGACTCTTGAGCAGACAAAACACCTCTTTGCAGAGGCTCACATGCTGCCCCGGTGTGACTTTCAAGTAAAGAAGAACATTAATAGTGCATGAAGGTGGTGACCAGCGCTGTCCAGTGAAAACCACGTAGCTTCAAAATTCATTTTAAATTTTGGAAGTTTGCAGATAGATGGTTTTCACTGGACAGTGCTGAGAGGTTAAATGCTACTATTCACATGGATTTCAGCCAAAACTCATCATACACATAAGCTGCATGTGTCACACATGATGTCTGTCACTTCTACTGTGGATACATTTGATTGCAATCAGTAATTTATTGGCTCAGTCCATAGACTGTGCTGTCTATGGTGGCAGTTATCAATCAGTTGATCAATCAGTCACCCAGATATTCCTCATCATTTGCACTGTAAAAGCCTAAATGCAGCCTAAATACTATTCCCTGTCCTGTTACAGCACTAGTGTAATGAAATGGTATTTTTTTTGTTATCTTATCTTTTTGTTTGTGTGAAAGTCATGATGTTTACTTTTTATATTACTTCTCACCTCTGTATTCGTTTTTGTTCATCTTTCGGCTTCGTTAAGAACTAGTAGTAGCAGCGGTAGGCTATTTTATGTAAAGTTGAGTTGAAAATTACGAAATGTCTCCAGAAATTTGGGAGTTTTGAGGATTTTCGTTGCTTTTGTTTTTTCATTGTTTCATGTGTTCCTTTTGTTAATGTTATTTTGATTTTTTTCTTAAGGAAATCCACTTCCTGGGTTAAATACATTGAATGTGGATTGACTCCTGTTGGATTGAGTCCTGTTTCTGGGCGATATAAATGTTTTTATGTTGTGCAACTAGAAGCTCATTTCAATTTCCAGTTTTACATTTAGTGCACTCAATGGTTTTATTGTTATTATAACCAAGAAAATCTTTTGTTTATTCATGCTTCTCTTTTTTCTCAGTCTGACTTTTGAGAATTTTAATGAGCTTTACAAAGAAAACTGGTGATTTTTTTTTTTTATCCATTGATAGCCATGTGTTTGTAACATTTTTCAAGAAGTAAAGAAATGTTATTGCTAAAAATAGTTGAAATGGAAATAAAAAGTGAACTGAATGCTCACAACATGATAGAACTTGATGACAGGACCCCCGACCTACAGAGAGGTTACATCGCTTTAAAAGACCTCAGGATGCAAAAGAACTGAAATGAACTGTTTAAGCTGCAACAGTAACAAATCTGTCCCACAGCCTCATAAACAAAACAAATTACCAAGTGAGTGGTACAACAACAACAACAACAACAACAAGCAATGTAGGATTTGGATGAATGGGAGGAAAGTTCGCTTTCCCCTTGGCAGCCTTAATCCATTTTTCCTACATAAATTTGGGAGACAAAATATTATATTTTTCCTGCTGATCATGCAAAGTGAGCTGGCCGTGTGACTCTGTGCTTAATCAGTTCAAGAATGTGGAAAACGTGCTCTCTGTCTGAAGGCACCTTCAGTGTGTTAAGTGGTGGATTTTGGTGACTGAGTTTGACGTCGCTATGTTGAAAAGTGCAGCGGATGAGGCGCAGTCGTGAGGTGGCATTAAAGACTTTGAATGAGGATGTGCGGTGGGTGGAGGAACAGAGGAAGGCATTAGAACATGTGGGAGTATAATGGGATGCGGCTCAAGATGAGTGTTCAGGTCATGTTGGGCAAAGATTTACATGCAGAGTGGCTGTTATGTTTCCATGGAGCTGAGTAATTGTGCACTTGCATCCAGTGTTGAAAAGTCCAGCAGTACAGATCAGAAGGTGATTGATTCTGATTTAGTAAGGTGGGGCAGTAAGGTATGAACCAGCACCCAGAGGTGAGGTGTAGGTGGACGGTCAGAGACAGTACAGTTTGGGATGATGTTGCCTGTAGAGGTAGAGGTGCTCAGGCTTTGTGTAGTTTTTTGGAAATCTGTAAGTCGTGAATGAATTGGTTATATCTTACTACAGCTAGACAATGGCCCATCAAGCTGTTTCACAGATAAAGCTGAGAAATAACGTCACTCGTGGGTGACCCTGGGAAATCTGCCATATCTGTAGAAACTGGCACAACTCTTGGTCAACCCTGAAAATCTTCTTTGTGGATTTAAACATTGTGCTCAGGTTAAGAAACATCAACAACAGATTGATTGTAAACGACAAACTACGTCATATTTCTTGGTTGTAGTTAGAAAGTGAGCTCCACAGTGCACCACCCTGTCCCCACTACACCCACCCAGTGTATCATCATATGGTTATTTAGATGGTTAACATGTAAACAACAGAGTTGATACTCCATCCTTCAATTTTCTTAATGCAGGCATTAAGGTAAAAAATGAACCACAAATATTTTCTTTCTTTCTTTCATTTTTATTTTTTATTTTTACCTGTTTATCTTCTTATTTGTTTAATTTATTTATGCTTTGGTTTTACTTAGAGATCCAAAGAAGAACTCTGTGATATTTAGTGGCTTGTACACACTCCCAAAATTTCTCCTCCTCGTGTGTGTGGTCCGTCTTTCCCTCTGTTTTAGGGTTGAGCTTGTCCTCTCGGACAAATCTGAAAAATGAGATATTCAATTCAAAATGTTGGATGTTTTTCATAATAAACGTGTACGAATTCTTGTATTTGTTTCTGTTCTTTACAGTTTACTGCACTTAAAGTGTATACACGGCTCCAGCTGCGCCAGAGAGAGCCACACTTTGCCTGATTTGGTGATGTTTGGTGAAATCATGATTTTCCATGCATAGTTCAGCCCCCCTGCAATTTAATCAGCCAGAAAAGGTGAAAACACTTTGAATAGACCTTTTTCACAGTCTGCATTTTGACTTGAGGAGCAAAGGTACAAATAACATTAATGCTGGCGCCCAGTAAGCCATGTGTGTGACAGTGAGCAGGCATAAACAACACCAGGACCTGAAACTGATCAGTGATTTCATTATTTACAGCTGAGCTTTTTTCTTATGTGCAAATTTAAAATTAATTATTTACTTTGTAAATTACAGTCAGTCATTTATCACTGGTCAGGCCTATATTCTATGCACTGAATCTGAAAAAATAAACTGTCAACAGCCCTGTGCTGTGGATTATCCATGGAGAACACTGCGGGGAACATTGTCTCTAGAGCGAGATGTTGCTGTTGATGCTTTTCAGTGTAATTTTTTTGATGCTTTGAGCACCACAACTGAGCTCCAACTCATCACCGTTGTATTGGGGTGGTGGCAGAAATCTCAAAACCTTGATAAAAAAAAATCAAAACTGTTTGCATGGCTATATACTACTAGACATGTTTGAGAAGACTTGTAATTTGGGTCAAGTGACCAGTGAAACAGATTACTCTGTAAGTGTGTAGTATGGCCAAAATTAAGACTCCACAGAACAGACTCTACATGACGGTAATCATCTGGATACAACACATAGGAGAACAGAGAGAAAGAAGGACAGATCAGCCATCAGGACAGTCTTCACACTTGGGACAAACAGTGACTGTACCAAAGAAAAGATGAAAGAAAGAAGAGTCCAGGCCCCCAAGACAGACTGGTGTTGAGGCTACGAGGGAGGACAAGAGTGAGATTAAGGCCATTACTGGAAAAGCTCTGGGGATGATCTCCAGTTTGCAATTTCAGAAAAAAAAATATAAATAAAAATAAAAATGAAACTAAAGTGTGTGGTATGGAGTAGAAATACTGTAAAATAATCATTTTTTATTATCTCCATTACTGTGTTTGTAGTCTTACTGACAAAGTAATAGATGTGGTGTTAGGATGAAGACCATTCATTTCACACAGAGAACACCAACATACAGTATATTCATACATTAGTATATTTGGGGGGGAAAAACGACTTTGCCAATCTCAAAGAAACTCAAAGATATCTGTCAAAGGATCTGATTATGTTTGTGCTTTGATGTTGCTTTTTGCTTAATTTCCCATAAAAATTTTATTTAAATTGTACATGGAAAACAATTATGGCATATGAGAAAAGGATTCATGAAACATTTTAAACATCTATCCAGATACATATGTTTAAACACAGAGAAGGTCTGTAAAATAAAAATACAAATAATGTTGGCTACATGCATGTACGCCTCGGTTCCATAAAATAAAATAAAGGGGAAATGTAATAAAAACTCTTCCTAAACTAATAAAGAACAAAGTCTGTTGGTCTTTCTCACTTTTTATTAATTTCAGATATAACGCTATCGAATTTGGGTAAGTCGAAGGCCACTTCTCGGTCGACCGTGTCAGCTGATCATGATGTCATCACGTAGAACGTATGAACGTGCGTCCAACACAGGAAGTTGAATTATCAGCTGATCCTGCTGGCTGTTGTTGATGCCTGAAGTTGCTGTTTGGACACTGTGTTGCTCTTATCTGCTCCTGACATTGAAGACACATTAAACCCGAGAAAGGGACACGGTGGGCATTTACCGACTGACGAGCTTATGAGGAACAAGGGAAGCGTCTCGCAAGGAGGACTTTGAATTTGCGCACTAGCGGCAGAAGAGCTAGCTCCAAAGCTTGAACCTTCGGTGACAGAAGAAAGAAAAACAGCAAAGACAGCCGACGGCTTGGCGTGCTTTCTTTGTTTATGTCGTGCCAGTCTGAACCGCGATATTAATTTTCTTTGTCTTTAATTAACATATTTTTCTGCGCGTACGTTATTTATATTTATACTTTATTACAATTACGCGGAGGGCAGCTAGCTCGTCAGCTAACGTTAGCCCATAGCGCAAAGAAACAGTCTTGTTGTCAAGCTTTGATGCTTTCGTAACCGCCCGACAGAGACAGATAACGATAGCTAACAGAGGGAGAACAGTCGGGTTTGGAGGAATAATTTTCGTGCCTCTGTGTTTTGTTTTGTTTTGTTTTTTTTTATTTGCTGTTTGTCACTGGATCAGGTGCTCTGTTGTACTGTGACACAGGACACAACACTGTAGCCGAACAAGTTGATGTTCACTCGCTAAATTGAAGCTTGTTTGAGACGTTTGTGGCCGGCGAGCAAGTTTGACTTATCTTTTTGTTTATTCCTGACTTTTAATCGAGTGAATTCAGGATTTGTTTTTTTTTTCTATTCTGTATCGATCTTAAAGCACACAAACAAGTAAGAGGTTAACTGACAGCTGGCCTTGTACGCTTTAGGTTTGCTAGCAGGTTGCGTAATTTGTTTGTGATCAAGCTGTCAGCTTGTGCTGGGTAACTTGTTAAACTGTTATTTAAAACTTGTGTATCTTTGTAAGTCTTAGGTGGTCAGTGTGTTCAGCCTTAGGCAGCAGGGTGGATGTCATTTTGAATATTCAACACATTTGATTATTCTTCTTTGGTACCGTTTTAATGTCCACAACATATGATGTGATTAAGTCGTTTGTCTTTACTGTAACTCGCAGACTGAGTAGCTGTTTGATGCTCACACTCATGAGTCTGGTAGCTGTAGGAAAATAAGTAGATAGAGTAATGAATTAAAGTAGCCATCTGAAACTCTTGTGAGACAGTGCTGTGTTCAGGGAGAGACAGGTGTGGAGAAAGGGTCCCTCGGAGGGTCCCATTGTGTCTTGAGGTGAGGTGAGCTGCCCCCCACTACTTGCCAATGCTGGATCTGGAGGTGGTGCCTGAGAGATCACTAGGAAATGAGCAATGGGAATTCGCCTTAGGTAGGTTGAAGAACAACTTGTTCAAGTTATGAGCACATAACACACAGATGGAGAAAGTGAATGAGACCACGAGTCATTCATTAATGTCTGAAGCCACATTTCAAGTTATTTTCCTCTCATGTTTGTGTTATTGTTAACGCTCTGGAAGAAATACGGTTGCTTGGCTTCATTTGTGTGTGTTTTGACATGCATGCATCTTCAGGGATGCCATTGGCCCAGGCCATCTCTATTCTGCAGAAACACTGCCGCATCATCAAAAATGTCCAGGTGCTATACAGTGAACAGGTAAGATGGCCAAATGTGCTCTCACACACACACACACACACACACACACACACAAACACACACACACACTTAAATGTAATTCAGCTTGTTTAAGAATCCCCTTTTTGGGCAACAGTACATGTTTTGTAAGTTTTTTTGAGGATGTCCTGTGTGTCACTTTACAACCCCTAATATTTACATTCTACGGTCAATTGTAGTTAGATTTCTGTATATTAGTTTATCAGAGATCAGAGAATTAAAAAGGATTAAAGGATCTTAATCAAAACATTTTGTGTATGTTTGTGTGTACTGTATGCATAGAATTCGTATAGGCTGAAAAATCATTATCTGATTTTTATTTATTTTTTTAACTCAGATGTCATCCTCAGAAATCAAGCAACCACCAGGCTGGATTTAAATTACTTTCCCAGGTTCAATAGCTGTGACTGAAGTCAGTCGGGGAAGTTGTTTTTAAAAACACTGTGATTAGATTCATGATTTATTCAAGAGCAGCTGGAAGCAGTTGTTGTTGTTAACATGAATGACACAGTCCATTTTTTTGTCCTGTGTGAACATGTATGTGCAGTCGTAGTCCTGGTGTATGCCTTGTTTCCCTGACTTTCAAAAACAGTTGATTCTGACTGTTTGCCTATCTGCATATCTGGTCATGAGGGCATATCCTCCCACCACTCTGTTAATTAACTGGTTTGTTTATCTCCCCTCCAGACGCCACTCAGCCATGACCTCATACTGAACTTGACTCAGGATGGGATTAAACTGCTGTTTGATGCCACAAATCAGAGACTCAAGGTGAAAATTGTTGATTTTTTCAGGGGAGGGGAGTTTAACTGGTGGGCGATGTGATAGAAAAACTGTCAGGGAGTCGAAGAACCAGTGGTGTGTGGGCACTGAGACTCAAGCTCAAAGAGACTTAAAGAGAGAGATTCAAAGAGAGAGATCCGCAGTGTGGTTTCCGTGCCTCCCCCCCAACCAAAGGTTTTAAAGAGACTGCCTCTCAATAAGGTCAGGGTTTGGCTGTGATAATATGTATTAGTTGATAATAGACAGGAATTTCACAGGGATTGAATTGAACTTGGAGTCGAACACCCATATTAATGAGAGAGCAGCAGCTTAACCACAGTTGCAAAACTTCCTCTCATTTCTAGATAATTGGCAAAGGCGTTAGACTCCCCCAGCCCTGTTAATGACCTTTAACAAACCATTTGCTTTGTAGCCACTGTACCCTAACCGTCTGTTTTTCTGAGTGACAGGTGATCGAAGTGTATGACCTGAGCAAAGTCAAGTTGAAATACTGGTGAGTAGAAATATATAAGGCTTTACAAACCTGTTATTTTGCAAGAATGAAAGCCATCTTAGACTCTCAGCCCTCCCTCATAGCCCTTATTATTGACATTATTTTCAGCTACAAGTCAGAGCTCCTCACAGATAGGCATGCAGCTGCTGAGTGAAAGACATCGCAGTAATGGAGTCCGCCTGTTTTAATGTGTTTCTTAAATCCTGTGTGTGTGATTGTCTTTCAGTGAAATCCATTTCTCTGCTCTGGTAGTATCTCATCCGTTAATGCAGCACAGCCTGTATGAATGTTAATAGATGTAACATTGGCTGTGTGTGTGTGTGTGTGTGTGTGTGTGTGTGTGTGTGTGTGTGTGTGCATATATATATATTGTGTTTCAGTGGAGTCCATTTCAACTCTCAGGCCATTGCCCCCACAATAGAGCAAATAGACCAGTCATTTGGAGCTACGCACCCAGGAGGTACTTTACAAAGCACAAACAGACTTTCACAAATGAACGTCGCCATTTTCAGCTCAGTTCTCTCTTTTGTGAAATCTTCCTCCTCTTCCTCCCACTCCCCACAGTCTACAATGCTGCAGAGCAGTTGTTCCATCTCAACTTTCGAGGACTGTCCTTCTCCTTCCAACTGGACTCATGGAACGAAGCTCCGAAGTACGAGGTGAGACTGTCTCCACCGATTTGCTTGTCAGCCTTTGAAAGAAGGGCTGAGTGGTCTTTTCTTCACCACCCAGGGGAAGCAGGGCAGCCTTGTGACTGAAGTGGTTACCCTTCATATGCACAGTCTGAGGTCAAGCCCTTTGTGTGCCTCGAGCATGTGCCTGAACCCCTGTCAGCCTGGTGTTGTGTGATGATAATAAATGATGTGGGACTTAACAAAGAAACCAAATGCATGTTGAGAATGTGATTGTCTTGCTGCTTCTTTATATTTGAGCACAAAAGAGGTTTTTTTTTTTTTCTTGAATGTCTCTGACAGATCCCAAATGCACCAAGTATGAATTCCAGTCTTGTACTGTTGATTCGTCAAAGACTCCTTTCAGTGTTATGTAAGCAGTAAGAATCTGACTGCAGCAGGGAGTTGAGGGACTTGGGTTTGCTCCGGCAGCATGAGTCCATAATTACAATTCTCCAAGACAACGCAGACGCCCAACAGCTTACAATTCTGATTTTCAAGACAAACTGCATGTTTGTACATACTGTCAGTAATATCAAGCGTTAGGTTTCTGCCTTTGTGGCTTTGCTTTTGGACTGAGGTTTGTATAGTCAGTCAGAGGCTCTTGTGGATGCTTCACTGTCTGGACTGTGCAGCTGTGGATCTCTCGTGTGATGCGCATCTTGAACCAGCTGCTCTGCCGTCTGCTCCATTCTGCAGCTTGCTGCTGTGAAAGCACCCATGTAGTCATGGCTTTACGGCCGCCTTTCAGGACTTAAGTTCACCTCAGCTGCCTTCACACCCCATCCACCAAGTTTTTGCAGCTTGTCACATCTTTTTGGTTAAGCCGTTTGGCTGCTCCAGCATATCTGTGATGTGAGTGTATCTGCGTTGATTATTTCTTGAACCTCCAGGTCTGCCTGGAGCTGCATGTTGAGTTGCTCGAATGGTTTTGCCTGATATGCTGAAACAACAGTTCATGCTCGCTTGCTATCTGTTAGTTGCAGGTGTAGTTTCAGCTTCTAGTTTGAGGCCTGATATTTACATTTCTTTATCTAGAGCTCCAGACTCAGCTGCAGTTTGTTTCCTGTTTGTCCTGAGCATCAGATGGCTGATGGATGCGCCTGAGATTCTTTGTGTTGTTGTTCAGAGCCTTTCCCACATTTGTTGTGCTTCTTTTTCCTGTTCATCTACACAATAACGCCAAATAGAAACATCCTGAATTTGTTACAGTCACAGCATTGTATTTTATAATCTCTGAAGAGGTGATCACTGTTTGCTACTGTTTTTTGAAGAATACTTTTAACTAAAAGCAAATGTAGTCTGGAAACTTTCCTAAGGCAGATAAACCTGACAAAACTAGGGATATGGTTTTGCAAATTCCAAAGACCCACTCAGTTTTGCTTTGATTTAATATCAGAAAGAGTCCTGTGTAGAAATTGTGCATGTCAGAGGTCATGAATGCAGTTTGGAAATACACAAACAATGAGAAACAGAAATGAAGTAACCTCTGCTGAGTCACAGTGGATTTTCGTGAAACACTGAACCTCTCGCAGATAAAAAGTTGCTATCTGACAGGGACACGAGTTGGATTAAAATGTAGTGTCACCAATCAGTGCAAACATTTGTGTTTTCTCCCTCTGGAATGTGGGTATTTAGGTCAGTCAGTGTGTTGTGACACGTTTCACTCCGCAGTGTTTTATCATACATGGGAAACATGCATTTTTTTAACAGATCAATTTGTTGTGCAGTGTCTTCTTAATATGTGCAGTCTGTTATGTGCACACACAAACACACGATGTACCGGTCCTGTACTACTCCCAGCTGTTTTGCCTTGGCAGCCTAACTTTGCCATGGGTTTGGCCTCCCTGCAGATTCCACACGGGGCCATGGTCAAGAGGATGCACATTTACACTGGCAACAACCTGCAAGAAACAAGGTAGCTGCACACACACAAACTAGACTTCACAGAGTGGACATGTCTCCACCAAAGAGTGCTTAAAGGTTATTGTTTTAATGATCTTTGTGGAGGAACATGATTCAACCTGCTCACAGTGAAACATCTCCAAACTAGCTAAGAATGAACTGAAATGTGTGAACATGCTTTTTTACCACACGTTACTACAAAATGATCAAATGGGACCAAAAACATAACTTGTGATATCGTTGCTGCTTTGTTGTTGTTGTTTGTGGATTCATGCTTTTTAGATAATTTAGTGAAGACAACAACAAAAAGCCATAAGAAACAAATAGACAACCTCAGAAACGAGGGACATGCGCACACACACACACACACACACACACACACACACACACACACACACACACACACACACACATACTCTTGTTCTCTCTGTCCTCAGAGCTCCGGTGATGCCGTTGGCTTGTTTCCTTGGTAACATCTATGCAGAGTGCGTGGATGTCCTGAGAGACCGGGCAGGGCCTCTGGGGCTCAGACTCCGCCTTCTCACTGCAGGTAACAAACGTCTCGGTGTCTGTGTGTATCGTGAGGACTGCAAACGAAGATTTATGAGCAGACTCAAGGTGTTCCCGACGTGTCTTCTTCACAAATCCTCAAATCTACATTTTGATTCACAGGGTGTTTCTCTCGCCTCCTGTCTCTTCTTGACATTTCTACCACTGTTTGTAATTCTGCTGGAAAACTAGAGATTGACACTGAACACAAGTTTGGAAACTTTTTGCATTTTTATTGAAATAATAGCCACATTGTTCATGCTACATTTGTCTGTCTTCACCGCAGATGAATCTTTTTAACTGTGTGACATGGACAAACACACATTTAGCTGCAGGTGACAGGTATATCTTGCTGCATGGTAAACAGAAGAACAGTCCCCTCTCACAGAGACCATCACTCTCTGTTATTGTCTGACCTGCTGCTGGAGTGTTTGAATTATCTGGAGATTGAGTGCTTTCCTGTTCTTTGGTAATGGGTGATACAGGTTGTGGTCCTGGTGTGATGGCTGACGCTAAAGTGAGGTCCCTCGAAAGGAGCATCTACTTTGGAGATTCCTGTCAGGATGTACTGGGTGCTCTGGGCTCACCACACAAAGTCTTTTACAAGTCTGAGGACAAGGTAGATAAACTCTGTTCCTTTGAAGCACTGAAAGGAACATGTTGTTGTTGTTGTTGTTGTTGTTTGAACTAATGGTATAATCTTTTTACTAAGTTCTCTAATCCACATCCTATAATCTATCGCAATGACAGCACAATTATCCCCCCTGGGTTCATAATAGAGTCTTTTAATCCAAACTAATTGGATCTATTACCTACCAACCAGCTACTCTTTGCATGTTGAAATGAATCAGTAGTGCTCAGTAGTTTGAGTTCTACCTCTTGAATGTGGGATCACAAGAAATCAGTGATGTACAGAACTATCCATTGATAACTCATTATTTGAAAATAGATCAATCATAATCAGAGAGTGGCGGCACGGTGGCGCAGCAGGTAGTGCACGTGCCTCACAGCAAGAAGGTCGCTGGTTCAATCCCTGGGTCGGGCAGGGCCTTTTATGTGTGAAGTTCGCATGTTCTTCCCGTGCATGCGTGGGTTCTCTCCGGGCACTCCGGCTTCCTCCCACGGACCAAAAACATGCTCATTAGGTTAATTGGTGACTCTAAATTGTCCATAGGTGTGAGTGTGAGTGTGAATGGTTGTTCGTCTGTCTGTGTTGCCCTGCAATTGGCTGGCGACCGGTTCAGGGTGTACCCCGCCTCTCGCCCATTGCCAGCTGGGATAGGCTCCAGCCCCCCGCAACCCCGAAAGGGATACGCGGGTATAGAAGATGAGTGAATGAATAATCAGAGAGTGAATATTGGATTTATTCATCCAGTGGCCAGACACACGACTTCACATCAGTGCAGATGTTTCTCCACATCTGATGACGATAGTCAATTGTAGCATTAATGATGAAAACGTATGTAATGTCATTTATCCTCTGTGAATCATTATGTGTCCTTTGTTTTTATTTCAGATGAAGATCCACTCTCCATCACCTCACAAGCAGGTTCCCTCTAAATGTAACGACTACTTCTTCAACTACTTCACCCTCGGAGTGGTACGTGAACTCATCCGAGGCTTATTTGTTTGTAGAACTCTGTAGAACTCATTGTGTGTGTTTTGGGTGTTTTTTGTTTGTTTTTGCATATGGTACAAAAGCAGTAATAAACACCGTGTTCTTATCATTCTCATTCTTATTTTTCAGGACATCCTGTTCGACTCTACAAGTCACCTGGTTAAGAAGTTTGTCCTCCATACCAACTACCCCGGACATTACAACTTCAATATGTAAATATCTCGCCGTCTAGTTACTTGTTTCTGTGTCTTTCCATCGTTATGATTCCTTTACCCACTTTTTCTCCACCTTTCTGTCTCCCTCCATCCTAGTTGACAATACTAATATCCTCCATGTGTAATTATCTACACTGTTATGACCACGAACCACAACAAAGAAGGGAGACACACAGCAAACTTGGCAATAACACTGAAAAAGAACTGAGAAAATCTCATGTTGGCAATTCTATCTCTATTGTTACCTCTTACACTGCAGGGTGTCTGTCCTTAGGTTAACTTTCTGTGCTTTTGATTGTGTTTCCTCTGTCATCACAGATATCATCGATGTGACTTTAAGATTCCACTTGTCATTAAGAAAGGTGAGACGGTGAGCCCTGCATGTCTCAGTGTAGATGCATGATGCTGATTTTCAATCTTAAATCTCTGTTCTCTGTGTTGTAGAAGGAGCTGACTCTCAGACAGAGGACTGCATCTTAACCACCTACAGCAAGGTCAGTTATAGACAGATGTTATAGACGTGTTACATTTTGTCAGAGACCAGAGCTTTGTTGTAAATTCACAAGGAGGCGCTATGGTAGGCCTGACACCACCTGACACGGTCATAGAGTTCTACCTCTTTGTTGGGCATTACGGAGTTGTGACTTTTCAGTTGTTTTTCTCTGGTATCACTTCTCCTAAAACATCTCCACATCACTCATAAACCCTTAGTTTGGTGCCATGAATGCTGGATAATGGGACATCTGTTTCAGACTGTAGCGACAGTTCTCTTCTGATGTTTACAACAGAGGAAGTGATGTATGAAAGCCTTGTGATAGCCACTAAAAATATCCCAAAATGTGCCTCAATTTAGCTCAAAGAAAAGTGTTATGGAGATGATCAGTGGCTTTTCGTGAAAGCAGGATACAGCATTTGATCTTTACTTCAGCAAAGATGTACAGTCTCTGTCTCCTTCATTACACAGCGTATCTGAATGTATTCTGCTGCTGGAAGCTGCCCCATCACCTAGAAGCTAATACGACTGTGAACCCTTTTATACAGGTCCTCTGCCCTCATGGACGAGTCAGTGTTGGCAGTGGATAAACAAGCTTTTTTATCTTCTGCTAACTGTTTGTTTCTCTGTCAGTGGGATCAGATTCAGGAACTGTTGGGTCACCCGATGGAAAAACCTGTAGTGCTCCACAGGTACATACACATGCTCTTATATATACACAGACCACAGTGTTACATCCCTATTTTAAATGTGTCCCACAGAGGTCTAAGATCATTTTAATGTTGTTGGTTTACCAAATTTTGTCCGAATAAATCTATCTGACATTATCAGCTGTTTGTGTTTGACAGGTCCTCCTCAGCCAATAACACCAACCCCTTTGGCTCCACCTTCTGCTTTGGACTGCAGAGGATGATCTTTGAGGTCAGAATGTGCATGTCTCTAGCTTTGGTTAGCACTGTTCACAAGAATAGGAAGTGTCCCTCTAAAGTCTGACTCTCTATGTGATCAGTTTTACCTGAGTTAAATTTGGAAGCTGGATTGGCAGATTAAGACAGGAGTGAAATTGAGGATATGGTTGAAACGGAATTGTGTCTGCTTTGCCTCAGTTAGCTTGAAACTGAAAACTGAAAATTTAGTTTGACCTCGGTATCTCTGAAAAATTCCCCTCCATACCTTTTGTATGTGGAACACACTCTCCCTGTTTCCCTCTTTCTCAGGTGATGCAGAATAACCACATAGCATCAGTGACTCTCTACGGTGCTCCGCGGACCACCAGTCAAGCCCGACCTGAGTCCAGTAGTAGTTCCCACTGAACAAGTAACCAGAACCACGTCCCATTCTGGCCTGTCCTGAATCTAGTACCTCTACTGACTGAACCTCTAACCCAGAGCCAGATTCTTAACCAAGCAGACATAACCCAGAACAACAACGTCATTCTTGTCCAGCTCAGACGCTACAGAACAACCAGAACCCAGAATAACCAAATCAACTTTTCCTGGTGGGTCCGAAGGCTTACTCTGTCAATCAAGACACACCCAGCCAGTACAGTCAACCCAACCCAGACTGCCACAGCAACCAGGATCCAGTGGCATGGTCGCAGTGCTGGAGCACTGAAGCTTTGACGTGAAACCAGTGATTTCACGGTGGTGCTGCAGACTGACACGGTGAAGAAATCTGTGCACCAGAAGAGCTCAGCTTGTTCAGACTGCAGTCTGGATGGTTCCGCCAATAAGACGTAATGCAGCCTGTATATGACAACAATCTCCATAACATTGTGGTGGTGAGAGTGTTTAAATATCATCCACAGCAAATCTTTGTCAAGTGTTGAACATCAAACAGTGTGGACTTCAGTATGACCGCCAGTGAAAACTGCTGTGGCCAAACTCTGGCATGTCCCACTGAATACACATCAACCAACCACACTGCCAGCCCAGCCAGTACCGCCTGTCTTCCTGCCACAACTTCAGGACCAGACCCGACTGGCTCAAGCGAAACCCGGACACATGTAAACCGCAAAGAACCAAACCAGCTCAGCCCAGCCAAGAGCCATCAGAGCCAAACACACCAGAAGCTGCAGAGGACTGTAACCAAAAACAGGAAACACGAGAATCCAGATTTTGTCACACAAGAGAAGACCCAAACACACTCAGTGTTTGGAGACACATGAGGTGCCAGAACACACCCACGAGAGCCGGGTGACCAGATACGAAGCCGAACGATCCAAACATCCAACATCAGCTCACTTCCTCCCCTCCCTGCTCACTCTCCCTCCACTTTTCTTCAGTGGTGCCCACAAACACACACACATACACACACACACACGCACACGCACACTCAAGCACACAGCAGTAAACATGCAACAGCTGTTGTTGTTTGCAGCTCTGGACATTGGCGTGTCTGTTTCCTTGCTTACACTCTCACACACACACACGCACACACACACACACACACACAAATAAGCATCTGCATGTGATAGGCTGCTGATTTTTGACTTGACATTTCAACAGACTTTAATTCAAGCACACACAGCATTTCAACCCCTTCACTACTATACTCACATGTATTTCTAATACATGAAAGCTGGTTTGTCTTTTTAGCCTTTTTAAAGCGCGATACGACACAGAGACATGCAGGCATGACACAAGGATTTGCATGACCTTAGCAGACGTTTTTCAATGAGAGGAGACTTACTAGAAGCACAAACTGTTGACCCGTTCTGTTTATTTGATCCTGCATGTTGTGAGGGGACTTTTGCACACAGTTTTTTGCCCTGCTTCACTCATTCACACCATTTGCATTGTGTTATTATTTTTTTTTTTTTTAAGCAGTTTTTACATTTGCACTAATGCACACCTTTTTACTTGATTGGTTGACTGTGCCCTATCTCAGAGATTGATTTGTGGAGACATTTGGAGAAAATAGCCGTCTGTGTGTGTGTGTGTGAATGTGTGTTTTTATCCATAGGTCTGGGCCGAGGAGAGGTCCTGCTGTGGTGCATGGTGTATGCAGTCGTGTCCTCTGTGTTACACTCTTCTCCCTCTTTCCTCTGGGCTTTCTCCATCTCTCCCATCTGACTGATGCATTGCAACTCGTCCCTCAGCAATGTCTGCGTTCATCTGTTTGTTGAATTGCCAAATGCTATAGCCAAAGACGTTTCAGGATGATTTCATTTGATCCGCTGTCTTGTTCGAACTTGTGTCGTGTGGTTGCCGCCTCCTTTCTGTTGCATCCTTTGTTTCTAATCTGCACATCAAAGTCATTGCTGTGGTAAAGCCTCTAAATTCAGCTCCTGGTTTCTCTTAACTGCCGACAGTAATTACACAAGACGTGAAAAGCGGACTTGTGTGAGCGTTTTGAAGCCAATCAGCCTGTCCTTCATCTGGATTGGTGGAGACACATTAACAACAGTAATAACTAGTGTCATCCCTCTTGTGTCTCTGGTATGGTGGTTATTAGAGAGCTGTAATTTAAAGAATTACCATTGTTCCTCTGTGGATTCAGTACATCTTAACCCATTAAGGAGGTGGAAAGAACATCAGTCATTCCTTCATCATAACGTGCTTCCGTCTCCCTCCCAATGTATGAATTAAAGATCTTTTTAATGATAAGCATTTGAATAAACTGTGTATTAATTTTAATACACATATTCTTATGTATCGTCCCTTGATACAAATGCCGTTTGTTTATTATTTTTTTCACTTCACTGCTAAATTTCTGATTGTTTGTATCAACATGTGTGAAGGCGTCAGGGTTGGAGTCAGAGCCCGTGTTCATGGGGAAATGTTGGAAGTGCTGACTGGATAATTTGGACCATAAAACGCCAAACCAGCTGCTTCTAAGTGACTTTTGACATCCAGTCTGACTTCACTGTGGTATCCTCATTGGGTATGTGTTCCTTAACAGCCGCAATGGACGGAATTGATTGATTGTATTCCTGTAAATTAGCTTTAGACCAGAAGCATCCTCAGCTGTACTTTAAAACAGTTTGTCGTTATATTGTCAGCAGAAAGCAAACATTCATTCTGACGTTAAAGAGCAGCTAAGAAGAGAGTTTCTGTGCTGAGTGAGTCCAGTCAGTCAGGCTGTTCTGAGATATTGTTGTGTCGGGCCCTGACGCTTAGAGTTGATGTTGATGTACAAATGCTGTAAATAGTTGTGTGCTCTTATTCTGCTGTCCTCTTATTAACATGATCTTAATGGCTTGGCACAGACACAGCTGACTCAGGCTCTGGCTGAGTATCTCAATATATCCTCCTTGATTGTGATTGGACTTAACTCAAGAGGAGGCATCTGCTCACGGCTGACTCATTAACAATCACTGGATTTTATAAAAAATTTTTTTTCCATTTCCATACCACTCAGTATTGATGCTCATGCAATGCTAAGGCTGCACGTCCACAGAAGTGTTGGGTGTCGGCAGAGCACCCTGCTTCAGCTCTGTTTGACCTGCTGCTGCAAGTTGTTCACAGTTGATCCCCCAGAAACAGCATCACATACGCAGGGAAGCAGTAAGCCTTCACATTTGGACTGGAAGAGATGTTTTTGTAGAGTGGACAGAATCTGATTTGGAGTCTAGCATTGGCATGTTGCTAGATTATACGTCTACTTGTTTACAATAGAAAAAAATATCTCTTTGACTGCAGCTTTCTTGTAGTCAGACGCCCTCCTAAGTGACGTGATGTGGTTTCTGGAAACAGGAGATCCGATTGTTTCATGGTCTATTTTCTTAAACTGGGATTCCAAAAGCGAGAGAAATTTGTGAAAATGATTTCCAACAAATTAACTCATTTTCTCATTGGGGTTCCCAAGTTTTAAAATGGTTAAGAGCGAAGATCCATCAAAGTCTGATGATCACAGAACCGAAAAGTTCCCCACTCCTGTTCTGGTTTGTCCACATCTCGAGCTGAATGAGGAAACAGATGTAAAATAACATGAAAGCTATATTCAAACATTTTCCTCAGCTTGCTTTTGTGCAAGTAAATATGAGAAAATCAAGAAAAAAGAAAACGCAAAACTGTTGAACATTGTGCCTCATCTCCCGCCGAGCCTGTCCTTGACTTCTGTCTCTATCTCCTCTGTAAAAAGGAATCTCCTTGTACATACGATTTGAGAATGCATTTGAACTGCATCATTGTACAGTACGTATGTGTGTGTGTGTGTGTGTGTGTGTGTGTGTGTGTGTGTGTGTGTGTGTGTCACTGAGCAACAAGCTAACATGGTCTAACATATCAGTCATTTTAGTTTTCTTGTTACCTGCAGAAAATAGCAGGTTGGGCTGGGTTCCCCAAAACAAAACAAGATGTTTTGTTCTGTTTCTCGGTTTTGTGTGTGTGTGTTTGTGTGTTTGTGTGTTTGTGTGTGTGTGTGTTTCTAACTACACCAGACAACCATTAACTGCTCATCGTAGTTACAGTGGAATGCATGATTTCAGCAATGTAATTCTGCAAATAAAAGCACGGTTGTCCAGAAGATGGAATCAGATTTTCATTAAAAGCAGAGGGGAAAGTATTCTCTGCCTCCCTCTCCAATCTGCTGAATTTCAATAAATTGGTCACCACCCAAAAGATCTCAGAGCTAACTTGAGGTTCGCTTCAACGGGAAGCAGATGGGTCAAAGATGATATGAAAAAACAAGCTGTACAGATGGCAGATACATACACACATACATTAATGCCCAGTTAGTGTAAGTCCAGCACGGTGCACACACTAGATGCCGACATATGAAGAAAGATTCCATTCGTTAAACAGCTTTGGTGAACCCAGCCCAGCACCGCAGACGGTCAGTGCTGTGACGATGCATTGTTACTGAGAGACAGACAGAGGAGCTCGAGGGTGCTGGGTAGTTAATCTCACCCAAACTCAGGTGGACATATGACATCCTTGTTTTTCTAAAATTTCTAAGACTGAAAAACAAGTGAAAACTTCAGTCCGGAGGTCTGTGTGACTTTTAGATTCCACTTTTTCCTTTTAATGTCATTGAATGCAGGAATGAATGATTGTCATAATCAGATTATTGTAATTTATAACTGACAGCTTCAGTTCAGTGTAATGATAATCTCATATTAACGCTTTGTATTGTCTGTTCTTGGTACCATATGTTCTGTTGCCCATCTCACATATTCTCCTCCAAATATTTTTTGTGGACATTTTAAGCCCATTTCTGGAAATGGGGCAGTTATACTTAATTCAAACTTGTGAAATTCATTGGAATGTGGCATTTTATATTTTGAATACTATAACTTTGTGTATGAAGAAATAAGTAGATTTATTCAGCATGTCCACTGAAAAAAGGCAATAACAATACCATGTAGTGCAAAGACGAGGATTAAGTCGAGTGAAAGCTTTGCTCCAGCATATTACTGTTTGATGATGGTGGTTGAGATGAGCTACTGCTGTGCGAGCTCGAACAACTAGCAACATTTGGACTTTTATAAAATCAAACGCTCACTGTTCATTGACTTCAGAGTTCATTTTCTGTGTGTGCAACCAGGATATGAAAAAACAATAAAAATGTAGATGTGAAAAAGATTTGGAGGTGTTTGTTTCTTAGTCGACACAACCTTGAAATGAACTCACAACCAGAACGACCCAGTTGTGTTTGTTCCTTTTTAGTGTTACTGTTATTTCTACTGTAACAGCTGGAACTGCTGTGAGCTGGAATGAGCTAGCTAGAAACACAAAACTTGGCCCAATAAATGGACATGATGTGCATGATGAATTTTCCACCATTTTGATTTTTTTTTTTTTCTTTCTGAAAATCAGTAATATGAATAGGACTTCACCGAAAAATGGGTAAATGAAATGACCAGTATCAGGATATGAGACTTTGGTCATTTGGCACAGCACTATTAGCAAAGCAGCATTTCAGAGTAGACCTTTAAAAAGTAACTAAAAGTCACTAGTCCTTGTAGGAAGTCTGTTTTCCTCACAGGAGAAGATTCATCTGTTAATAACACTGAGTGGAAATGTCACATTTACACACACCAGTCTGATCAGAAACTCTACTGTAACCATAAACAAATCCTTGATTTATGATACATGAAGTCTAATGCTGTAAATCATCAAGTAAATACTATAAATCATTAAATAAAATACTGTATATTGATGAAATACTACAAATCATGAAATACTATATCAAGTAAATACCGTATATCATGACTTAAAGCCCTGTACATGTGATAGATCCTTTGTCTGTGTGGACCCAGCAGTCTTCTTCAGTCTGTCAGTGCAGTGGTGAGTAAAATGTGTCCAGTGTCTCCTGGTTTGAACGTCTTACCCTGCTGGGTCCTCTCTCTCTTCTTACCATTGTCGTTGTTTTTCACATTGGATCCAAGCTGAAATCACTGAACACAGATATCGTATCGTACTCCATGAGTGACAGATGATTTTCTTTGACCGCAGAAACGGTTCTCAGGTCAACTGGTGGGTTGATGGAAAGGAGTTTCTGATGTCTTGGCTCTGGCCAGCATATATATATATATATGTGTGTGTGTGTGTGTGTATATGTATATATATATGTATATATATACACACACACACGTATATGTGTGTATGTATATATGTGTGTGTGTGTGTGTGTGTGTGTGTATATGTATATGTATATATGTATGTGTATGTATGTATATGTATACACACACACGTATATATATGTATATATATATACGTATACATGTATATATATACACGTATGTGTGTGTGTATGTGTGTATGTATGTATGTATGTATGTATGTATGTGTATGTATGTGTATACATACATATATATGTATACATACATACATATATCTACACACACATATTCGTGTGTGTGTGTGTGTGTATATATATATATATACACACACATATATACATATGTGTGTGTGTGTGTATATGTATGTGTGTGTGTGTGTGTGTGTATATGTATATATATATATGTATATATATACACATGTATATGTGTGTATGTATATATGTGTGTATATATGTGTGTGTGTGTGTGTGTGTGTGTGTGTGTATACGTATACATGTGTATATATATACACGTATATATGTGTGTGTGTATGTATGTATGTGTATACATACATATATGTATACATACATACATACACACATATATATATATACACACACATATACATATATACATGTATATATATACATATATGTGTGTGTTTTATATACATATATACGTGTGTGTGTATATATATGTGTGTGTATATGTGTGTGTGTGTGTGTGTATATATACACACACACACACACGTATACATACATATACATATATATATATATAGACAGTCAACATTCTGGAATAGATTTGTCATCAAGTCATCGAGTTGGACCACCTCTGCATGTTCCCCAGCCACACCCTCACTCTGAACTAACACTCATAATTTAGTGATCCTAAAATTAAGCCACGAGTGTATTTTTACATACTTGTTGAGCATTTTCAATCTACTTTAAGTGTACTTTAGTGTACTGGAGAAAGAAAAAGGGAATGCCACTGATGTTTAGGGTAGAGGCAACATCACCCACTCCACTGACTCCAGCAACAACATGCAGGAGGATGTCAGGTGAGTGAGAGTGAGGAGGAAGGTGGTGATGATGGAGGAATGCAAGTGTAGTAACCTCACCAATCCCACTGCACACAGTGAGGTGTCAGAAGAGGATGGAAGGATCCAGCATGGCAAGAGGACGGCCGGTGTTGATGCCAGAGCACCTGAAAAGAAGTCAAGGTGTAGCATCAACAGCACCATCATCCTCGTCTCCTCCATGGGGATGAAGACAAGAAAGGCCAGTGATGATTGTGAGGCACCTGAAGAGAAATGAGTTGCAGCTCTGAGTCCTCAGTGTCAGCCCAGCACCTCTGAATCCTGCACTGACATGGAGGATGTGAGTTCTGACGACAATGGAGGTCACTTCAGCCAGAACGTCAGCAGCGCCTCAGCCGAGGAGGAGACAGTCTATGAGATGTCCTCCTCAGGAAACACAAGCAGAGGTAAGCTGCTAGTGGACAACAAAGGGACTTTCATTGATTTAGACGGCATGACATTTCATGTTGATCTCAGGAATGACAAAGTTTAACATAAAGGAGAGGAGGTTTGGACGTAGAAATGTAAAAAAAAAGGGAAAAAAAGTGTGTTTTAAGCACATCTCGAGGACAAGCACCATCAGCTCGCTCTCTTGGCTGAAGGAGGCCACAGCTCAGAAAATCAAATCAGATCATTCATCAGCAAGTTTTACAAACACATGTTCACACACACGTAACATTCACTGATGCTCAGGAAGCACCAACCAAATTATTTGTATTTCTGTAATGCAAATGGGTATCAAGCACATTCCCAGTGAGGCTGTGTAGTTAGAAATTTGATCTGATGTTCTGAATGATTCAGCTGGACAATCCACTGATGTGTCCCTGCTGGACCAGGAGTTAATACCGGTTTTGGAAAGACAAGTCCTCTCCTGATGTTCCTTCATTCCTGCGGAGGATCCCTTTATGAAGATGACACAAAGGTGTGAAAGCTGGACAAAGAATGTTTCAATGTGTCAGCTTTTTGGATTGTATTCGATCACAGCTGAAACGCTTTATTTCTCACAGTTTTTTATTGGTGGGTTAAGATTTCAATGCACAGCATCAAGGCCTGGTCATACAACAAAGTGACACAGCCAAGTTTTTGCAAAATAGGTGGTGCTGGAAACTGGGTGGCAAAGAAAATTCTTGCAGTTGATGAACTACTGTAGCTTGAAAGCTAACGGCTAACAAGATAACGTAATAGCCAGTCACACGGTTGGAAAGCTTGTTAGCTCTTGCTGACAGGACAGAGAGTTTTTCAAAAGAGCTAACAGCCGTCAAATAGCTGGTCTGTAAAGCAGCTTGTTTCATGAAGCAGTTGACAGAAGTGGTGAAATAAAAGTGGTGCAACACAACTCACAAGCTACAATAGCGTCCTCCCACTTAGACTCTCCAGCGCTCTGTTCTCTCAAAAGTCAGCAAGACAGCTCGCTATTTAGTCCATAACACTTCATACAAAAGATTAGTGTGGATTTACTTCAGCACCACTGACAAATCCACTAATTGCATCTATTCCTTTGACATGAACACATTTCCCATCAAAACCCTTTTTGTTTTAAATGCTGGCATGACTGGACCTTTACAAGAAAGTCGAGTTCATGAATAAAAACCACATAGAGCTCGTTTATTGGTATATTATTGGCGTATTGTACACTGTCACATTATCATCATTGTGTTGTTTATGAGGCTTTAGCACCCTGTTGAGAATCAGGAGAAAATACTGGCATACTGGGCGCGATCTTCTATTCATTTCTGAGTGGACATGAGCTCTTTACCACCATGGACTTCATCCAAGGGCACCTTCAAGTTAACAGCGAACTGTCTATAAGATACCTACACCCACCCCACACACAGGAAAGAAATTCTATTCTTCAGATTTTTTTTCTATTGTATCACTGCAACTGCCCACTTACACCTCGGACATCCTGATTTCTCTCTCGTTTCTCAGAGGTTAACACCTTGCTGCACATGTGTCTGGCCACAAACCCTATGGAGCGAGCCACCGCTCAACCTCAGCCCAACACCTACCTGAGGCCACCTCCTTAAGTAAGACACTGAGGGAGGGTCCTCCCAACATTCCACAGTCGTAACAGCATCACGAATAATAAAAGTGCATTGACGAGTTTTAACAGCATTTATGATGTGTTCTATAGCGTGCCATTTTTCTCTGCAATGTCCATTCTTTGCTCTGGATCCTGTCAACTCTGTTTCTCATCCTGCTGAAATACTCTAGAGCTCACCTGACTTCTGTCTGCTGTGTGCCCTGCTGGATCCTCTCCCTCACAGTAATCACTGGGAGGAACCTGGATAAATAACAAAAACAAATAAAATGAAGGTAATCAATTGGCGTTATGATGTTCTGTATCAACACTCGAGCTCTTCCCTCCTTTAGATCCTGTTGAACCTCAGCCGTCCGTGTAGAGGGGACCTCTCTTTGAATTGCCACTTCCAAGAGTTCTTCCCAATTTCCTCACAGACTCATGATTTGGGGGTTTTTCCCTGTCTTCTGAGAGAGCTTGGGCTGGGTCGGGAACCAATGCTGAGGTTGGACTGAGGACTACAACACTGTATCCAATAGTGTACTGTTCAAATAAATTTATCTTCCTTTGACTTTGTGTGTGTGTCTCCATGTGTGTGTGTTTGTGTGTGTCCATGTGCATGCTATGGTCCCAGCTGGTTCCCACTGTGCAGCTGTTTTCCATTTAGACTTCAGTTATTGTTCCTCCAGGGAACAGATAATGCGACCGTCCATTTGTGCTTCTATCCAGCATAAGGAAGTGAGGTACATCTCTGCAAGTGATGCACGATGAGAAGACATAAAGTCTCTTCTGTCTTTCCACTCACGCAGTCCACACAGCCATAAGTAGCCCTGGCTGTCCACACAGTCCAATGAAAGCCAGAACATTATTAATGCTGTTGTCTCAGGCATGCATATATGGGGTTAAACCAGTTAACCGCTTTTTATGTCGACCTTGTGGACCTCACTGTGTCTCTGTGTCAACAATTAGAAAATATTACATTCTGTCGATGACACGTGCAAAAGTCCAGAGAGTCCACACAATCTCGTCTGTAAATCAAGGTGTGGTTGTTCACAAACTCTGTATGAACACACAGATGGCCAAGCCTAAATTCTCTTTGGGCTTCCTTAGTGAAAAATCTGAAGCACAATTGGCCCTTGCCAATTCATTTCCCCAAAGATGATCTGCCAGCTTAGATAAAGTCTCATATGACTCAACTGTGCTTTTGAACACATCACAAACCTTGTTGGTCTTGTTGCCAAGTTGGCCACAGATCCTTCTTTCTAACCATTTTGTTCTCACTAGAGCTCTTGCAGATGCCACTCGGCCCAGCAGAGAGTCACTAATGCGTGACAAACACCTGCTTCTCACCGTAGTCCGTCTCTTCTCCCTCAGTTTCGCTCATCCGCCCCTTCCACTTAAAGGGCCAGGACGTCGGGCTGGTGCTATTGTGGCAGTTCAGCTTGGGGTCGTGCAGGAGGTTCCACATGAGCCAGATCTGAGGAACGTTGAGGCTGTGAACGACCATGAGCTCCTTGTAAAAACAGGGGTCAAACGTCTGCAGGTGGGGCGCTGCAGAGGGTCTGGGAATTCCAAAGGTCCGAAAGCCCTGGTGGCGTGACGGCTTGACACCGATCAGCTGGAGGCACATTCCCAAAAAGACATCATCGATGGGGAACAACTCCACCTGGAAGCAAATAAAAAAATGGGTAGATCAAAGAATTTTAAAAACAGACATAATATTAAAACTGTCCAACTTTGAAGTACCTGTTCACAGGCAGAGCTTAGTCTCCGAGCCGTATGTCCTGACATGACAAAGCCTCCTCCTCCAGCGTAATCAGGGTACAAACCCACGCCATAAACAAACTCTGGCACGTAATACTTTGAACTGCGCCGACGAATGGGTTTAGCATGGATAATAATATCACCCACAAACAGATCCTCGTCTGGCTTTTGACCTTGCAACATCTCCAGTATATTCTCCACATTAACATACACATCAGCATCACCCTTGAAGATGAACCTGTGTGAGAAAAGATAACAGGAAAAGCATTAGATATAAGTCCCATGAGGAGGGAAACAGATCAAGTCTTGATTTAGTTTTAGAAACACTGACTTGACACTGGGACAGCTGCTGTTAACCCATTTCAGAAAATGTGTTTCCTTCAGTGTCAGGTTGAAGAAGGTGTCTTCAAAGTCCCAGAGCAGGATATCCCTAAAGGTCTGACTCTCGTAGGTCAGGAGCCGATCCCAGAGAGGCAGAGCGGTCCGATTCCTGGGAACCCCCAGCAGGAAAACAGTACGGATGGAAACACCATTCTGGAAAAGTCCCTCTTTACCCCACGTCCGACGCACCACCTGAAGATAAGTCAGTGCAGAGAAAGAGATTATTTTGTTTCATTTTTTTTAAATATTTAGACATTCAGCAGGTCTGAATCAGTATTAGCATTCACTTGGAGATGTATTTATGTACACCTGACAAACTTAAGTCCAATATTCACTGTCCTGTCTGCACTTTAGGGGACAAAGGCTACAGATGCCTAAGAATGCCCAGCTTTTACAGAGCTGCTTTAAACTTTAAAGAATTCAATATCAAAATACAGAAGAACTTCTGTACTGATTCACAGTAAATTTTACACAAGCAACACATAATGTTTTGGCAAAGACCTACAAACTATAAGTTGGCATATTTTACCTGACGTTTATCAAAATCTGCAGTGACAGATTTCACTGCAATGAGCATGTAGGGAGCAGCAGCAGACCCTTTGCTTCCTCCTCCTCCTTCTTCCTCTTCTGCTCCTCCAATGTGACATTTCTCTGGCTGGTCTATGAGCAGCTTAAAGTCTCTGTTGTCCTTTTCTCTCAGATAGCCCTCAAAGTCAAATGGCGGCATTGTGGGCAGGGGCTTGGCGGCGGTCTTAGTTGGCACAACGTTTTTCCGTCGCGACTTGGATTTCCCCTTAGATTTGACCTGAGGTTTGGACTTGGGCTGAGGAGATTTAGACTTGGACTGGGGCTTACAGGGAGGCAGCTGTGGCTCTGCAGGGCTGGATGGGGACTGCTAATTAGGAGACATGATATGAGACAGAACAAATAGGACATTTATTATAACACGTAAATGTCATTATTTGTATGTATTTATGAGCACATAATTTATCAATTTATGTGCAAAAAGGCTTCTGAGAACCTCAAAATGTTAAACAGAAATATGAAAGCTAAAAAGCTCAAAATGAAATTGACATTGAAAAACAGCATCATAATTTCTGTTTACTCTGTTTCGTGTTTATCTCTTCCTGGTTCTTTATAAAATGTGCTGGACCCTCTGTGAATCAGTACAGATGGACAGTCACACACCCGTAAACACAAACATATGGTGTGTACATACACGGACGCACTCAACATATGCAGTGTGAATATTAATGCAGCACATAGTTGTACAGCAGCAGTAGACGGCATGTGAAAATATCTCTGCTCTCGGTGAGATCTCTCTGTGAGCACAGAGAGCATCATGTGCTCATACTGAAAGTGAATTTCTCTAATCTTAAAAATGAGCACCAGACTGACAAACAATGACCTTCTTGTAGCAGCTTCAGGTCAGCAGATCACACTCAGTCCGAGTCCAGTTTGATTCTGATTTGTCAAATAATCCTCCCTCACATCATCTATCACAGTCTCCATCTCTGCCTTCACCTGCTACAGCAGCTGCGTCTAACAGCAGTCGCCCTCTCCAATTCAGGTAAAAGCTACCTTATCTAGCATCAGAACGCATACGATATATTACAAACCCATCTGAAATTGCAGATCAGTTATCTTCATTATACACCAACCATTTCTAACTTCTAAGCTGTGCTGTGGCTGTACTGAAAAGCTGAATTAAAAGAATAATAAAGTCATGTTTTCCTCTCAAAGTAAGGCAATGTACAGGGTTCATCACACTTATTTTTTAGTTCCATGTCCTCCTCATAACTTGCAACATAACAGACGCAATGATGTTGATAGTGTGTTCAGTTGACAACTGGTTACTATTTGTCCTCGTTGACTTCTTGTTGATCCATGCAAAATTTCCAGTAATGCACCAGTGGGTCCTGACACGGTTGATCTTGGCTGCATTAATAGATTTTTTAACCACATATTATCACATTATGAAGTTATTATGAAGAACATCTGAGTAAACAGCTTCCATTACACACCCACCAGACACAGACCGACATTAGCATTCATTTGAAGCTGTTTCTGACACCCAGACAATTTAATACTCACTCTCCACTGGAGCGTTAAAGAGAGATATCTTTCTCTTTAACGCTCCACTGGCTAGATGCTAACTGTGCTGGTGATAACTCTCTTGAGTTTATCACTACAAGCAACACCTTCCACATTACACATGGCTCATAATACTCTTATACCTGCATGCAAACATGCACACACACATTCATAAGTTGAATCAGATCAGGTCATACCCCTGGAGACTCCTGGCCTACTCTGGCCTTGCTGGCACCCAGCAGGGTCCTACTGGAGCTGGTGGAGCCATGGATTTCCAGCTTCCACATCGGTCTGTCCCACCCAGAGGACAGCACGACCTGGAAACAAGGGTAGGGGTTGATGGGACATGGAAAGTGGACAGCTGTACTTTTCAAGAAGGAGAACATTTTATTGTCTAGTTAAGACTCATATAAAAATATTGTTCTTCCTCTTCTGCTGTGATTGGTTCCAGCCTTACCTGGCGGGCATAGAGCAGCAGGCAGAATAGCACCAGTAGCAGCATCGTGCACATCACATCTCCTTTCACATGGAGGATCCTCCTCATCGTCACCATCTTCCTCAGCATCTTCTGAAGACGCAGACGTCAGTTAAGTATTGAACAGGAACACATGGGCAGTTCATGCTGCTTTTCAGACAGCAGTCAAGATTAACACAGAGCTTTGCAGAATTTGATGAAAAGATGTGGAGCTTTTCTTTCCTCCTCTCTGCTGCATTACTAAATATCATCTGAAGCTTTACTGCTTTTCTATAGAAATACATCCCTGACGTTCTTGCTTTTTTCACACTCAGACATGTGCTGTTGTGCTCTCACCTGTATCCTATGGGGCTAAAAAGCTGCTCTGGGGGAAAGCGACTTAGAGTGATTTGGTGCTGTACATGACACTCATATCACTGGATGTGATGTCCATCATGTCTGCCTCCATCCTCACCTTCTTCTCAGGCACCAATGGGTACGAGCATCCTGGACAAAACCAACAATCAGGTATCAAAGTGGGACAACAGAACAGGACAGAAATAACAGAGAAAGTGGAGTGATTTTAAGTGAATTTGAAATACAGTTTAATAAATATCAATTCACTCTGATGCTCCCTGTTGTAAAGAGGATGTTGTTACTTGTCCCTTCTTCCATTATTTTGCTTTAAGGAAGATAAAATGTGCTGGAGGTCTAAGCTCTGATTTGAAAACCCTCTAATCTTGTTTAAATCCATAAAAATCTCCTTTTGTGGCAAGCTGTACTGAGAATACGATGGAGCTCAGCGACACGGTGGAGATACCCATGGACATCTGGAAACACCCACCTTGACACTGCCCACTACTCATCAACAACACAGCTGTAAGGGTGGTGGAGTCTGTGAAGCTTCTGGGTACACAATCACCAGCCAGCTGAAATGGAAGCCACACTCATCTCATGTCATCAAGCGAGCTCACCAGAGGATGTTCCTCCTCAGACTGTCCAGTAAATGAACACCTCCCTGCAAGTCTGCACCCACTTCTACAGAGAGACTGTCCTCACCTCCTCCATCACTGTGTGCTACCCCACATCCTCTGCCCACACTGGACACAGCATCATGCAAACAGCCAGGCAGCTCACAGGACAGGGTCAAGTGCCTGTGAGTGTTCTGCATGATGCCAGAGCCGGACCCATCACACCTCATCTCAATGCCTCTTCAGGACGTTTCCATCCAGCCGCAGGTTCAGCACCAGGACCACCAGACATCCTGGCTCGCTCCCTCATCCTCCGACCGCCCACCACGCATCATAAGCAGTCCTAACTGTACAAATTCTATACAGCCCTCCACATTTTATTATTCTCAAATGTATATAATAAATGTATTTAACTTTGTTCAAAGTAACCTTTTAATTAACACTCTTGCTTCACTGCGTTGTGTCACCAGCTCATGCTCATGTGCACATTGTAAATTTGACGACTGAAGTCCTGTTTCTGAAATTTCCCATCGATTCAGCGCTCAGGAGTGGGAGGGTTTTGAGGCTTATGTAAGTGAACATGAGGGTACCCACTATTTCAAAGAACATTGTGTCCCAGCATTCAGCAGACATCCCTAAATACCGCTGCCACAGAAAATTCCCTGTGATCTAATCGCAGCTATTCGTCTCTGTCAAAGAGCGCACATTCCAGACCAGCGGGGCCGATAGCGCCGCAAACTTTACACACAAAGTAGGCCTGACAGTTTTTCACCAGATACACTCCGCGTGTTTTACAGCATTAAAACAAGCCTGCCTGTTTTTTTTTCATCCTAACACGTATGAAATGTTCCCTCATGAATGCTGCTCATTCAAACTTACCAGAAGAGACGGAGGAGGAGGAGGGGGTCAAACTGAAAACATCTGTGCCGTGGATGTCTGGAAGTCCATCGCAGGCTCGACTCCGCGCACTTTTCGAACGTTTTCTGAACTTTCCAAAGACAAACGTCCCCTGGGATCAGACGGAGACGCTGGTCCTTGCTCTATCCAGGAGCGTGTATCTGTGAGGAGGGACAGGAGATATAACATGACACACTCCCCTGTGTGTGTCTGCCACCTGGAGCTGAGCCCGTCTTTACGAGCCGCTGCGCTCATGATTGCCTTCATGTACTGTCGGAAATATAAACTACGCCATCAACGAAATAGCTGCAAGGGTTGAAAATTACAAATTAATTAGTGATAGCAATAAAATTAATGATTCATTCTCATGTTGGCTGAGTTTTTCAGGAATTGTCTTACACCGCACAGTCAGTTTTAGGTTTCACATCTCTGCCAAAAAAGTGAGAAAAATGATACTAATAGTTAAAACACTGCAAGAATGAGTGTGTCTGTATCATAGATTGTATGAATGGTTGAGGGAGCTTCCAGGTTTGTCTATAAAAGTGGTATATAGTATATACCTGATAAACCATTTAACATACCTAGTGTTCATTCTCTCACTAGTCTGTCAATCCAAAGTAGGTTACCCGAATATATGAAAATTAATGAGCCATAAGTTGTAGTCAGCGGTGGAGATAACCAGGAGCACTTGAATGTAGCATCTTCAGCCTTTCGACTGACCACGTGACTTAAACTGGAGCGGAGCAACTAAAAGCCAGATGCCAACACAGCAACTGAGGAGGATGGAACAGGAAGAAAGAGAGACAGAACTAAAAGCGGAGAGTGTGGAGTTGAGGTTATAATAATGAGACATGTCTTTTTTTGGTTTGTCTCCGCGAGGGAGTCAGAGCTCAAGGCCAGAGACAGAATCCCTAGAGGTTGCACAGATCCTGGGTATTGGTCATAGACTGTATGGCTAATGAGACTTCAGTGGTCAATGGTTTCTAACAGAGGAGCCTCGTGCCCTCCACTTCAATGGCAGTGTCGTTGATTTCTGGGCCTGGCTCTCCAGGAAGACGAGACAAAGAGAGAGGAGAGGGAAGAGGAAGATGAGATGAAGATGAGAAAGGGAGGCTTAGTGTAGTGGCTAGTCTGCAATGTTTTTATCTCTATCCCAACTTGTCAATATCCACATTCTAGGATGACATGAGACAGCTTGGGGCCAACAATAACAACAACAACAGCAAACAAGAAAACAAGCACGTTCCTCAGTCGTTCACTCGTTCATTATTTCAACTGAACACTTCACAAAAAAAAGAAAAGCTGCATATAAGATGAAAACAAAAGAAAGGAGGGGAGGGGAGAACACACACTGCAATGACTTACAGCTCACAGTTGTTCTCTGCTGAAAACATTGTCCTACAATAGTTTTCAATATGTTTTGACTCCAGGTGGTGATCAGCTGACAGCTTGGCTCCTTTCATCACCATGTCCAAGATGTATGGCGGCGGATTCAGATCAACTGGGGAAAACAGGGGAAATTCTTTTGGTCTAGAGCTCCATACATGAAGACACCGCAAACTCCACAGTAAAATAGCTTTGCAATAAGACCACAACATAATCATAATAAAACACAAATGACAGTTTACATTAAAATTACATTAAAATACATTCTGTGCTACAATTTCTTGATTTTTGATGTGGCACACTCTGTGAAGTTAAGTTTATTTCCACATACTGGCAAAATGTGTGCCATGGCTGCAGGGATATGACAGAACAAGTAAACTGTTACGTATTGTAACTAACAATTAACTGCAAGAGTTGTCACTATTGGGTTTAACCCTACGCACATGTGCAATTGTGAAGATTTTCTTTCCCGCAAATGTACACTGTAGAGTTGCTTCTCCCAGTTTTTCACATACAGTAAAAACAACAACATCATCAGTCCTGAGCTTTGCTCTGAAAAGCCAGTATTTTCTTTGGCTAAAGTTGGTGGAGCAAGGGCCAAAATCTTAGAGGGCCACATCTATACTCATAGAATCTGGAGTTACAGTACGTAACTGTTTTATTTCATATAGGCTTCCCCCTCGCAGAGCTGTTACTACTGGGTTAAGGGTGAAGCTGATGTAGTCAGCGCCCATGGTTAACACCATGTCAGCCCTGAGTGGAAAAAAGGAGGCACATGGTGTTACTCTCCCCCCACACAGTACTGCTGCTGCAGAAGGGTGAGACATTGATTACATATGGTTATGGTCCCTCATGTATCCCACTAATCCAAGATGATGGAATTAAAGGTGCACCAATTGGCATGTGCATAAAAGCGCCAGATCTGACAATCTAGCATCAAGCATGTTTAAAACTGAATGAATCAGAGGGCACTCTGATGTTCATACAGAAACAGATGAAGGATGAGAGGACACAGAGAAGCCCAAAATGCTGCGGCACAGCCACTCTATGGAGGACTGTGGAAGGATGCTGTTCTGACAGAGCCACACCTTGTGAGGGCCCTCTGTAGTAAGTGAACAGCTGCTGTGTCTGCGTGATGTTTGCTGTGTGCAAAACATGTGAGACAAAGTGGGAAACGTCAGACACTGGGAAAAGTCAGAGGGATTCCTCTTCTGGGGAAGAACACATCTCCAAAGTGGACTTTAACGACACCAGACATTTGGCCAGATATGTTTAAAATATAAAATACAGTCTAGTGACTGCAAATTAGCGTCCTTGAGCAAAGCCTCCACCTATGATTGCTGCAGTTCAGCTGCTCAGTGGCTGCCAGAATAAAACAGCTGTGAGTAATGAGTAACATCACCTTATTCGTGATAAATAAACATCAGGGTAAAAAATCATTAGCCGACATGACTTGTTGGCTTTGGGGGAACTCGGCTGGAAGCACTTATCATCTGTTCTGCAGTTGAAAGAGATATTCAGACCATTAGACAAAAGATTTCCAGCATGAGAAAGGGAAGCTAGAATGCTGCTCTTTTTAGAAGAGGACTGGCCTCACTGTTATTATACGCACTAATTCTAGTTTCCCGATTCAGATCCAACCACAGGTACACTCAGAATAAACTGTCTGAGAAGCACATTGAATTCTTCAGATATTGCAACAAAGTCAACAAACAGTTACACAAGTTTCAAAACACAAGTTAATTTAATAATAGATTATCTGTCACAAACACAAAATTACATTTACAATCTGTGTGCAATCTATAAAAGGTAAACAAGTTAAACACACAGCATCAGTCCTCTGCGACATTCATTAAAATAGTTTTCTTTGGCTACAAACACCACACAAACACACAACCGCTGGGAGCAGAGTCTGAGTGAGCTGCCACACAGCACTATCAGGACCACCACTGACTTCAATGGCACAACCCTCCAACTGAGGGGAAGCTGCTCTCTGTGTCGCTCCAGCTGTGCTCTCTCTAAACATGGCTGGGTTTAACAGTCAGGGTGCCGATCCAACGCGGTCATTTTCCACAAACCCTCACGTCATTGTGGAAACAGTTTGGATGGCTTTTGGGGGTTTTTTTTAAACATTTCTTTGACAAATGTGCAACATCACCCCGAACACCTCTTTCTCTCTTAACTACTGACGCTATCAGATGTGAGTGTATAGCTGAAGGAAAAGATTAATTTTTGTTTTGCACGAGTTTTAGACAGCAGCAGTATGTCGAACCTTTCACATTAATGAAATAAAATGAATTCCTAAAACATCACTGTTATGGTCCAGCTGAACTACCTGTGCCCTATGGAGCTGGTGCCAAATGTTGTTGCCAGACTGTTGCTTATTCCTAAATCACGGAAAAAGATAGATTAAGGCTACAACAGGGTCCTGATTCCACCGGTGTCCTCTACGTTTCACGTTCACGTGTGGGTTTCATCCCAGACTCATTATTTATCAGCCATCCTTAAAATAGAGTCCAACATTACAGTACTGATCGATTGTCTTTGTGACCATCCCTCTTCACTCAATCTCTGTGTCCATTCCTGCGTTCCCCCTCCTTCCACCCTCAGGAGGATGCAGTGCCAGCTCTCATCACCCGGAAGAGCGCGTTGATGTTATTGCTCTTGATGGCGTCTCGACAGGCAGAGATCACTTGGTTCTTGGGCTTACCCACTGAGGAGGAGGAGGAGGAACAGCAAGGCAGATTCATTTCAGGAGACAAGACGGGTATGCAAGATGTGACAACACATAAGGGTTGACCCAAATGGCTTTATATGCAAGCAGTCTAATAATGCCATAATTAAAAAAAAAAAAGCCTCTTCTTATCAAACACTGGACTCTGAGCCTGTCAGCACATTAAGGACTTGTGGTTGTTAGAGTGTGTCTTAGACATATACATGACGCATACAATGGCTTACCTCGGAGTCTACCAGCCCGCTGTATGGCCTGGTTGACAGACTTGAGGCAGGCCAGCAGTGCATTGTGGTTGTTAGAGCGGATTTTATACTCATTGATCAGATCCCTGTTCAGATCGTACAGCTCTCTGTAACGCTTCTTCATAGTTGTCCTACAGAGGGCGAGAGAGAAAACCATGAAAGAAAATATGGAGAACAGAGCAAGAGAAAGACTAACAGTGAATTGGCTTGGTCTGTAGGTGAAATAAAGACTGGTCATATAACTGGTGCGCAGGTATACAAGCGTTTAAGGTGTTATCCATGCGTTGACTGTATTTCACATACAAGGATTATAAATCAGACCAGTTCAATATGTTGTAACTGAATAAAGTGTTACTGTGTGTATATTGTGGAAACTCACATGTCACTCATAAGGCGAGCATCCTCTGCTTGAACCAGCATGTTCCTGATGTAGTTGGAGTGGTCGGCCATAGCTGCAGTTAACTTCTGGTGCACAGAGTGGAACTCATCCACCTAGCATACAGATATTTAAGACTCAGAATTAAACCCCAACACCAACAACATGTTTCTGTTGGACTGCAAAAACAGGTCAAGGCTGCAATTTCAGTTGTGCAACGCTCTGTGATAACAGTCTCCAAACTTTAAGTTAACTTTCCAGGGTTCGTACAGCTTTTGAAGAGTGAAATCAAAGCACTTTTCAAGCACTTTCAATGTGCCTAAACCATAAATTTCCAGACTCTCGAAACCACAAAAAGAACATTTTCTGAACCCATTCAAAAAAATCTAGTCAGGACATTCATTTCTTATATGCTTGCTGACTTCTCAGCCTTGATAAGGGTGCTGTTGTACTCAAAGTTGTAGTTATAAGGGTCAATGTGCACATACTGATGGACGGTAGGTATGTCTTGTATGTTGGAATATTACTGGAATAAAAAGCACGAAATGTTCATGACAGCAAAGGTTTTAGTGTGATTACGGCCAAACCTCAGTGAGTGTCGTACGTAGCTCCTCGAAGTATCCAGGGAAGTCTGCTTCTGCTGACAAGTCCTCTATTGCCAGGAAAGAGGCCAGTGATTGGACCAGATCTCCAGCCAGGTCAATGTCATCAGTTCTCAGAGTGATCTGATAGGCCAAATTAGGGATTAAGTAACAGACTGATTGCAGTTGATTAAAAAGAAAATGACTGAGAAAGTGCACAAACAACCAACCAATTATTCTCAAATATGGTTACAGCTAAACACACAACTTGTATTTGTACCTGTCCATTGCTGGCCATGCTGATGGACAACAGTCCCCCTCCTCTTAGTGAATTAAAAGTGACGTCAGGACTGTCGACTCCCTCTGGAAGCAGGAAGTTCTGATTCAGCCACATCACCACCTACACAAACACGCATGCACATGAATGTAGACAACTGCACACATAGATCCAGAGAGATGAGATGAGATTTAAATTAACAAACATATCTCAGCACGCTGACAAAGCAGAATCACTCTTCCTATTGCTCTCTGTCTTCCTGAGAGACACTTTGAGAACCTACCCTCTGTGTTCGGTCGTTGATGCTGAAGGTGACCCTTCCAGAGGGTGGAGCAGCTGAGGAGTCGACTGTGATGTCATACATGGAGAAACGAGGCAGCTGACGAGTGATTTCAAACACGTGGAATTGGGTGCTGGAGTGGACAAAAAGAAAGCGCAGAGAAGGTGAGGACGTGGTATTTAAACAGACTAATATGCAACAGCACACACACTTGTCTTACTCACACAGATCCTACCTAATTTTCCCCCCAACAAAGGCTTTGATGTGCAGATCTACTGGTATATCTTTTGGAGGGACGATGGGGACTCGGACACAGCCTGACAGGTTCTGGGCACTGGGGTGGACAACATGACTCTCCCCCTCAAATATCCCCTCTGCGAAGATGAGCACTGCACGAATAATGGTTTCTGGAGAGGATAGAGGAGAAATTCGGGGAATTATTAGCATTTAGTCAGTCCTTGACATGCTTGAAATTCTTAGCTCGAGTGCTAAACGCTCTACCATTTGGTGTTGAAATGTTGAGCTCCACATGAGCCTTCTGGGCCTCTGTAGCAGGTCTCACTGACAGCGCCGTCTGGAGCTGAGTGTTGGCTGGTATGACACCCATCCCACTGTTTGTCTCTGACACACCCTGAAACCACAGTACAGTTTGTGTGGATGTTAGCATATACAATAATATACAGCCCAATGTCAATAAAGAATCCTGTGATTGTCTACAAAGTTTAGTTTCCAAATCTCAAGCTGATATTTCTCACAATACCTTGTCAACAACCAAAATGGAAAATGAAAATCTATATATCAGCAAATTCAAGGAAAAAAACTTTCTGAATACATTCATGTTTGAACATATGATGTGTGATTATTAGATGTACCTTGGCATTCTCTTCATAGTTGCGTAGCTCCAGCAACAGATTCTGTCTGCGTTGGCTGAGCTCTCTAATGAGGTCTTGTTCAGCACTGGAGTCCATGAGATTCCCTTTAAGGTCCTTGCTGGCTGGCAGGTAACCACGAACTACAAGATACACATTTACAACACCAATGACATCCTTATCCAAGCTTTAAGGGTTAATTCTCCCAAATCTTGATTAGCATGTTGGCATGCTTTGTCTGAATTAAGATCAGCTGGGGCTGACAGAAATTCATTGTTCTGTTTTTTTGAGGAATCTTGACATAAGCTCAAGTGTTTAGGAAGTGCATCTGCTGGGGAAACTAGGTGAGAGGTGTACAAGATTCTGTATAGTTTTGTCTTCTCATATACATATGCGTGCAAAAACACACAGGAAGACACATCCAAACAACATACCCTCTCCATCGATGGAGGTACAGATAAGTTGTTGCTGTCCATCCAGCCTGTAGTCTCCCTCCACGACTCCGGCCACAGAGGAGGAGAAGTTATCTTTGAAAATGACCTCGCCTGTGCGGTCACTGCGAGCATCAATCTGAAATAAAAGGAGAACATAATTGAAGACAGAAGACCAGCTGGAGATACAACAGAAATGAGTAAGTTGTTGTGTCCAACAGTCTAATGATGAATCACATTTGTGAAGTGTGAGAGGTTGTGTGCTGACCTTTCCATTGGACCAGCCAGTGATGAGCTCCACTACCCCGTCAGCATTCAGATCAAAGGCATGGATGCTCATTGCATGATTCTTAGACTGAAAGGACAGAAAAAAAAACACATTATTAAAAAGCAATTGCAGCACTTCACATTTAAGATATGAGTGTAAAAAAGCCTTTAAAGAGTGGAGTGTATCAGTTAAAATCTCATGCTCGTGCGGACTCAAATGGTTAAGGACATGTAACAAGACATCGAACAGTGTGTGTGATGAAAGAGAAGCGTAGAAACAGAACAAACAGAATTAAAGCTTTCAGAGGGAATACACTATTCTCACTGTTTTCTAAGGTTATGATGATGATATGATTGTGGTACCTTAATCCTCCAGTAGCGGGCAGTGCGGTCATAAACTCCCACAGTGCCATTGGCCAGGGCGTAGCCAAACCTGCTGCCATGCATATGGCACAGCGATGTTACTGTCTGCATGGAGAACGACAGAAGGAAAACTTGTCATGATGGAGGGTGATGGCTAAGCTATCATCCCTGAGGGGAACATGTCCCGGCCCATGCTCTTCACTCTGACAGTGCTGGGCAGCTCTGTCAGTGAGAGGCTTCTTCACCACAAACTGATGATTCACTAATTTGCAATATCAAATTTAATAATAATTTAAGCCATTTAAAAAACACAGAGTTGTCAGTATTGTGCATTTTCTCTGAAGTCAACAAGCCTAAAACAAGTCAAATAAATTACATCCACTTACCTCATTTTCAGTCATCTCAGACAAAAGCTCATCCTCCTTGAACACCCTGATGTCAAAGTCCTCTGATCCTACCAAGAGCTGTGAACACAATACACAACAGCTGACTGCATTTCTTAACAAATTACCATATCACTATGAAGGAATCTGTCATTTAACTCATGTCTATAGTTCAGATATGACGATAAATATTTTTGAAGGAAATGGAAAACAGGACAGAGAAGGGAAGAAGACAAGAAACAAAGCTCCTGAGCAGGAACCAAACTGCAGATGCAGTGGCCACAGAGCCTGTGTCTCTGACTGCCGGTCAGGACTTACCTCATTCTTGCCATCCCCAGTGAAGTCACAGAGCACCAGAGATCTGACATTATCTCCAGTTACCTAAAAACCATATGTTTCATAAATACATTCATTAAGCTGACTGAGCCATTTAAAGGAATGATTAATACTGACACTGATTTACGATGATCACAATGACAAAAATTGCGCCGACTTATTTACTGTAAAATTAATAATACACTTAAATAAAATGAACTGGAAAGTGGCTCGAAAATGGATGGATACACAGAACAGATTATAACAACAGAACATGTGCCTTTGACAAAAAAGTTAGATTTGTCATGATTCATTTTGATGAGCTGTCACTGTCTCTGAGCTGTGTGTCATATTGCTGTTCATGAAACAAACGTCTTGAATGTAGAACAGACTGTAATGTATTCTGATATGAAAATGTGTAGTTCTTACTGTCCAGAAGTGGTCGTTGCCCTCATAGTCAAAGCCTTGTAAGGCACAGTTCCCTCCAATGATGGCAAGAGGACTCTTAATATCACCGAGTTTCCCCAACACGATAGCATTGGCCCCATCCGTCACCTGCACCCACACCCGGAGAAAACCTTTAAAAACAGCTTCTTCATTGCAACATGGTTGTGTGATCATACTGCTCAGTTGTGAGTGGAGGGTGTTGGATGGAAGCTTTTTCTGAGCCTGAGCAAGTAGGTTGTAACTATTTTGACCACTAGACAATGATCTCATAGTGAACAGTGTTTCCCTCTCAACACTATAGGCTTTGCTAAACTTTGAGATGAGAGAAGATGAAGGAATCATAAGGAATGAAGAGGACCGACAAAAGTCTAGAACCAACAATGATGTGAAAAATGAGTGTGGATTATGTACATTATTTGCACACTTGGCTCAGCTTTTTAAGGGGCATCAACCTTGGGTTTACATGCGTTTGGGGGAAAAATAGACTTTAAGAGTGAAGAAACACTTCAGATCATGGCTTGGCCTGTGAGCCTGCACAGAGCAGGTGCAGACAGCTGCTTGTATTAAAATGAGACATGGCTGATTCGCTTGCGGTCTTGACACAGGTTAATGTCAAAGACAAATGATTTTGTATTTGGGGATATTATGGGTTTTAACCTGATGCCCAAGGTGAGCCTAAAGAGATTACAAAGTCTGTGTGTGCTCGCTATCATCAATCATGTTCTGTTTCACATTACTAACTTATCTTTAATAAGCAACAAGGCGCATCACATTCATAACATTAATCACTCTTATGGAGCACAGAGCTAAGTTTTGGTGAGAAGGCAGATGTTGTCACATCCACGGCAGAGAGACCCAAACTGGTTTGTAATTAAGGATTCAAAATTAACACGCACTCGTGCAGAAAAACGAGGATCAGCAGGCAGACATGCACAGTAAGGAGTGGACCTGTCTACCTGTCACCCAGGTGCTGCACCATCATGTTAATGTGACAGTAAGGTAATATAGACAACCTTTTTCATCATTCTGCCCGTATTTATTCATAGTAATAGTGACACAACAGTGCCACCAAGAGGCCAAACAGGAAAACACAACATTACCTTGTGTTACCGCTTGTGTTAAGCAATAACCTCTATCTTGCAATATACATTTTTCATTGTTATTAATTTGTCTTAGACGCCATTCTTGGTAGAACTTACCACTACATCCAAATTTATTCCTCTCCTTATTCTCCTCAGCTCCACTCACCTCTCTGTAGAATATATCAGCATTGTCATGGACATCATAGGCCAGCAGGTTGGTCTGGGATCCCACCAACAGTGTGTCCCCAGTGGTGTTTGGTCCCAGCATTCCTGCCGTCAGACAAGTGACGGCCTGGTTGATGTTGAGCAGAGAGATGTCAGAGTCCTGGGTGCTCTGGCTCAGTCTGTAGGTCACAGGTCTCTGACCACGAGCATGTGGGTTGTGGATAAAAACCTTTAAAAGAGAAAGAGAGGGGGTGAGGTGAAAACATACACAGTATGAGGTATAATAAGCATTGGATAAGGAAGGTCGTAAGTCCAGAGGAGATGTGGGGAAGTACTGTACAATAGATACACTCAGAAAGACTGTGTAAGCAAAAGTTGGGAATCTGGTCACTCATGCATGTGATGTGTTGGGTTTGCAGTTAAATGCCTGAGGAAATAAAGGAAGGAAGCATTATCATGTACTCAGACTGCAACAATGCCATGCTATGTACTTTTTGCTCATTATGAATTCACCAAAGTCATGTTTGAACTGTGAAAATGTTCATTTCCCTCACCTTTCCAGCCTGCGTTGCTGCAGTAAGGCATGGGTGAACTCCATCAAACTTCCCAACAGTCACCATGCGAGGGTTAATCTTGTGGTTCAACTTCAGGGTGAATATGGGGACCAACATGGTACCTACTGTATATACCTAATCAGACGAGAGTCGAGAAGGGACAAGCAGGTAATATATCACTGCAGTTGTCTTCAGATAGTAATCTCAATACTGGCAAATCAAGCAGACGAGCAAAGCGTTTCGTCATGCATTTAACCAAACGACGATGCGTGATTTTGCCACACTAATGTAATTACAGGCTTTGCCGCAGACTCTCAGTGGAGTCCTGTTGCCTAGCAACAGAGTGGCAAGCTAAAGCTTTTCATCTGGCTAATCTCCCTGTCGTTTGGTGTACACGAATGCCAATTATACAGTAAAAAGACATAAAACATGGCTCTTAAACATATCGCAAGGCCTGTAGTAGCAAAAAGTACAATATTAACACTTCGACGGAAATAAAATGCCCTATATTTGCCTCCATTGCCCTGTGAACCTAGCATAACTAGCTAATGTTAACTTTAAGGTCGCTCGCTTCAGTGTTGCCGGAAACAACTCCAAACGATTGACGACTATAAACAACTGATGCGACTATTTTTTCTAAACCCGTAGCAGATTGTGCAAACAATCTCACCTGGGCCTCTCCTCAGCTGCAAATGTTGAATGTTAGTTAAAATGAGCTAGCCAGCTAATCATTGCCTGACTACAACGACTTCCTGTGTGCTGCTTTCAAAATAAAAGATTCCGGTTCCTTCCTCCTTTTCTGCAAAGAAATAGTGGATGACGGACGAAAGCGGCATTGATCAGCATAAAACACTGAGTCAAGGGCTTCTTCCCCATAGCAGCGAATGAGGTTTATCATGGGTTGAGCCATGAGCGAAAAGGCAAAAATAATAATGAATAAATAACATTGATTTAAAAAAAAAAAAGGACTGAACAAACAAAACAAACAAACTCCTTGAAATGATAAAAACTGCTGATATAACACTTGCTTTGCCCAGGGACCACTTTTGCAAAATGACAGGAGACCAGAGGCTAGTTAATAAACAAGCATTATTAACACTTATCTGATAAAATGAATAAGCATTAAAAGGCCTATAACTCATCTTTCTTTCAGGGTGAACAGGATGTAATTGGATTTAGTTGAATCTAATCTACTGAAATGTGAAAAGAAATGGGATGTAATCTAACCTAGATCATTATTTAGGATTAGGCAGCTAATCATAATTTAAGGTATGATTAGAGTAAAGACAGGAATAAAATAAAACTTTCAAATGGTAATTGTAATAAAGAACAAAGTTATTAGTCCTCTCACGAGAGGGCATGGAGGTAGGATCAAACTGAGTTGAAAAAATATTAAGTGAGAATAATGAGCAGCGTGCAGGATGAGAGTATGTTTGTTGTCCAACACACTTTGAGACAGTCAAATTTAGTTTAATACCACAGATTCTAATATAATTCAATCTTTCTAATATAATGTGATGTACTCCAATATGAAACATTAGATTAGCTGGAAAGCAAAAATGAGAGCCATGTAAGAAAATGATATTCTACACACTACACTGAATATACTACTACTGAATACAGTCTAATAGTGTTGTGCTTTGTCCAGCACAGTTTAAAGCAATCTAATCTGGTCACATCCAATGTGGATGCTCAAACTTACGCACAATCGCTACTGCTGAGTTCACATATTAACGTTTCACCAGAGCATTTGCTTTCAGTTCCTTAATGACAGAAACATGTCTCTCAATTTCTGCAACTAGTGTAAATGTAGTTGTAAGAATATAAGTCAGAAATAAATATGGACTAACTGTTAGAACCTTGTCTACTTCAGTTTTGTGCTGGCCCAACCTCAAGAGATGTTATGTCAATGAATTGACTACATATTACTTTGCTATCACCGATTGTGCGTGAGTGAAGTTTGAGAACCCCTGATCTACAGTACATATATGCTGTTGAATTTTGAGTGTGGCATTTAAAACAATGGATGTCACAATGTCATTGTGTGATCTGACAGGCTGCATTCCAATCAAACAGTTTAAGATCTAAAGCCACATATGAAAGTGGTCCAAATATAGCTGCAGATTTGTGACTTTTTTTTTTTTTTTTTGTAAAGCTGTGTTCAATCATTTGATGAGATGCTACTGTATATTTACTGGTGCAGGTTTCTGTACAAACAAACTGTACAACTGTTCCTCATGTTTGTGTGACCCCCAGAAGGTAAAGGTGGGCTCGTCCGGGATTTGAACCTGGGACCTCTCGCACCCTAAGCGAGAATCATACCCCTAGACCAACGAGCCAACACATACAGATGCTCACAGCTGTAGTTGCATGCAGTGGAGACCTGTGGTTGGACTTCTAACTGTTGATGTGGCAACTTGACAGTCCACATCTTATCCAGTCCAACAGCGCCCTCTAGTGGTTGCAATTATGTGTTCATCTTACTGTTCCTGACATGCAACACTGAACTTTAAAAGCACTCATGCTGATTGACGATGCTTTGTTTCCGTCAAAGGTGGGGAATTCATGGCCACACCACATGGTACAAAGAGTAGTGCAAAGACAGATGTTAGACACAAATACAAGACACCAAGAATCAAACTGGCAACTCTCTGGCAAATCAACTTCAGTACATATTCAAATGAATCCATCCCAATCAGTTAGATTACTCAGGGCTACATGTAAAACAGTTTGGAAAGATATTCAGATTTCAGATTTAGCATTTCTCAGTCAGTCTATTAAACACTATCTTTGTTTCAAAACATTAACAGCAGCATCTCTGACAGCCTGGTGGAAATTCCACAAAATCACAAACACTACTTTTGCACCATCTAATTTTATTCCCAGCTGGAACAAGCCTGAGTTTTTGAGCAATAAGCATCCACTTAATGTCCACACATGGTCTGAAAAAGGTATCACACACCTCAAACACATCCTCCATAACAATATGCTGGTTTCATTGCCTCACTTGGTCCACAAGTATAGCATTTTGAGAAATTAGTTTCTGGAATATCTGTAACTTAATTTGTCCATTTGAACAAAATGTAACATTAAGGCCACTGACATTGAACCTCCTCCCTCAAGCTCAGTTAATTAACATCCATTCTGCATATATGTACGTAATAATATCACTAAATAACTACCTATTATCAACTAATTTTTATCTGAAACCTGTTCAAATTGCAAACAAAATGGCCTGGATAGCTATATCCATGCAACCTGGCACTGTACACCTGTTAATCACTTTTAGAGAGAGTCACTATCTGTCTTCCTGGGCTACCACATCCCATTATGTCCTTCACTCTGCCTACTAGGAGACATATCTACAGTCAGCCTGAACAAATCAAACAGCAGATTACTCTTCACAGCCCGACCTATCAGTAAGAAAACAAACCTAATGTAATTAAGATTAAGGGATACCACACATATTGTGTATCACACTGGAAAAACGTAATAATTGTAATATTTCTATGGAAAATGTATACACCTCTGTCAATGTGATGAGCAATGTAATTACTATCATGTATTTGACAGGTTGCATTCATGTAAACCACAAATTTCCTTCGAAACAAACTGTCGAATTGCGCCTCATGCTTGTGTGACCCCCAGAGGTTAAAAGGTGGGCTCGTCCGGGATTTGAACCCGGGACCTCTCGCACCCAAAAACTTACTTAACTTACTTGTACTTACGTACACTGAGATTTGTCTGATGTTTTTCTACGTCTATTTAAATGTTTTAACGTTCTTTCACATTTTGCTTTATCTGTCTGTGTTTAACCACTTCTCTATTTGACAGGTTGCAGTCATGTAAAGCACATTTTCTTTCAGAAACAAACTGCAGTATTGCTCCTCAGGTTTCTGTGACCCCCAGAGGTTAAAAGGTGGGCTCGTCCGGGATTTGAACCCGGGACCTCTCGCACCCTAAGCGAGAATCATACCCCTAGACCAACGAGCCGACACATAAATGTAGTTTACAGCTGTAGTAGGATGCTGTGAGGACCTGTGGTTGAACTTCTAACTGGTGATGTGGCAACATGACAATCCACATCTTATCCTGTCCAACAGCGCCCTCTGGTGGTCGTGATTATGTGTTCATCTTACTGTTCATAACATGCAACACCGAACCCTAAAAGTACTCATACTGATAGCTGTCGGCACACAGAAGATTGACAATGCATTCTTTATGTGAAAGGTGAAGAATTCATGGCCACAAAGAAGTACATGGCCAAACCACATGGTACAAAGAGTAGTGCAAAAACAAATGTTAGACACAAATACTGACATAAAAGTTTGCTCTTTTAAGTATTTGACTCCATACAAGCATGTAAATTGCAGTAAGGTGTGCAAAATGTCTCCAGAGAGACCAGATATTGAGCATTTTAGCATCTCTTGCCCTCATGCTCCAGCCATACTTGTCAAAATTGGGAGTTGAAAATAATGGAAATTTTCCAGTGCCCTGGTGTGGGCTGTCACAGACACACAGTGAATCCTAAAATCACAACTAGGCAACCACTTGCTTCAAAATATCAAGATTTTGGGTCAACCAGTTCCTACATTCAGTGACTACAGTCAGGTGGTCAGAATTTGATGGTTGAAAGTGAAATGCTGTGAACATCCCTGCCTTATACAAATGAAAACACAAGAAGCCATATAGATTCAGCAGTTAATTCATTTATGTATCATTGAAGGATCTGTACACATCACTTAAACGTTGCGCCTCAGTTGTGATTTTGAGAGAGGCTTCTGGCAAGTAATGGCAGAGAAAGAATAAATACAGTCATTGGTGGAGCGTGTTTCTGCGTCTCTTAGGTGCACTTATGCTTGGCAGACTTGTTGCTGTTCCCTCCATGTGATTCACTGAAATCTGTCTGGCATATTTTACAAGATGCATGACTGACTTCCTTCCATTTGGTGAGATACTTTTTTCGCCAGATACTCCATCCCTCTAACTTTCTTCTTCCTCTTTGGCTGTAGGGAGGTTGAAAATATGGGAGAATCCTTGAGATTTCCGCGATAATATTCAAACAGGAGGACAGCGGGAGAGAAGGGTAAAATATGGGAGAATCCTGGGAAAAATGGGAAGGGTTGACAGCATCTTGCTGCAGATGCTGAAGCCTCTGAGCCTCTGCAGGAAGTAGAGCTGACTCCCATTATTCACTATTCAGAATTTTCCTGTGGTGGTAGTGTTTAACTTGACGTATCCACTTTATATTAAATGTGTTTCCTCTGTGTCATCTGACCTCGTGTCTGTTTGTGTAGGACCCTGGGACACATTTGAAGACTTGTTTAAGACACATGTTGCCTTTTTAGCTTTGTTTGTCCTTTTCTATTTGTGTACAATACAATATCGGCTAGATCTTCACGTAATTGTTCACTGTGTTTCTATATGTTAAGATATATGAATGTATGCATGTAAACACAGCATTTAGTTCGTGCTTTGCTGGTGTGTTTTTGAAAAAGTATTCTTTCATTGGTGAGGTGCTACTGTATATTTACTGGTGCAGGTTTCTGTAAACAAATCTAGAATTGCTCCTCAGGTTTCTGTGACCCCAAGAGGTTAAAAGTGGGCTCGTCCAGGATTTATTGTGTATAAATACAATATCGGGAGCGAGAATCACACCCCTAGAGACAAGGGCTTCTCTTTGCCTCCTCATAGATCATATGACGGTGCCATTGATTTACTCCCTGGGGCCAAATTACCTCATTAGGTTATATAATCTATCCAGCCCTGAGAAGGGGGGGGCATGGAAAAATATACCTCTGAGTCCCTCACATCAGACTGTCATTGTCCCGTTTAGCAGCAGGCTTCTTCTTTGTAGAAAAGAAGGACAAGACACTGCGCCCCTGTATAGATTTTAAAAGACTCAACGATATCACCATTAAGAACAAAAACCCCTTGCTCCTTATCAGTTGAATCCCTGTGCAAGGCTACCATACTCACTAAATTGGACCTCTGTAAGGCCTATCAAATCATCAGCATCAGAAAAGGAGATGAATGGAAAACCGCCTTCAATGCTCCTCTTGGACACTTTGAATACCTCGTCATGCCCTTTGGGTTGACCAGTGCCCCTGTAGTATTCCAGACACTCAATGACATCCTTCATGACATGTTAAATAGATCTGTGTGTGTCGATCTAGACGACATTCTCATTTTTTAAGTCCGTGGAAGAACACATCCAACATGTTCGTCTAGTCCTGCAGTGTCTCCTAGAGAACAAACTATATGCCAAACCCGAGAAATGTGAGATTCATGCACCTTCTGTTATTTTTCTCAGTTATATGATTGCACAGGGGCAGCTTCAACTGCATCCCGCCAAAATAAAAGCGAGTGGTCTGTCCCCACCTCCAACATGACCTGGGGCACAAAGGAGTTTGTGGCAGCATGTACTGTGTACACACAGCATACATTTCTGCTACTATGTGGTATACTCGGCCAAGGTTACCAGTGTTCTTAGTGCTATTATCGTACAGCGTTTGCATCTCCAGTGTTTTGTCGCCGGTGACTAATTATTCATGTCTCTGTCTGCTTCTCCCGGATCAGCGAGATCAGCCGCATCCATCTCCAGTCTCAGTGCCTCTGCCTCCATACCTTCAGCTGTGCTGTTGCTCCTCAGGTTTCTGTGAGGTTAAAGGTGGGCTCGTCCGGGATTTGAACCCGGGACCTCTCGCACCCAAAGACATTAAAAATGCATGCCATGCAAGAGTTCGGGTTTTAGGAGGTTAAAGCCAAAAAGCCATACCTCCAACATGGAAACAAGGCCAAGCGACTCAACTATGCACCAAAAAATAGCGACTGGGGTGCAGAAAAATGGCAGCAGGTGCTCTTGACTGAATGAGTCAAAATTTTGGCTGTAACAGAGAGCAGCTTATTCGCGGAAAGGCTGGAGAGCGGTACAATAAGAAGGGCAACTCTGTTTTGCTTTATCTGTCTGTTTTATAACATCTGTATTTGACAGGTTGCAGTCATGTAAACAACATTTTCGTTCAGAAACAAAGTGTAGACTTGCTCCTCAGGTTTCTGTGACCCACAGAGGTTAAAGGTGGGCTCGTCCGGGATTTGAACCCGGGACCTCTCGCACCCTAAGCGAGAATCATACCCCGAGACCAACGAGCCAACATCTACAGATTTTAACAGTAGCCTTGTGGACCTGTGGTTGGACTTCTAACTGGTGATGTGGCAACTTGGCAGTCCACAGTCTTAGCCAGTCCAACAGCGCCCCCTTGTGGTCGCAATTATATGTTCCTCTGACTGTTGATGAAAAGTACTCATACTGGTAACTGTTGGCACGCAGAAGATTAAAGAAAATTGAAAAGACTGATGTCTCCAGAATTCAGTTTTTAATGCTGTATATATTAAAATTGCTCTGGGAGTTCTAGTTCTAGTGGGAGTTAAATTCAGACTTCAATTCATCTCCATCAATAACTGCAAATCCCCCACAAGCCGTCCCACAAGGTTCAGTTCTTGGCCCTCTCCTTTGACCTGCACATTAAACAAATCACCAAAACAGCCTCTTTCACCTCAAGAACATTGCCCGCCTCAAGCCATCCCTCTCCTCCACAGCTGCAGATACCCTCATCCTTGCCTTCATCACCTCTCGTCTGGACTGCCGCAACTAAAATACTCAATAAGCTCCAATACATGCAGAGAGCCAAAGAGGAACTGCCACCCGCTTGTTCATCCACTCCGGGACCTGTGGCCACATCACCTCCATCCTCTACAAGCTCCACTGGATCCCCATCCCCAGATAATCAATTTTAAAATCCTCCTCATGACCTACCACTGATGATGCTGTTTCTCCTCCCTCATGTGTGATCGATGCAGCTACATGGGAGACAGAAAAGGTGGTTAAAGAGGCACAAGACACAGAGTGAGATCCCTGTAACGGTCCTGCTGGTCGCATGTTTATCCCTAATGTTGCTCGTTCTCAGTTATATAGTGTACTGTGTGCACTTTGGTGTGCTTCCTTTTTTGGCAGAGACTGGGCGTAGTTTTCTAGGTGGCTGGAAGTTGGCTCCGTCTCAGCTGGAACTCATCCTCATCAGCACATTATAAAGACTGGACCGCTGAAGACTCGTCACAAGACGTTTCCACTAGTCTGTGGTATAGTTGGCCAAGATGACCAGTGTTCCTAGTGCTATTATCCTCCAGTGTTTGCCTCTCCAGTGATTAGTTATTTGTGACTCTGTTTGCTTCTCCCCGATCAGTGAGATCACCTGCTTCTGCCACCATGCCTCCAACCCTCTACCACCACTGCCTCCATCGCAACGCAGGTAATCTCTCCACCTGAGCCCTGTGCTGTTGCTCCTCACGTTCCTGTGACCCCACGGATGTTAAAGGTGGGCTCGTCCGGGATTTGAACCCGGGACCTCTCGCACCCAAAGCGAGAATCATACCCCTAGACCAACGAGCCGATGTATACAGATCTTAACAGTAGTCGTGACGACCTGTGGTTGAACTTCTAACTGGTGATGGGGCAACTTGGCAGTCCATATTGATGTAATTACTATATTCAGAAAGTAACATGTAAAGTATAAAGTACTGAAGAGAGCCACACAGCCTGTTCACCCCTCTGTCATCAGGCAAAACGTTTTACAGCATCAGGACCAGCTCAGAGAGGTTCTGCAGCAGCTTCTTCCCCCAAGCTGTCAGACTTCTGAACACCTTGCTGCTCTCCACCACATGACATAACCTCTCTGGACATCTCAGGATTACACTGCACTGACACTTTATACCAGTCCACCATCATGGCTGTGCCTCCTATTTGTACTATGCACAATCACCACTAACATTATGGGCTAGATCTTCACATAATTGTTCAACGTGTTCTTATACGTCTAGTATAAAACACAGCAGCATAAAAGATGGTGCTGGCCACCTCAAAGAGGTAGAACATCTGCAGCACCTTGTTGTTCAATAATGTGGTGATGTGCTGTATGTACTGCTACAGGTTTCTGTATTTGACAGGTTGCAGTCCTGTAAAGCACATTTTCTTTCAGAAACAAACTGCAGTATTGCTGCTCAGGTTTCTGTGACCCCCAGAGGTTAAAAGGTGGGCTCGTCCGGGATTTGAACCCGGGACCTCTCGCACCCTAAGCGAGAATCATACCCCTAGACCAACGAGCCGACGTGTACAGCTGCTCACAGCTGTAGTTGCATGCTGTGAGGACCTGTGGTTGAACTTCTAACTGGTGATGTGGCAATTTGACAATCCACATCTTATCCTGTCCAACAGCGCCCCCTGGTGGTCAGAATTATATGTTCATGACATGAAACACTGAACCCTAGAAGCACTCATACTGATAGCTGGTGGCACACAGAAGATTGATGAAAATTGAAAAGACTGATGTCTCCAGAGAGTTCAGCTACTGAGCTTTCTGTCCACAGCTGTAGTTTGAGTTTAGAGTTTGATCTGTTGTGCACATTGGGATTGACCAATTATCATTTTGCACATATACGCCAGCTTTTCTGCATCAAAATATGACAAACAGATGTGGAGAGTTTAATATTGTATATATAGAAATTGCTCTCATCTCATTTATACATCAACTCTCACTATAGTTAATGTATATTCTAGAGCTGTCTATAGGCATCACTACACAGTAAGTCAGTTTGATCCCTGTGATCTTATGAAGGGCTCCGGGATTTGAACCCGGGACCTCTCGCACCCAAAGTGAGAATCATACCCATAGACCAACGAGCCTATCTGTGCTGGATGTGACCACCCAGGTCACACAACACCTCTTGGACAACTTTAAATAAAAAAAATTAAATACACGAGTATAAGAAACTGGAAGATACTGTGATGTTAGTACTGAAGTATGTATGAGAAATGGTAAATTAAAGCTTTTGTGCATTTGCAAGTATGTACTTCATGTCACGCCTGCACAAGTCAGTGCCCCACTTGGGCCACCGCAGTCAATACAGGCAGGACAAACCGCTGTTTTTCTGAGTTTATGAGTATAAACAAGCTGTTAATACAAACTGCCTTAACTCTGTTAACCATCACTGGCTGTAATAATGGGAAAAATTATATTTGCATTAGATCAAAATTTTAAACCAAATTTCTGATCTCTGCCATGATAACATTCTGTACTATAAAGCTGTAAATCTGCTCACGAGATGGGTTCAAACCACCGACACCTCTTCGTTTAAGAGTGTTCCCTGATCTCTGTCTTTAGAGGCAGTCCTCAATTTTTCAAAGCACTAGGATTTGGTGTTCAGCTTAGAGTTAGATCTTTGTTAAGATTAGAATTTCTATGTATATGGGTTAAGGACAGATGTGGAGCAAGGTTGGTTGACGTTTGTTTGTGCATGTGTGTGTGTGTGTGTGTGTGTGTGTGTGTGTGTGTGTGTGTGTGTGTGTGTGTACCTGCACAGGTCACAAAGTGGAACAGATAGTGGATCTGGTGAATGGAGAGGAGGAGCCTGTCCACTTCTCTGTTTCTCTGTCATGAAGTCATCTCTTCTCTCTAATGACCAGCAGTCACTTGTGTTCAATGATCTAAAATTACAATGAAAATAAAATGTGTTGAGGAGCAACCCAATGAATGGTACATGGTAATATAAATATTATACTGTCTATTAAAAGTGAAACTGCTCCTGTATCCTCAAAGTGCTGATTTAATTTAGCACAACTGTAATATCACATCATCACAAGTTTGCTTTTAAAATACATCCTGACCTGAGTAACATACAAAAGAATATAGAAATGTGTTACTGAATTCACAGATATATAAGTGGAAGGTTTATTTTTATTTTCAAACATTACTTCCTATTTAAACAAAAAAACAAGCTCTCAGCCCAATATAACCATGCATCATATTACTTTAGTTGAAGCAGACTTTAGGAGAAAGTGCACAATCTTTACGTCACTTTCAAGTAGCCAAGTAGACCTCAGACCTCTGAACACCTTGCTGCTCTCCACCACATGACATAACATCTCAGGACCACACTGCACTGACACTTTATACCAGTCCACCATCATCTCTGCGTGTCCTGTTTGCACTACAGACATTCACCACTGAGGCACTGACTCATGACTCTGACTCTGACTCAGCATCATTTACTATCAAGTAAATTGTACAGTTCTGTGTTCTATCATTCTGGACGATATTATATTGTTTCTCTTGCACATGTATATAACATAATATACTACTGGCACTCTATACCCATCCATCATCACCGCTGTTCCTCCTATATGTCCTATGTACAATCACCACTAACGTTATGGGCTAGATCTTAAAGTAATTGTTCACCACATTCTTATACACTACTCACAAAAAGTTAGGGATATTCGGCTTTCGGGTGAAATTTCAGGATGAACCTAAAATGCACTATAACCTTAACAGGTAAACTTTATTTGACCTTCTCTAAACTTTTGAATGCACATGTCCATCATGAGACCATGACGACACCTAACAATTGATCAACAGTACCTCGCCATTGCAAGGCTTCAAACAGGATGTTCTCAGAGGGAAGTGCCCACTAAGCTTAGAGTGTCACAGAGTGTCATCAGCAGGTTGCAACAGAGATACAGAAAGACTGGAAGAGTCACAGGAAGTCATAGAAGTGGACGTCCTTTGGCCACATCCCACACTGATGACCGCTTCTTTGTGAACAGTGCCCTGCGGAACAAGATGATGAATGCCACTCAACTCCAGGCACATTTGAGGTAGGTGAGGGGCACCCAAGGGTCACGTCAGACCATTCAAAACGGTTTACATCAGCGTGGTCTGCATGCTAGATGACCTGCAAGGGTACCTGACCACACAACCAGGCACAGGCATCATCGTCTTGCATGGGCCAGGGAGCATTTGCGCTGGAACTCATCTTCATCAACGCATTATAAAGACTGGACCGCTGAAGACTCGTCACCAGATTGTTTCTGCTCCTCCATGGTATAGTTGGCCAAGATGACCAGCGTTCCTAGTGCTATTATCCTCCAGTGTTTTGTCGCCAGTGATTAGTTATTTGTGACTGTTTGCTTCTCCCTGATCGGTGAGATCACCTGCTTCTGCCACCACGCCTCCAACCCTCAACCTCCATTGCCAAGCAAGTACTCTCTCTACCTGAGCCCTGTGCTGTTGCTGTTGCTCCTCAGTGACCCCAGTGTTAACCCAGAGACCCCAGATGTTAAAGGTGGGCTCGTCCGGGATTTGAACCCGGGACCTCTTGCACCCAAAGCGAGAATCATACCCCTAGACCAACGAGCCGACATATACAAACACACACAGCTGTAGTTGTGTGGACCTGTGGTTGAACTTGTAACTGGTGATGGGGCAACTTGGCAGTCCATATTTTATCTAGTGCCATCTAGCGCCCTCTGATGGTTGTAATTATGCATCCATCCTGGCACTGTACACCTGTTAATCACTTCTGGAGAGAAATCACAGAGTCACTATCTGTCTTCCTGGGCTGCCACATCCCATTATGTCCTTCACTCTGCCTACTAGGAGACATATCTACAGTCAGCCTGAACAAATCAAACAGCAGATTACTCTTCACAGCCCGAACCATCAGTAAGAAAACAAACCTCATGTACTAGAAATCAAGGTCATAGAAGTGGACATCCTTTGGCCACATCCCACACTGATGACCGCTTCTTTGTGAACAGTGCCCTGCGGAACAAGATGATGAATACCAATCAACTCCAGGCACATTTGAGGTAGGTGAGGGGCACCCAAGTGTCACGTCAGACCATTCAAAACTGTTTACATCAGCGTGGTCTGCATGCTAGATGACCTGCAAGGGTACCTGACCACGCAACTAGGCACAGGCGTCATCGTCTTGCATGGGCCAGGGAGCATTTGCGCTGGATGAGGGACCAGTGGGCCTCAGTGCTGTTCTCTGATGAAAGTCGATCCACATTGAGCAGAAATGATGGCTGCCAACAATATTGGAGAGGCCAAGGAAAGCGCTATGCATCAGCCACTGTTGTCACCGGACGAGCCTTTGGTGGTGGTGGTGGTGTTACAGTGTGGGCAGGTGTGTCTAGTCAATACAGAACTGCACTTAAGACTGAATGGTGAATGGAGGGGAGGAGCCCGTCCACTTCTCCGTAATGAAGTCATCTCTTCTCTCTAATGACCAGCAGTCCAGCCTCATTTTGCAGCCCATGAGCGGCACAGTGGCACCCAAAGACAGGTTAGTGACACTATAACATAACATACAGGTTAAAAAATGTGTCATTGTTGCACATATTGCGAAACTAATTCCGTAGGTTAAGTTCATTTTAAACTTGTCACAAAATGAACAGCTTGAAAATCGATGTAAAATTCAGTGAGTTTTGGTGATTTTAGTTGTTGATAGACTTCTTGCCTTAACTTACAGAGGGAGGCACAGCTTCTGTATTCTAATAAGGCAATTTCCACAATTTCTATGTGGGATAAATTTCTGGTGTTGGATGTAAGTTACTGTGTTGGTCGATAGCAAATCTAAAGTTACGCATTCATCAAAATGTTACATAATGTCTTCACATTATGATAACTCAGTTTAAAAAGCTTTTAAAAACTTACGTACACTGAGATTTGTCTGATGTTTTTCTACGTCTATTTAAATGTTTTAACGTTCTTTCACGTTTTGCTTTCTCTGTCTGTGTTTAACCACTTCTCTATTTGACAGGTTGCAGTCATGTAAAGCACATTTTCTTTCAGAAACAAACTGCAGTATTGCTCCTCAGGTTTCTGTGACCCCCAGAGGTTAAAAGGTGGGCTCGTCCGGGATTTGAACCCGGGACCTCTCGCACCCTAAGCGAGAATCATACCCCTAGACCAACGAGCCGACGTATACAGCTGCTCACAGCTGTAGTTGCATGCTGTGAGGACCTGTGATTGAACTTCCAACGGGTGATGTGGCAACTTGACAATCCACATCTTATTCTGTCCAACAGCGCCCCCTGGTGGTCATAATTATGTGTTCATCTGACTGTTCATGACATGAAACACTGAACTCTAGAAGCACTCATACTGATAGCTGTTGGCACACAGAAGATTGATGAAAATTGAAAAGACTGATGTCTCCAGAGAGTTCAGCTACTGAGCTTTCTGTCCACAGCTGTAGTTTGAGTTTAGAGTTTGATCTTCAGTGCTTTGAAAAACTGCTTCTCCAGCACATCAAAGAAAACATCCCAGCCAGCCTGGACCCTCAACAGTTTGTATTCAGAACCAACAGATCCACAGTGGATGCAGTCTCCACTGCCCTCCATTTAGTCTTCACACACCTTGAAAATAACACTTGAATCAGAATGCTGTTTGTTGATTTCAGATCAGCATTCAACACAATCTCCCCTGTGAAACTGATGCTCAACTCTGTGCTGAGGCACCACACAGATCCCAGACTGGTCAGATTGGTGGTCACACCTCCTCCACTCGAGTGCTCAACAGGACCGCGTGCTCATCCCCATCCTGTTCACGCTGTACACCTATGACTACAATTCCAGACATGGAGACAACTCTGATGTGAAGTTTGTGGGCGACACCATCATGAGGCTAAAAGTGGGCTCGTCCGGGATTTGAACCCGGGACCTCTCGCACCCAAAGCGAGAATCATACCCCTAGACCAACGAGCCGACATACACAGCTGTTCACAGCTGTAGTTGCATGCTGTGGAGACCTGTGGTTGAACTTCTAACTGGTGATGTGGCAACTTAGCGATCCACATTTTATCCAGTCCAACAGCGCCCTCTGGTGCATGAAAGATTGCACTGTCCACCAATGACTGGTAGAACATCTGCAGTATGTTGTTGCAGATCTTGAAGCCTCTGAGCCTCCGCAGGAAGTAGTGAATCATCACTCCTCACTGCCCTATAGAAACATTCTGAGTTTTATGCATGCTCTGAAGATGTTTAAGAGTGAGCAAAATACATCAAGTGTAAAAGTTCATCGTTACTATTGTGTTCAGTTTCCACTTGTGAGCTGGCCAGTCAAGACTTTTCACACTAAAGCAAAATTTAGACAAAATGATGGTATTTCTGCTCATGCTTCTACCATTAAGAATATTTCACACTTAGAGGGTTGGAAAAGACAGGTTTCCACCAAGACTTGAACTCAGATCACCAGATTCAAAACCCAGAGAGGAAGGTGGGACAGACAGACCTGGAGGGCTGACTGAAAGACTGCACCAAGGTGTCAATATTTAACCTCAACTAGAAGCAGCGGGTTTGAATTCACCAGAACCTGGACTTTACAAATACAGCTGTATGTATACTGAAACCGCTTGACTCCACACAGATGATCTCCATGGAACTAATTATGTGACTCCCAAAGCCACCTGATGAATTCATCGTGTCATAATAAAGGAGGTGAATACTGAATACAGAATACTAAATTGTAAACAATACAAATAGCACAAAGGAAGCAAATATTGAATGGACATACTGTATATGGAGTGGATCATCATGTGCAGTACATACATGTATATTGACAGTGTATTATATGTGCATGTTAAAAATGGTGCATTTTAAACTGTGAAAATCTACTCTGTAATGCAAGTGAGTGGATGTTTTGGTGTCAGAGGGTTATTGATACTGAATGAGATTTTAGATGACTTGTGGAAAGAAACTGTTCTTCTGTCTGCTTGTTTTGTTGTACAGACCTCTTTAACACCCTACAGAGGGGAGAAGCTGGAACAGGTCGTGTCCTGGGTGTGACAGGTCGGCGGTGATACTTCCTGACTCTGGACACGTTTAAGTCCTGAAAGGAGAACGAATAACAAAATAGCAACAACACATAAGTCTTATTCTAAACCTGACGTGTTTCCTAAAGCTGGAGGACTGACAACATTTAGAAATGACATTTGTCCTGAAAAAAGAGAAAAGGAATTAAAGCATTTTATTTCAAGGTCAACCTGCCCAATAACTGTAATTCTGGCAGGACCTCCACACGATGTTATAACTACATTGAAAAGCTGTCCTCATTTAACACATTTTCCTTTTTTTAAATATCTCAAAATGCATTTCTCATATTGTCGACATAATTATCATGTGTAAACATGCATGCTTCAAAATGTGAGTGATAAGGCTTTCAAGGTACCAATCACAAGGTGACTTTCTTTTCTTTGATTTTTATTTTTACAAATACAGAACTTTTTTGACACTTGTGACAACACAAAACAAAGAAAGACCTATTTCTTCTGGAATCATTTATACCCGTGTACATACATGAGTACACAGTCCAGTATTATGTGCACTTACAGGTGGCAAAGACAGCATATTCCTGGGTAAATCTGTGAAGTGAGTGCATTTTGATGACGGGACATTCGGCCTCTCTCCAATCCTGTCACATTCTGCGAGGGACACATGTCACTTGTTGCTTTGTATAATGTGCAGTAATACAATGGACTCAATGAAGCCACTAACCTGATCAAACTACTGGTCAATATGACTGCACTGACAAATCAAACACCCCTCATGTGTCGTGTTCACAATGCACGAAGCAGTCTTCCAAACATGTAGTCTGTGAAAAGCCTTGTGACAATTAACCAGGAAATATGCAAATATACAAACTCTGTTGGCCTACTAAGTCGGCATAATGAGGCATAATGATGAAAAAAACCCAACTGAAAGCACAATGCGTCTGATTGAGTCCTGTTACAGCAACATGTAGCGGGTCAGGCCCCCTCCTCGAAGCTCCCGTAGGCGCTGGCAGTGCCGCAGCATGTTCAGAATCCCCTGAAATCGCTTGTCCACTTTTATCTGAGCAAATTCACGGATATCATCCTCCACCACAAAATACTGACCTGAAAGACATTTTAACACAAAGTAAGACCAGCGCTGTTTGTATGCATTCATGATTTCTGCAAACAACAGCCCTCTTGCATGGTTTTATGTCCATGTTACAGATGTGAAGGTGTTCAGGGCTGCACATATTACAAATACACATTATACATACAACATTCATCAAATCATCCCACTAAATGGATGCATAATCCAAATCATCAGTCACAAACAGTGTCAGCTGCTGAGCGAAGGCCTGCTGTCTGTACCTTTGGTGTCTTTGTTCTCTTGGTCCTTAAAGCGCTGGCGCAGTTTGCGTGCATGATTGTTGAGAGTTTTCACCGACTGATGGAGGATTTTGTACTTAGCCTTTACAGCCGTGTTAATATTCTGCACCGCAGCATTAAGCTGGTCATATGATACACGTCCTTTCATGTACCTGAGTGACACACAACGTTCAGCCTTAGAAAACAACATGAAGCTTAAAAAAGACACACACATACACAAAAGTGATCTCTTGGCAATACGAAACCCCCTCCTCTTTAAAATGTAGAGTCGGAGGTATGGTCAAACAATGTCAGAAAAGAGTGAAAGCATTCAACTCTGCTGATCCCCAGATGGTCAATTTAAATGTGTTGTTTTGTCTGACCAACAGTTCAAAACCTAAAGATGTTCATTTTACAATTGCATGAAACAGAGAGAAGCAGATGTTGAGGAACACTTTAATAAGCCACTTCACCACCCGCTGCTTATTGAGTCATCAAACGGCGACCACGGAGGACTGAACAGGCAAGAAACGCCAACATATCCTGAGATGAAAATAAGAGGAAACTGCGTAAATCCTGAACCCTTGGTGAGCAGAGTGAGGTGCGTAAAGTGGTCTTTATTACAGGTACTGTCGGGATGACTCACTCATTCAAACAGATGGAAATATTTCTCCGCTCCATCTGTTTGCATTATAAACATGCAATGCCATCTAATAAGAGCACCACTTGCTTTTATGTGCATGTTGGGTGGTGGGTGATGCATTGAGGGGTAACGTATTTATGCTCCAATTTGGAATAATTTTAGAATTGTGTCTGAACTTGTTGAATTCTTGTGTCATGTATCTGAATGTGGACAGCTGTGCAGCTGATTGAATTTAGCTCATATCAGTCTGTAACCTCATCGAGAGATGTTTTAGCCACTCGACATCTGAACTACAGGGACATTCAACAACATCCTAACTTGGTGACTAATTTAAATAATTCTATTCAAGTCCCTGTCAATCATCTTATTTACTGTGTTTAATTCTAATGAGGGAAATTATAGATACATATTGATATTTCTGTAAATCTTTTCATGGATTTCACAGTGTTTTCCACAGTGCCTGAGATGATTGGAAGAAAAATAAGCCACGCAGCATTAGTTTGAGGCTGAGTCTTGCTAATCCAAGCCCAGGGCCGTTACAAATCATTTCAGCTCCACTCAGAATATTCTGCGCCCTGAATTAGTCCTGTTAAGCAGTGTTGACAGCCAGGCTAATTACTGCTCCTAAACTCTATAAATAAAATGTCCTTTCGAGTGCAGCTGTTCTACTGTTGTGGTGGTTAATGTACAGTTAGGAAAGGTTGGCTGAGATCTGAATTGGTGGAATTTGTCAGAAACAACACACAACCTGAAAACGAGAGCTCAAGGTCAGACTTCTTTTCACCTCTGACACTGGATCTATATTAGATTAATGTGGTGTTTGGTTAACATTATAAGCTGATTGAGCATCTTTTGAAAAATGACTGCAGGAATTAAAAAAGTCCAAGGTCTTACAATAATTTCAGAATTGCTAAATTACTTGGATTAATAATGCACCGTGGCTTTCATTGTGATGTTCATACCCCTTGTCTTATCTAATAGATGAACACTATGTCCAAAAAACATCATGAACAACATCAATAATCATGTCATGTTGGATACTAGAAGGATGACACTTACTGAGGGATGCTCTCAAACTCTGGCAGAGTGATAAACTCCATCTCTCTGATAACGCTCTTGTTGGTCTTCTTGACATTTTCCAGCTGAGCTGGCTGAACATCTGCTGCTTCTTTCTGGTTCAACGGTTCACTTCCACTGTGACATGAGAGGACATTGAAGAGGAGACATCAGTCAGTCAGAGCTGAGGGTTGTTTTCTATTGGCATGGTACTGTGTGTTTGGATACAAGGATAGTTAAAAAAGGAGGGAAAAATCTGGGGAGGAGCTGTGAAGGCAGCTTCTGCTCTGTGTTAGAGATAAGCTTTGGAAGATAAGATTTACCCTCATAAACAGTTCCTAGTTCATGCTGCTAAGTAAAGAGACAAAGACGCACTTACAAACCCTGCAAAGATCCACAAAGGTCGATTCACAGTGTGCAATGTTGACATTCAAACACCAATACTGAGTGTGCAGCTGTTTAACACATCCTGATGTTATTCAGATTATTTCCATGTTTTTCATCTGTACTCTTTGCAGGTTTCAGTGGGAATGATTGAAGACTTTGTGTCCTACCAGCTCCTGGAAGTTATCTGACATCTTTCTGATCCAAAGTCTTCACTCTAAACACCTTCACGCTCTCGCGTATTGCGCTTAATCTAATATTCTGAATATAATGTGTATTTTATTTACTTACAACTGAAATTCTCTTTCTCATATTGTGATTTTACTGTCATCTATGTGTCCTCTGTGCATCTATTGCTTGTCTGTCTGTCCTGGATGAAGGATTTCTTGGGGCTTAAGGGATTTTTTTCTGTGGAGCTTCCCCTTATTTAAACTGAAGATAGAACACCTTACACATTATCCAGACTGTAAAACGTTCAAAGGCAAATTAGTGATTTTGAGCGACCTAAACTTATTCCAAAAGCAGCTTGACAAATGTAAAAATTGGTTTATACTTTCTCTGTAGTTTGGCTGTACTGAACGTCATTTTTTACATTTTAAGCATCTACTGAGGATTTGTTTCAGTACAGTCCTGTTCTGTAAACACAATGCCATTTTTAAATTTCAGGATTTAGAAGAGCTGTAACTTATGAATGTTTATATTATCGATTCATCTGCTAGTAATTTCCTCCAGTGATAGTTTGGTCTCTAAAACATCAGAAAACTGTGAAAAATGCTCATCACAACATCCCAGAGTCCAAACTGACGTCTTCAAATGTCTTTGTTTGGTCCAACAGTCCAAAACCCAAAGAGATTCAGTTTCCTACAATATTAAAACTAGAAAAAGCAGCAAATTCTCACATTTGAATAAACTGTTAACATCAAATGTTTTGCTCGAAAAATTACTTAAACAATTATCAAAAAGTTGCCTATTAACTTTCATTCAGTCCTTTCAATCCTTGCAGTCTTTAGCACTGTTATATTTGTAATTTGATTAAAGGTCTTCATTGCATTAGATTAATAACTACATACAAGTGATGCAGTTTGTACAGATTGGCTGATCTACTTACTGCAAGTACACAAATCTGGAAGCTATTGCTGGCCAGTCGGCACAGTACAAAATCATAGGTTTGTATTCTATTCAAAATACAAAATGACCAATGTTCTGTTGAAAGAAAAATAAAGCAAATAAAGCCTCATTTATTCTCACTTTGCTGGGACTTTCCTCCTGGGCATGTGCGCAGGTATGTTGTCCTTCATGTGCTGGACATCCCCCAAATACTTCTGGGATGATTCCTCAAGTTCCTGAAACACAAACAAATGTGCTTCATCAATGAGTACTTCTGAAGTCATTTAGAAACAGTGTCTCCATTTATCCACCAGAGAGCACTGACGAGACGAATTTATACTCTCAAATGTCCCACTTACTGCAGATGTCAGTCAGACTTCTTTAATAACCACATTCAGCAGATACTTATCTGTGTGTGTGCGTGTGTGATTAAAAAAGCAGAATAATATATGGATAAAAATCCAGTATTGATTAGGTTCTAGGTTAATGTTAATGTGGCTGGGTGAATTCACTGTTAGCAGCTGTATGAAGTGTTGATTTTACATGAGCATCAGCTGCACGAACTACAGGCTCCCAGTTTACCTTGAGGTGCTTTAGTTGCTCTTTCTGTTGGTCAACACATTGTTCAAACTCCTCCAGAAGTCTCTCGAGTGCAAAGAGTTCTTGTCCAAGTTTCTTCATCTTATTTTGAGGTAATTCTAAATGCGGAGAGAGAAACAAAGAACACAATGACACCTTTAATGACACGCTGCTTTAGCTTTACACAATAATGAAACAGAAGCCAATGGACCCACATAAATCACTCTCATACCAGCAACTGACAGATCCAGCAAGCGTTGTAAGGATGATATCCTGTCATGAATGTGGTGGCTGACATCCTCCAGCTCACTCATTTTCCTGAAAGGCCGACACATTCAATTGATTCAAAAAAAACAGCCACAAAATACACTTTTTCGTGTTTTTTCAAAAGAAATATGTCCCCGGTGTATGGAGACCACCTTCTGTCTTTTTTGCTCGCTCCACAAAAATGTGCATTCCAAAACGCCAGTCACATTTGACTCCCTCTGTGACGTCTGACAGGGCTTAACAACATTATCAGACCCATGAATAGCAAATCATCTTCTGAGAGTTGATTAAACAAAGAGTAGTATGTATTTGTTGTTTTGGATGGATACTTCTGTACTGTCAGTGTACTACAGGAGAGGATCATCAACACTGATGGAGAACCATCGGCTGCCTCTGCCCAGAGTCTGTTTCCAGTTAAGAAAATTCAGTATGCTTTACAGAATACATAATATGTTCTTTTACATAGCCTTTTTTAACAACTCTGACTGGAAAATGTAACATTACACGTAAATAAATAATGTATACTGCGCAACTGAAGTGGTAATTAATGATACTTTTGATTATACTTTGTTTATACAAGACTGTATACTACAAACACGTCTCAAAAGGAGGCTTTCATCTAAATATAAATGTACAACAAGTGCATTGTGATAAGCTAGTCGAATATGGAGATGAAAATCAGTCTAGCAGCTGACTGCAGTGTTGATGGAGTCCAGGGACGCTAACTGCTGCTCATCAGGTCACGGTTCCTCACAGAATGATGGAAAAAAGGCCCATTAATGTCTGACTTCTTTATTAATGCGACAGTAGTTACTTTTGCTGCCCACAAACTTATGTGACCGGTATTATTAAACCGCATTTGCTGTTGCCACCATCAAGGAGGTGTCACCAAATCCTGGACTGAAATCTTCGAGAGCACTACTTTAACGCTGTTAGCAGCTAATAACAGACACCAGAGTTGTATCAATAAAAGAGGGAAACGCCTTCCACCCCAGGGTTGACACTGCTCTGCGTGTGTGTGTGGTGGTGCTTTTAATACACGGACTGATTCAGTTAACTTACACTGCCTTACGTCCTCTGTTGACCACCGTTGCTCCTCTTCAGTGCTGCGTTCGCGGTTCAATCTGAATTTGAAGCGAGACACAAGACGCAACGTTCTGCGCACGCGCTGTCTCACTGTACGTCATAGATTTCTTCTTCTCCTTCTTCTTTATTGGAGGTTTGTAAACAACTTTCAGATGCATTACCGCCACCCACTGATCTGGACTGAGCTAATGATACACCCTCTCTCTAAGCGTCAAAACAATAAACACAATAGAAATGATTAAATTTAAAAAGAAAATAAATTGAATAAATAAAAATGATCAAATTCTATTGATTATTCTTGTTAATCCTGAACAGTAGAGGTGTTCTTTTAAACCTTCTCTCTCTCAATCACGCTCCTGGCAATACAATTTAAGGTTGTTTCTTCTTCCCCACAATATTCAGACTTTGTATTACGATGCTTTTCAATCACATAAATCATTGAGACCCGTATGACCTCTCCTTAGTCTTGTTATAACCCTCTCCACTTTCCTGTTTCGTCCTCCAGACCCTGCACTCTCAACTAATGGTTATTCTTGAAAAGATATCTTATTACTGCCTCTGCTGTTCTACCTGTCTTACTCTCTGTATAAATCTGTAAATAACTGTAGTAATTCCTTCTGATGTGTGAATTAAAGACTGCACAATTTCCCCCACATTCTCTCTTATCAGTTCAAGAAGGCTTAGATGTATCTGTGGCTGTGGCATGGATGTATAGGATGTATAGCAGGCAGAACAACAGGTGGAGAGGAACTCCAGCATTACCATTTCACTCGTCTTTGTTTCAACAACCCAACCACGGCTCTTTGTTGGCCTTTTTCCATGTTCCCAGCATGGCTCATTAGCACTTACTGTTGGACGGTTATTATGTCCTCGTAAATTCACAGAACATATCATCATAATTCGCTGTCTTCTTGACTCCAGCGGCATTTCTCCCATGCCTACCTGCAACACTGGCACACATGTTGTTTTAAAAGCTGCACTTCATATCCTTTAATGCTGACCTATTCGCCACACACCCATAATCCAGAACTGATTTTACTGAACCTATCGCTTTCAAAGCAAACCTGTGAGCTCCTCACTCACATTTAAAACCTTTTTACGCTTATTAACATTTCTGTTGATATGTAGAGGTGGGCCTAGCATCAGACCACACTCCTTTTCAACTCCTCGCTGTATAAACACATTTGGACCTCTTCTTTTCTGCAGCTCTTTTAACTGTTACCAGCAACTGTTCCACCACGTTCAACCTTCCTACCTCTTTTCCACAGGGTCCCATCATCTATGCACAAATATCTCCCTATACCTCACCCAATATTAAAAATCATTATTGAAAACACACTTCCTCGTGGCGTTCTATTATCCACCAAACAGCTTTCTTAAAAAGGTCTTCCCACTCTCACTTCTGTAGAGCATCCCTACAAAAATTTACTCATCCACAGATTTTACCTGATATTTCTAATCTTTTAGAAGCTTCTTCCACATCAGAAAATAACGCTACCACCACCCTCTTATTCATTTGTGTCTTCTTTGCCTCTGATTATAGGCTTACTGTTGGATCCCTTCTTCTCTAAATGCACTTTGATGGTTCTACCAAAGATTCTCTGCTTCCACATGATATCTGGCCTTTATGTGATTAGACGTTCATAATTTCACATGTGTGATGTCAAGCTTTCTGATGGGTACTAGAACTGCTTGTTTCCAACTTCCTGGTAATTTTTCTTCCTGCCACTCATATTACATAAATATAACATGACCTCCAAAGCTACATCAGACAGATGGTCCAACGTGGTATCGCAGATTTGATCTTTTCCTGGAGCAGTTAGTCCTGGTTTACAGATAGACCATTAATTGCACGATCCCTCTGTTCCTCTGTGGCTCACAACATTCATCATTCCACCATGGAACAAACTTAATTGTCTGAAAAAATTGTCTGACTAGTTGGCTAAATTACAGCATTTCTCACATTTCTATTTAATACTTATATATTATTTTATCTATCCATATTTTTAATATTCTTGCAAAGCATCTACATGCACTTAAAAACATATTATGTCCCAAAGGTGTGAAACGACTCTTCACTGGATTGGCACCAGCCCTCCACTATTGAAAATACGACCCTCATGCCAGGATGATGGAGGTGAAGGTGGTGCAGATCCTCCTTCATCATGCTGACCAGTTTCATGCTGCTGACCTCTCCCATGTCATTGCTGCCACAGCGAATGATGAGTACATCCGGTGCTGCTCTTCCTTGCAGGGAATGGAACAAGATGTTTATGTGAAATGGTCTCAAAATAGTTTGGTTATATTTAGACACAATATGAATAAAAGACTAATCATCTCCTGTGAGGAACTGCAGTTAAAACACAGACCACCAGTCATATGTTTCAATGTCTCCCAGCTAGAAGCTATTTACATAATCTTGGATTTTGAGGGAGGTCAGTCAGTGTCCTGCAACACTAAAAAATGAACGAACTAATGTTAAAATAAAAAATGCGTCTGTATATTTTAGAACAGTGACATGATGAAGATGCACAAGCTAAGTTAGAGGGGATGAAGATGCAGGGTGATGCGTTTGAGCAGGGGAGACACGTAGGCCAGCACAGAACTACTGCATGCAGTTTGTCAAATTGATACCCATCATAACACGCAGAAGTGCCATTTTATCACACCAATTCAACAAGTCCTGTAGAATTTATCAGTGACATTAATGTGCTGGAGAGGAAACAATGAAAAAACATTTTTCATTTAGTCAAAACATGATATGGTCTAGTGTACAATATCACAGAGACTGCAGGAAGTATTAGAGAGCCTCTTGTCGTGGATTACTTGGTCGCATGCCAGCAGAAATTCAGTTTGAGAATGACATACTATATTTACTGAAAATGGAATAGATTTCTGCTTTGAAACTTAATGATGTTTACAGAAATCCTTTCCATGCACCCACGACTGGAAAGCAAGAACAGGGAAAATTCAAACTGTGAAACAAATGATCAGTTAAGAACAAGATGGAGGAAAATGGTTTCATTATACAAAACAAACAAATGAGATTATTGTGTCTTAGAGTTGGAAGTGCGTTGGACTCCCTCCTACTTTTCTCATTTCTATTTGCGTTTTCATAAAATGTCACATTTGAGCTCAGTTACATCACAAACGCTATTTTTCAACCTACAAGGTTACATGTTAAAAAGGTAAAAGACATTATTGATCTTTAAAAAGAAGACATATTCAGTATCTACTGATCACACACACACGTGTTACAGTTCCACTCATGTAGCTCAGGGAACAGCTCTGTGCATGACACATTTCTCCAATGGAAAAAATCAATAGCACTCCTACAAAAAGGATGACGTGTTTTAATGCACGAGGAAGAGGGGAGCGGCGATGGCTGAGAGAGATCATGTAGCTCTTACAGTCATCGTTCCCTTGTGAGAAGCACAGAGAGCTGGACTTCCCCTCCTGAGCGAGGCAGCCACACAGCACTGTCAGCTCCGCCTGGAGGCTTTACAGCTGTGCTACATTCCTGAGAGCTCAGCCAAAACAGCAGGCCTGAACTCTCCTGTTTTCCACCACAAACCCTCCACAGAAAACATGGTAATGAAGGCACATCAAAGCCTGCCGCTCCTGACGCGTAAACAGGAAACGCAGCCTTTATAGAAAAATACCTGCATGGAAAAGCTTCCGCTTCATTGAGTGGAGCGGTTTCTTAGGCAGGACGGGGAGGGTTACTGTGTTGATTATGAGCGCTGAGAGTATAATCTGAATGTTCAACCCTCTATTGTTCACATCGATTGTTAAAGAACACAGAGGCGTTCGGCTCTTACTGTGAATCACAGAATGCTGTTCAACAAGTCAGCTGAGAGAAAGTGGACTTTGCACAATAGATATTGAACTGAACTGTGACACACATAGATTTAGTGCCCATACTGGCCTTTGGCATGGTTTCTTTTTATGGACTTTTTCAAACTCTCTTCCCCCTCATGTTATCTCACAAACTAGTCCTCCTTCAAAACCTTTCACCCTCTCTGATTCCAGTTTTCATTTCTGCCTCAAGTACTTCATCATTCTTCTTCAATGCCTTCCTGTAAAGCACTAAGCAAACATACTTTCTCTTTCAGCACTGCTAGTATCTCACACATAGGTCACACACTTGGTTTCATTTCCCAGGGTGTTCAGATATCTGCCACTGACATTCTGCCACCAGTTCAAATAAAGGAGCTCTGTTGTGCTCAGAGAAGTACAAAAAGCACATTATAAAAAGTCTCCAGCAACATGACATTCAACAGCGTTGTCTGTACTCTGAAGAATCCACAGGACACTGTAAACACTGAGTGCACTTTGTACCAAAGCAATGGTCCCGTGGAAAACTGTCGACAGTGTGTTCTGTGACACTTCACCAGTGAGCTTTTCCATTTTACTAAAGGAGACGTAGCAATACTGCACTAATGTACTGCAATAAAGCACTGTGTTATCAGTGAAAGTCTAGCATTCAAATTAGTTCTTAGGTAAATGTACATGAGTCTTGGCAGCAAAGTTTACTTATTCAAAATGGAATATGCCAGAATCAGACTGATACATATTAAACTGTTGGATAACGTTGATGCATTAACAAGTAAAACATAGAAAAAACAGAATGTGAGAATTTGACAATCCTTCTCGACAAATATTCTATTGAAGTACAAAGACAATATATTTAATGTTTGCCCTCATCAGCACTCATTGATTTTTGTAAATATCTGCTTATTCTGAACTTGATGCAGCAACATGTTTCAACTAGAGACTGGGAGAGATGTGGAATGCTCCAGAAACAGCTGTTTGGAACATTCCACAGGTAAACAGGCTGATTGGTAACAGGTGATAGTATCATGATTGGGTATGAAAGGGGCATCCTGGAAAGACTCAGTCCTTCACAAGCGAGGATGGAGAGAGGTTCACCACTTTGTGAACACATGATTGTATGAAGGAGATTAATACATGAGCTCAGGAACACTTTGTTAAACTGTTGTCAGTAAACACAGTTTGCTTGCAAATGATCATGTTCTGTTTTTATTCATGTTTTACACTGAGTCCCAGCTGACTAAAGCTAGTTTAATTACTGTTGGGTGGTTTAAGTTACTGAACTTTCTATGGATATTAAATTTCTATGTGCAAAGTGAAGTTTAACGTACATTTTCCTCTGAAATGCAGTGAAGTATAAAGTGGCATGAAATTATTCAGTTAATATACGTCAGCACTGTCCCTCATACAGTACCTGACTAAACTTGTTTGGTTACTTTCACCATGGTAACGGATGATGCAAAGATGAATATTTCAGATGTTCAGCGCATAAATCTAAAGTAAATGGAAAATGTGGTTGTGTTTGTGTGTGTGTGTGTGTGTGTGTGTGTGTGTGTGTGTGCGCGCACTGACCTTTTAAAAGCAGCCCGGTCAGTGCAGCCATGTTTGTTTTTTGATTACCCTGCTTTTTGTCTGATTCAATCAAAATGCAACACATGTTGCCCGTATGGAAAACATGAAACAACGACTGCTGTCTGCCATGAAACTACGATATCTAAATATATTAAATATGACATTAAATGTACCAACAGTAGCTTTAATCTGAAAACATTAGAAACTTGATAAGACAAAATGTTCCACATGGGAATTTCAATGCATACTGTGAAGCTGTTCTTCCAATATGCAAGTCACTGAACAACCGTTGGTTTTACCATCTGTGAGCAAAAGTGAAACCAAACAGTCGCTGAGTGCGAGCAACCACATGTTTGTATTCAACTAAAACGCGGCCTGGTCTCAGCTATCGTACCACAAACAGCCTGCTGGCTCTTTCGTAACACTGACCTGTTTGACATGTTTCTTGGCACACACACTCTTGACAAACTGAAGCCTGCTTTAACAATGGTTTTATTCTCTTTTCTTCTTTTCTCCTCTCAAATATTCAAGTACGTGGATTCGCAGATCCAGGGAACACAATCAGTAGCAAATACTTTCAAAACATCATCATGTTCCTGTTTGATTCACAAACGATTCCACTTCACCCTCAAGATTCTCCCCCCAGCTAAGACACATGGACCTCTTGTAAACATGATCTTTGCTTTTTGATTACAAAAAGTAATCTGGTACAAAAATATCTTTTTGATAGGTATTTCTCTTCTTAGGAATATTTACACGAAGTACCTCACAGTATAATCTGTTTTTAAAAAGTACATACTGTAAAATAAACACAAAAAGGTCTCAGCAGGGTAAAAGGCCTTTGGTTTTCATGAAAAATACGAAAACAATGACAAAACACAGAAGTCCATTCACTGTCCTGTGTACCACAAAGGTGATTACTGGATTCGTAATTGTTGGGTGTCTTGTGGCCAAAGACTGTGGGACAAAAAAACTCCACAGGTTTTGAAAGGGTTCATTCGTCAAAAAAAACTGCAGCTACAATCAGGCGTCACTCCTGGGGACGGCAGACCCACACAGCCTCCGCTGGGCAAAGTACCCCAGAACGATGAGCAGCATCTCCGAGGTGCTGCTGAGGGCCACGATGAAGGGCGCCTGGGACGCGAAGTCGGCCTCCGCCCGGCGGAAGGACAGCTGCATGACAGCGAGTGCAAGAAGACTGTTCTGGACGCCTACCTCGATGCTGACCGTCTTCCTCTGTGACGGGGCCAGGCCCGCCAGCTTGGCCAAGATGGCTCCGACCATCAGCCCCAGCAAAGGCACCGTCACACCAACTGCCACAATCTGCGGCCTGACGTTCGCCAGGATGAACGCACCCATTTGGTAGGCCATGAAGATGCCACCTACGATGAGCACGAAGCTGAATGGTCTTATGAGTGCCAGCAGGACGCGCGAGAGGGCGGGCAGGCGCAGCTTGACCAGCATGCCCAGTGAGATGGGGATGGCGATGAACAGGAGGGTGCCAAGGATCTTCACAAATGGCACGTGCAGGGCAGCATGCACACCCAGCAGCCGACCATACAGGGCTGATGATAAAGGCATGGCTGCTGTCGCCACCACGGTGGAGACCAAGGTCATGGAGATGGCCAGGGTGACGTCTCCTCCGAGCAGCAGGCTGTACAGGTAGCCACCCCCACCGCCTGGGGCAGAGCAGGTGATGACCAGGCCCAGAGAGAGCGCTTTGGGCAGTGAGGCCAGCTGGGATACACAGTAGGCATAAAATGGCATCACCAGAAACTGACCCAGCACCCCTAAGAGCAGTGGCACGGGGCTCCTCAGCAGACCCCGCAGCACCTCCACCTCCACCTTGCACCCGAAGGCACACTTGTTGACAAAGATGAGGGGCAGCAAGGCAAACAGCACAGGGTTCTCAGAGAAATGGGACAGGCCACCCGACTGGACGAGCCGGGTGGCCGGGTCATCATTACCGGGCGCCACTCTGATGGAGTAATCCGTTCTCTCCTCGATCAGAACTGGAACCGAATCCTGGTCCAGGTCCAGCAGCTGGATCTGCAGCTGAGCCCTGCCTGGGAACCCGGACCGGATGCTGATAATGTAACTCTTGGCTGGTCCTGCGTGGCCGCTGTCCGTCACATTGAGGATGGAGAGGACCTCCGGGTCCAGGGAGCGGACTCTCACGGTCTGCTTCCAGCTCTGGCGGCCCTTCCTGCTGGCCGCAGCGCTCCGGTACTGGCTGGAAATTACAATCACGCCGTTGGTGTTTTCAGGAAACTCAAATTCCTGCGATGACCCGTCTCCGATTCTGATGTACCTGCTGCTGCTGTCGGCGGTCAGGTTGGTGTCGTTGCTGCTGTCGACTGTTAGGTTTCCGGTGGCCCACGCCCGGTCCGCTCCGCGGGTAATAAGGAAGAGACAACAGAATGTAAATAGCGTCCTCATCTTATTGACATACAAGGGGCGGAGGGGCGCCGCAGAGACACGCTTCTCCCCCGCCAGCGGCCTCTCCAGACGGTTACACTGCCGCCCTGTTCCACCTGGACGGTAAACTTCTCATTCTAGTCTCCGGGAAAACACGACAGCGTCGGCAGCCGGCTCCACACCTCGTCTGGTTCTCATTTTCTCGCTGGCTTTATACCGGAACCTAAACATCACCCCGCCCTGTCCTGTCTGAGCCCGGCTCTACAGCAGCGGCCCCCGGCACACAGGAAACACTCACTCACACAGGTCTCTCACGACTCCTCTTTTGTCTACTCGGTGCTAAGATGTCCGTCTCGGAAAAGCGAAGCCTCGCCTCTTCTTCCGTTGTTATTATCTCCCCGGTTGATGGAAGCGGAGAGCATCATAGCTCGTCTGCCGTTTGCTTGCTGCTCAAAGCTGCTTCGGTAAAGTTAAGGTTATTAAGTCAAAGCCAGACTTCCGCCAAGAAATGCCAAAGTAAAACCCTTTTATTCGATTGCGAAACATCGGCCGTATTGAAGGCTGTATGGACAAGATAAAGCGGACAACTGCCTCAAGACCAAGACTCCGAATGGCTCCTAAAGCGACGAGTTTCACTATATGTCACCTGCGTTTAATAATTTCCTTACATGCCAGTTTCACTGGGAATACAAAATTTATTCTTAAGACCCCAATTGTTTCAGTTTTATGGTGTTTTTTGTTGGATATGACAAAATTCATATATTTAACCAAATTATCATGCAGCAAATCTGTAGCCAGACATTATTCTAGCATAATGAGGTGGAGGAAGAGGGGTGAATGAGAGCCCAGCAGATCAATTGTTCGCATCTCAATCCAGCCATAATGCTGATGCCCCTGTTATTCATATATGTGTATTATTATCCCTCGACTCATTAATGTTGCTTCCTTTTTAACTTGTTTCCCAAAATTGCAACGTACACTTATTTACGTGTAACAAATCGCATGCGTTTATTTTAAAAGAAAAATCCCACCACTTCCTGTCTCTCTCTGGGTGACTGTGACTACCTTGACTCAAATCTTCATTAATCCAATCGGAGCGGCCCAAAGCATCCCTGGGCCAATAAGCAGGGGCGGTCACATGGGAGAGGGAACGCCGAGATTTCTGTACACAGGGCGGGGGGCAGCCAAGGCTATCATACACAGACACAGGGTGACATGCATTTAATTTCCTGACCCAAGTAAAATGGCGGAATTGCAAAAAATAAATAAATAAATAAAATAAAATAAAATAAAAAGAGGAAATAATAATAATAATAATAATAATAATAATAATAATAAGAATAATAAGAATAACAATAACAATAATAATAATAATAAAGTGATAACAGAGCAGTTAAAAACACTTGTTTAAGTCATCCCCACCAGCAGGGTGTTTGGTGATAGCCTACAGTTTCCAGCTCATCTCTCTTTCACGCTGTCTTGCTTGTTCTTCTTTTGCAAACATGGACATTGTATTGCTCCTATTTCCCACATTCACTGTCAGTTTGTTTCCTGACCTTTGATGCCTGTAGTATCTCGTGACACTGATCCATTATACCCATGGGAGAAAATCAAGACAGTCACACTCCCTGAGCAGCTTCTAGTTTCAAACCCTCTGCCAAATAGGCTATTGCTTATTTGTCATACACAAACAGCAGATACAACTGGGAAACCTGACACTGTGCCTATCTCAGGACTGTGGCATTAAAGGGGAACTCCATTCTGTCAGCATAACCCCGTGAGCATCTCTTTTTATAGTAACTGGCTCCTCCTGGGAGTCACTCACATATGTAAAAGCCATTTTCTATTCATAACCCCCAGTTTTCTTCCCCAGAGGTCAGCGGGTTGGTATTTTCCAGTGGGAACACCACTCAGGCTCATCCTGCATGTTAACTGCCACGGCTCACTGTGTCGAAGTCAGTCCTGTGACTGCTTGTTCATCATCTATTGTGTTTTCATGAGTTGTGCGTCCTCTTTCTGTCACCACGGCTAAGTCAAGGCTTCCAGAAAAAGAAAAGGCAGGGGAAGTCCACAGTGGAAACACTCAGCGCACGCCAAGACAACCTGCTGGGGTGATCGCTCTGGCCTCCTCTTTGACATTTCATGGAGTGACAGCCAGTTGTTATGGGGCTGCCAGGCACGCACATTTCCTCCCCGAGCTGCCTAATTATTTACCCGTGGTATGATAATTTACCTCATGACTTATTTCACAAGGAGGGGAGAGAGAGCAGGAGAGAGGCACAGAGAGAGTGACAAGCATTGCAAAACAAGCCCTGAGTTATACATTCCACCGCCACCCATCTCGGCACTTTCCCCAGCGATGTCTTCGGTGAGAAATTACAGGAACATTTGCTGTCTGTGCTGCAGCTTCGACTGTTTGTCCAGAGAACGCAGCAGCCTGTATTTGCCTTTGTGTGTGAACACACTATATCTGTGTGAATATTCATGAACCATCTGAGAGAAGCGGTTATGATTGGCCTTGTGGTGTGTTGCAAATGAGATCATAAGCAGCCATGATGACTAATCCAAAAGCATTGTCCTGAAATGCCAGTTTAGCACCAGTCCATGCAAGGTTATCCTCTGCTAGATGGCCTGGCAACAGTGCATTATAAACAGGGCCGCAGCCAGAGGTGTGTTCAGAGTGAACAATACTAATGTTAGAGGTGGTGTGGGTACAAAAAAAAAGCCAATGCAATGACATGAGTGGGTGTGAATATGCATGTATTTGCTATGGGAGCACAATTTGAGGCAGAGTGTCTTGACAAAATGTTTCAGGGTGAGCAGGAAAAAAAAAAGATGCTTATCCTGAGCCTTCTCGAGTACACCTCATGAGAATACAGAGATGAGAGGAATAATGAGAGAGCCTGCAGGAATATAACAGAAAGAGTTTGTGGTGAGTTATCAGCGACCCCTCCCTCCTCTGACACAGCCTGTCAGAGACACTCCCGTCCGGCAGGAGGCTGCGGTCCATTAGGACCAAAACCACAAGATCAATGTTTTCCTCTACTGGAGCTGGCTTTATCAGCAAGACCAGGGACACACACCACACACAGACCGTTACCCCAACCCATGGACACTAAACATTAAAGTCTTCAGTACTCACTCATACTCTTTTGTACATTCCTGCATAAAACTGTACAGCACTTTCGTTTGAATAACACTTATAATTCACATATATTTTTTTATTTTTTATATTTTTTTATATTTTACTGCCTATTTTCTATTTATGCTTCTTGACCTACAGTACTTGCTTTTTATCTTTCTTTATATTTTCTACTTAATTGTTATGCATCAAAGAACAAGGGCAAATTTCCTATATGTGAAGACCTACTTGGCAATAAATATGATTGATATATATGTATGTACACACACGCACACACACACACACACACACACACACACACATATATCTATATATACACACACACATTAATCTAACTGTTCAGTTATACGTTCTGTAAGTCTTGCAACATGAAAATCCTGCTTCACAGCAGCTTTTATCAAATATTCTGACCTACAGTAGAAAAGACATTTTTAGATTAAACAGATTTCATGAAATACTGTTTGTGTTCTCACTACTGTGGGAAAGCTGCATTTGCAGCAGTTCACACCTTTGCCTTCATCCGCTGTTGCTTAAAATTTGATCTGACACATCATACTGCTGTATGAACATCATCAGTCCACAAACCACTGAAGTCAAATACAAGACTGCGTCAGAGGACACGGTTTTATTTGCACAAGATTAATATACAAAACAAAAGTGTCGCAAAGTCTGCTGAACTTTGAGTATAAATAGACCCTCCCTGTGTTAAAATGGACAACAAACTGAAAACACTGTCAGAGGGTGAAGCTGCTCTGTCATCGGTGGTGAGGCCTCAGCCTGCTCGCCCTCTCACTGACGTTTACATCGAAAAACCAGTCAAAGCACTTAACAGGGGACTCAATGCAGAGCAATGAGCTCAAAACACAAGAGAAAAAAAAACATCACCTGCTCTTAATGCGAATCGTCTTCCAGCACATCTCCTGCATTTACCTGAATGGTTAACTTCTCAAGCAAATATGTGGTTTTTCAAGGCAAATTAGGAGCAGCAACTGACTCCTGTCAAATGAAAAAAAAAAAAAAAAAAAGATCCAGCATGTACATCCCTGCTCTTAACTGATGTCTTATCCTGAAAGTGTTTGGGATGACTGAGACAGGTGTGGAGGATTATCTTATTTTGAGACAGAGAAGCTTCCAAATATATCTGAGCGAGCTTTCAGTGTTGCTGGGTGGGGGGCTGGGAGGATTTTCCAAACCTTGAATCAAACACCCAAAACCATCGAAAGAGATCAGGCCACCAGAGCTCGCACTCATCACAGCTCGTGTTGACGCGAAGCTGGCTAAGACCAACACGAGAACACGTCAGGCTCGTCTGGCAGGAAGGGGAGCGGAAAATTCCTTGGTCTGACCAATGTCTGTTGAGTTTTGATTCGCTGCTGTTACGACTATGCTACCGTCTTTCAGGCACTGATTGGGGAAGCACCTATGCAAGCACCTGCATCCCAAATAAGGCGTTCAAAGCAAAAAATCTGAATGCAGGTATGAGAAATAATCAACAACAAATCCGAAGAATAAAAGTAAAATAGAACACAAAAATAACTAATTGGGACAAAAGGTGTGATTGTCCTGTGTCGTATAGAGTGTTAGTGTTGTCATGAAGCGAGCAATGATAGAACCCATCGGCGATAGCCTGATGACGGTGTGGCCTCTGGGGGCGACAGCCAGTGTTTCAGGTTTCCTCCTCTTCCATGTGATGCCATTATTTACAGTCTGAATAGCAACTTGATCTTCAAACACTACAATAAGTCAGTGTTTTGGCTATCTCTATAAACATATATCTGCTTATAAATGTAGAGAAATTTAAAAAAAGCTGATGAAAAGCTAAATCTCCATCAGACAGTAGTCGATGGGTTCTTTTGCTCTCCACACGGACCGTCTACCTGCATGCTACCAAAGCCTGCTCACACGGGATTGGTCAACACTACTGGGACTACAAATGGAAACCAGAACACTTCTGATACCAAACTGTTGTCCCGGCCTACAGATTCTGGATCCACATGCAGAAATCTGTTCACAGAGCTTCTGAAGTGGGTGTTACTTGGATGAATGTGGTGAAAGAAGGACACCGTTAGTGTTATAACATGCTGCTTCATGTGGGTAAAAATCAATATTTCTTTCCTAATAAAACATAATGTGGCTCCTTCTTCCCAGCAGAATCATCCATTGCAACCATTTGGAACTGACAGAGCCCAAAAAAACTTAAAAACAACATGCAGATGCATCTTTAACCCACCCTGTGCTGTATGAGAGGCAGGGACACCCAACCCCCTTATAATCACTGTAACTGCTTATTAAAACTTTTCCATTTTCATCAATGTACATTATACAGTTTGTGAAATGGGTTTACTTATATGTACAAAGCCTACATCCAAAAGTGTGTGAGAGTAGCCACAGGAGGAGGAGCTGGAGCTGGTGCAGACAGAGGGATAAAAAAAAAAAAAGGAAGAAGAGCGAAGGTAAACTGAGATCCAACGGGGAATAAGAGGGGAAGATGGAAACAGGAATAGATGGATCGAACCGGGAAGGTGAACCAGGGAGAGATCTGTGCCTTCTCAGGTGGTATTTCTAGCCAATGGTGTGCGTGCGTGTGTGTGTGTGTGTGTGTGTGTGTGTGTGTGTGTGTGTATTTATAGAGCAGGGGGTTGGAGATCAATAGGCTCATTAAGTCCTCCCGGTAGGAACAGTTCACTAGATACACACACAGCTCCTGTCGCCGTCATTAAGCTCGTCTGCCTCCACCCAGCCGTAAGCTCCGTCACCTCTCCTGGAGGAGGCCTCAGTTCCGCAGAGCAGCCAACCTGGAACATGTGAGAAATGTGGGACAGTTTAATTGTTGGGAGCTTTTGGAAAACGCAACACAAGCCTTCAAGGTGCAGAGGGTTGAATTAGATTTCCCAGCTGTTGGTGTTGACACCATTTGCAGAGGGGAAAAAACACTTCCTCCAGCTGTCATCAAGATAAAGGAAAATCCACCTCTGATCTGAATGATGGCTCTAGTTGGTTGACAATATACACAGTTTGTATGTACACACTGTTTATGATCACACAGTATATAGTGTGAGACAGCAGAACTGTCTAACCCTAACCCTAACCCTAACCCTCACTGTCTGAGGACATTATGGGCAAGACAGGAAAACATTTAGCACTCTGAAACAGTCCTCGAGCAGGACTGGTTCATACACTGGATTTCTTTTGTATTTTTGCCGGCAAGGTGATGAAGAACATTGATTTGTCTGGTTTTTAATTCACTGTATTCACCACAAACAAGATCAAATAACATAATATGACCTCAAGGTTTACTTAAGCTTTTTCTCCACACAGATTTCCAACACATCTTACTGTCTTCATTCGTCAAGTGTGGAGTTGGCTCAGCTAAGCAGTGACTGGACATCTGAGATAAAATTACTATGCCTTTGTCTACTGTTTCCAAGGCTAAACATGAATTCAACACTTGGATGATAAGGAAGGAGAAACTGAAGTGCAGACATGCCAAAGATGTTTTTGAGGTCATTTAGACACATAATCTGCATCACAGAGTCTGTCCATCAGAGAGCACTGACAAGATAATTTTCCAGCTTTGAAACAACACGTCCAGAACATGCCCCGGTCCCAGTTCTTTAGAAAACAAATGAAAGGGAACCTTGATCGAGAGCTTTTTGTTTATCTTGTGTTTTGTATCCAATTTCAGTTATGTAATTTACAAGAAACATGACGGTGCTGAAAAGACTCTTTTGATAGACCAACCGATAAAAACCTTGAGGAACGTGAGGTTTTGCAGTGCACCCTGGGTAGCCAAGTGTGTGGTCAGAGCTACGCTTCAATTCTGGGAAGTGGTTCAGCAAAAGGGGAAGATCTGTATGTACGCACCTACATGGTTCTACGTGTAGATGTGAAATGTTTGACTTTTGCTCTCTTGACCCTGTCGCAGTATCAAAAACGATACTGTGGCAGAGAGCGATGGATGCTGGACTGTCTCATTTTGAAACAAACAACCACCGACAAAACAGAGTGAAACATGCTGTGATAATCATTCTACACACAAGGGCTTGAAATAAATCTATAACAAGCTTTTCTTGACTAACTTACATCAATGTTAAGCTTTAAGCTGTCAGCCCACTTCAGCACGAAGCAAGAACAGACTCTTTGAACCTCGCAACATGTTTACCTGCCAGAAATCTGTCAAAAAAGAGACAACAACAACAACAACACCACCTCTATATTTTAACACCTGCTTAATAAGCAGCTCACAGGCTGGCATGTGGAAGCTGGTCTCTGTGTTGTGTCCCAATTATGTTTTCTAGAAATAACTCGTGATTAGATAGAAAGACCACCACGACGGCACTGCAGATAACAAAGCACTTCACTGAAATCAACATCAGTCCAATTATTTTGAGCAGCTCTTCCTGTGCTGGGGGGGGAGTCAGAAATAGAGCTGAAAATACTGCTTTTATCAATTTATCTGTTGACTTGTATTTGATAAACTGCTTGACATATAAAATTTGAGAAAATAGTGAAATTACCCATCACAATTTACCCCGAGCCCACAGTTACATCCTCTTACTGGCCCAAACCATTACATGTTCAGTTTACAGTGAATTCAACTGAAAATCTTGTGCCAGTATTATTGTTTATCTGCACATATTCTTAGTCAACCAAAACCTTCAAAAAATCTTGGTCACAATTACAATCAACTAAGACGAAGCCCTAGAAACTGCTGTATATCCCACATTGTCCTTAATCTAAAGAACATATTGTCCTTTGCAGCTTCAAGTTCTCTATTTTTTTCTGCATATGTAACTGTAACCAAACCGCAGTTCATTGATTATTCTGATAAGCAGCATCTTCCTTCTGTTTTTCAGCGTCTCTATCTGAGCTCAACATTGCATTTCTTCCTTTTTTTACATCTGACTTTGCAACCGCAACCGTTAGTAGTAACTGCATTATGCAACCTAATCAGCTCTGTTCTAACTGTTGAACTGGCTGATCATGTGCTACTTGTTAGCCTGGTACCAGACGCATTATCCAGACACACATATGTTGATTCTAACCTGTAACCCAGTAGTTACAGGATGGCACATAAGCCATGATTCCACCAAGCAGGTGCAGTTTGGTTCAGTTTGTCATATATAAGAATGGTTATGTTGGCATTTCCATGGTCAAAAGTTGTAGCTAGCTATCAACCGATTCAGTCCGTTTATGTGTTACCCCTCTGTTCAGGTACCTAGCACACTGATCGGTACTTAAAGGTGGAGCTAGAAACAGTGCAGTCCCTGGATTGGTCCAAAAGAATGGTCAGAGAATGACGTAGGATTTCACAACCCTCCTGTTTTTCAGTCCTTTCTCAAACAAAGCTTTCTCCTTGATGTAATAAACAACCACGAGAGAAGAAAGAAGACAAAACGCTCAATGTCCTCCATTGTGTTCTTGTTATGATGAGAGAGAGAGAGAGAGAGAGAGAGAGAGAGAGAGAGACTTACTGCTCTGACAGACAATAAGTTGGAGTTCAAGTTTCCTGTCTATTGTAGTGTCAAATGTTCTCAAATCATTTAGATTTAATTATAAAAGATTTAACTATTAAATGTAAATGATCCTGGCTCTTCAAATTCATGCAAAAACTATGAACGCTATGCTTTAGTATGGCTGGCTTTGTCTCAGCATCCCCAACTCTAAAATGTATAAATGTATTATTATTATTAACTCTGATTGACTTCCAGCATCTACGCAGGCCACAGACTCAAGAGTGAGAGACAGAGGCCAATGACAGCCAAGAGGAGAACGTAGGTAACATTAGTCCAATAACGTCTCTAGTGAAGATTAAAAAAAAAAAAAAGTTTTACTTTGTGACAGTGGTTTTGGAATATCAGTGTTGAGCTGATGGTGAGCCAGCTAATGATTTAATGATACTGCCCACGAGGAAGCCACAAGCATGTCCATGTCAAATGTTATGACGTGGGCTTCAGAGTAAAGTCGTGCTTTTGGTATTTATTTTTCTTATCTATATTGTCTTTGAGTGGTCTGAACAAGACAGCAAAAGAGGAGAAGCAGGGAGCAGAGAAAGGGAGTTTCCCTTTGTCATGTTTTTTAAAGAGTTTCATCTGCTCGTGCTCACCTGGTGGATGTTACTGTGGTTTTACTCACAAAACAGATGTAGGGTTTTCGCTGGTACATGTAGGCATGGGTTAGGTACGAGTTTCAAAGGTACAATACCAGAAGTGTTCGGTGGAAACGTGGCTACACTATCTTGTACCAAGTGCAGCCACTGATCCTTACCGCCGAGACAGCTGGTCCTCCTTGTCCTGGCTCCGTGAGCTCTCTGCGCCCACTGATGTGGCTCCTGCAGGCAGCTGGTTGAGCTGGTCCATCACTTCCAGGCCGCTCTCCTCTGCTATCTGGTGGATCAGGTCATCCACCTGCTCCTGAGGCGTGGTCAGTGTCATCGCCGAGCTCATGGAGTCCTCCATCACCTGGTGTAGGAAAGAGAGGGATGGGCAGGACAAACAGAGAAGTAAGGCCAAGGAATGCAGATCTGGGTTTGATTTTTCATGACTTAGATTGATACTTCACACTGTATGAAAATAGATACTACATAAGAACAAGCACACATAGTCTGCAGCCACTCACCGAGGTGTGGACATCGAGGTTCTGGACTTGGCTTTCAAACTTATCCATGACTGCAGAGACCTTTTGGAGATCCATGGAGTTCAGAGCTTTGTCCAGGGCTTTGGTCACCTGGCCCATGTTTTTGGTCACCTGATAGAAAAAAATACCTTACAATGTATTTCTTGAATTCTGGAAAGACAAAAAAAATGTCATGTTCTCCCTTCCTAAGCTCATTAAAGTACAGGGATCGCTGTGATGTGGTAATAGAAAAACAGCAGCTTTATGCATTTTGAACGTTTAGTAAAACTGTATATAATCTAAGGGAGCACGCATCAGTGAGCTGACTGAACAGTTACTTACTGTCTTCATGGTGACAGCAGTCTGGACTTTAGAGGCCACTGCATCGACTCGAGACGCCATGCGGAGCCAATTAAGACCTTCATTTTTTTTCCGGATGGAGTTCTCTGCATAAACTCTGGCACATTCCACATTTTTCTGTTGCAAAGCCTGTTGATGAGACAAAGACACTGTTAACACTCCAATCTGTATGTGCATTTCACTTTGAGGATACCTCATTTAGAATGAACATAATATACATGTGCACACATGTAAACGTGTTAAGATTGACACACAGAAACATCATTGTGGAATCTTCAGTATTTGCACAGTGTTTATACGCTGAGACACATTGATTTGTGCTCTTGTGTTCTACTCCCCTGCACAGGTGAGCAGACACTGGAAGTGAACACTGTACTGGGGAGGATGCATCATTAGTGTGACTATGTATTGTAGCAGAACAAAATGAAACACTGAGCCATGCGTCAGTCAAACTATAAAAAATAATAAAATAAAGAAAATGAAGATTCAGTTTACTGTTTGAATCAGCTGGAGTTCTATTAATGGCCTCTTATTCTACTCTGTCCACGGTGTACATTGTGCTGCCTGATGAGATCAAGCCAGTAGTCTTTTAAATCACTTCTCAGATAATATTGCCTGTAACTTAATTTGTTTTTGCTTGTTTTAAATCATGTCTAATGTTGTTCATTTCTCTGGATTTCTTTTCCAGTAGTTTCATTCATTGAACAGTATAGTGTAGCTCACATGCACTCAGTCATAATGATGATCCTTTCAACAGTATTAAAAGCAAATAGCAGCAGCGACAGCAGCATTGCAAATGCTGTTAGACAGGATATGAGAGGTGAGGACTATCATGACTCAACAGGGAAATATCTTTGGCCAGTGAGATAATAGAGGGACAGTCTAACCTCATTGTTCCATGAGAGAAGGCATCTCGGTATGTCTTCTCTTATCTAAGTATTTAAAATAGGGCCAGAGACGCCTCATGACCTTACAGCATAAATGTGTACCTCTGAAAACGATTAGTCATCAATTCCAGTGACACATCAATTTCACAAAACAACCAAGGCACTCCTGAAGCTGCACTGCCCCCTGCTGACTGATATGTGCCACCGTCTGTGTCTTTAACCAGGAGAAAGTGCAGAAATAATCTACTGATCACAACAAAAATGTTTCAAACATGGAGGCCCCAAACTGACAGAAGGCAGTAAAAAGTTGTCAAACTTGAAAATATAAATATCACTGTTAAATATTTTAAATGCAGTGTAAAAAGTAATGCATATGTTCACATTTCTTTATAGTGTACAGTGTTAGAGCTAACCCATCAGTTGGTTCAAAAAAATTGTACTTTTTACAGTGGAACAAGAGGACAATGGAGCGAGCTAGTTTAACTGAAAACTCACTGACCACCAGCCTCTCTGGCTTGCTACATAGGTGAAGCAAATTTCATCATAAAACTACAGCAGTAGAGTAAATGTAAACTAAAGTATTTTAAAAACAAAGCTTACACAAACAAAGTTAGTTAGCAAACACGAATTAGACGTTTCAGTGGAGTTAATCTGGCATTATGAAAAAAGACACATTAAAGCACACACATATCTACAGAAGTCTTTTTTAACCCGTTGACTGGGGGCAAAAAATGCCCCACTTTAATTATTTAATCCTGTATTACCTATTGATGTATTCAATTTTGTTTTTGACTAGTCTGATAACCTTTTTCTGTCATTTACAAAGGAAGAAAGAAGCGCTGCATGGCCTGATGGATAACCTGACAGATGCTCTTTAGTGGGGCAGGTGGAAGAACAAAAGCAAAAGATCCAGGAAGTTTGATATGTAACAAAAGTTGCAGGCATCCATGAAAAAAACAAGACACTCGGTCAGCCCTTTACTGCCATTTGTCAGTTTTGAGGGTGCACATACAGTGCTTGGTTACTGGCAACCCAAACATTATCACCACTCTCCACTGGCCAACTGCGAAGATCACAACACATTAAACAAAACAAAAAAAAAAAGAAAAAGAAAAGAGATAGGAGAGAGACATTCTGTGTGCAGATGATATCAGTCTGGATGCTTTACATTTTTCACTTGTGCCAAAAATAGACCACTTAGTGAACTGAGGAGCACTGCTGGTCAGACTATTTGACAGACAACCTTAAAAAACAATCCCTACTGCTAACTATTCACTTTTTATCTATATTTACCCTCATTTACAGACTTGCACCAAAGACACAAAATGATGAAGGGAGAGAGAGAGGAATGTGACATGACATGCAACAAATGTCCGTCTAGATGGAAGAGAACATTTTGGGAGATTGTGACCACAGCCTGAGGTATGCATCTTAAATATTCAGTCACCACACGCCCTGTTGGCTTGGCCTTCAGCTTGGGCCACTTTGCTCACCTTCTTGACCTTGGCCTGCTCCTTTTCAGACTCCTTCTCCGCCTTCTTGGCCAGTCTCTCAAGCTGCTTGGAAGTGAACTGTTAACCAAAGAGATGGATGTACAGAAAATTAACACCTAATCCACTTTTACAAGTTATATCAAGCTGATAGGGATTAATCCCTTAAACAGATACATACCTTTAGCTGGAAGAGAGTGTCTGTGGAGAGAACGGGAGACAGAGTTAAGAGTATGGAGTGTATCATAAACAGTCACAATACATTACATTATGCATACACTGCCTGGTGACATCGTATACTAAAAAACAGATTGCTGGTAAAGTGATCAGAAATATTCTAGTCTGTCTTCTCTTTGCTTGAAGGTAAACGCTCTCTCAGTGAAAAAGTAGAATTTTCAGGTGAAAAAATAAGGAGACACAAAAAGGCACCCTTTACCCAACACCGACGTTACGGTTGTTTCCAGCATTAGTGTAAAAACCTTTATGTAGTTCTAACATTACCTAAATGATCAACCTTGTCATGTCTCTGGCAGGCTGTTCCCTCTAGCAAATGTATAAAATCCCACCTTTAAAACACTGCATTGCTTGTCAAATGTGTGTGAATGGAACTACTGTCCCCTAGGGGACGCTTACGATTTTGGTGGAGGCTCTTGATGGTGCTTTGTCAAAAAAACAAAACAAACAAACAAACAAACAAACAAAAAAAGAACCGCACACGTTATCAAATTCACAGGCCTGAAACTGAAAAAAATGATGTACCATAAAGCCATAGAGCGAAAAAATATACAGAACAATACATCGACAAAATACACATCCTGTAATGGGAAAACGTTAACACAATTAAAAGGTCTCCAAACACATAATCAAGAGAGGGCACTTAATTTCTCACTCGAATGCTATAAGATACTGTTCCTTTCAGTTATTAGTCTTCGTGTTTTGTACAAGTGCAAACCTAGGGAAGTGTCTCACTAATGGAATTTTGACTGGAGTGTGACAATCCTAAGGCGACTGTCATTGACTGACAAAAGCTTCAGTGGCAGGCAGCCTTAATACAACATGTTAAACCAAGTCAAAGGGCAAATTAATAGTATGTCTGGGTCTGAGGGTTGAATATGATACATGAATGAACTGAAAACCCAAACAGGTCTGACACCCAACCTAGCTAACCACCCACCCAAGCTAGCAAGCTAATGTTAGCTACTTGTCATGAGATTGGTCATAAAGCTAAAAACAGAGGCAACGTCTATCAAAGTGGACCGTTCAGCTGTTAAAACACGACATACCTTCCATGTCAAGACGAATATAAGTTCAGGAGATCACAGGAAAAAAAGGATTTTTAGCTCCCCCACAAGCTAGCCTGGTTTGTTTTGATCTAACCGTGTATCTGACGCCGCACTTCCTAGTCCAGGAATAGTCACGTGATCAGAATTTCCCCCGCCCCTCCCCATGACGTCCTTGCCAAAACAACGGCGCATTACCGCCACCAGCTGGTCAGGAGTGTGAATGTATCCGTGGTTGTCCTGCTGGTGCAGTACAAAACGTGTTTCCCTCCCTCTAAGGCTTTAATGTGTTGTGCTGATGATCTTGACCACAAACCTGTAAATTAAACCAATAAATAAGTAAAGCTGTATCAGTCTTATTTCTCAGGACATGTCTCCCTTTCCAACCTGTGACGTTGATGTCAGAGTTGTAAAGGAGCCTCATCACAATCTCATAACCTGATTCTGAATGTGACCTGTATTTTGAGAGATGTACTTGTTATGAATCCAAATGCCACACAACAATAATCTAAATCTTTAAATGACTTAAATTTGTTTCTCTTATAAAGACCATTGTGTTTGTTTTGCCCACTGAAAATCTAAAACCCTACTTAAATGACAACTCCTCATCTTTTCCAAAAATTAAATGTATTCCTGATCCCATTGTCTATAAAACTAAAAGTATCATATAGAAAATGATGAAGGGCACACTATAAATCTTCAAGTGTTCCATTTTCAACAACAGTTTCTTGAACAGCTCTTCCCAGTTCTTAGTTGAATTAATCTAAAAGGAGTCTCTGATCCATCTAAACAGAGGACCTTTAACCCATAATTCACTTATTTTAAGTTACATAGCCATACTCTATATACAAACTGATAGCTACAACACTTTATGCATTTGTGCCAAACATAAACTTCTTCTTCTATTGCAAATACTCCTTTAAGTCTTCACTGACAGGAGATATTAAAACCATGCAGGAAAAATGATCAACACCAGAAAACACACGCAGACAGCAGTGTCCAGGTGACAGCAGCTTAGCAACACCCTGAACGTTACAGACACCCTGAACGTTACACACATCCTGAACGTTACACCGTGTGTAGGTGCTGCTGGACCAGGACCAGGACCCTGTCAGTCATTTTGCTATTTTGGCAGGCCAAATCACAGATATGTCTTTGGCTATCAAGATATTTGGTGGAGGAGACCAGGTGAGAAAAGAGGCCTTCCATCAAGAGGAGAGTGAGAAATTTCCAGAGGAATCGCTGATGAGGAAGAGAGAAGTTCTGGTGAAAAAGATTGACCAGGAACTTCTGCTTGCCAAGAAAAACAGCAGAAACAGCAGACAAGGTGAGATACTTCAAAGGAAGTTGACATATGTTATGTGTAATTATTTTTAATTATCATACATGTGGCTAGGTGGGGTAATGTTAGTGTTATCTAACGTTATTAAGTCTGTTATTAAGCTAGCACGTCAGCTAATCAAGCTAACTGCTAATTGACTCATGCAACTAAAACCGTTATAGGCTAATCCACACTCCTTAGCGCGAGCTAGTTAGTTAGCTAGAATAAATAATTGCTAAAATGTTTTGGCTAATCCAGCAAACCTGACATATCAGGTTTAAGACCACCTGTCACTCTCACAATATTAATTTAGTTTCAGTCTGCTTTACTGTTCTTGTTTGAATGTGATTAACAGTCTTATTATGAATATGGCGAGGCTGCAACTGCTCATTATTTTCATTGTCCGTTAAAGCCTCAGATGATGACCTCTAATGTCTCATTTTATTCACAATCCAAAGATATTCAGCTTACTGTCATCAGAAAACATTCATCGTTAAGTGGCTGGAATAGATCATGTTGACTTTTTTCTTAAAAAATTACTCAAAATGATTAATCATGATTGAGTGGAGTCAAAAGTCAGTGCCTGTACTCGTGAGCTCAGGTATCTGTAGAGAAAGCTGCAGGCCTCCTGAATTTCACACATCCCTGATAGAAAACTAGTTATAAACATCAACAAGTAGGACTGCCATGATGATGACATGGCTCAATACTGTGTGATCACTGTGACCTTGCTGGTTTGTGTGAAAGTCCCCTTGATTCTGCTTTTCTTTTCATGTTGTTGTGCACTTTCCAGCTCATACACTGTATCTGACTGTGCTCTCCTCTCAGTGGCTCTGCAGGCGCTGAGAAGAAAGAAGTGGTACCAGAAGCGTCTCAAGGACATTGACTGTGCTGTGAAGGCCATGGGGTCCGCTCATGAACACATATTAGGGCAAAGAAATCAGCATAGGAGCTCATTTGAATGCAACAGAACAGAATAAGAACAGGAAGTCACACAGAAAGTCAGCAAATATTACAGATGGTGGATAAGAATTTGGATACATGTTATAAAATGTATATGTGGATATTATTTATTTACAAGTGATGCTATGAGTTTGGATCCAAAAATGTTAGAACATCATCTTTTTGTGTACATATTACAGCAAAATAGTTTAAAGAAAAGTTTAAGTGAGACAGAAACTCTCTGCTGGCTGTTTCAGAGAAGCTGTGAACAAGGTGAATGAATTGATCAAGGACATTGCAGAGGAGCAGGAAGGGACTCAAGACATGCCAGACACCGTCCACACATCCATGTGCTTTGAGATGGAATTTGATGAGGTATGATGACAGTAATTTTAGTCGTTTTTTTGGATTCTTTGTTTCATTCTGATTAATAATCATTTGCCATATCATGATGTATGTATGTGTTTCCCTTAGGATGAGCTGCTGGCAGAGCTGGAGAGGCTGGAGGAGAATGTGGATGAGAGTCTCTTTGAGTTGGACAGAGTGGAGGAGAGAGTCTCTTGTCCCAAAGTGTCATCCACTGCATCACCTTCCTATCCTGGTAAGAGCCATTTGGGACAAAAGTGTGGTCGGTTCGCGTAGTTGGTAAAGCAGAGGACTTGTCGCACCAGTTGCAGCAGGTGACAAGTGCATGTTTGATAACATTGATGCCACAGGGGTCAACTTCACATGTTAGCAGCTTTAAAAAGACCTGGAAAACTGATGATAACAGCTAAAAATACCATGATGTAACATAAACTGCTCACAGTTTGTTTGTTTGTTTTTTTTCCTCCTCCAAAGCCAAGACGGAGGAAGACGAGATTGAGGAGGATTTAGAGTATCTGCGGCGCTGGCTGAACGAACCCTCATAAACACACCATCAGCCACAACACACTGCATTAAAAACCAAAAGGAAAGTGCAGGACGGAATAATAATGAGGCAGAAATAATATGTTATAGTTCAAGAGTGTTTTACATTTGTGTGGACATTTGACTGTCTTTTCTCTACAGCAAAGTGTAAGTGAAAACAAGTATTTCATTTAATGTAAAGTATGGCAGAAGCTACAGAATATGTAGTGTAGTAAAGTATGAACTCTGTAATACAGTATTATTATTGTAATACTATTATTGTTAACATTACTAAATTCTTTTATGACTTAATATGACATTATCTGAACTTGGAAACATGCATTGTCCCCTTCCCCTCAAACTCCTGTCATTGTTTCAGCTGCTCGTGTCGACTTCAGAAGTCTTCGTGTGTTAGTATAAATTTGTCTTTTTTACATGTGGTCTTAACTGCAGCTAAGAGTTTCCATTAAGAGAGTTGGCTTCACCCTGTTGGTTGTCAGGGTCCTTCTTACACGAGTGTTTGTTTCAAATTGCTGAATGTTACAAAAATAAACATTTACATAACACCTTAAATTATGGCATCCAGCAGGAAATGTGATTTGTAGACATGAAATTTGAATGTCCAATTCACAACATGGGCATTTAGAATAAGGGCAGCAAGCACAAAGTGTTTGTACTCAACAACATATGACCTCTATGACCACTCCAGATAGTCTTAGGGTTTGGCTAATCCAAAAATGTCCAAAGAGGTGGAGTGTGGGTGGAGCTGAAGCCTGGTGGCTGAGCTGGCTGTCACTCCATGCAGCCATGTCCATAGTTATGCATAACTTTAAGATTGAAATTAGATAAGTGTGTTATATATGGGGTACCCCATAGCTCAGCTGGTAGGGTGTGCGTCCCATGTGTTGAATCTGTCGGTCCTCTGCAGTGGCTGCAAGTTCAACTCCTGCCTGCGGCTCATTTGCTGCGTGTCTTCCCCTCTCTCTGCCCCATTTTCTGTCATGTCTTCAGCTGTCACTGTCATAAAGACTAAAAAGCCCCAATAATAATATTTGAAGTGTGTTATATATAAATTTAGCCCTGTTCAGTTGTCATGAATGGAGAAATTAACAGCCCAGAGCAGGTTTTGTGGCCTTTTTTGTAGGCTGTAATCATGTTTATCTCTGCTGTAAAGTTGGGCATTATAACATGGAGATCTCTGGGGATTGTTGTTGGAGTCCACATGAAGTGGCCATTTGAGGAACTGCAGCTTTGGCACGTTTTGCAGCCCCAGACGCTGCGACTCAGTGTTCACCCTGTCCTCCTGAAATTACCTCTTGGCCCTGGTCGTTGAGAAAAGCTGCTTCTGCTAACTCCTCCTAGACTGTTGAACCGGTCAAACTTTGTGTGCAGTGCCAATCAGCTCTCATTGACTCAGTGAAGCTCTCTGTAGTTTTTCAGCCATGGGCAAATCAACTATCATGCAGTCAGTGTTGCATGTTTTTAACAAAATAAATTGGAACTTGTAAATTCAAGTCAAATCTTGGCCCAGATACTCGTTATCTGTATATCCATTATTTGGATATCTGGCTAGACTGGAAGCCCTGAAACACTGACTGCTGCCCCCAGAGCCTCCATCATCGTCAGACAAAAGCCCATGAGGTCGGAGATGATCTGATCTGAGACTGCAAATGACGTAGCAAGGATGTATGTTTGCATTTTATTCATCCAGATTATGTATGAAATTATTAAAACCTATCAAATGAGAATTAGTGCCAATCAACTCAAGGAGAGCATTAACAAGTAAGTACCAAGGTTAAAATCCTGTGGCCTATGTAGAGCTCTATTTGGATACATAACCAATTGCAGTTGATATTGAGGTGGTTTCCAGCAATTTAATCATTTAAAACTGAGCTGACAATCTTATATTAATTCCCACAAATATTAAAATTTCAGTCAATACTGTTAAATTTGCTCTTTCTGGAACGTCTGTAACTTTGAATGCCCCGTCATGCTGAACCTTGTCGTTTTTAGTTCAGAGGTAATCGTGTGGCTACCCCTGAACGGCCATCTGGCAGCAACATATACAATCATTTGGATTGTCATATTAAAAAAGAGTTTCTGCGACTTCTCCCCATTTGCCCTTTAAATCCAGTGTCTCTTACTACTGTTCTGAGCAACTGCACTGGATTAGTGTCACCCACACAGAGCGAGTGACGGAAACAGGGAGGGAGTGGCAGAGACAGGGAGAGGATGATTGGCAGTAGCTGCAGACATAGCACGGCTCTGAACTGCAGACTCCAAATGTGCTGCAGCATAGAACGACCAAAATGCGAGCACCGTGTATGTGGACATGTAAGGACTGCACAACAGCTGACTGAAGCCTAATGGGGTCTGGAGCAAGCCAGAAGGAAGATTCAGGTAGGGATGAAACACACATGACCTCAAATGACCTCAGGAGAAAACTCTGTGGATAGACAAAAAAATGAAACCTTGCAGTGGCATTATCAGCTAATCAGTAAGCCTGTGAGTTCTGCAGATTGGATTTAAGGATTGCTGCTTTAGGAGTCGATTGAATTTGACCCAGATTCTTCAGAAATTCATAAATTCTGTATGTGTCTGTCCAAACAAGTGCAGGGGAGCTACACGGACTGTAAATGAAAAATATTTTTGTGTATACTGACCGACCATGACAGCTTTTTTGCTATAGCCATTGATGAAGTACTGTAGAATGTATTTGACCTTTGGTATGCATCATCAGCACAGATGTGAATGTGGATGTGTCCTCTGAGCTGAAGGTGCAGATGACCGCTTGTCTTTATTAATGTAGAGGTAATACTGATCAGCATCAGTATAACCCTTACCAACAAAGCAGCTACACAACAATTGGCACACTAAGCCCTTTTTATGATGATGACAGTTTGTACAGTTTGCACTCTGCCTCAGCTCCTTCACCTACCAAGATACAACCGTGTTCATCGGGGTAAAAATCTCTGGTGCCTTTTTATCAAAGCTGTTGAACATATTAAGAATTGTTGAGAACGATAATCATTGTTCCTCCATGTAGTACTAATATGAGGTAGACCCAAGCCCTAACACTCTTAGGAAATTAGCACAATCCAATTTAAAAGGTGCTGTTGCTCTTCATACCAAACAGACACACTGACCACACATCTTAGCAGACACACACACACACTGCACACACCTATAACCAGCATGTTTACCTCGCCTGACCTGCAGGTGATAGTCCAGCATTTACTTTTCTATTTGTGAGGACTAAATTTGGTCGACAGGAATTAAAATAGCAGCTGGAGAAGGTGAGGTGAAGGGAGTACCTTTCATGTGTTTGATTGGGTTCATTTTACCTGAAATTGTCCCCAACACAAAGCTGTTTTAGTGGGTTTTTGGTTGTACAAAGCTACAGTATGTGGCCTGAGAATACATCTGTATATCAGACTGATATGTGGTGTCACTCAGTATGTATCCTCCACCTCTGATATTTCAGAGTCATTTCCTCCCTCTCTGTTCCAGAGAGCGCCCCCCCGGCACAGTCCAAATCTGAGTCCGATTCAGCTAACTCCTCTTCAGGCGTACCAGCCATCCTCGTCACAGCTCCATCACGAGAAGACATCCACGCCTCAGGATCCAACATGACTATAGCTGATGCCATCAAAGAGCGGAGGCCTTCGTCCACGCCCATTGTAGTGGGGAGGAAACTAGTGAAAAAAAAACAATAACTCAACATTTCCTGCCACGGACTGGGAATGGTGAGATCAGAGAGAGTGGCAAAATCTCTTAAATTATAAACCATGCTGGAAGTATTCAAATCGTTTACTGCAGCATCAATATTTCTAACTGATATGATTAAAAGTACAGAGGAATTAGCAGCAAATTTAAGTATGAAAATTAGGTGAAATATCCCTCTTTAAAAGTCATATTATTATACACTCATTGTAGAATTATTTTAATGATGGTGAGCAGCTTTTTAATGCTGTATGTACTACTGTGTAATACAATGCATCATATTTTAAATGTACCTCAAAAGGGAACTTTACAGATTTTACCTACAGAGATCAGTTCAGTCATCATGGCGAGTACTAAAAACAGGTGTACATAGTAAGACCTGTCCTGTCTGAGAAAATAACCCTGATGATGTCATCAGCATTTGCAGGTGGGGGGCGGAGAGATGTGGACAGTTAGCAGACGGGGTCCAATGAAAAGATGATATTATTGGTTGCACAAAGAATGAGGAAGAATCTTAAACTGTACTAGTGACATCTGAACTCCTGCAGCTTCGAGTTTCACCATTCTGTATCTCGTGAGAACTTGAGGGAAGTGCAGTACTAAATTGCTGGAGTATTTCAACGCATTCACGCTCACTGCTTGCTCACCCCTGACAATGACATAATTACAGCTATATATTCCATGTTAGTCGTGGTTTCTAGTGTCACTGCATCACGTCTTGTGGGAAGTGGGAAGACGTAAATGTTTACGAACTGTCATTTATGTGCTTTATTTCTATTTTTTAAATTATTTTTTATTTCTTTATTTGTTTTTATTTTATCACAGTCTTTCAAGCAGGACTCAAAATGAATTTCTCAAATGCCACTTCTCAACTCCGGGAAAGTACTTGGTTGGCCTCTTGGAGGACCGGAAGAGGCGTAGTGTGAAGCTGGCGCTCGTCGAGTTAAATCCACAACAGACGATACGCGTGTTTTCTGAGGCTCGACACGATCTCAAATGAAAGAATGGACACCGTGGGAGAGGACGAACCGGACCCTATAAAGCTCAAGTCCATCAAGAACAATAAAACATTCACAGTGCCTCAAAATGACAGGGTAAGACAATTAGCTCCTTGTGGGGACAAAGTGTCGTTCAGGACTTTGGTAATTTAATGATTCCCATCTTATCAGCGACGATCCATCAGCCATAGAACACAAGTAAACACATAACCCAAATCTAGATGACTTAGGCAGAAATTCGGCATATATTTAACGATGGCAACGTGAAACATACTGGGAAAATATCACTGTGTAGCTGTCTCTTGTTCAATATAATCACAACCCAAAACTACTATATAAGACGAAATTTCATCGGCACTTGAAATGCTTTAAATGATGCTCTTAATGATGGGCCGATCTTCTGTGGTAAAGAGGCCGACTGGGTTGATAATCACCATTAGATCCGATTTGATTTCGTTGTTCGCCATCTCATTTCCACTTCAAGTATTCACTTACATTGTTCTGAATACATAATATGTCACGTGGAGTTATCTAGACTTTGTCCATTATCTATGTTTATTCTTAAAGTATTATCCTGTAGGTAATACTTTAATCAAAATGCACTGATAACATAATGTCTTCTTAACGTCTGCTGGGGACGAGCCTGATGCATGGAGTTCACTGCTGTGCCGTCCATGTCTTTATCTTCTCACTTTTTTCAGTTTGGGAGCTGCAGAAGCGTCAGAGAGTTTGAGAAACTCAACCGCATCGGAGAAGGAACTTATGGCATTGTGTGTAAGTCACTGATGTTGGAGACTGTAGACTGGTCCGACCAGGAAAAATGCTCAGTGGATAAACTGTTTCTTTTTCTTAATACAGACCGAGCCCGAGACACCAAGTCAGATGAGATTGTGGCACTGAAGAAGGTCCGAATGGACAAAGAGAAAGATGGTAAGAGCACTGCTCTAACACTGAGATGCATGCATGTGCAACTTGCATGGAATTAGCAGTTTGGGGAACGTAGAGAGCATCACTGTTCTGAGTCATTACAGTCTGACAAGATGCTGACATCTCTTGAATACATGCTGATATTTTGGTGTGACGGTGGCATGAGAGGAGTTGGGCCTGACCAGGTTCACTCCTGGTTCTCTAGTTTGTTAAACTGAGCCGTAAAAGTTAGCGAACCTGTTGACGCTCTGCTCGTTCTGCCAGGGATCCCCATCAGCAGCCTCAGAGAGATCACCCTGCTGCTGAGGCTGAGGCATCCCAACATCGTGGAGCTGAAAGAAGTGGTGGTTGGCAGCCAGCTGGAGAGGTAGCGCACACACATGCACGCACTGTTACTACATGATCGCCTCTTCTTCTGTAATTATGTGTGTTTGTGTTCAGCCTGTTTCTGGTGATGAGTTACTGCGAGCAGGACTTGTCCAGTCTGCTGGAGAACATGCAGACGCCGTTCTCTGAGGCTCAGGTAGGACAGAGCCAAGGAATACAAACTGTTCAGTTGACTGTTCACGTTCAGTGTCCACATATGTATCTGCAGTGAATTCACTGACAGAGAAAGAGAAATAACTTTTTTTCAAGCCATCACTGATTTGGTCTGCACGGCTCACTTTGTCTCGTCTGCTTTGTAAAATTTTCTTCTTTTTCTCCAGGTAAAGTGTATAATTCTTCAGTTGCTCAGAGGTCTGGAGTATCTCCACCACAACTTCATCATACACAGGTCAGTCCCAACAACTACTCTCTCTACTCAACGTAATGACACTCGCTATGTGTTTCCATTTTTATCTCAAAGCATTTGTGATCATGTAACTTCAGCTTGTTAGCCAGCGAACTGCAGTATCTGGTCTGCTCACTGTCTCGTTGACTTATCAATAAACTACAAGCAGAAGCTCGTTTTAGCTGCATGTTAGCATGTGCAGGTTTGCTAATGTCTGGCTAGTTTTCTAACAGTCGGTTCAGGTTAACCAAATTGACATTTCAGTGTGTCGCTGTACTAGACTTGGACAAAATGTCTCAGTAAGTATTAGCAGTATGATGACCTGTGTCTCCAGCATTGTCTGTCCTCCTGTTTCAAAGGCAGTCTGCTCTGTTGGACTCTTTTCTTCCTCCTCTTCATACTGCTCTGCGTCATTAAGCCATGCAGTTGGATTAACTAAGTGGACTTATCTGGTTTTCAAAGCTACAGTTGTATCTAATGCTGAAATGGAAAGGTAATTAATGGAGCTGGAGAGATACAGGTTCCTTCTTAGTCAGTTGGAAAGCGGTTAGTGGAAATGTAACAGCCGATGAACAGATAATGATGCAGGAGTCTGCACGCTGAGCGAAGGAAAGCCGATGTCATTCCATCTTACAGGAGGAAACTTTGCTGGAAGGGTAGAATATTTGCAAATAAGAGAGAAAATAGAGTGAAAATGAAACAAAGTAAATACAGCTTTTGCGTGTTCATGTTGTTTGAGGCAACATTAACACGACTGTCAGATTCAGCTCTGTCACACTTCTGCTGGAACAGAAGAGTGAAAGCCACAACTGAACGGCTGGAAAGCGGTTTTGAATTCACCTCTACAGGACACGACCGGGAGGGGGGTGAAGGTATTGTGTCGTCTGGCAGCAGCCTCATTATCCTCTTCAATCTCGTTATCAGGGACCTGAAGGTGTCCAATCTGCTGATGACAGACAAAGGCTGCGTTAAGATCGGTGAGTCCTCGCTGTTACCATAACCGCCTGTGTAGCTCTCACTGTAATGACATTATGCTGTACGCTGTACTGACATACACTCCGGACTCTGCCGGCCCTGACCTATGACCTCCCTCTGTCACAGTGACTGCCTCACAGTTCTTATGGTCTTCAAGTGACATAATCTTAAACGTACAGTACTGCCTCCCCGTAGAGCGAGGGTGGGGATATTTTGCCGATCACAGGCCAATCCGATTTTTTTTAAATCCTTCAAGGGCCATACTAGATTATTGAACACATGTATCACACTAACCTCTGCTGGAGCCCGAGGTTCATCTCTGAGAGCTTCTTGGTTATGTCCACCATTGAAGGCCAAATCACACAGACATGTGATATCACTGAGTTTCCACGTCAGGTTTTCCTTCATCTCTGTGAATTATTCCAGACAAACAGACGCTTTGGAGCAAAGCACACAGGAGCTGGCCTGCAAGCTTGGAGCCAATCAGCTCCCACCTACACACACTGTGATTGCAATTTCAATTCTTTGTACTTCATCTCCCTGAGATGCCTGACTTCCCTTTATCTCACCAGGATGTCAGGTCTTTTTGTGTTCTAAATTGTGATGTCTAGACCTCTTAACACCAACATACAAAATCCTGCAGGATGCCCCCTGTGTGAGCCACCCCCTAGGGAGTCGGCTCCGATACCCACAGCAGACCAAAAGGTGCGAATACACACCTTTTGGGTAGGGGAGGCGTTCCTAAGGTATAAATGTTTAGCTCTCCCCATGCTTGGGGTCTTTCGTCATTCTACCGCTCGGGTGATGATTGACCTTTTCTTTGCAAAGGAAATAAAACCTTGTCGGCCGGCAGAAGTCTCTATTTCATTCTTCACCAGCAGCAGAGAATTTCCACAACAACACACACACACTTTCAATCGTTCACTCGATCAGTCAGCCAAGCTCACCTGCAGCCCATCACACACAGGTGCCACAGAGATCCACACACATGCACTGACTCCCCCATATGATCAGGACACTCAGCCCCAAGCCCGTTAGTTCCAGCTGGAGATGTAAATCTCGACAGACTGCACTCATATATAGTTTCAGCTTCTGTTTTCTTTCTAATTTCATATGCTCAAATCATCATTTACTATGTACATTTAAGGCTTTGTCAAGAGTCAAAAAGTACATGTCAGTGCTGAGCCCGAGTGTCCGCAGCGGTGGGATGTTTAAGGATCTGGTCTGTGTTTCTGCTGTTCACAGCTGACTTTGGGTTGGCCAGGATGTACGGCATCCCCCAGCAGCCCATGACGCCTCGAGTGGTGACACTGTGGTGAGTGTGCACTGGGCTCTCAGCCATGTTTACTGTAAATTCCCCTTTAGCCTAATTGTGTTTATGTGAGGGTGTGTGTGTTACACTGCAGATGACTCTGGCGTTACTTATGTTGTGCTTGTGCAGCCTCAGTGGAAACTCGTCCTTTTAATCTCTCGCAGTAATCCTCCTCTCATTAGCTTCAATGCCTCAAGCCAAGTCTCCGTCACGGTATGCCCTCACCCCCACCTTTCACCTGTCTGCAGGTACAGAGCTCCAGAGCTCCTCCTAGGGACCAAGTCTCAGACTACAGCCCTGGACATGTGGTGAGACTCCAACCTGTGGCATTATCAGAGCACACACACAGGCTACACATCCTGTCCACACACACAAGTCCACTTCATGCTCTTAAGGAACATAAGGAACCTCCACAGAGGAAGCAAAATGTCTGTAAGGAGAGAATTAGAATTTGATTATCTGCATTGACACACAGGTCAGTGGAACATGACGGCATGAATTGTTGACGGCACTGAACTTTCTGTGATGTTTCCTGTGCAGGGCTGTCGGCTGTATTCTGGCTGAGCTGCTGGCTCACAAACCTCTGCTGCCTGGAAGCTCTGAGATCCAGCAGGTCGACCTCATAGTTCAGCTGCTGGGAACGCCCAATGAAAACATCTGGCCGGTGAGACCTCAGCTGTTAACACGTCTGCCACGTAAAGCAAACTCTGTGTGTGTGATGTCTGATGACGAGGAGTATGCCACATTGAATTTGTGTGTGTGTGTGTGTGTCAGGGTTTCTCTCAGCTGCCCCTCATCAGTCAGTACAGTCTGAGGAAGCAGCCGTACAACAACCTGAAGAACAAATTCACCTGGCTGTCTGATGCTGGACACAGACTGCTCAACCTCCTCTTCATGTACAACCCACAGCGCAGGTACACACACACACACACACACACACACACACACACACAACACACTGTGTGTATCAGCAAAATGCTTTGAAAGTAACCATTGTCCCCAAATGGGAGTTACTTTGCACAGCACTGTACACATCAGACAACACACAGCACACAGTAGCGACAAACAGCCATCAGCACTCACTCAGGCCAGTTCAGCAGGGCCGACTATTTTAGGCAGCCATGTCTGCGGGGATTAGGCTTTTCCTAAAGCGAGCCCTTCTGCACCTCAGCGCTCTGTGCCTGTGCCCAGTGGGCAGGAGGGTGAGGTGGTGACTGAATGGGTGTGTGATGTCCTCTGCTACTGAGGTTGCGGTCTGCGCAATGGCCTCAGTGAGCGTTAAGCCCTGTGAGACTGGGTGTGGGGAGGCCGGACATCCTGGCAGCAGCGGTGTAGGTTCGGCCTGTGAGTTCGGCCTGATTAGTGGAGGATAACAGCAGCAGAGCATGCACCGTTCCACCGTTATACATAAGGTTATTAACAGAGACACCTTTGTGTGTGAACAGCGCTCTCTCTGGAGTCAGCTACCTAAAACTTCCTATCAAAATGAATCAGCTATTTACAAGTCGAAAGGATCTCCAGTTCCTTTCCTCTTGTAGCTTAGTCCAGTGGTGTTGCCATGGTTACCTCCTATCCTCCTGACTGACAGTAGGAAACACGATCCCACCGTGTTCTCAGGATGATTAGATCATGTGCGGTTTGTTTCTGGGTGTGATCAAGATGACTGATCTGATGAATCTGCACATGGCACGAATCACACATAAGGTATACACACACACACACACACATACAGGCACAGACAGACATGCACTGATGTACCACTGATGTCATTGTGTATTATATTATCATGAATACAATCAAAGAAATTGGGAATAATCAATCAATGAACATTTCTTAGTTTGAGAGAGATCAGTTCTGCCTCACCTCTCTGTTGTCTCTGCTGACAGCAGGCGCTGAGTCATCCTTTCAGTCACATCAAACCGCTCTCCTGAAGAACTCAGGGCCTTTCCTCTGCTAGTTGCTTAGATTTAATAGAACGCACACTGGAGGAGGAAGACTTCTCACACCAGCTTGTCTCACTTGATTTGACCCTGCGTCAGATATCACGTCGACTTGAAACCTGCCAGATATGTTCTGTTCTTAAGAGCGATCCCTGGCTGATTCTTGTTTTCCTGATCCAGAGCGACTGCCAAAGATTGTCTGGAGAGTTCCTACTTCAAGGAGAAACCTCTACGTGAGTGAAAGTGTTGGATATGAATCAGCTGTAGCTCCTGTCCTCTGATGTACAGCCACTCATTCATCCTGTCTGCTTCTCTGTGCAGCCTGTGAACCAGAGCTGATGCCAACCTTCCCCCACCACCGCAACAAGCGGGCCGCTCCTCCGGCAGAGAGCCACTCGAAACGGAGCAAAGTGTGATGAAGGAGCTGATGATGATGATGATGATGATGATGATGAGACATTTGACTGAAAGGACACCGCTGTGGCGGCGATGTTCTCGGGCATGCGTGCTCACAGGACGGACGCTGGTTTCTGTTCGCAGTGCATGCGTGGAACGTGGATCTGGAGTTTTCAGCAAATGCAGAACATTTAGTAACAGTTTCAACTGAGCTGAAGCCGACAAACACGTGCTGGACTGCTCATACAGAGCTCTGCGGTGTTCAGTGTAATGCTAAAAAGGCTGTAACCGCACATTCATCAGTGTATATCCGGTGATTTGCAGCAGCATGCTCTGCTTATAGGCTCAGTAGAAACCTCTTCCCTTAGGTTTATGTCTTAATATTTGCTGCCAAGCTCTGCACACTAAACAAGGTGAAGGTAATGTGGACGCATATGCTGAGGCATTGTGTCCTTTGTGTTGAACATCTGTCACTTTTTAGATGTGCTGTTCTGTCTCTGCTCTTTGTGTGATCAGTAACATCAAAACGGTAAAACTGTGAAAAGGCAAGACAAGTAGGAACTGAACCGACTTGCTTGAGCTCTGCCCACAGTTACAGTCTGCCTCTTAGGAGTTTTTTTTAAAGTGCTACAATCTGCCTGTACAATTCAGAGATTGTGGCTGAAGAAATGGAATGCAGCCTCGCAAAGATCTCAGCCTGTCCGTGTGTGTCGATGAGTAGCTGTGCGTCCTGCCAAAGTGTCCTTCAAGTGAAACGCGGAACTTTTCAATCTGCCCACTTTGTGTTGACATCGTTGGGGAAACACGCTTATTCTGGAGAGTCTGATGAGAAGATCGATATCACTCATGGACACACGTAGCTGGATCCAGTCTGTATGCTAAGCTAAGCTAACAGGCTGCTAGCTGTAGCTTCATATTTACTATCTGGACATGAGAGTGGTATCATTTTTCTCATCTAACTTGGGGCAAAAAGGTGAACAAGCATATTTCCATAAGTGTCAGACAATTCCTTTTAGAGCCTCAGCTTGAATGCCCGAAACATACTGTAAATGACCAGTGGCCTCAGTACGAATCAGAGAAGTGGTAAACTGGTAGACTTGTTTGACACCTAGCTGTCAATAAACAGGTTTAGAACATAACTGATATTTACCCTGTGCACTGGTTCCCAGCCTGGGGGTCACCAAAGCTTTCTTTTTAGGATTTTTTGGTATTTCTGCTTTAGTTAGATTAGAACAAAGGCCCAGAGCAGTGAATTCATTAAAAAAAGAAGCCTACTCAGTGTGTCTGATTGGTAAAATGTTTAAAAATACATAAAACAGATTCATTCAAATTCATCCAAATCGCTCATTTTACACAAACTTCCTGCAGCTACTCTGTTCACTGTTTGGGTTAAATGAACAGTTTATCAGTTGTTCTGTACTGTTATTGTTATGCATTGATCCATTTGTTTACTCAATGACATAAAAGGGGTCACTAAAGGAAAGAAGTTTGGGAACCAGTGATCTAGTGGGATAGATACTGAAAATGTCACAGTTTAAACCCGCGGCTAGTGAACATAATAAACATGTCAAACCACCAACTGTGCCTTTTCTTCATTTGAAATGTCAGTTTTTATTAATGCAGGATAAATTAGTAGTAATGGTTACATGGCCAGTGGCAGGTTAAGTTCCCTTACAGGGACATTAATAACCGACCTCCCACTGACCCAGTATGTACCTCCACAAACACACAGCACTGAGCTATCACAAGAAGTCCCGTCACTGTTAGCCAGACAAGCCTGTGGTCCTGATGCAGTAGTGAAACAGAGGTCAGAGAGGTGGTGCGGAACAAACATCCAAGAGCAGTTTGGTTCAAAAGACTATTCAAAACCGGCTGTGTGATCCTGCTTTCCTCCCTGTCTGTTAGCTGACAACAGGACAAACGCCACTGGAGCTTGAGAAGAGGCGGCCATGAGCAGATGTCACAGAAACAGTGTGGTAGGGTTTGCCTCAGCATAGAACTTGGTATGACTCCCAAAGAAAAAACAAAACAAAACACAGGACTTTCACTGGAGCTCCATGGTGAAATACCAACAAAAGAAATACTTCAAGTGTAAACAAACTATCTCTATTATAGTCAGTCAAGTTACATGTCAGGAGTGATCGAACAGGGTGTATAAAGTGTTCTGTAACATCGTCGAACAATGTGTGCAGGGCAAACTAACAAAGTATTCAAAGAGACGTGCATGACTGGATTCATGAGCCATGTAGGTTCAGCACTGAAATGACCGATGCAGAGCAGACTGCTACAGAAAGACCAACGTCAACAAAGTAAAATCCAAACAGGAAGACATCACAGAACGCCTCACTCAGACAAGCGCTTTCTGAGAAATGCAGTGCACAAACTCATTAAAATCAAAATTCATTGAGACAACGATCTCAGCTAGGTCTATTTAGTGTCTGCTCTGGAGCTTTCACTTCAATCACATGATCTTCTTCAGCAGATTGCCCAGAATTGTAGATGTTGAAATTTCTACTTTTTTCAGAACTTTTCAAGGACTTCGCGTCTGCATTAGCTCATTATCGAAAGCTCCAGAACTGCTACTAAATGGACCAAGGCCAAGCATGGCCTTTCAACCTCAGCCAAAATGGAGAAGTCCTTACAGAAAAAATGTCAATTTGAACATGTATAACAGCACAGAAAGGGGGCGAACTCCTTCTGCTGAGGAAGACCGTGTATTATGACTGAAAGCTCCAGAACAGCTACCAAATGAACCCTGTGGTGAGACCAACTCAAGGATTAACACTGAGCATTTTAAAAATCTTTTTTCAAGTTCTTGGACAGAGGAAATGTGGTGTTTGGCTCTCGATCAAGCACATCTCTCGTACTGTAAATATTGAACACGAAAGCTTCGCTCACGCTGCTGCGAGCACTGAGGTACAGGCCTGATGCTGACACACAACGAGCTGCAGAGGGCCGCGGAGGCAGCAGCGATCCGTTAACTGAACTCTTCATCAGGTAACAAAATAACAGGGCTCTCAACATACAGACAAATACATTAAGACACACAAGCTTAATAAAAACACTTAGGATGCATTTACACACTCGCATGCCTGTCGGGAGAACTACCTTCTTCTTTTGTTTCTTCTTCATACGTCGCTGTCCTTCATCAAAGCAAAGTGCACCATGGCAACAAAATGTACAGTCTTTCAGTCAGACAGAATCAGCTGAGAGAGGGACAAATGCATTCAGACTCAAAATGGAGCTTTCCTCACATCAACGCAGGTTAGATGAGACGTTCTTGTAGTGAATATGCTGCAGCGGAAAGGGGGGCAAGACGTGGGCTTTATTGTCCAACTACCAAATCACACCAACATTTTCTATTGTAGCAATTGGTCAACTTCCCCCAAGGATTCAATGACAGCGGCCTTCTTTCTAAATCCATGAGAGGCAGTGAACCAAGTGCTGGGCTGAGAGATGAAAGCCAACAGGATGGTACAGCGGTTGAGGGGTGGGTGGAGTGTTGCTGGGAGCAGTTTGACCCTTCTGGTGGACTGAGGAGAGGTGGGGCAGGGCTGGGTGGGGCTCTGTCTCTCAGCCCTCCATCCCAAAGTCCTCTGTGAACTTCTTGACCTTCAGCAGATCTTCAGTGTTGACTGTGGGACGGGTGGTGGACAGAGAGCGCAGCATGTCCGACTGCAAACCAAGCAGAGATACATACTCTTCATTTTTGTTTCACATTGTGTTTTTTATATTCACGTTCTCCTTCATCCTGTTTCCCACCTGCCTGACGTCCACAGCTTGAAATCTGTTACTGTGGATCATGTTTTATATTAAGATGATCCATTATATCTGAGATCTAAACACCAACACCCTGCTTCTCAGGGGGAGCGACCAGCTTTGTGGCAGGGAATGGCTATCGCACCACAACCTGCTGGATAATAATAATAATAATGTTCCAAAGGAGTCATCGCGACAGCACCGAGACAGACGGACACAGAAAGAGGGAGGAGGGCTGGCATTCAACGTCAACAACAACACTCTTCAGCAACGCTCACTCCCTGAGGAACAAGATGGAAGAGTTGTGCCTGAACACTGAGGGACTACACTCTTCAGGGTTCCAGCACATGTCCCTAAAAGAAAGATCCTGGACAAAAGCTTTGACAGTACTAAAGATGCATATGCTGCTAAGATGGAACCACCCCCTCCTTTCAAACTAACCCCACCTTCAGGTCTGCCCTAAAAAGCAGCAAACCTGAGTCAAAGTCTGTCAGTGTGTGGCAGGACAGGATTAAGAGGGAGCAAAGTAGTCACTTCCTGTCCACAGCGTGGGAAGTTTCCCAATAAGACTAAAATATTGACAGTATCATGAAGGTGATCACAGTGTAGTTTAATTTTTGTGTCAACACTGTGGTGCCAAAAAGAGATGAGGATATACCCAAAAAACAAAGACTACATCATGTCTGAGATCAAACACTGCATCAGAAGAAGAAAACACTCGCATTTCAGAACAAGTGGAAAAAACAGCAGGACAAAGAGGACTAAAGGGGAAACTACGGGAAGCACATAAGCAACACAGTTTACGTCAGAGAAGCTTTCTCAAACAAGAACTCAGAAAAACTGATGCAACATAATGAAGGAAATAACCAACCTGAACTCTGACAAGAGGGAAACACATTTACTCAATCAACTGGAAAAAGCAAACAAACTCAACAACTTCAACCATCAGCTTCATTCAGTAGAGAGTGACTGCACTGATGCTGTCTATTACAGTGACATGTGATCCAACGCAGGATAGAATACTGACTGATCCCAGTGCTGTGGCCAAGGTTTTTAAAAAGCAGCACACTAACGAGGCCAGTGGGTCAGACAGGATAAAATCACCTGTGGCCCAAACCACATCCTTCACAAGGAGGTCAACTGAGGGCTTTGGGCCGAAGGTACAAGTTACCAGACTGGAAGTTGAACCTAAATAAACCTTGGTGTACAAATTTCTGCTGAGGGAGACAATAAAGGCTAATCTACTCTAATCTAATCTAATGTAATCTGAAAAATCTAATCATGAGCATCATGATGGAAAAGAACATGGAAAAGAATCTGTTGCATAACCATTTATCCACGTTTTAATGGACGGAAATAGAGCTCCTAAAAACAAGGATGCACAGCTTGCTAATGACTCAAGTGGCACATTAATATATTCTGCTGCCTGAATCTTCTTGTCCAGCTGTTACTCTGGAGGCAGAGATGAAGAGCTGCTGCCTTGCTGTTGAGAAAAAGCTGACCATTTTTTGTATCGTCCCTGAATATGTGTGTATCTCACCATGCAGACTATGGGCTCCAGTAGCTTATCACTAGGCACATCCATCCAGGTCATCTCTATGGCTGCAGGGTCACCGGGGGAACAAGGAGTCAAGAGGTCGTCCACCATCACCTGGTTGTTGCTTCGGGATGGACCACGAACCTGCAGGAGTAAGAGCAAGAAACAAAGCTGAATCTGGGAATCGACTGATGTGGGCTTTTGAAGTCTGACTGTTTTTTTCTTGGGTTTTTTAATGATGTCACCTTTTTGAAGTGTGTGGCAGACTGGACCTTCCTAACTGGCTGCATGAGCGCATCCCGGACAATGATGCTGATGTCGGCACCGGAGTAGCCGTCTGTTTTGTGGGCGAGCTGCCGCAGGTCGGCCTCACTCAGGCTGTGCGGCGTGTTGCCCAGATGAAGACGAAACATCTGAGCCCGAGCCGGCTCCTCCGGCAGAGGGATGTAGATACGCTTCTCAAACCTGACACACACCAGGGGACAAATTCAGATAATTTGCACATTCACCAGCTGTTCAAAACAGAGATAACATAAACGGTGCCCCAGGCAGCGTTCACAAGCTCCTGCTTGTGTGCCTGGAGCTGAATTTTAGACTGAATTTTAAACTCTGATAAAGGGAAGAATATAAAAATGCAGGACGACTTAGCAATTGTGTTTAGTGAAGCAGCAAGACTGATGAACACAATATAAGTGACTAACCCATAGTGTCAGACAGTTTGCACATGCTGTGAATGGGGAGCTTTTTCCAGTCCAGTGTTGGTATGTTACCTCAGTAGTGTAGATCCAATGGTTTTAGAGAAGCTACAGAATTCATCCCATTTGTCTTATTTTGTCCACCTTGCATTTCATCTGCCCAAAATAACAATACCTCCATCTACTTACTGTACTTTTATAATTACTTTCTGAAATGCATTCGTACCTGCAGACTCCTCCATGTCATGTGAAATGTCAGTTTAAATAAAGCCTTGTTTTGTTACTTCTGACCAAAACTCCAAAAAGTCCAGTCATAACTTCCCATGGACTAACAGGATATATGACACAGCTGTCTGGTCCTCTGACACTGACTCTGCTGCTGTCTTTTCATGGCTACTGAAATACACTTTGTGTTACAGAGTTGACACTATTAAAAATCCCTGTAGAAGGAACTCAGGGTGAAACAAACACACTTAACCATGGAGTATTAAAGTGACCTCTGACCTTCTGCGGATGGCAGCGTCTAGCACCCAGGGGATGTTGGTGGCTCCAAGAACCAAGATACCATCGTTGTTGTTTCCCACACCTGCAACACCAGAGAGCTTCAGTCATCTCTATACGAGCACTCCTGCCTCCATCTCAGGGTTATGCATCTGCATATTAAGGATGACTTTGTAGTTTTCTATCGTCACTAACACAGTGCATATGATTTGATACTGCATGTTCTTCACTGTGCATTATCACTGCTCTCATTCGACTCACCCTGCATCTGGACCAAGAACTCTGTCTTGATGCGGCGGGCGGCCTCGCTCTCGTTCTCATTCCTGGAGCCGCATAGCGAGTCCACCTCATCGATGAAGATGATTGAGGGTTTGTGCTGGCGAGCCAGGTCAAACAAGTTCTTCACCAGCCTGGCAGAAACGGGGAGATGGACAAAATGAGGCTGAGACACAAAGACTAGAATATTAAAGAAGGAACACTCCACATTAAGAAAGGGTGCAGAGCGTCCCTGACAAAGATGGAGAGGACTGCCAGTCTGCACTGGAAAATGATTCAGTGTGGGTTCTCGATATCTTACAGTCCATCATGACACTGTGTTTGAGCAGTTTCCAAAATAGGACATGCCCTCAACCCTCTGGTATGCATTTTAGCCTGATTTACAATTGTTATTTTTCATTAAAATACTGAAAATCTGTTGAAAAATGAGAAATGCTTTCATCTAATAACAAAACTGAAAATACAGCAAAAGTCATGTCTTCATAACTGTTAATTAAGTCAGTGTTTCTGGAACAATAATGTAGTCCGGTTTTCACTCTAGTTAGGCTGAAAACACCTCATAAAATTAACATCTAAAACCAAATTCCGCTCTTTCTATACTACAATAAACTCGTCTTTCCCTGTCTAGAGTGCAGCTTCATACAACAGCCACCCAAGGAAGACACGTACTTCTCACTCTCTCCGAGCCACTTGGACATAAGGTCTGAGGAGGAGACGGAGAAAAAGGTGGAGTTATTGGCCTCAGTGGCCACAGCCTTAGCCAGGTACGACTTTCCCGTCCCCGGAGGACCAAACAGCAGGATGCCTCTCCATGGAGTGCGCTTTCCTGAGAACACAGAGACCAGAAGTAATGTTGGCCATATTATGTCATACTCGGATGCAATTGAAGAAGGTACCGTTCAACAGGCTGTTCCAGCAGTCCAGCATAAACAGTGAGTAAAACAGGAACGGAGGATAACGTGATAACATTTACCGCTACACCCACACTGGGGACTGAATTTCCCGGGTGTGGGATCGATAAAGTCTTATCTTATCTTATCAACTTACAGTCAAACAAGGACGGAAAGCTTTCACTGAAAGAGAAGCGTTATAACATCCATTACGCTAATATTAAAATGATGTTTCACATCATCTAAAATGACTTCTCAACTAATGAGCAGCGATATTGATCTGAGGCTGCAGTGAACTAATTGCACAATTGATTTATCTATTAACTAGTTTTTTGACCTACAAAATCAAACAAAACAGAAAGCAACATAAAAATATTTATCAATATTCCCAATGATCAAGCTGACATCTTCACATGGTTTGGTCTGAACCACAGTCCAAAATCCAAGAGATTCAATTTCCAATGATATAAAACACAGTGTCAAAGTACAGTAACAAAGAAAAGAAGCAAACATTTGAGAAGCCGGAACCACAGAATGATTATTCCAAATAACATTCTGTTGATCAAACAACTAAACATTTCAGCTCGATATTTACCTTCAGTTGTCACAATGCTATACTATCAACAATGTACATTTTTGGCTTCAAACACACCTATAAATGTATTAAGCTGCCATATGATTTTAACGTTTTGATCTCAGTGTATGATGATTAGTGGATGTAAACAGAGTCACAGAGACAGAAGATTCAGCAGTACCTGTGAAGAGGTGAGGGAATTTGATGGGCAGGATGACAGCTTCCTTCAGAGCCTCCTTCGCTCCCTCCAGGCCAGCCACATCATTCCACCTGACATTAGGCTTCTCCATTACAATAGCGCCTGGACACAAAGGCAGAGCATGATTAAGACTGACGACAACGCCCTTGAAATGCAGTCAAATGTGACTGTACATCTGTAGCTCTGGCACAAAAACACCACATTACCAATGTTACATTTGATCAAAACTTCCCATTACAATCATTTCAGGTGAAGATTCTCCCATTTACAAGCAGTGTAGAGTTAAAATTATACAAAAAAATTAGTCGAACTGTTTCACATCCATTGTAACAGAAGACTGTTACAATGACTGTTACAACTGACTTAATATCACACAACCACCAAATCAACTGGCTTATTACACTCGTGTCTATTTACTTACCCATAAGTTGCTCCTGCAGCTTCTTCTTCTCTGGATTTTCACCCTCGCTGTCACTATCACTCCTACACAAACACAAACAGAGACAGACTCAAATACAGTAACGCCCACAGACATGAACATGTTTTCTCAGAAGACAGAAGGTTGACAGCATACTTGTCATTGCTCTGTGCCTCCTTGACTGGCTTTTTGCCCTGTTTGTCTTTATTTTTCAGGTAGTCCTTAAGTTTCTCCGCTCGGTCCAGGTACTGCACACACTTTGCTCGTATACTCTCCTTTGCCTTGTCACTGTGGGCCTCATCTGAAGGAGAGAAATTCCACACAACAACATGAATAAAACCCACCAATGCTGGTAGTAAGAGAAGGGGGTCAAACTACCTGTCAGGCTGCAGTACTCACATTTGATGGCATGTAGGAAATACTCCACGGCATGCTGGTACAGGCGCAAAGCCTCCTCATAATTCTTTGCCTTGTCTTCCTCTGTGGCTTTGGTCACAAGATCAATCGCTTTCTGCAACAGATGCGGAGAAACAGTCAAAGGCCAGATGAAGATGTAAGATATTTAGTAAGCAGAAACACAGACACAGAGGCAGGAACTGTACACACGTTATTAATCCTTATATTAGTCTGCACATGTCAACAATGGAGCTTCAACCAAAACAAAGAGCATTTGTACAGCTAGTTAAGATGCTGTGTAATGGGTTCCTACTTCTTTCTGATTCAAAAACAAAATACTCTATTTCTTAAGTCAGTTACCAGATTATAATGTCCCATAACGCAAACCTTTGTGTTCTCATGCTAACCGTTTGCGAGCAGCAGCCACAGCCCAGCTAACGGTGAGATAACGGCTGATACTATTACAACGTGAAATATTATCCACAAATTCACGACCCACGCCAGAATTAGTTCATAGTATGCTTTTATACTATATAGTTAGCCAGTGCAGTAACGTCAGATTTCTATGTTTACGCAGTTATTTTCAAGATAATGCAATGGAAGCACTGTTCGTAGGCTCAGTAAACTATACTGTCTTGCTAACAATGTTAGCAGGTTTTAGCGTCAGCTGTTCTGCTAGCAGGTTACCGTTAGCTTGCACTCGAGCTGCCGGATAGGCTAGCAAAGTTATGCCCAGTTGCAGCAGGGTACCGTTAGCTAATAGTAGCCTACCTGTAATGTTGACGTTGTCATTTCATCGCACTCTTCTGCTCTCCGCCCAGACTTCTATCCTCTGACCCTACCCAAAGGTGGATATGTGAAGAAATGAACCTGTTAACAGCCCTATGTTGCAAGGGGACAGCTTGCTCTTGACATGACAAAACAGAGGCTAATTCGTTAGCTAGCAAATATGACAGCTCTGCTTCGACCCAACAAAACCACAGCAACACTGCGTATACCAACAAGCTAGCTGACACAACAATTGACTTCCGGTTAACATTTTCAAAATATAAGGGCGAATGACAAGCATATCCATAAAAGTGACAAAATACAAACATTCACCAGCCCACTGATGACGATATTAAGGCTAAACATTTAAGTAAATTAAACTTCCATTTATTTTTATTGATATTTTCCCGTCGTAAGGTTAAACCTAACAACTTGTCAAATGGTAACAACAGTGGGAGACGTTTGAAGGGACTGCTGCTGCCGCCACCTAGCGGTCTAATTGGTGTTATAGCAGTGGTACCCTGACCATAAGACAGGAAATTAACATGCGTGCACCCCAGTGCTGGGAACAGTCAATATGGAAGATGAAACGAAACAAATATTGTTTATATTACAAAACTTAAAAGTTCCATCTAAATCTTCACAATAAACCAACAATCAAGTCATGTAATTTGTAACCATTTTATTGATAGGTATTTACATTTGAGCTTATTACATTGCTATCATACATTGTATACTGTATCTTGGAAGGAGGTCTAAAATACTTTGCATATGACAGGTTATTGCAGCACTTTATCCCTTTCTGACTTTTCAGTTCAATGATTGTGTTGGACGCAAGCTGCCACAGATATTACCTTTGGTTCAAAAAACCCCTTCTTTGAAGCACTGCTTTGCATAGACAGGATAGCCACAATTTCATAACGAGAGAGGAGATTAAAAATAATCATCTGGAAGAAGAGAGGAAGCGTACATTCACAGATTTAAAGGGGTTTTGATTGGTTAGTGCATCAAGCTCAAAGAGGGACGGCCTGTAGCTTGTTGACGGTTGACCAACTTAAGACAATCAGATCTGTACAGCGGGTTCTAGAGACATGATTACCATCAAATGTGGTGGAAAAGTAGGATGATGGAATGCAACGCTTTACTATCGCTTCAAATGTTGCACGAGAAAAACATTATGTCGGGCCAGGTATAACTCAAACCTCCCACAGGATGTTTTAGGTCTGCTACTCCTTTAACACTCACCAACTACATCTTGAAAAAGAGCTATATAGCTATAGCAACTATACGATTACACATTTTTGCTTTCATAAAAAAGCCAAACAAGGTTGTTCAAACCATCACAAGGACATCAGCCATCAGTCCAAAATAGAACAGAGGTCGTTCAGACCGGTGATTGTGCTCCTTATCCGAGGACAGAAGGGTTATCTTGTTTTTCCATGTTGCACAGTCAGAGGACACAATGCTTCATTATTTCAGGCCCAGAAGAACACAGAGGCTCTACAGAAGGATCACTTCAGCAACATGTACCATGAACCAAATGAAGGTTATGAAAATGCGTCAATTACAGTCATCTGAACTCATTAATGAGCAAAGTCTCCACACAGGCACTGGACTGAACAGACGAACTGAAGAGAAGAGTGAAATTGGTTTAGATGACTTTAACTCACCACAACTTTAGCCCAAAAACTTAACAATTAAGGGGCTCTGTACCTAAATCTGAGTGTGAAATAGATTAACAGATGGCTGTTTTGATGGTATTTACTCCTGACAGAAATCACAAGATCTATAATGGGATTTTAGTTCCAAAAAAGGAGCGTGAATATTCACCCTGAAGCTTGAGAATAGCAGTTTGACAGATAACTTTAATTCCAGGACCATTTACAAGCCTTTTCCAGAGCTTTCAACAGCATCTCAAGGTCCACTTCAGCCACTTTCCTGTTATTTCATCCCTTGTTGTATATTATAAAAACACTGACATTGCTGTAAATTTCATATGTTAATTATATCACACAAATAAAATATTATTGCTCACATTCAGCAAAGAACTTTTATTTTTTACTGTAATTTTTTTTTGTAAATACAGACCCACTACACTAGTCACAGCATTGACCGAGAAAGGGTCAAAGGTCGCTGACCACGAGTCAGTCGATGGATGAAGACCAAGGGCACCAGCAGAAACCATCTTCAAACAGACACTTACTCTCATGAGTTAAGTTCTATACTTTGGTCACGTGATGACAGCTGAGTCATCTACATGACAACTGAGCAAAGACCATGAGATGGGGCTGAAAGCTCTAAAAGAAAGCTGGTAAGTGGACCTTGAGTTAAGATTATTTTCTCAAACTTTCACAGGCTTCTTGGGACTAAAATAGAAGAAAAAGACTATGGTAAGATAAAAGTCATAGAGTGTACAGAGGGGTTCATATGAGGTACGATGTCTTTGACCACTATAGTTCACTGGTACCTGTCATTTGATGGCCCACCTTGAACAAGCCTGTTAAACAGTCCCCAGTCAGAGAAATGCAACTGTAGGAATGGTAACAAGAGACAAGTAATCTCAAGCAAATTGGTATGCGTTGATAGCGACACTGAGACAGAGACGACGTGGTAGTGTAGGTCAGTCAGGGGAGGTAACACACGGTCATGTCATATCATCATCTGACAAAGTTCAACGTCAGAAAGTCATGCTATCATGAGATACACACTTATAAAAACAAACAACAGAGCGACAAAGTAACATGGTTTACACTATCGGGTAATACTATTGCTCGCGCATGTCGAAAGCTTCAAACTCTCTTATTGTGTGAAATAAAAAAAAAAAAGGAAAAATTACAAAGAGTGTCTTCGTCTACTTGTAAAAAGGCACAGTTGGCAATCCTGATTGCAACAGTAGTTTGGGAGAGTTCTAAAAGGTGAGTCTGTCAGACAGCAGGCACACTATCAAGCCAACAGAAGCGTGTAGTATAGACACACACACACACACACACACACACGCACACGCACACGCACACACACACACACACACACGCACACATTCCCACAATCTCTGATCAAAGAACTGCATTCTGACTCTAGAACAGCTTCTTTCTCTCACACGTCGACACAAAGACAAAGAAATACATTAAAAAAAGATACATTGGAAGGCTGTCATGGAATGATAGGCATAGAGTAGAAACAGGGAGCGTTCACTAATCTGTGCTTGGCTGAGTATTAATTGTCTAAAAAAATCCTTCCTTTCCTTAATAGAGTTCAGTAACACATTGCTTGAAGTGCACTGATCATGTGCACATCACAGTCCGCCTTTTTTTTTTCATCATATCAGATTATCGTAATGAAATTTAATCCATCATCACATGGAATGTTATGAGATAGTTAATAGCCATTTTGGGGGGTTTTGTTTGCTAACACTTGATGACTTCATGACTTCAAGCAAAGTGCCACTTCCCTTTACCTGACCTTGCAATACAAATGATTGCAAAAGGTTGAGGACAAGTTGGAAGAGAAGGCACGTTTTTGAGACAATCAACAATACGACTCCTGGGTTAAATCTCTCCTGCAGCGCCATCTCAGGCCTAACCTCAGCTGTGAATGGAGAAAAAAACAAACAAACAAACAAAAAAACCCAAATCAAATGCCAGCATCAGCATTTTGAGATCGTCTTCGCCGTCCTCGCTGTGCCTGGGCCCCGTCCTCTCATCCACGCTGCTCCGGTTGGTTGTCTCACGTCAGCAGCCCCATACGAGTGAGCTTGGCTGACAGGAAGGAGTGGAGGACAAACACCACCGGCTTTGGACCCGAGTGGAGGTCGAATACCTGGAGGATGGACGGAGGGATGGAGTGAAGCAGGAAAGGGTGAAGGAGAAAAACAGCGGTGAAAATGGAACAGGACACGAGAGACATCAGGATGGAAAAAAGGGCAGAAACTCAGGTGTAACAGTCTGTTCTGAGATGTCTGACCTCCTGCATTTTGCTGAAATGCAGATAGTGAAATTTCTGTGGATCTATGATCAGTGGAGGTCCCCTTTGACATTTAAAAATGGTGACTTTGCTGCCCACTAGTGGCATCCAAAAGAGGCCCTCAAAAAACAAAAAACATCCCCCACTAAAATGAACAAGCTCAACCTAAAACATCAGAATAATTTAACAGGTGTTATAATCCTACAGTCTGATGTATGGCTGCAACTAATAAGTCAAAAAATGATTAATGATTCATTTTCTGCTGACTAACTGATTAACGGACTCTAATGCAAAGGTGTCATTTCACTAAATGCTAACGTTATGGCTAAATTGGTCAATCTAACACTGGTCTCCATATTTTTAAGGCCAAAGCAATGACACAGCGTTAGTGCGGAGTCAGAGGAATAAGCTGTTGCACGTCATCACAGCACAAGGTTAGCTGGAGCCGTGAATGCTCAGCTGATGTCGGCTTTTTGTTTTCACAGAGGTTTCCGAGTCGATCTGCGGTTCTTTAGTGTTTGTGGTTCCTTTCAGGCAAAAGCTGCAGCTGCAAGCTCTTGAGATTCAGATGAGATTAGGAAATCATGTTTACCTTAATAAGTGAGATAATCTGTTGTATAGTCACTCTGACATACCCTCTCAGTTAGGCTTTAGTTAGTTAGTTAATTCATTCTAAAAAGAAAGCAGAAACTATGATATTCAGTTTATAATGTCAGCCACTTATCAGACATTTTCTGCTTCCAGCTTGTCCACTGGGACGGTTTACTGCTTGTTGCTTTGCAATAATTGGATGACATCACCTGAGGCTCAAAGAACTTGACGTGCAATGTTCACTACTCTTTGAAAAAATGACTTTGTGTCACATGGCTTCTCTCCGACAGCAGCCTTAACTTACCATTTCTCCCTCTGGACCCCCAAAGTCAAGGTAAAGGTTGCGTATTCCGTCGTCGGCGGACATTTTGAGCTTCTCATAGGGGTATCTGTACAGCACGGCGCCCCCGGATGGATCTGCTGGCTCCCTCGTCACAGTGAAGCCCTTCTCGTAGTGCAGCATCAGGCGAACATCCTGTCTGTTCAAGGTGCAGCCTGAAACAGGGTGAGAGCAGCAGGTGTGACAGCACGTCTGACAGGTCGGATGTTGTTAACTTCCAGCAGTGACGCTGAATAATCTCTCCCGAGTAATAACTCAGATTGATCTGCAGCGTCTGCATTAAACTGGATGGGACGTTCCTCTCTGCCGCAGCCCAAAGACAAGCCTGACTTACACAAAAAACGCAGCCTATAGCAGCTTTAACTGTGAGGTCATTTCATCCCAAAGCAGTTCCATGTGTTTTACTGTAACTTGACAGGCTTGAATGTTCAAGCACAACTGTGTGTTTGTGTAGCGGCAGAACAGCAAAGAAAAAGAAGGAAAAAAAAAAAAAAAAGCTGAGGCTTTCCAGTGCTGTTCCACCAGCCAACTATTGTTCTGCAGAGAGAACACATTCCCCTCTGCTGGCTCCCACTTCTGCTTTCCTCCACAGAGCTGCTCTTTCTGAACTGCTGCACAGTGCTCGCCAGCCAGTTGCTGTCTGGAGCTTCCTGTCACAGTCGAAGTATTTTTAGGTATACAGGCCTTCATGCATTGAAATATTTCATCTGTGCTGCCCTGGAAAAAACCTCAAGTGCAAGCTTTAAACGGCGTTTAGTTTGCAAACACGTGTTATATTACTCATTCCCACTTAACATTCACTTGTTAGTATGAAGACTTTATGCACAAAGGTGAACCCACATCCTCTGTTAAAAGTCTGCAGACTCACTCGACCACACTGCTATCAACCTGTACGCACACACGCATTCATGCGAACGTGCACATGAGCCACACATGCCCATAGTTCTCAATAAACTCTGTGGTATTTTCTGAGGTTGTAATCTGTGGTGTTGTATTGCACTACATAATGGTAATCTGGTCTCTGCAGAGAAACCCCACTGGACTGTTTCCTTGGACGCCCTTAAATCTATAAAAAATCTAGAAGAATGATCAGATTTAACTCAGTAACAATAATTCTAATAGAGCTCATTTTATACATTAGTTACATGAACTTCCTTCTTTTGGCTCAGGTCTGAATTCTTTTAGCCACTCGGGGGCAGCAGACATTTTCTGCAGGTTCATCACAGAAAGCAACACCTTTCACATAATGTACAGATGTTAAATAAAGCATTGGTTTAAGTAAAAGCAGGGATGAACGGGGAGTTTTGGTGTTGACTCTGAACTCTTTCTAGAGGCTAATCGCTTGTTGCACACACACACACACACACTACACTCACCAATGGACACTTCTTTGATGAGTTCAGCAGCAGCGTGTGCCCCCTGCACGAGGGCTCGCGTCCATGAGGACAGATCCCAGTGGGTCTCCACTCGGAAGACGTGGGACTCGATGCCCCGCCCCGTGCCCGTCCGAGTGGCAAACACCAGATCTGCACCCTGGGCGGGAGAACTCCGGGCGTTTCCAGAATGAACCAGTCTGAAGGGAGAGACGCACGAAAACACAGACACAATTAACAACGTGTGTAGATAATGTACATGTGACGAGACTCTGGACTGTTATTGCTTAGCTCCTTTTAAACAGCTTATCAACGCTGGTGAAGGTTCCTGTTCTTTGAAGTCTGACCCTCAACGTCAGCTGTTCTAGTTATTTGGTGTCATTTCCACAACAGGATGAACTCAGTGTTGACATATGTGTTTGCTCTTTTGTGTTATTTTCATTGGTCGCGGTTCTCAGCTGACGTTTCCCGAAAAGAATTATCACATAAGCCACATCTGCACAGTGAAACTCCTCTCTTCCTATTAACTGAGCCACAACCAGCAAAAAGTTTTACTTTCGTTTTTAATGTGAGTGACTGTAAACTTCCAGGGACTTCCCATAAATTACACTTTGTTGAACATACGTTGACAGCAGATGGAAAGTATTGTCCTGACTGCCTGCTGAAACAGCTCCTTTTGACAGTCAGCTGTTGAATATTTACTGACACCTTGCAGAGAATCAACAGCGGACTTGCAAAAATGTCCCATCCAAATGCATTTTAACATAAATCTATACAATAAAACAAGAAATGACAAACCCATTCAACAATGCTCTGAGCTGTTCTGGACAACAGGTAAAGTCTGTAAATGTGTGATTCTCCTTTGTCCCATAGCTCGATGTGAAGTGTTTCCTGACCGTCTGACCCTCGGATGATCTGGACACTGTGGCAGCGTGAGGCTTTAGTGAAGTCACCCTCCTGTTTGCTGTGTTTACCTTGTAGCTAGCAGTGGGTGTGTGAGCAGAGGTATGGACCAGGACTCTCTGCTCCACGGCACTGACTCAAACAGCAGGATGTCCTTCTCTGTCAGTGCCATGACCACTGGCTTGTACTGCTGCCGCCCACCTTCTAGCTGGACCTAAAAAAGCAGGTCAGGAGGAGACGTCAGGACCAATAAGTGACGACTGAAACAACAGAAAATCTCTGAATTGTGTTTTTATGTCACATTTCCTCCTAATTTACAACTCTACCATTAATTCTACCATCGAGTTTACTGCAAACCAACTACGGATGGATGACAGCGTTAGAGCGTCTCCCATAGATGTTCAGCTGGGTTCAGATCTGGTGTCTGTGAACGCCATAGCATAAGATTCTCATCATTTTCATACTCATCAAACCATTCAGTGACCCGTCGTGCCCTGTGGATGGGGGCACTGTCATCCTGGATCTCTCCAATGTGCATTCATCTTTGTAATGAGGGGCTTCTGAACTGCAATCCTACTAATATCCCTCTCTATGGAAATGTTGAAGGACTGTTCTTGCTGACAGTCTGATCACAGCCTGCGTTACCAAGAGTTGCTCCTGTGATTTTTCTCACATATCCTTCTTTACTAATGCACGAGCATCACAGTAATCAAATGTGTGCTGTTGACTGTTCCTATTGTAACACGAGACAGCTGAGCAGTCTTTCGCTCCTGCCATCTGTACGCCAGCAAAGAGTCCTCTATTAAAATCACTTGATGCTTTCCTCTCGCCATCCGAATACAAAATCAGTATCAGCTGGGCCTGCTTGGCATGTTTATATGAGCATGACTGGACGTCAACTGCTCAGCGGTACCATGCAGTTCACCTGTGTGGAAGCACCTGCATGTGTTGCGTTTCTCCACACATTTATTCAGGTTTTTCTTTGAAGTTCTGTCTGTGTGTGTGTGTGTGTGTGTGTGTGTGTGTTACCGAAAAACGAAGCAGATGTGTTCTCCAGTTAAATTGTTCACTGATGACTTGGAATCACTACCAAACAGACAGACTGCAACTACTACAAGTTACAGTGATGTAGTTTGACAGCGTAAAGCTGCAGGTGAGTTAAGTAGCTCATCCTGACAGTCTGACCTGAATTTAGATGACGCTGAGGTTAAAATAGAGCAGAGTCATGACTCAATGAGTGAAGTGTTGGTGGAGTTGCAGTAAAAAGCAACTGTGGTGTGTAGGTGGGCTGTACAGGAAGTAGTGCAATGCAACGGAAACTTTCATTGGCGTTTCTTGTTTTTTAGCCCGGTCAAGACAAACAGAGGCAGACATCCATACATTCAACATGAGTGAACCCTGAATGAACATTTCCTCAGAGTGAAAAGACATTAGTCTTGTTCCTGGGCGTGAATGTGAAAAGTGAACCAGGGCTACTGGTTAAATGTTTAAATTTAGGACTAAAGCTAATTCAAGAAAACACACTCTTCCTGTGTGCTGCTATTACGTTAGAGCAGAAATGCCAGTGTCTGTTTGACTTCTGGTTGTGGGCAGTGACGTAGGTGTAATGAAACAACAACCTAAGCTGAAAAACCACTGATGCCATTTCCTTTGGAGAGCAACACACGTTTCAACTGTATATTCATTTAACCTGAAGTCAAGCAATCAATGTAAGAATGAAACAGAGCAGTCAATAAAATGTATTTACTCATGAATGTGCACAGAAACATTCGATAGATCCAAAGACTGTGCTGTTTTTGCAACTTCAGCAATGTCTGCTGCCTTGCCTTCCCTGCCTTTACCTAACACAGCTCCAGTCTGCACATGAGCTCTCTGGCACAATAGTCTTCAGTGTGGAAAGACTATTGCTTCTGATGTGTAACCAATCAGACAGCTCTTTGGGTGGGACATTAAGTGATAGTACTGAGTGGTGACTACAGACAGAGAAAGACGGCTGTATCAGCTCTAAATACTTACATGCAAGTATATCTATATGTATTCATGCTCATGAACTGACGAGTTACATTAATAAAGAAGGATGATTTCATTCAATCAGATGAATGACTTCATTCAAACGGAGGATTTTGCTTGAGGTTTTTTTTTTTTGTGGGTGATGACATAAAACACGATGACATTCGAAGCTTCCTTTGAAAACCTGAGCAGAAACTTTTGAATGTAAAACAGAAAATTCAGTACAGAGCTACGCTCAGATGTTGCCGGCACAGAGGCGTAAAAATAGCTAAGAGAGATAAGAGATTTGAGAAGAGATTTGTTAGCAAATCTGCATATTTTATCAACCTGTAACCAGATCCAAAATGAAACCAGCTACTGGAGCTTTCCTGCTAACAAGATATGGTACAAGAGGCAGTTCTGCAGCTGCTGGAAGGCTTGCTTCTTTACTTTTAACAGGCCTGCTTCAGCTGTTTGCCCTGCTTCCACTGTGCCAAGTCAAGCCTGTGCAAGACTTACTGCACTGGATAGTCAAAGATTCAGTTTGTTCAGACACACTGAACTCTTCTCGCTTTTTTGTTTTTCTTCTTTGAACAAACAGCCCTTCAGTCTCTTTATGTAGTTATCTGCTGTAATATCACTCATGTGACTGCTTTAAGAGTCTCCATTTGTGGTATTTTCATCATCATCCTGTTCTGTGATGCCGCAAAGAATCTAATATTTATAGTTTAGCAACATCAATTAACAATAAGCAACTGAAAAGGACTATCCTTAGAGACCATGCAGCTGTTCAACCAAACAAAGCTGAAAATACCTGTTCAGCCAACCAGCCGATGTGTTTGAGATGGGGGTGTGTGGAAGCTGAGGACGAGGCCCCCAGGTAAGCGTTGATGTGAGCCAGGGTCTGTGGCAGCAGGGCAGCAATGTTGGTGTGGATGGCAGTGAACCAGGAGTTGGCGGTGGGGCCGTCTTTACAGCGCAGCACCACCGTGTGCTGGCCGTCCGGGGAATGGAGCTCCAACAGTCTGAATGGGACAAAGGAAAAGTAAGAACTGTATCAGCAGACATATGTGAAACTTGCTCTTAAATACACAATTGTCTAATGTAATCTCCTTGGAGCTTCTTCTATCTCCTTGACCAATGACAGACACTTCTGCACATTCAAATTCACCTGCCAATTTGTCATGAGCCAGTACCGACAGCCAGTACTTTCATCTAAGTTTTCAAACTAACCTGAGACAACCCATAAAGCTGCGAAGGCAAATAGTCTGTGTTCAAGCTGCAGATGTTGGAAAATAATGACAGTGCACAAAAAATACAAAGTGCAGTGACAAAGAGGAACATAAGTTAAAACTAACCAGCAAAGATATGACAGACAGATGCACAATATAAAGCTTTGACATACTGTTACTGCACAACTACTTGGCAATCTGCTATGACTCACCTGATGTACCAAAGGTCATTTCATTCAAAGTGAATGTCCTTTATCACAATGCGCTTACATCATTTTGTCACTCATGTATCTCACTAGCTATTTTTCATATTTCTTCCTCAATCTTTTTGGGACGCACATCTATGTAATATCTGCACACACAAAGAGCATTTCTGTCATGGTCATTATCTCTTACAGAACAAACATTCCAATCTAATGAACTGAAGTTAACCACAGGAAAAAACACACACACCCAACCACACCTAAACTCCCACATGCTCTGCTATTTCTCGCCAACACACACACAAACACACACACACAGTGAGAAGCATCATATCGTACCTGTTCTCCAGGTCTGGCATAGTGAGGTTCCTGCAGATGAAGCACATCTTCAGGCTTATGACCTTTCTGTCTTTGGAGGAAGAGGAGCTGCTGTGTTTGGGCGACCCGGAGTCCTCGCTGCCGCTGTAGCTGGGCGACTGAGGGTGGATGCCATCCCATGGCAGGTCAGCCACCAGGGATGGCTTCTTAAAAAGCGGAGAAACCTCGCGGATGTACTTCACTGTGGGGGAACACAGGAGAGGATACATATCAACCACTGCATGTCCAATACAAGGTGGTGCTACTGAGTGGCCAGTGAGGTTAGCTGATGCATTATTGCAGTGTTCATGGTTTAAGTGCTATTTCAGAGGCTTTCAGGTAGCGTACAGTGGCTTTATCTGTACAGTGCTCAAGCCTCGCAGCTAATCAGTTTGTCCCTTTTAGCTTTTTGCTGATTTGACTGGTGGATTAATCAACTGAAATAAAACTAATTAACAATAATTTGGCACATCGATTAAAAGAAAATTCAAGGAAAAATGGCAAACATCTGGTTCCAGATTATCAAATGTAGAGATTTTTTGGTTTTCTTTGTTCCACATCATTGTAAATTGAACGTCTTTGTGGTTTAGACTGTTGCCTGAACAAGATGCCACATCAGACTGGAAAATTGTGACGGGCATTTTTCATGTTTTATAGACAACATTTATAGAGCAAATGATTGATTGCTAATGAAAATAATTGCTGCTTGCAGCTCTGAACTGACACCAGCCAAATGTTAATCCCAATAAATCTTCATTTTGCAAAGCGAGTGACAAAGTGACAATGCGGTAGGTTTTTAATATGCGCTAACATCTCAATCACTCATGGCTCCATCACTCCTTACAGTGTAGAACTGAGTGCTCTATAATCCATCCATTGCTTGTCAGCACATAGAAACAACAAGGGCAAAAAATGATTCCCTTAAAGAGTTCCTGCATACCAACAATCCTCCTCTTAACTAGCCAAATAAAGTCAAATCTGTAGCTAATATGTGCAATCCACAGATCTCCCTTCTTATCATGATTGAATAAACAGTTTGCTGTAGTTTAGAGTACAGCAAACCGTAGTCTGAGCAAAAGTAAGACAGCTGTTGAATATCTACCGATCTCAAGCAAATAGTGTGTTGATAGTTTGACCATCTGTGGGATTCCACCCAATAACACCCAGTCACTCAGGATATATGGTGCAGCGTGCCATAAACCTGGCCATAAGGAAACACTCTGGGATGTTTCCTGAGAGAAGTCAGCATTTAATCTGCTTTTAAAAACACTTTGGGGTCCAGTTAGGGTTACACTGTTTAAACATTGTTGGAGAAAGCTGTGGTTTGATTCTCTCAACAATCAGCTTGTAAATTCATGTGGGATGGAAAATGGATTTTATCCTGTGTTTGTCCAAGGTTTAAAAGTATGTCCTATAGTTTAATCATGCCTTATTATTCATACGGCCAGTTTCTCAAATGGATGGGACACTGATCATATTCTGGCCAAAAACTTGGAGCATTAACAGTTCATGCTATCTTCCAGCATGTCTTAAAAGGACATTGTGGTCCCCTGCGCGAAATTATCTTTGAAAAACAAAAGTTTACTTGGCCGTACAGCCGTGAGCTTGGCAGAACGACTGTTTGTAAAAGAACGGCTTTTGCTCCGATGTGATGGATTCACTTTCCAAATTTGGTGCTGCGGCCTTGTACACCTCCCGCCCCCACTGGCACACGGTGCCTTCACTTGTTCTTCAGCTATTCCATCCTCCATTTTATCCCCTCAGTGTTTCATCCAATGCATGTGAAAAATATGTGTGAGTGTGAATATGAGAAATGAGAGATTGTCTGTGTACGTATGTGTGTGTGCTGGACTATTGGGTTGGTCTGCTCTGTATGAAACCTGAGACAAGACTCTGAAGAGATGAGGTCATTCTTGAACGCAGCCTGAGATATTTGTTTTGTGAAAGTGTGTGCGCACATATATGAGAGCTAGAGAAATATAACATAAAGTCTTTAGCAATGTGCTTGAGTATGACTCTAAAATGAGCTCAACGAGAGACACAATACATAGAGTTTATGACTGAGCAATACATGCAGACACAGCTGCACAGTTCCTGCATGCTTGTGTGTACATTATACTATGTACAGTATGACTCAGAGTGAAGGGCAGGGCTGGTAGTAATGCTGAGGCAACAAGCCAAGAAATGGAGCCTCACTTCACTGGCCCTCCTAACCTCACCACCCACACCAACAAGGTCTGGGATCATTTCTGCAAACGTAAGTGCTTTGGAGTAAGTGAGTGTGAGAGCATTCCTGAATGCCCATGTTTATGTCTGAGGGTCATATGGAAGAGGATGCCTCTGCTGCAAAGCCCGACTTTCAGCCTAATAATCAGATTTAGTGGAGAGATGTTCAGCTGAGATATTTTCCATCCGCAGACCCAGGGATCTTTGTGGTTGTGCATGTTTATATCTTCAAATTCTGGATGAGCAGCTCACTGAGCATTGCTGCGCTGTGGTTATCAGCGTTCAAGTGGTCCTTTCAGTAATAACTATTTAAGAGGGTGAAATTTTCCAGGGAAACAGCATCAGGTTCTTGTTGAGACTGAGTTTAACACAATGGGCATAAATCCAACTGGAAATGTTAAGAAGACATTCAGGCATGCCTTAACCTGAGTTTAGAAGTTGAGAGAGACATTCAGTGTCACCGATATAATGGGGAAACAGTGGCAGAATGTGGTGATCTGGCAAGAATCTAGCATACAGAGAAAAAGTTAAGGACCCAGAGTGGAGCCCTGAGGGACCCCATGACAGTAAAATGAACTCTCCACTGCCTGATATGTGCAAATAAGACAATGGTGGGTAGTGCTATATATGAAATCGAATGTGGTCTACACATCCCCGTATAAAAGTCGGAAACAATTTTGACTGGTAAATAAAGTCCCCACGTGGCAAGGACACACTATTTGTGTATATAAATATCAAAAATTCTCACTCTACTTTGAAAATCATGTCTGGAAATTTTGAGTTACATCCATCGGACAACACATACATGATGCATCACCCACACTCTCTGCAGCTTTCTCAATCCTAATACACCCTTGGCCTCCTGAATTTCAACCTGTTAATCACCAGGATGGAAAAAAGAGGATATGGGAACAATTCATTTCCCAGCACTGGCAGAGAGTTTCACAATGATGTTTGTTCTCTGCAAAGGTGTGAGTGCAGGCACTGACTTATCAGCAGGTTATCATCATTATGAGTAAGCACTTACAAACCTCATGTGCTGGTCTGCACACATATTTACGTTTTCAGAAGTGACAGTCTTGTCACTGGACTTGAAGATTCGTTTGGTTAGCTACCATGACGTCCAGCTGATGATGCCCCTCCAATATCAGTTACAGAAGCTGGTAGTAACACTGTGGCACCATATTTTAGGTGTTGCTAATCGTATTCTTGGGGTAAACCAAATTTTTCCAGTAATGGGAAAATAGTAGGAGTCATGTTTACTGAAAACCTATCGACTATTACTGTATAATGTGTATAACCCTGTGGAAATCAAAAGCCTACTTAACTGGCAACGAGCATCTAATGCATTGTGCATTGCATTGTTACATGTTCTGACATCAAACAGGTCACTTTACAGCTTTTCTTGTGTCTGACTGGTTGATGACAAGCAGACTAGTTAACAAAGTTGTGACAAGGAGATATTTAGTGGTGTGTGCCTGAACAAGCCATAAGATGTCCAATGGGCTGGAAAACCACAAGCTAAAACCTCTACGCACATCTCGTAGTTAAAAAGGATCTTTAGCAAAGACTGCGAGGAAGGGATGACAATGGAGTGAGAGAGTAACTTGAGAGCATGTTAAATATTATGACAAATCCCATCCATTTCTCTGGTTATGATTCATTTTGTATGTTGTATCAGATTCTTATTCTATCTTTCAGATTTTGTTGTCAGAGAACTTCACAACTTCTTGAATCTTGGCTGTGTGCTGCAGTGAAGCTTATGAATGCTCTGTTGTGTAATGTATTGGCAGTGTGGACCATTGTACATCTGCTTCTATTCATTTTCTTTTCTCTTTTTTATTGGGTCGAAATGAAAGGGCTGGGAGCAGTTGCAGTCTTTGATGTAGCTAAAGAAATTGAATCCATCATCCTGGGTTGTAGCCTCTTCACAGATGAGATGCTACAAATGCAACGACTACCGTTATCCATTGTGCTGTTTCTACCTGCTACACTGATACCTTTAAATTTTATGGCATCCCATTCAACATTTGTCACAAAAAGCCAAAAATGTCAATGGCATGGTGGTGCTAAAGGAAAAATCAAGGGATCACAAATGGGATCATGAATGTGTGCATAAAATTTCAAAGTAATCCATCCAATAGTTATTTCAGATTGGACCAACCAAAAAAACCTGCCACCCCAAGGGCCACGCTGCCAGTGTGGCTAAATATTTGCATCTCATTTCCATATAGCCGTACATGAATGGTTACCCAGTGTATGAGGTAAATGAAAGCTAGCTACATTAGCTGTATAGTCAGGACAGTATGTAAACTAGGACATGCATGTACCATGTCTAACTTTGCTATAAGGCTGATAGACAAACATGACAGACGAATTACTGCTCAAACTGAAAGTGATTATCAAACTAGAAGTCTGTGCTCTACAACTGAGCTGAAGCATTTGATACTGATGGTCTACAGCTGTGATAATAGGTGTTATTTCAATATGCATAAGAATGACATTTTAAAGGAAAAAAGAAAAATTGTAAATGGAGATTTTAGAATTTGGCCATATCGCCCAACCCTACAGAGCAATTATGGGACTATATGAAACAGCAGCAGATCTTCAGTGGATGTTCACAGCAGCACTGACGCTTTCCATTGAGTTCCATGTTACAGATTTCCCGTTCATCCTGCCAGAACTAATAACTCCTCACAGTCTGTCTCCTTCAGATAAAATGCTTCTTTCCATCATTACTGACAGATTCAGCGCTTTCTGCTTGCACGGCATGTCTGTCTGTCTATCCTGCCTTCGGTGGTGTTAAATGAACTCATTAGTTCTGTCAGGCTTGTCACTCAGCTCCACTTCTGCTAATTAGGTCTGCACACAGAGGACTACCAGCTCATCGTGCATGTGTGTGTGTGTGTGTGTGTGTGTGTGTGTGTGTGTGTGTGTGTGTGTGTGTGTGCGTGCGTGCGTGTGCTCACATATTTTTGCCTGAGTGTATTCATCTACATTAATGTGCGAGGAAGATTCCCCAGAGATGTTAACCATCATCCCACGAGGGCCAGTTCATTCCTCGCTGGACAGAGCACAAAAAATGATAAGTTGAGGAGGAGTGCAAAAGGCAGAAGAGTCTGACTCAACACATATTTGATTTGATTGTGGCATCAGTTGTGGCGCGAAGCTACCCATAAAACTGGCCGCCTTCCTCTCTCGTTTCTCACCACACACACACACTCACACACACACACACACACACACACACACACACACACAAGTAATCATCTTATGGAATGGCCAAAATAACGAAATAATAGCTTACAGAGCAGAGAGTCAGGCAGTCAGACCCCAGCCTCTGTATTTTTCCCCAAAAATTGCCCAGAAATTCCCCTGTGGTTTGGCCCGCTACTCCCTTCTCACTCGATTTTCTCTCTCATTCCTCACTTCCTCTCCTCCCTCCTTCCTTCCCTCTGTCCTCCTTCTCGCTCTCTATCTACAGTCCTCTGTCTTTCACCTCTCTCTTGCTGTCCCCTCTCCCTCCCCTCCTCTGTTCCCACACCTCTCATAAAGTCCTGCCTCTCTACCTCTGTCTTCTCCCTCTTAATCCAATCCGCTCCCTCTCGTTCTTTCTTTCTCCCTCTCGTCCTACCCCCCTCCTTCAAAGCCTGTTTCTGTCAGAAACCTAATGTGAACAATGTGTTCGAAGGCAGCCTCAACAGACAGAGAGAGTGGAGGGGGAGGGGGGGTGTTACATGTCCTCGTGGGGTCCCTCCTTTAGCACACATGTGCAGATACATTCACAACAGCATTTCTATGGCACGTCACTGTCATATAATACAGTTTTTACAAACCAATGTTACTTACTGGCTAATATCATCATTTAACTTCTGTTATAATTCACTGCAGTTTTTATCTGACAGGGATTTCACTGTTCACTTCTCTGGTTTAAATAACTTAATACTCATATTTACTTAATAGTTTGCAATATTGCTGTAAGTCAATTAATCAGTCAGTCGTTCACTGTAAATATTTTGCTAATTAATTAATGTCTGGCATTAACAATGGCTCTGTTCTATTCAAGTGTCCCAGTGAGTCATGACGGTGCGCCTGCACAAACAATACTAGGATCCTAGAGGGGCCCAACTCTATCAGAAGTGCTTTCCAGATGGTCGAACTGCTTTGGAAACCCACTCCCCACCTTCCGGACGTCAGATTGGGGGGTCTGTGTTGGACCATTCACGCCCACTTGAGTATGAATGCTATGAATATCTTCTAGGCGAGATCCCCCAATTTAAATAAATGGGGATAAAATGTGCCTTCTTTACCCCTTATTTCAGTTATCTCTGCTATTTTGTACTTCCACTCCGCTAAATTCTGCACTGTACTTTATACTGCACCACATTTATTTGATAACTTTATTTATTTGTTACTTTGCAGATTCAGATTAATAATCTAAAATATAAATCAGGTACTTAATTATGATGTATTAGTGGTATATAAAGTATCTAAAACAAGACCCACCTTTACCAACTGCACTTTTACATTTGGTACTTTGAGGATATTTTGTTCTTTTACGGAAGAAATATTTTGAAGTTCTACTGCAAATGTGTATCGGTTCCAAGTACAGGTTATCTGTCTCCTTGAGTACTAATAATTCTAATCAATATCAGCCTTGAAAAAACTTTATCGGTTCACCCCTACCACAGACACTGTATCTTACAAAATGTTACAGGACATTATGATTTGGGCAATAACTGTAGAGATTTAGGGTTTATCATCTACAGTGGTAGCTCTCTCATATCTCTGGTTGCATTAGGCTGTTGCAGGCGAGGTTGCATGTCAGACTGTTCTACGGTAATATTGGATTTACAGGATTTTTACATCAATGTGATGAATTCACTTGATTTGTCGGGTATCTAACACACTGGATTAGCCAAAAACAGACATTCCATTAGGTTATTTCACTTATAAATGTTTTTTCAATTTATTTTTTATTTTTTTTATCTTCTATATCAGGGACATACTGGTGACCTTGTGGTCAAGATATGCACTATATCACTTCAATGTGCCCGGTTTGGTTCAGGCATGCTATACCACTCCCTCCAAACTCATGTTTCCTGCCTGTATCTCGACCATCCCACTAAAAAATGAAGGCGGAAAAATTTTTGAGGATAAAAAAGCTACTATATTACAACATGCTGTATCGCACCGTTGCAATATAAAGTGATGCAAACTGTAATAGAGATTTTATCCACATTGCTGCCAACTACAGGACACCAGTAAATGCAGTCTACATTTTTTAATGCAGAACACTTCATCTATGACACAAATCATATCTAAACTTCACTCCCCTCCACTCAAATTTTAATGAAGGCCGTCTTCAGATTAAACATAAACTTCAAATTAGAACTCTGTATTGAGAAATCCTTGATATTAATTGATTCAAACAAGAATCAGGACAACAAACCTAATCTGGACCTCTCCAAATTTTCACTATTTTGAAGGCAGACATGACAAAATGACCTGTCTATGCAAATATAAGTGCCTCCATACAAAAGCCTGCCTGGCAGCACAATCACACAGCATTATGAACAGACTCTCTCACACAGAGATCATCACATAAAAGTATTCCCTTGATTCCTCGAACACAGTCACACCTGCCCCCTCCTCTTTGATCACGCTGTTGGGAAATCAGGCTGCTGAAGTGTAAACGCATTAGTGTGTTTATCTGCAACACCGCACTGTAACATTTATGAAATTACGTAAGTCAGTTTTCTTAAGGTCAGCGTATTCAGTGTACGGCCTGAAAGGTTATTTGAATATGTGTGCCAACTTTCTACAAAGGATAAAGCAGATTATGGACAAAAATAATCACATTCATCATTCTGTACTGTAGTGACTGTTAAAGATTACAAATGTCTACCCAACATGCTGACAGCGAGGGCACAGATTGATGCTGGTTTATCCACAGTAGGTCCCAGCAGGGAGGAAAAGCTGGATGCTTTCTGCTGTGATGGAGCCGTGGTTCACATTAGGACTGCAACTCAGTAATTTGGATCATTGATTAGTCTGTTGATTATATGAATGATGAACTGAAAATTTCATCTCATCCTACACCTAACAGTGTTTATCAGCTCTTCTAGAAGTGCTTGGTTCCTACATTATGTACTTTACCTCAATGAATTCAATAATATTTACTGTCAGTTTCCACATTGAACTGGAGGTATTATAAATAATAAGTGCTCTAATAATAAATACATGTTCTTTTCTCATTTCAAGTGAAATAAGGGCTGCATTTAAAATAAAATACATAACAGAGAGCTTTTGAAAATATGCATCTTGATGTGCTTAAAGTGCTTCAATACTGGTTCAAGACAAATCAGTTGTGTGTGTGTGTGTCAGATTTTAAAGCTGCGATCCATGAGGGACGCCATGAGCACGCAACATGTCCTCCATCGGTTCCCGCTGACAGCTTTTGTTTCTCTGTGAATTCCACATTATCAATATTTCACTGAGTCATTTTATTTCATCTTAATTGTTAAACAGTTGAACAGATTTAGTGTGGCTCTGGTGTCTAAACACGATGCAAGAAATGCCCAAATGTGGGAGAGGAGTGTCAGGGAAAGCTGGCAGCCTGCTTTACCGAGCTCTGTTCTGTCTGGAGCCCAGGACCAGAGCAGCCCAACCAGGGGGTTTGAGACCAGTATCCTTGAGGCCATTCTGAGCATGCAGATGGACGTTAACTTGATTAAAATTGAACTGCGAACCACCATTGACACCAGTTTACTAAGTATTACGAAGAGACAAGCTCTAATATCCGAGTGCTCCAAAGGTCAAATAGAGCGCGTGAAAGCACTGTGAAGGGGATGCAGGCTGCTGCCTCTGATGCTGTCGCCTCACTGGAGCTCAATGTTAACATACTGACTATGGAGCTGGAGTCTACACACAAGAATAGCAAGGATTTAAAGAACTGTACTCAGAAGGATAACCTGAAGATCGTAGGCAGTAGAGTTTTGGTTTGTCTGGAGGACAAATGTCTCCATGTTCATGCACATCACTCTCTGAGCCCAAGGCCAGCGGATGGCAACAGGCTCCGGGGTTTCAAGTCCACCCCTTTTAATTACCTCTAAGGTCACTATGGATCATAATGAGAAAGTCATCATGGTGTCTGGCATGATCAGTGGTACTCCACTTATTTCAGTTAACGTGTATCTACCTAGTTGGATGAATCAAAATTCACATCTAAACTCTTTTCCTCTAGTTCAAATTTAGGTTCTCACATGTTAGTTCTGGGAGGGGGCTTAAATTTTATTATGTCATCAACCCTGAAAAGATCCTCTACAACCAAGACACTTCATTCCTCTTTCAATACACATGCCATCCATCCATGGCACGCTCTACACCCACGAGACAGACAGTATTCTTTCTTCTTAAATGTTCATCACACATATTCACAAACTCATTATTCTCTTCTGGATGAGAAGCTTCTTGGCAATCTGAAGGACTGCTCCTATGAGAACACTGTCATCTCCGGTTACTCTCTTTTCCTGCTTGGGCTGTCATTTCCTCAGAAACACTCTGCCAATTATCAGTGCTCTTCTTCTCTCCAATTCTAATGTGTGTCTATAATTTCCACAGAAATTGCTAAATTCTTAGAGATAAATATTAAACCAGATGTCTCATATTCTGCCCTATGGGAAACCCTCAAGGTACATCTTCACAGCCTTAATATATCTTTCTCAGCCCATCATAAAAAAAATCACAAGGTCAAAGACTAAAGAAACTGCTTCAGTCCACCTCCTCCCCTGATAAAAGTTATGCAAACAATCGCTTGCAAGATCTTTATAAGCAGCATCTATTCCTGCACACTTGGTTTGATGAACTCATGTGGGCAGTAAACTCCTCGCCAGACAGATTCATAACATAGAGGCATCCGGACATGGTTTGACAGGCTTGAGCTGGACGGCAGTGAGGACGAGGAAGTGGGGAACTGAGAGGCATGACATCAGCAGGAGCCACGCCTCCTTCTAGAGGGCTTCCCAGAGGGTGGCTCCAGGGCAGGATCAGCCAGGGAACTGGCTAGTTCTGTGTCAGCCAACTGGTTTACTGGCTGGAGGCTAGCAGTCTGGAGACGGTCTAGCTCTAGCAGAAAAGAGAATAGGGAGCTGGATGACAAAGATCTGGACAACAGGGAGCCTCAACATCATCGCAACACTCGCATTCTTGTGGGGGCTGGTCCGGGTAATCAACAGAGGTGGAATCAGGCAGGAAGCTAGCCAACTCAGGAACTGTCTGGAGGCAAGCAGGCTGGATGCTAGCAGGCCGGGAATCTATCTGGTGGCTAGTGGACTGGATGCTGCTAGCAGGACAATGTGCAGACCAGAAGTGAACTGGCTGAAAACAAGCGGACTGGAAGCTAGCTGACTCTGAAATTGATGTAAAGAAACATTGGCAGGATTATAGATAAGGGACACAAGCAACAAACGCAGGTTGAAAGAACAGATGCAGATGACCTGACAAATGAAAGAGGAAAAACGCTGCAACTAAACAAACAGAAGGCTAATTAACGATTAGGTGACACAAAGAAAGGAAGTAAAACAAAATATGGCCTATGTGGAAAGTGAACCTTCAGCATAAAACAGGAAGTAACTGAACCACAACCTCAAAACCACCGTAAGAGCACGGCATGTGAAGCTGCTTCTGTCTGACCCACACTCACTCCATTCACAATGCTCATCGGCATGCACAGGTTTTAGGGACAGCAGCGCTAGAAAAGGCGAGAAAAGCTGTGCCGACAAAAAGAGAAACGCTTTGTCACAATTCAGTAATTCTCAGGTTTTAAATATGAGCTCAGTGTTTTTCATCTTTAATATGTAAAAAGTGCTTTCAGTAATTTCTTGTGTTGTTCAGATTAATCCTGATCACCCTTTTGTACACATTTACAGACTTAATTTGATCATTAAAATATAACAACAACAATTAACATGACTTGTTCACATTTAAAAAAGAAATCAGACAGTATTTGTGGAAAAGTCAAACATTCAGGTTACAGTTTGAATAAACTCTGGACTGTTTTTCAGTACACTGACTCCTGATTGTTGATTCATCTTCATAATATGCAGTGATTACTCGTTGCTATTTCACCATTGGTTTGGACCATGACGCCCCAACAAATATGTATTTATCAAAGGCCAAAGCGGCCTTGCCCTAAAAATGACTTCATGTTCCTTCAGTTTCTGTCGCCTTCCAGAAGTGCTTTTAAAAATTCTCTTGACATCTGGATACCAGAGACACGTCTGAAGATGGATATCAAAGGCAGCGGAGCTCATACTGAGACAGAGCTGACAAACTGGCACGGCCTATTTCAGGCAGTGCAAACTCACGCTCTGTGGCAGCTCTCGCCCCGCGAGGACACCAAACGACACAATGAACGGACGGTTCGCTAGCTTTGGCCTTGGAACAAAAGAAGAGAACTGTTCCTCGTCAGGGCTGTCCCCGTTTCATCAATAGCCTCTGTGTCTGGTATGTGCTGTTTTTATCCCTCCAATTACTCACACAAAGGGCTCATCCTGCGTCCCCCTCCACCGACCAGCAGGCTAACCCAATAAGACACAAGGGGCTGCTGCAGCTTCAACTAATCATTTGGACATATGGGATATTATGTCTATCAGTCAGCTGGTGAAGGGAGGGGATTAACCAGCGGCGTACCATGTCTGGGATGTGTATGTCATGTGTTAATGGGGGAATAACAGTCAGTCTAAGGAGAAGTCATTCATTCATTGCTATGGCCTAGAGAGTAAAACCACCCAACAAGTGATTATCTTTACGAATAATTAAAGGGAGACCACTTCACGTGTTCCCAGTTTGTCCAATCCTTGAGCGATTTTCTAGCATCACTGCAGCTGAATCAAGAAAATAACACATCCTAGACAACTTCTGAAAAAAGTTCATAATAGAAACAGGTCGGAAGAATTTTTCACTGCATTTGAGGAAATAAGAGTCTAACTTGGTCTCAGTGGGAGAATATATAAAAGGATTTTAGCGACTAAAAAAACACTGGGAGAGAAGATCCCACTTGTTACCTTTAACCTGTTCGTTAAAACAAGCTAAATAAAGCACACACACACTGCAGCATTTGATCCATCACGAAAACAAAAATATTAATAACGCATCTTTAAAATTGGTCTGATTCTGAATCTGGTTTTCTCTTTCCAGATGTTTCCGATATGTGTGACAACCATGCAACCCACTTTTCTTGTACTTGTTAGTACAAACTGGATATCTTGAAACATCTTTAATAATCCACTGCAGATGGTGCTTGAGAAGATTATCCATCTTGGATCAAAACAGACTGAATCATCCCAAATAAGATTAGGACTTTCTTGAATGGACTTTAATAGGAACTTAGAAAAGGAGACGCGGTTGAGGCTGTCGATTTGCACTGTAAAACAGACACTGATCTGCAGTGCTTATGCTGGATATTCAGAATATGTGGGCCAAAATTAAACTGATAACATATTCAGGCAACATGCTGTTAAATACTTTGGTGACAACCCTTGTTATAAAACAAGACACCGCCCTCTGTTGCCTCCATCACCTTCTCAGATGTGCTCCTCTTCTCGCTCTTCCCTCCTGCAGCACCAGCAATAAAAGTCAGTGAAAGTGTGTTGCAAGTGTGGAGCAGCAGGAATCATCCAAAGCTGGAGCCGGGAGCGTTGACCTTTGCCCTAAATACACACATGCAAGCGGAGGTCAGGAATGTGGGCCACCTAAGCTAATTGTGAGAATATCTGGGGGTTTATGTACTGTTTACACGGCACAGTTATCTGGAAAGTCAAGCCCTGTTCTGTCTGACCGCTGCTTCTTTCTCAGAGCAGGGGGAGAGAAAGAGGGGGACAGGGACGAAGAGCCCGTCCACAAACACCACAGCTCACCGCCTGTCAGACTGACAAACAGTGACAGGCAGCTGACACATTCTTCCACACAGAGGCCCGTGTCTGGACGGAGGCTGTGGCAGGAGGCTGCACATCCTCCTGTCTCTGCCTGAGGGTTGCTGGAAATGTTTTGATATGCCGACGTCAGCTGCAACGGGCTGAATTCCACCAGCGGTTTTGACATGATTCTTACTGTATTTCCCTGTTTGGCGAAAGCGCTTCTGCTGTGCTGCATTGTGTGCAACATTTGCGTGTGTCGTTTGCCTACCTAGAGATCTCCATCAACCAGCTGGAAAAACAGTAACAGGCTGTGACAAAACAGCACTCCGGATCACATCTGATAAGGGAAAAACTAATTGACTGAACTTTTCCAGAGCCTCTGGTTGTGTTTGTCAGCACAGCCGATGGCCTGAAGTATCTACGCCATTTTACCTTGGTGGATTTTGGGAGGTACCTAACAGGCCTCAGTTTGACTTGAGTGCAAATGTGTCACACATTGATTAGTTCCTACAATTCGTGCTCGTCAGTATTCATCCGGTGTTCATTCCAAACCATTAAACACTGCATTTAGCTGTTCCTGGCCAGAAGTTTCCGAACCCCAGGGGCTCTGTGGCCTCTCTCCCTCCAACTCACTCTTTTTCCACTTTTCTAAGGATTGAACCGTTTTACACCAGCGCAGTTTAGGATCTGAAGTTATCTCCATGGAGCTGTGTTCACTCGCATAATGAGCCAGCACACATCTCCGAACGAGCACTTTTCTCCACATAGAGCAAGCTGCCTACATCTACAGTGTGTGTGCCTCATCACGGTTCTCCCATCTCTGGTTTAGTGGGTTTGTAGGCTTGTTGATATGTGGATGGTTTTCTTCATCTTCACACCTTAACTTCAGCAAACCTCCTATGATCTTCTGTCGAGCTGCTGATGTGAAAACATGTGAAGCACTGATAAGCATTCTCATAGACAAAACCCCTCACAATAATCTACCTCCAAATCAAATAATGCCAGTTGTTGTAAGTGTATTAATGCAGTTTACTGAGCTGCATCAATACATTTTTGATCACTAGAGGACAGAGAAACATCACTACACACACAGCCACTGTACTGTTACCACTACCCTACTGCCCTACCACTATACCACTGTATAAAGTCATGGCTAATGAGATAACAAATATTTGCTAATTTTCACAACAGTCATCTGGAGGTGTGTCTCAGGTGACAAATGTAAATCCAATATTCACTCTCTGTTCAGCTCTGTTTTTGTCTCCACAAATGTCTTTAGCTGCTAGACGTTTGACTTTCCTCACCTGCTAGCTGCTAAGCTCGCCTGTCTGCGTGGAGGGCTGGACAGGCACAGACAGCATACTGCTGATTAATGACACAGCTTCTGCTCCAAACAGCCGCCGACAGGGACCGATGAGAGCTCTCAGACTGAAGCACACAGCCAGTGTGACGCTAATGCTGAAAAACCAGGCTCAACCACAGTTTAACCTCTTTTTCATTACACGTAGTCATTTCATTCAATTCTTGACGACACAATTACTGATCAATGCAGCTTGAAACAGAATCAATTCAAGGTTATTAAGTGGTTTACTAAAAAAGGGCACAGTGGTTTTAATCTGTGTGATTTTTTCAGTTTTTTTTTAAACTGCTGATTTCAAGGGGCTGCTCCACATCAGTGTGAAAATGATTCTGGACTCCAGAAAGTAGCTCTTAAATCTGATGCTTGACCGACGGGACATAAGTCTCATATGAGCATTTCATCCTCTAAATGCAGTGAGTGCACATTTTAAGGCCATATGGAGCTAACTGTTATCTGTGCAGGTAGATGAAATAATCAACACATTGCATGCACTGTCTTACATTGTGTGTATTTTTATATATCCTTTACATTGGTCAGTATGTTCTACTGCTGGTGTTTTGTTTATACAGTTGTGCTTTAACAATGAGACACACAGTAATTGTTTCTGTTGTATTTTGTGTGGGTGCAACATGCTGATTTCCCCACAGATAATTTGCATGTTTTCCTCTTCCTCGTCGTCTGTCCTGGTCAGGATCAGCGGAGTCACACTGACACAAATCTCATCTGCCTGTGCTTACAGTGACCTCTTATCTTTAGCAAACCACAGCCATTCAAATACACAGAGTACAATGTATCTAACTCTGACTGAGACCACAACTGTGGTTACTTTCCTGTTTACACTAATCAAAGGCTTTCTGTGCTGTTGATATTATTTAGCCCCGCTCCTCCTCCTCCTGGTCATAGATCAACTCTGACTGTGAGCCTGTTTGTTTATGCCAGTGTGTCTGCTGTTCTGTATCATAACATGTTAGATAAATGATTGGTTGCGTGATGAAAATTAAAACCCACAGAGCATGTGATCGAGAAAGTTCATGAAGTTTTGGTGATGGCGCCCAGTTAAAAGGGGCCAGAGGTATGGTGCTGGTGAGTTCATTATCCTGTTCCTGCATCAGTTCACTAAAAATATGCATTAAGGTCTTCTTGTATTTAGTGTACTTCTCCATTTATACTTCTGGGGACAAAGCAGCTGGTGACTTTTGGTCACATATTTTTAGTGTTTGCATGCTCCATTTTTTCCAGATTGGTTAAAAATACTTAATGTTTTCGTCTGATAATGTACTCCACGTTCAGTTTAAACCCACAATGATACGTGTTCATGTGCATAAAGAGTGCCAAACCCAAATGACACCCGTGCCTTTAACTGGAAATGTGAGAAAGCGGGAGTGCACAGAAGTGTGCCGCCACAGGAGTCTTAATCTCGGCCCGTACAAGTCCCCGCTCTCGCGTTGGCCAACTTACCCTCCAGCGTCACTTCTTTGCCTGCCTTCTTAAGCGCCTGGACCGCCAGGTCGTGTGTTGCCTCCCGGAGGTCGTTCCCGTTCACCGACAGGATCGCGTCGCCCACCCGGAGAGCCCGGCTCTGGTCGGCGGCGAGCCCCGGGAAAATCTTGGAGATGAGGATGGGCATCCGGTTCTCGCGCCCCCCCTTGATACTGATCCCAAGCCCGCCAGACTCCTGTTTGACAACTCGGACTTTCCGCACAGCTTCCGAGGAGCCGTCCAGGCTGACGGGCATGTCGCCCTGCCTCGACCCGAGGCTGGACCCGGGACTGCCGAAGCTGGAGCCTGGGCTTCCAAAGTCAGAGTTTGTGCCGTTATTTGGATACTTCCCGGGGCTGTTTATACCGTAGTTGCCGTCGTACTGACACCGACTGGCACCCACGCGCCCCGGGCTGCCGCTACGCCCTCGTCCCCCGTGGTTCTGGTTCTGGAGTTGGTCTTGACCCGAGGACGGAGCGCGGCCAGGATTCCCCGGACTCGTTCCCGGGTCGTTTCCGTTCGACATGCCATTTCGCAGGCCCGCCGAAGAGTTGTTGTAGTCCCAGTGATTGCCCCCCGGTCCGGTTACCTCCGCTTCGGCCGTTAAAGTCAGCGTTTCTCGGGTGAGTTCGGCGGCCACTCGGATCCAGCGGTCGCGGAGCAGAAGGTCCAGTTGACCGTTTTTGTCCGCTCTGGTCCACACTGCCATTCCTGGATGGTGAGCCTGCTCCGAGGCGGGACGCTTTCACACTAAACTCATTATCAACTTTTTCCTCTTTTTCAGAGTGCGCACAAGCAGCGACTAGGCTACACTGGCCCGCATCGACACACCCACTCACACAGCGACTCCAGGCAGAGGAAGGAAAAAAAAAAACAAAAAACAGAGAGACTCTCCAAAAAAAAAAAAAAAAAAAGGGGGGGGGGGGGAGAGGAAAAAGAAAAGAACAACTGGCGGTGACGGGCCAGCTTAAGAGGGCTTGTTGTCGAGTTCAGGCTCTAAAGCTGTCCGACTTCCACTGCAAAGTTCAAGAACAAAAACAGCAAAACACGACAACATCCGTCGAGGTCTTTCAAAATAAAATAAGCGCTCACGAGATCACGAGTTAGGTTTTGGGCCACATTTAGAAAAATTAAAAATAGCTGCAAACTGTCCACCAGAAATGATGCAGACACAAATGGACCATTGTAAATGCATTTCACATCTTCACTTGAATTAGCTGTCTGAGTTGGATGGCTGGTTAACCAAAAGAAGAAGGTTTTCTTTGAGAATTGTCATTAAATGTCAAACTCCCCCTTGTTTTTCAAGAAATACGAAATCAAAAGGTGCTTCCCCTGGTGCCCTCTTGTTTGATAAAAAAGAAGAAGAAAAAAAAAATTACCCTCTTGGATGCCCGTGTACAAGAAAAGACGATGAAGTGCCCTCCAGGGCGCCCCTCCATCAGAGGAAACATGAAGTCCCATATAGGCTGTCCAACATGCTGGAAAATCAGTTGGCTTTTACATAGCTCTGAATGAGTTCCCTGTTAGTTTTTATTACAGAGGTGTAATGCTTAGACAATTTTAATCTCAACCAGGGTTTGCAACTGTTTCACCACAGATTCATCATGACTTCCTGCATGCTGGCGCCATTTGTATTTTTTCGCCCCTGCAGCTGACATGAATATGATAAAATAGGTAACTAAAGAAACATATTTTTAAAGCTTATATCCTTTCTATATTATAATATCTTAGGTCATATTGATCAATTATGCAAGTATCTGTGTGAAAATATTTGCAAATATAATGAGTTTCCTTATGTGTATCGCCCTGAAGTAATGGTGAGATAACATAATGTTGGAGCCTGGAGGAATAAATGAAGTAACACAAACTGATGTGTTCATCACAGCTAGACCACACAGTTAAAGTACACAAGAAGAGCATTAAAAGGTCCATGGGTGCAAGAAGTTTGCGAATTTTACGCTTTTATTTTGAAAGTATAATTAAACAACTGCTTGTTTCATTCTCTTAAATTCACTGTATCATCTGCAGCTTGTCCGTCTGAAGAGTGAACTCAGAGCCGGATGACAGACAGAGACAGCCAATAGACATGAAGACCTGTACATTATTTATTCATGACAGAGGCGGGACGTCCATACTCGCATTATAGATCCACTGACTGGGGACAAAGCCCTCTTAAGTTCACTCACTGTATTGGCTCTAATGGATACTGCTTCCTACTATAACCTGAGGTTTTTGTTTTTTTTTTTCTTTTTCACATTCTGGAGGCATAATGCAGTTCCCAGCAGTGAAGAGTCAATTGAACTGCTCTGTTGGTGAGCGTAACACTCATGAAAAGTCAAGATGGAACTGTTGGCAGTTCACTATGTTCACTGTCCTGGAAGCCAGTAATAGCTCTGTTTACAACCATACAGAGCTACGTTAAGTCTATAAGATGCATTAGCATTTAGTATCTGCTGTGTTACCTCTAATCTGAAGCCAGTTAGTGCCCACGTAAGAAAACAGTTTTCTTTTCATACATAAACTGTCAGACCAGTTTATTCTGCCACAGAACAATAATTCAATGATCACAGGTAAAATAAAGCTGTGATGCTGAGATGACAATCATCTCTGGCCTTTCAGCATCACACTGAAAGTTACAAAGACTTCTTCCCTCAGGCTGTGTGTTACCACGAGAAGTGTGTTGTTTTCCTGTGACAACGAAATAATATGGAACAAGAACACAGTGTTTGGTTAAGGCCACAAAATATTAATGATGTGATCTTAAAATATTTTTTTTTCTTTGCTTATGATCACAATGAAGCACAATATCTACCACCTGTTCTGTGGTCTGATGACAAGTGATTTCTTGCAATGACAGCTGGGCAGACAGTCTAACAATGTTCTCAGAGTGCACTTCAATGTAATACAGCTTCTCTATCTGGATTTTCTCGATGGTCATCAGAACACAGTCACCAGGTGTCAGCTGCAGTGACATCATAGATACACTGACTAAAACATCATGTCCTACACTGATTATAACTGAATACTTTTTCACAGTGAGGCAAAGCTGCAGTTCAGAGATACACACTCACGGTTCTGCCCTCCAATGGAGTCACGAGTTCTCACTTCATGTGCCCTTTGGTCTTTACCACCAGCAGAGCTGTGGCAGGCAGAGTCACATCTGTGAGCATTTTACCAAGGGGTCAATTCACCTCCATTCATCTTCTATGACAAGCAGCTCTGCTGCTGGAACCTGCATGTTGGAATAACTCTTCCTACATAGGAGAGATTAAATGCTGCTATCATAAATAAGTATAAATCTATACAATTCAACAGCACGACAAACTGCAGCCTCCAGGGTGATCAGACAGGTGAATCAACATCTCTTGCAGACAGATTAGGTTGGATTTACTGTTGTTTTACTGTTATATTACACTGCATCCATTTTAGCTGGGTGGTCCTAATAAAGTGATAACTGAGTGTATTTAACAGAACAGTAATTGTTTCCCTGTTCCAGGACAAAACTAAAAACAGCTCTATCTTATGTAAACAAACTTGATGAGATAAGCAATGGAAAACCTAACTTGTTTGTTTACTTGACAGTTTAATGAGGCCGGATGAGAGAAATAACAATAAAGTTATAAATCGTCATCCCATTAATATAGTTACAGACATCTGAACCCACATCATCTGATTCAGTGATACAAACAGGTCTACTTGTGCTCAGTCGGTGAAGTGAAGAGTAGCTTTACATACTTAACATTTACAAATGGGATTTTTCCTCCAAGAAAGAAAAATAAAACCCTGAAATATACAACATTATGTTTCCATGTACTTATGGAGTGCAGCTCTGTCACCACTGAGGCTGTTATGTGACGGCACAGAGCAGCTGAACGCAGCACGCAGGAGTGAACAGTAAAACTCGCAGACGCAGCACCGGTCGTGTTTGTCATTAGATTTTATTGCAGTTGAGGTTTACTTAGTGTTTACAAAACCAGAGCAGATTGCAAAGCATCCATGGGGAGTGAGAGAGGCGTGAGTTTCATCTGCTCGCTTCACATCAGCATCATCATGCTGCGTCAGCTGAAGGTGCAGTCTGCAGCTTCACCCGTTACATTCACAGTGTCGCCGCTATCTATCCTTATCTGGCTGTACCTGGGACTTCACAAGCTGTAAATGCAAAAGAGGCCTCGTTACGCAGCAGCCGCTTGTTACAAATCCCTTTTTGGATGATTAAAAATAAATGATATGACACCGTGTATGAGCTTATACTTTTACAATTCTGTTTCGGTGTGTCTAAGTTACATTCATGACAAAAACAAGGCAACCACAAAGCGCTAAAATGCTAGGGTTACATGTTGACTCTATGCTGCATAGCTTTTATCCTCCTCAAACAACCACCACTCAACCCCACCTTCTCCCGCTCACGCTATAAACTCCCCCAACCACCAGCACTTTCCTCATCAGCCCTCTCCTTCCACATGCTTGCCTCCCAGCAGCTGTGAGCACCAGGGAGTGAAGTCATGGTGCTGTAGATAAGGCAGACACAGGCAGGACTGTGTCTCACTCAAGCCTTAGAAAGTGACTAGGGGGGGCTCTGTGCTTGTGTGCAATTTGTGTGTGTGTGTGTGTGTGTGTGTGTGTGTGTGTGTGTGTGTGTGTGTGTGTGTGTGTCAGCACATCTGCTGGGTGAGATGGTGAGATATGGAAGATAATGTAGTTGGGATCTGCATGATGGGTGTGGTGGTGGTGGTTTAGAGTCGCTAGATTAACACTAAAAAGGGCTCTACACAGCTCCAGAAAATGTTTATGTAGGTTTATATATCATAGCAATGCCATTAAATAACACATGTAATACTCCAACCCAGCAATACTGAAATAATGATCCTCACTGGATTATGTATCCTCATTTATTGTACTCGTTCAAATCAATCAGATGGCTCTTTCACTTATTACTGATGTGCATTTAACCACTAGAACCCTTAAAGAACCCGACATTTTCTGCGTGTGTGTGTGCACAGTGCCGTGCAGGAGAACAACTCATAAAGGAGTGTGTGTGTGTAGGCAGACAGAGAAAGTGTCAGTCAGTCTACTCATTGGTTCACATTGTTGATGGTCTTGGTGTGGAGCTGCGGCGAAGGACACGGCAGTGACCCATGAAGCCGCTGCTGTTGCTGATGGGACTGGGGAGGCAGCTCGGGGTGACACTGTGACTGTGGGTGGGGTGGAGGGTGACACTGAGGGTCTGGTTGAGGACAAGTCTCGAGGTGGGATTGACGTTGCAGCTGTGGCCTCTGAGCAGCGGCGGCAGCAGCAGCAGCAGCAGCTTTGGCCTCCCTCTTCGGGGTGTTGTTGAGGATGTCCAGGCTCCGGCGGCTGGAGGAAATGACATCGGCGATGAATTTGGTGCATTCAGCGCAGACGTCTCGCAGCGTGCAGCCGTGAGCGTATAGGTGGGGGAACTCCTCCTCCACTGAGCGGCGGGATAAGCTGCGCAGCGACCTGCAGAACGACAGGGAGGATTGGAAAGGTATATTTTAAAAGAATGCAAAGGGGAAAATCAGTGAAATTCAATGGAATTGCTGCTCACTGGGGCAAAGCACAAAAACAAAACTTTCAACTTTGGTGAAAATTGAGATGTGAAGTTGCGCTATTGACCAAAAGCAAATGGTCTTGACTGTGCTGACTGTTGGAAAGCCAGATCAGCTAATCAGCTGTGTTCCACCATCCACGTTTGTTTAGAGCTCCTCTGTTGGACTACAAACTGCTCCACAAAAAGAGGCAGACACTCATTAGGCAACAGTCAACAGTACTGTACAAATCAGTCTGGTTAGAAACCAAAGCTAGCTTGAAGAGCTGTTGTGACCATAGACTTAGTGCTTACTTCACCAGTCATGTAGTTCAATGAGAAACCTGAAAGTCATCAAGCCTCTAGAAGCACATATTCTGCAAAGACTCTTTGATGAACTTTGCTGTGAACTCTCTGGTGTGACAAGGCTTTCATAAATAAATAAAATAAAAAACAAGTTGTTAAATTAAAATTAATAATTAAAAACATACTACAATCATTTGCAAATTAACTGTGTTTACTGGCAACGGTTTTCCAAAGTGTTCCTGAGCTCATGTATTAATATCCTTCATACAATCATGTGTTCACAAAGTGGTGAACCTCTCTCCATCCTTGCTTGTGAACGACTGAGTCTTTCCAGGATGCTCCTTTCACCTGTTGATGAGCTGATGAGGTCAAATATTGAATATGTGAGAAAGTCTCTCTGATTATTTAGACTTCACCCAAATTTTAGTTTTTTCTTTACCCTTGTTATATACAGTCCAACTGATGGATTACAAAAATACAGCAGAATGAATACTGTACTGTTAAAACCAGCCACTATGTAATTTCTTCCTTATGTCCTATTTTTCTGTTCTCTTGTTCACAGAGTTAATTGTGCCACTTTAAAACGCCTTTTTTTGTGGCATCATTTTGAAATGGAACACAAACGGATTAATTTTGACTCTTCAGAACAGACACATAGTATATCCTGTCTCCCACGGTAAATCAGCTAAATATCTGGAGGAATGAAGCTAGATTTCATCTTGTTTGCCTTTCTCAGCTTATCTAATATAAACACAACATGATAAACTGTGTATTGGGACAGAAGAAGACGTGCTGTGTCGGGGTGGGGGCATCACAGTCACTAATGAAGAGATTAAGGGAATCTTTTCTGATTAATATAACACTAACATTTGCTGTTATAAAACTTACTATTTCTGTCCTAGCTGCACGCTCTGGTAGTGATGACAGGTGTTAGACAGCAGATCAGCACCACACCATGCCTGTACTCTCTCTCTCTCTCCAACTCACTGTCCAGCTCGCTCGCCCCACCCCTCTTTCCGTCCATCTCGCACTTTCACGTCTGTCTTCACACAGGCGCAATGAGTGAGGATATAATGACAGCTGGGTAATTATTACATAATGGCTGCTTACAGGCCTCGGAAGACGCGCTGCTCTGATTATATAACAAAGGGATGGGGAGGGGAGGGGCAGACACTGGTGACTGGATTGAAGAGGCAATCTGCAATTGGTTGAGGTAAGCATGGAAGCTGTATCTGCTTAGGCTGGAGAAGGTTAGCAATCAGCAGTGTGAGGGAGGGGCAGACTTAAATAGATTTAACCTGTGTTCTTAAGCCAAGGTTTGCATTTGTCCTTGGACTGAAGGAGCACTGTGAGCGGCTGAGAGGACTGCGGAGACGCTGGGACTGCGTGTCTGCATCAAAAGCTGGGGTCCATCCAATGTCAAGTCAACTTTACCTTGACTGAACTTAAGACATGACGCAATAAGGCAAATTAGCTGCATTGCTGTCAGAGGGATAGAAGCGAATTCTCAGCAAGTAAGTAAATAGTCCCAAACAGAAGAACAAGAATACTAATACATACTCGTAGGCCCTGGAGGCCGCATGTTTATCACACCTTACTATGCTAAAATATTAACACAGATATGCTATGTCGCTCTGTTGATCCACCACTTCATCCAGATTGAAATATCTCAGCAGCTACTAGATGGATCGCTATGACGATTGGTACAGATATTCATGCCCCCCTCAGGATGAAATGTAATAACTTCAGTGATCCCCTGACTTTTCATCCAGTGACATCATCAGGTCAGTTTGTCCTCTAATGTCTCCAAAACATTTCCCATCAGCTTCAGCTGTACTCTGTGCTAATCAGCAAATGTCAGCATGCTAACATGCTAAGCTAAGATTATAGACAAGGTAAACATTACATCCTCGCACTGTCACTGTGAACATGGTAGAATGCTGTCAGTAGACGCAGCTGTGCTTTGAGCTGAACGCTTCGTGCAGCCTCACAGAGCTGCAGGCCTGGCTGAGTCTTTCAGGAGTGAAGCTAAAAATATCAGGTCCGTCACTCGAGGGAAGGTCACGGAATCACAAGATGTATCCCTCTGGGACAATGAATAGACACGTTTCACGCTAATTTGTGTCTTAGGTGATGAGATGTGATGACTGAAATGTTGGATGACACCATTTTGGAACAAAATGAAAAAGGTGCATCCTCTGAGGAGCATGAAGGTGATCAATAAACATAACAATCAAGATCCAGGTATTGATATAAATACTGAATAATAACCATTACGGCTCTAATATTCTCAGCACACACACACACACACACACACACACACACACACACACACACACACACACACTCTTTACCTCGGGTCGAGCACAGTAGCAGTGCAGCAGAGTGAGCTTTTTCCGTGTCAGTGAAGCTTCTCTTGACAGCTGCAGCTAAGCTTCCCTTCACGGTTTTTTGAAGCCATGATCCTCGTCTGTTTCTTTGGTCAAAAGTCTCTGAAGCACGGTCACAGCAGGAATCACATCTGATGCCAAAGCATCAGAGCAGCTCACTTTTCGAGAGGAGCCGGCACATAATCTTTTCCAGAAGTGTCTACTGGTAAGCGGTGAAATTGTCGGGATATTCAGACCTAAATCCTCTCTGAGCCGCTTCTGCTCAATGAGAGACTGCTTGGTAATATGGTTTCTGTGATGTGGGGATGGCTGAGAATCTAATACCTCGACTCCAGCACGCTGAGAAGACGCCAAAATCCTGTATTATCTGAAACCGACAACGGCCGGTCATCAAGAGCAACGTGCTCGGTGAGAGCTTCGGTTATGTTCACTGCCCGTGCACTGTCTCCGGGCATCTTCTCCCACTTCTCCATCGTTTGCTGCAAAATTCGTTGTTTCTGTTTCCCGCTACTAGCATTAGCAAACTCCTTGAACTCTTCTCACCTCTCCTCTTGACAATTTAGCAGAGCACAGTTTGCAGTCTGCTCTAATATTGTCATCATCACAATACTGCTGACATCGCTCCTCCTCCACCTACCTGTTCAACTGAAGACAGGTAAACACCACGCTGTCGCAAAGCATTATAAGCTGCAGCAGTATCAGAGTAGTTTCATCATTGAAAGAGTACATGCACACAGTTTTGGGCCTTTATCAAGTGTTACATGAATCTCTCATTTCAAGTCAGCTCTCATAGTCTCTGATAGGCAATGCAGACTCACTTATAGATTTGGCTTTTGTGTCCATGGCTCTTTGGGGTGCTGTGGAAGCCGACAGTGTACACAGGAATATGGGCCATCTTCTTTGAGGGAATCTTCATCTACAGCGTAGGAAGAGGAAAACAATGAGACAGAGCAAAGAGGAAGGGAAGTGTGTTGTGAGGGGACACAGCAGACTTAAGGACAAAATGCTTTCATAAACAACAATCAATAGATTCAAAGTCACAGACACGAAGGACTCCACGGTCACACACCACACCACCATGACCATTAGCTGTCACACAAATCACACTGTCACAAATGAACATATACATTAAACAACCTCACAAAAGGATAAACCACAGTAACACACAATACAGAGTCACCGCACCCCAACAAAGCACAACACACATCATTGTCAAAAACACACAAAATCCAAACAGCCTAAATCTCAAACCTAGAGAGCACAGAGCCACACATCCAACACGGCCTGGACTGAGGCAACAAATGAAAACCAACAAAAAAAAAAAACAACAGAAGAATTGATGTCAACAGAAATACCATTCACTTCACTCCACCATGTGCCTGACCACTGAGACAATGTTAGCAAGTGGGACAGCAATACATCCTTTAAATCGATTCTTGGTATTGTCTTAGAATGTCATACACAGCCAAATACGCACAGAATCATACTTGTAGAAACAAACAGAAGCCATTGATGAATTGCCTTCACTGAACACATGCTAGCAGTTCTTGAAGTTACCTTTGCACTGCAGGAGTTGCAGACAGATCTGTAAGAGAAACACAAAGGAATGAACAGTGTATTTCTGTAGCTTGCATCAAAAAATAACCATGACAAATATGTGGGGGTTAACTGGGCTATTGATAAATACCACAGTGACTACTATCTATAATTAGCTTGAGTGCACATCAGCAGTGGTAATATTGTCAAAATATGTCAGTATCGTAGCTTAAAGTGGCAAACGAAGAGGCAAAACTTCATTCACAATATTCGACTTTTTTAACACTGCAGTATCTGAAAGTTAAGGGGCTCATGTCTGTCTTTGAACAACAAGGCAGGGTCCCATTTCTCTTTTCTTTTTATTTATAGAGCATATGTCGCATGCAGCAGGTCTAACACTTGCATGACAGAATCGCATTCACAATAGATTCTGTGCATATTCATGTGCCCGTTCACAGGAACCATTACTGCTTCTAATGTTAGCTTAAGAGTGTCGTCTGCCTTGAGCGGCAGCTAAATCAATCAGTCTGCTTTCTTCTTCTGTCCCGTCTGCTTCCACTTAGGAACATGAATTATACAGAGCAGCAAGCTGAAAGCCCTTTACTGCACATTAAGTTTTGTTTTCACACTGCACGAGTATTTAATATGCTCTATAGCACCAGAGAGTTAAATATGCAAAGTAACAGTAAATTGTATTCAGCATCATTTTCAGCACCATGGACAACTGCAGCATGTGCATGCACCCGCTCTGAGGTGAAGCTTTGGGAAATCCGTGAGGAAGGTTTGTAGAAACACAGACATTTTATGTGAATCTGGGGATCTTAGCCCCCTTGACAGAGTAAGATCCTACACACTATTTCAATGTATTAGCCTTGATTTCAATTTGACTACATTTAGTGCAACAAATATACAATTCTGGGAGTAAAGAGGCTTTCAAACAGTATGCAGAAGTTCATGCTGTGAAATCAAATTTACAGAAACTACATTAATGAACAGTTAACTGAATAAATAAAATACAAATGGCGGTGGGCCGGGGCTTTGCCGAGACTCATGACCTCACTATTCCCTTGAATCTTGGCCGCGGTCCTGGAACAAACCTCAAGCAGTATTTCGAGATAAACGTGGCATGTGGCTTAAACATCGCAGACATTCCTGTGGTGAGATGAACGTTTTCTTTGATACCTTTTACACAGTAGACAGGTAGACGGCCATGAGAAGAGAGGGAACTTCACTCTGCAGCAGCAGCAAACCTGAGAAGGCCACATACACAGTCCCTGAGTCCATTTACTGTAAACACAGCACAATGATAAACAACAACAAGGGAGGATCCACTCTGTTACCTTTCCTTTCTTCAGGTTATTGTAGAGCTCTTTGCTCTGGAGAAACTTCTCCATGTCTGCTTTGACCAGCACTCGGCGCACATTGATGACCTCATCCACTGTTAAGGCGAGACTCTCCACAGGGTGGCTGAACTCCTCCTGAACATACCGACAGCAGAGGAAGAGGAGTCCATCAGTCGCTCCCCTCATGCTTAACATAAAGAACACTCAGTGGATGTCACTGCTATGTAACTTTCATTTTGACATCTGACAAAGGCAAAGCATTGCATTGTGGGACTTCTTGCAAAAAAGTAGTCTATGTGTTATGAACACTTCTTTATTTGCTCCATTTAAAGCCTTTTGAGGGCACTGTCACTCAGTGTAATATGAAAGGTGTCCCTCCCTTTGCGGCGTCCCTCAGCTCTAATGAGTATTTTAGCGTCTTTCTACCCATTCTACTGTTCTGGTTAAATCTCACTGCTCTCATCAGCGTCTCTGGCTGAAGCAGGTCGCTGTTTCCAGCGAAAACGCTTTCTGCTCAGCACCAAACAGCATAAAAAGTCAGCGACTAGCTAGTGAACCTTCAACAGCTAAACAGGCACACATGAAGTTGCTAACAACATCTACTATTTCATAACAACTGGGAAAACTCCATCTGCTGATGAAGATCGCGCAATATGACGGAAAGCACCGGAACAGCTACAAAAGGGACCGTGAGGTGAGATAAAATAAGTTGAACTTGTTTCTTTGGACTTCTGACTTGTTCAAAGGCTTTTCTAAACATGCATTTCCACTAAATATTGGAACAGGTTGAATAATCTGGCTCAATACTCTACAGTGGCAGATAATCAATAATAGATCAAGATGACTTGACAGAATGAATGTTTCTGCAGTGCCTCTTCATCACCGGTGGGACCACTGAGACTTCACACGAAGCAAAGCATCAACTCTGATGCCGGCTGTGATTCTAACGCACCATCCACTGGTGCTCGTCTCCAGCTCTGGAGCCTGACGTCGTTTCTGATCCCTCTGTGGTCTCGTCCACTGAACTCAGAGACAGGCGGGCTGGAGAGGGCAGCACCCAGCCGTGAACTGGGAAGGAAGCTGGGGTGGGGGAAATCGATGAAAAGTAAGAGAGACAGAGAGGGAATAATGAGAGTTTATCAGGCAAACTAAATGCGACTGAATCAAATGAGGACAGCGTCAGGGAGCGAATGAGAGGAGGACACAAATCCCAGTCTAACAACTCCATGAATTACACATCGGTCTCTTTCATTCAGCTCCGTCTCGGGTCTCATCTTTCAGAGTGCTTGTTGATCGACTCTAACACTGTCATGTATTATTCATCTGATTTCAGCCCATGCTGCTGCATCTGTAACTTAGATCACAGTGAGAGGGCTGCTCAGCGGCTGGTCTAAAAGAGGAGCTCAGTTAACCAGAGGCGGGCGGGGGTTCAGAGCAGACCACACGCTGGGCACTGCTTCGATCCTGCAAAAGGAAGGTGTCAATTTGGCTCTAATGGAAAGCAAACAGGTTAGAGGGGAAGGCTGGAACAGGCCGGTAAACATCACTGGTACATATAATTTGGATCAGCTGCCGATGACGGCAGGGGCTTACAGGCTTACATCCTCATTCACACAGCTGAGGCTGGAGAGTCCCCTGTTGGCAAAGTCAAGCACTACACAATAAATCTCCATCCAGCTATAAATCGGCCTTGTCTCAGGCTTGTGGCATGCGGCTGGGTGGATCGGCTTGCAGCCCATCTAGAGACTGAGAATGGATTGAAGTCAGGATTGTTTTTCAAATAATTACCTCTGGATAAGGACGGCCAGGCTGCTAATGCATGAATCATGGCAACTGAATGGATAACATCCTCCCCGTGGCTTATGTGCAGCACACAATTCAAAGCCATTAGCTTCTACCCTCCTTCACTCAGACTTTATCAGCACATCTTTATATTTGATTAGAATCCATCATAAAACTCCCAACAGTTTTATGGCAGATGTAATCCCTGTCAGCTCCCTGTTAGCGCGGCTGTGAGGACTTTACCATGGTGGGCTGACACATTATTCAGCTCTTATTCATTTCAGTGAGGTAACAGTAATTTAATGAGGTTAGTGCTTGAGTTAGAAGTAGGACAGATTGGAGGTAGTAGGGACATAACGTCTCCACGGCAAGTGAATAAAAACATTAAAAACATATTACCTCCAATTGAATACATCTGGGAAGGGCTTGTGTTCAGTTAGCTTGTGCTAGTTAATACAGTTCCAGTGGAAGTGGAGCTGGAAACTTTAAAAAGGGTGTTTCTTGTGTGTTCAGTCTAACTGTTGGTGAGGGATGGGTTTGATGTCACTTTAAGGCCAGGTTCTGCATACAAACATCCAAATCTCCGGCTCACTCATCCAAAAAGGAGGATAACGATGCAGACTGTGCTGTGGTATAACTGGCACGGTGTCTCCCTCTGTTGGAAGAAAGTTAAAACTACAGCAAGTGTGAATCATCTGCCACAGAGGGCCAAGAGTCTGCACGTTTTCACTGCGAGCAAACACTACAGCAGCTGATCTCACTAATTATCTTTCTTTCAGCCAAATAAGAGAATCCAACCAGTATTATGAGCTGCAGCAGTGTTTGGTGCAGACTGCCGAATGTCAATGAAGCCTGGTGGACAATAACTGGAACAGACAGAGTATAGCTGTGTTAACACACTTACTTGGCAGAAGACTTTCTGACTTGACATTGTAAGAAAAGCACAGATGTCTCTGATAACATTAATGTTGGCTCTGTTCTATTCAAATGTCCCAGTAAACCATGACAGTGTGGTGGGCCATGAGCAAACTGGATCAACTGAGATGGTTACCATGTCAACAGTGCCATCATGTGTTCATTTATAAAGGACTTCATGTTTTTACTCATTACTCTTAAAGTAAAATTCTTCTTCTTGGAATCACTGGGCCAGCGGCTCCAGAACCTTTCTCTCCTGCCCCCCCCACTCTGGAAGCTGAAATACCATCATGTCCCTCCTCAGTGCATAAAGTGATTTTTCATATCCAGAACCTAAACTGCATTTTCTTTTCATTTATCTCGTAGGTTTCTGGTTTGCAAATCAATATTTTCCCAGATTGACAGAGGTTTTACACACAAAAGGCTCTCCTGCTGTACTGACAGTGAACTCAAGCCTGACTATGAGCGTCTTCATATCTGGGATTTGATATGACTGACATGTTTGCTCGATGCGCATCACCAGTTTTTCTTCTCTTCCTTGTCAAACATTTGTCCATCTTGCACTTGACGTGCTTTGCTTCCTGAATCAACTTTGAATCCTTAAATCTTTAATTAAAGCCGCTTGTATCTAATAAGCACCTGGAAACAGTTATCCATGCCTGATTACTGTCATTCCTTGTATATGGGGTTGACCCATTTCACCCTCTTTCAACTTCAAACAAAGAAAAGACAACACATCCTTCCTGTTCTGGATCATCTGCACTGGTTACCACTGATACACATACAGAACTGGTTTCAAAATCTGACTATTTATTTTTAAAGCCTTTAATAGATTAGCTCCTCAACACATTACTGACCTGCTAATTCCACACTCTGCCCCGAGGTCCCTCAGTCATCCTCACAGCATCTCCTCTCAGTTCCTCACTCATTCCCTCAAACTAAAGGGGGCTGAGCTTTCTCTGTTGTGTCTCCCAGGTTCTGGAATAGTCTCTGCACCACATGAAGTCATTGAAAGACCCATCTTTGCCTCTGCATACCTGTATTCAGGCAGATTCTCATCCATCTGCCTGGACTGTAAAGCTTTCTGGGTCAACTCTTGATGTTTTGAAATGAGCTGTATAAATCAACCGACTTGCTAAAATCAGAGCACTCATGTTTCACCGTCATAGCTTCTCCTGGTCATGTGTGCCCCCTGCAATGACTCTGTGCCCCCCCAGGTGGTCACCACAAACAGTACCTCTTCATATAGGCCAGGCCTCATGATGCCTAAACTGGAGTTCTGTAATTTAGGATTTTTCCTTCTTCTTTCAACACTCCTTATACGAATCTTAGAACTTATGGCCAAATGTTTGGAATCAAGGCCTCCTTCAGAAAAATCTGCTATATTTCACTGTGAATCATTCTTCCCTTCCTAATCAAATGTAGATGACACGCACAAAGCTCGTCCACGTGATCTTACAAAAATTTAACAGCAAGGAGCCTCAAAGTGCTGCCATGGCCAGAATTCAGTGATATTTACTGACTCCATCAGTGGTCATTAGTGGCCTTGACATGATACATCTCAAAGCGTTTCTCTCATAAGTCCTTATATTCCCAACAGGAAGGAGTACAGTTTTTAGATATTCTTCAAAAATCAGCATGGTGGTCTATGGAAATCCAGACTTCTATCATCTTCTGAAATAACTATAATAATTTGGGGCCTCTGTAGAGATACGCACTGTCGGAGTCAAAACCACCATCTCATGAATGTATGAAGCAATCAGACTCCATTAACGACTTCCTGTCAAAAGTCTGTGATATTTATGAAATTCCATGACCAGCTTTGATCTAAAATGAGTGCCCTGTATTTAGCTCTATATAGAGAAGTCACCACTCACAAACTGAAGAACTATTACCAAGGACAATCAGTCTACGTTTACAAACTGACCTCTGTAATTAGGAGGTGGCCTGGCACCGGTCAGTGTCCTGGATCGCGGTCTCTCACCCCTCAGCCTGACCGCCCCGTCCAGCTGGGCCGACTCAGAGAGCGAAGGAAGCATTTCTCCACGGAGCATGGCCAGGTCGTGCTCAGAGAAGGAGCGATCTCTTTTCAGAGGAGTGGGGGAGCTCTCCGCCCTCCTCAGCTCCCCACTGTCTGGAGAGTCCTCCTCCTGCAGTGGTGCGAGATGAGGAAAGGGAAGTGAGCGGGCATAGGGCAGGGACAGTAGAGGTAAGGAAAGGTTTGTAAAATAAGGAAAAGGTGAAGGGAAGTACTGAAGGCAACACAGGATGAGAATGTGCACATCATCTAGCTAATTGTACAGGATGGCTGGTTGGCCTGTCGTGAATGAAGCTAACAAACTGAGGCTAGCTGGTGACTCTAAACAGCCGGTAGGTGTGAACGTGAGCATGAGCGATGGTTTATCTCTATGTGTCAGCCCTTTGATGAACTCCACCTACAGTAGTGGTGGATATATTTTGACACCCACGGAGTAATTTTGACTTTGAGTTTTGACCCTTTGAGGCAGCTGTAGCTGGTCAGCGTGGAGTGTTTGCTGCAGAGTAGCAGATTGAGTTAGCAATGTTGTAATGGCGCCTCTGCTCGGTTCACTCTGCTATTGCTGTGCTTTCTGTCACCAGTGCTGCAGAGCAATTAGCGGCTTTATCAGCAGCAGGGGACACACCTGGGCCTGGCGTGACTCCTACATACACGCCCGAGCAGACACCAGACACAAAGCAGACCTCCTCACTCCAAGGACCTCTGTGTTTTGGTTTTTGTTCTTTGTTTTCGCAGCACATTTCCACTCATCCACTCCCTGCACTGCTGACTTGACAGATTTCTCCATCTGCTTGCTGCTTTTTTTTAATTTGGTTGCAAATAAATTACTTTGTTATTTAGTTTACCCATGTGTCTCCCATTTCTGTCCCAGTGTAAGAGCCAGACTGTGACAATATGAAGTCAGAGATAAGATAAGATGTTATTGCTGTTATGATGCTAATTTCCACCAGCACGATAATGGCAACTCCCATTATGTGTTAACATGTTTTTTCCAGCAGCAAACACACTACTGAATATTCACAGAAATTTCAGTATTATAGGAATATTCCATGATTACGCTTTGCTAATGTCTGTTTGATGAAGAAGAAACTGACAGGACTAAGAGAAGAAGGCCCAGTTAGAAATCTGTCTGCTTCTTCAGCACCAAGGACAGCGCCAGGGATTTATCAATACACAGCACAGTCAGGCTACTCATATTTCAAGGCCAGAGACTCTAACCTGCACAAGCCTCAGTTAGATAGAGGATCAATAAGTCCGCCAGACTCAACTAACATATTCAACTAAACAAGCCCTCTGCTGCCGCGCTCGCTCTGGTACCACAGGTTGGAGAGGGGGCCTGGCAGGGGAATGGGGAGGAAGGGCATTTTAGTCATGTTGCTAACAACGGGGATGACATCCCCCCTTCATATCACGTACAGCGCAGTCCATCCCAAGCTGAAGTGCTTTCAGATAATGGATGGATAGATTGTTTAAATTGCTTCAGATTGACTGTCTGCCCCTTTTAAATTTTAACAGGGTGTCTGCTTCTTTCTTTGTTACTGAAGTGACATTTAAAAATGATTCTCACTATGGGGTCCCTGTATTATTTATCTTGTGCACACGTGTGAGGATTTAAAGCCTTTTGCTGAATAACAATGAACGTTAACATAAGGTCACCTGAAGGCAGAGTTATGTGAACCACTTTCAGGAGACAGACGTTCCAGAAAGTAAGCCAACAAAAACAGTACTTTCCTAACATCATACAGTCAAGCTTTACTTGGGTTGCTGATTTTGCCTCAGTATCCTCAAAACATACCACAAACAACTCAACAAACAAATGCAAAACAGACCTCAAAGGAAACAGGAAGTATTACTGGAGTACAGAACACGCTAAGTGATCATTATACACCTGAATTCATGTTCCTGTTCAGCTGAAAGAGGGCAACACACAAAATCCATTATTTAGCAGCTGCTCCTCCAAGAACTGGTTGCAGAACACTAATCTGTTGCACTGGCAGGTGGGATATTACAGCACAGTATGTATGAGTGGTCTGTCCTGCAGTGGTGGAAGCAGTACTCATATTAAAGTAAAATACAACTTCTGTGGAATCAGAGTGGTATTTTTGGATCCGTATTACTACTTTACAATAACTACTTTATACACTGCTCGTTGTGAATTACCCTCTTATCTTAACCTACCTACCCATGGCACCTTCTCTGACCCAAACCTGGCTTACATACTGCATACAGATGAGAAAAAGAGTGAAACTGAGGTTTAAAAGAAAATGGAAGGTAGGATTGCAACAGTAAACATGTCTTCCCTCTTGGATGAAGCAGAAGCTCGTTTTGACCTGCAGCTAGCTCCCCCTTTGAGCCACTAAGGATATTTTCTAAATGCTAAAGTGTAAGAGAGAAACAGATTGTGAAGTTTTGACGGCTGGTGTAACATATCAAGAGAGGGGGGAGAAAGACACGGTTTCCCAAGTTGTTCAGTCTTTGTGGAAGAGAGAAGAAGATTCATCCCAATCATTGTTTCACTTTCCACTCTGTGCTATCCTACAAATGCACAGAGGCATCTTAACCCACTTAAGCTGGGAAACAAAGCATGTGTTGCTGTGAAAAACAGCAGTCAGCCCTAAGAGACGGCAAAAATGAGTCCAATGAATCCTCACCCCACCCTTCCAATGTCTCAGCGTAGGAGCGCCTGCCTGGCCTCACCTCAAATATGTTCATCTCCTCCATTTCGGCCAGAGTGGGAGCCTTGAGCAGGATGCGAGGGCGGGATGATGGTCGGGGCCCGGGCTCTGACACGGACAAGTCAATGCACGAAGTAGATTTGACATTACAAGGACAAGTCTGAGCCAGGCAGGGCAGGGAGCCAAATGCTGAGGGAAGAGAAACCAGAAACACAGTCAGGGAACAAATAAGTCAGAAGCACTGAGATCAGAGCCAGACCAGCCAGGACCAGCACTCAGCCTCGGGCCTGGCTTCGACATCCCCTTCTGAGCTTCATCATATCACAAATAACAGAACCCTCCTGTCTGAAATGAGCTCACATACAACTGTGTTCTTCTATTACAGATGCAGCAGTGAAGTCCATCTCTTCACCTGTATGGAAACTAGGAAAGTGGACTTCAGGCTCTGACAGGCTGGAATTTGCGCAGCCTGCACAAACACGATTATTCACAATGATGAAAAATACTAAAATGCAAAACAAAATTGGACTCAGTGCTGAGTACTGGAACTGGGACCAAATTCCAATGATGGAAAGTATAAAAGAGCAAATAACTGAATTCACTTTGTAATTCTTGAATGTGTTTTTACAACCACAAAGGGCAAAACAGCTGTTTAGGATTCAGGGTTGAACTCAGCTCCCGTTACTGAGGAGGCAGTCCCTCTAACCACTGAATCACCCTACTATACGTGCTGCAGTCAAAACACTGCTAACTATCATTTTCCAGCAATCTGATTTTTCTTTTTCACAAATCACCCATAGCAGCTTTAGACAAATCAAATTGCTCTCTCCCTGCAAAGGCTTCTTTATCAGCGGCCCACACACTGAGCGACCTTGATCTGTAAATAACTTGTCAATATTTATGAAATGCGATTCCACCTCCACATGCGCTGTAGATCTGAATGGAAAGACGCTCGTTACACATGACGGCTTACAAAACTACTTTATAGTACATAACTGTCGTGTGCCAGGCAGCAGCGCAGAGGGTACAGACTACAGTGTCAGCCCTGAAGTCATTTTTTAGCAGGGCGACTGGTCCATCCACCTGCAGTGGCACATTTACTTTCTTTAGCACAGTGAGAGCATAACAGGAGTCACACTTTAAATAGAAAGTTCAGAGACGAGTATGACGCGAGCAGCCACCAGACCTTATTTTTTATTTCACTTAACATCGCCATGATGCTTTTCCCCTGACGCCATCCAACTGTTTGTCTGGTGATGACAGGCTTTAATTTAGTTATGGTGGAGTTAAAAAAAAAAAAAAAAAAAGCAAACAGTGGTGACTGATTGTTCTCTTACGTCTGGAGCTGGGCAGGACCACAGGCCTGAGCTTTCTCTCCTGCTTGATCTCAGCCAGGACCAGGTCATGGAGGGACTGCTGCTGCGGTGGAGGAGGGGGGAGGCTGCGCTCTGAAACCTAATGAGGACAAATAATTAGACCACATCCATACATCTGAGGAATCTAAAAGAGATGATGAAATATGTACATATATGCACATATTTTACCAACCACTCCAAAACCTCTGTGTTTGTTGACTGGACAGTAACACTCTGCAATGAAACATGGCCTGATAAAACTGATGGAACTGTGATAAAAAAGACTTGTGACGTATATAAACAGGTAAATCGAATCACAGGACAAGTTCTTCTGTGTAAAAAGAAGATTTAAAACACATCTCTGGGTATGTGCTCTATTATTTATATATGTCTAATGTGCATTAAAGTATTAGACGCTTATCTAAGTATGCATCAAGGGTAGCAGTATTAGTAATGTTTCAGTTATCAGTTAGAGGCTGGTGTTAATGTACTGTATTTGGAAAATGCTCTGTAATGTATACAGGTCTATTAATAATGGATGAAAGTATCAGGGAGAAGCTGATGTTAGTAATGTATCAGTCTAAAGTAGTTATATGTAAAAGTAAGCTAGTTTTAGTACAATAATGTATTACATACAAGCTTGCATTGACATGGAAATCTCCCATTGTTCAGCTGTTATCAGGAAAATATTAATTATTCATTCATTCATTCATTCATCTTCTATATCCGCATATCCCTTTCGGGGTTGCGGGGGGCTGGAGCCTATCCCAGCTGGCAATGGGCGAGAGAAGCGGGGTACACCCTGAACCGGTCGCCAGCCGATTGCAGGGCGACACAGACATACAGACATACAACCACTCACACTCACACTCACACCTATGGACAATTTAGAGTCACCAATTAACCTAATGAGCGTGTTTTTGGTCTGTGGGAGGACGCCGGAGTGCCCGGAGAGAACCCATGCATGCACGGGAAGAACATGCAAACTTCACACAGAAAGGCCCAGCCCAACCTGGGGATCGAACCAGCGACCTACCTGCTGCATCACCGTGCCACAATATTAATTATAGTGCAAGATATTATCAGGGGCTCAGAGGTGCATTTAGAATTGGCTGCTTTTCTAGTAAGCTGTTATTTAACTTTCTGGGTTAGCTCGACAGCAATGCCAAAAAAACTATAATCCAGGTACCACAACACCACTACAGTACTACAGGAGTTCAGCCAGGGTGTAGGACAAGACAAAGACACTTAATTGTCACATTACCCTCATTAAGTTACAGACAAACCTGCCTTATAAGATCATTCAGCCTTATTTACCTTAAAATAAAGCTTCATTTATCTTAGTTTCTAAGCCTGCTTATTGCAATCCTTACTTCTTCTGTATGACACACTGGAAATGGAGAGAAACCTTGCACACTTGAATGTACTCTTCTTCATAACGCTGGGGTGAATTTCTATTACGAGACAAAAACCCACTCACTGGTTTAAGTGGAGGTCTTGATCTGATGAAATCCAGTATCAGTTCATGGGCATTTCTCTTCACTCTGGTAGGAATGTCACCACCCACCTGGATAAGACAAGAAACACGACAGCAGCTGTAGCACCGTGTCTGGAAATCATACAGCGAGATGCTGACATGTTTTAGAAAGAAATAAGTACATCATGAGTTTACTATAGTCTACAATCTAGCTATCAACACATCCTGCAGAAACATTAGCATACATTTGAGTCCACCTATAAAAATCCAAGTACAATATTCGCTCTCCTTTGAGCTCTGTTTTGGTGTCCACCAGCTCTTGAAAAGAAATCTGTCCCATTAGCTGCTAAACGCTCCAGTATGTTCACCAGCTGGTTGACAGGGATATGTCAACTAGGATATGTCTATATGTCAACAAGGCATATGTCTGACAGCTCAAATGTCGATATGAGCTGTCAGAGTGAACCAAATGAGCTCAGTTTCAGGCCGTAAAACCAAAACAAGGTGCTGAAAGAAGCTGAAAAGCTCCACAGAGCCGAGGGGAACTGCAGAGTTGGGTGATGATTGTCTGTGCAACTGCTGCCAGAATAACAGAAGGCTGAGAGAAGCCTTCATTAATATTTGTGTTCTGAGGCTGAATTATGTAATTGCCCGTGGAGAAGGCCTCAAGGTGACTGCCACATGCATGCCTGCTACATAACCTTTTCTTCCTGAACCAAATCCAGAACAGTATGTGGTACAGTGGACTGCCTGAAAAAAGAGGAAGACAGTGGCCTACAGACCCCTGGCTGCACTCAAAGTCCTCATGCCCCATTTAAAGAAAACTAAAACTCAGTCTCGTCTCTCACCATGACTTTGCGTAGCTGGAACTTGCGAGCTCGTATGTCCTGCATCAGCATCTCAAAGGGTGTGAGGCTGAACTCAGTGGGCAGTGGGTTGAACGGCTGCTCCTGCACCTTCTTCAGCTTCACTCCCTGCCTGAGCTCCTTCATCAGCTGCACCCACAGACGAGCCTGGGATGGAAACAACAGCAACACACACACACACACACACACACACACACACACACACAAACATCTGCACATGTCAACACAACAACACTGCCTTCTTCGGTCAAACACACTGTTGTATTGTCCTCTCAGTCACACTGTGCCCTCGTTCGTTAAGTCTCACCCAGTCTCTGTGTTTCAGGGCATCCAGCTCAGCTGTAGACCGGTCTTCCAAAGCTTCCTCTGTTGTGATCTTCTTCAGCATCTGTGCACCAAAAGGAAGAGACAGATTTGACTTTCTTTTAACAATAGCAAGCTAAAACAGTGGTAACCGTTCAAACACTGGTTTGTTTGCCATATAGTGCAGAATCTGAAGGGGCTGTATTCATTAGACTGCAGTATTGTCATGATAAAACCCCCATGTGTGATATTTACAAATTATTCTGATGACAAAAGTTTTATGTTTTGTCTGTTTCTTTCAGCCTGTGTCTCTGACTCTGATCAGCATGCATTGCTGTCTCCAGCAGTTTCTTGTTTAATGATAATACCAGCTGGGGGCACCAAAATTAGAAAAAAAATCAAATTCTAATGCTCAACTGAAGACTTTACCTGGAGATTTAAAAAATTAAAGAGAGATGTGAAATGCCACCAAGAATCCATGTGGAATACCATGTGCACGCAAGGTTCCCCACTTTGTGAACACATGATTGTATATTGTACAGCTCTGGTGCCTTGTTCCCAGATTCAGTAATTAAAGGCACCGTGGAGTTTTCAGGACTTGTGGTGCCACGGAGTATTGTTTTTATGAGACAGTTCCATTTTTATTCGTGTACACGCACGAGAACACACATGTATAGACCAGATTCACATGGCAGCCATTTTCCCCAAGTCACATAAACACAGGTGGCCCACAGTCCCACCACCCTTCCGCTGTCTATATATGCCTACATACATAAGCTCCACAGTACAGAAAAAGCTCTCCTTTGTGTAACAAATCACTTGTTACTGGTGACAGACTGTGGATGCTGCTCTGTCCTCCTGCTGCTGGGCTGAAGTGCAGCCTTTGACACCATAGAGCAAAAAATTCTTATTGAGAGACTGAAGAGCGGCTTTCTCCTTATCTGGAAAACAGGAAATCTTTTGTCTCCATCCAGGATTTTGCATCATTTTGTATGTTACCCCTTGGACATTCATCCAGCAACACAACTTCTAATTTCACCATTACGCTGACGATACACAATTATACCTCTCATTTAAAGCACACGAACTGAACAATCTAACCATTCCTGTGTATTCAAAGTTAACAACTGGATGGCAGCTAACGTCAGGGATTTGATCTTTGTTCCAGAACATCACAAAAACAAACAAAAAAAACAATCCACCCTTGGTTCTCTTACTGCCAATGCCACAGTCTGTGGCAAAGAACCTTGAGGATACCTTTTCCACTGATCCTCTGAGCAGCATATCAGTCAATTAAGAACCATCTCCAAGATAAGACACACGCTCACTTTCACTGACATAGATCAAGTCACACATGCTTTTATATCACCACACACCTGTGACTCTCTCTACCTGTTTAAACTCCCACTCAGTCTCACAGTTGCAGCTCATCCAGAACTGAGCAGGTCCTGTCATATCACTCTAATTTCAGCATTACATCTACAATACATTTTTACAAATTCTATTAATTACTGTACCTACAAGGCATCTACGGCCTGGCTCTGGATTAAATTAAGGACCTTTACAGCCCAGGGAGGCCCCAAGATCAGCAGATCAAAACCTTTTCCACCCAACAGACTGAGAACAAGCATTTCAGATTCAGAGGGCACACACAGTGAGATGCAGGCCACTGCAGGCAGAAGCAATGAAAGTCCACTGAAATAAAAGAAAAGTAGGTCATCCATCTATTTTCCTATTCTCTCAATGTTCTTAGCTACTTAGCTATGGGTGTTCTTTGTTAGGGGTTACCTTAACATTGACATGACTAACGTACCTCCTTTGCATCTCTGATCTTGATGAGGAAGGTCTGCAGCTCCAGAGTCTCTACAAACAGAGCCCTGCAGACAGCCTGGTAGTGCTCTGGAGCCAAGCATGGGTTGGCCAGCCGAGACGCACACAACGACATCACCTGACGGTATGTGCACACTGGCTTCATCACTCCCTCCTGCTCCTCCTCTTCCTCCTCCTCTTCCTGGCCACTATACCCCTCATCTGTTGTACCGTTCCCAGCGGTGCTGTGGCCCTCTCCGCCCTGGTCCCCCCCTGCCATGCGTTCGATGAGGTGCTCCAGCTGCGGGGTGAGCTCCCGTTCCTCGCTGTCATCCAGCCCCCAGTCCAGAGCTCGGTAGATGGCCACACCCAGCGACTGAACCAGCTGGAAATGAAATTCATGAAGTATAAAATATAGTTTATGTCACCTTGTGAACCCTTTTGTGGCAACTAAAAGGTTTTGTAATAGCTGATACCTGAACTAAATTCAACAGAGAAATGCATTTTTACTATCACCATTTAAACTGTGAAGTGATGTCTGTCTCTTCTTTCTTTCTCACCTGACACTCTGTAGCAGGTGGGCAAGGAGGCTCATCAGTGGCATCTGAGGAGACAAAGGAGGAGACACAAAACCAATTAAGACCTGACATCAACAGAACTTTAAAGGACAATTCTGAAGAAATAGAAATATGGCTCAATGCATTGTTGCTATCTACTAACATGGTTATTTATTAGCTCTCCTTGTCAAAATTTGTATTGCTTTTGTTTGAACAGCAGAGGGCGTAATCATAGCGGTCAAGAAGACAGACTTCCATCATCCTTTGCATGCAAGCAAAGCACTGCTAAAAATAAACCCAACGAGAAAATTAAGGACAAATGTGGCGATAATGGAACAAGAGATTGAAGATCCTACATCGACTTCTAGAGCTGATGTGTGCCACCAGTTCAGTTTTTCCAGTTTCAAGTAATGACAATGGCAAAAAGTAAACTGACAAATGCAACACAACCTGCAAAAACTGCCGAACGATGGTCAACTACACTACAGGAAACACATAAAGATGTGATGAGAAGCCATTTGGCACATCGCCACCCAGAAAAGCTCAGATCACAAGAACAACAAAGCTTCAGCCAGGCCAGGGGAGCCTGAAAAAAGCACCTGGAGCTTCCCATAACAGTCCAAGAGCTGAAGAGATAACAAGATGCATCGGTGAATATAAAGCCAAGAACTTAAGACCGTTCTCTGTGGTTGATGACAATGAATTTCAGTGGTCAGTAAAGACGCTGGAGCCAAAGTATTCAATTCCACCAAGGCCACACTTTAGTCCCACAGTGATAGCAGCTCTGTACAATGACACAAAAGCTAAAGTGGCACAGAGCCTCAAACAAGCAGAGTGAATCTCAGTGACCACAGATAGGTGGACTTCACCAGCTCCTCAGAGCTACATTACAGTCACAGTTCATGTTATGACCAGCGAATGGGAAACGAAAAGTTTTGCTCTACGGACGCTGCAGCCTCTTTTCCAGTCACACACTGGACTCAACATAGCTGAGGTTTTGAAACGCTGTTCTGCAGTGGGAGCTTGACATGAAGAAAAACAACAATCATCATTGCATTGCTGTCGTAAAATGCTGAAATATGGATGTAGCTTTGAGAGAGGCCGGACTGTCACCACAGATCACCAGCGGGTCTGAACGTTCCAGCCGTCTGCTTGGTCGAGTGAGGCGTGTAGCAGCGTCTTTTTCCACCGCAGTTCAACTACCACAGCCGAGCTGACCACCAAACAGAGACTGTTAAACCTGCTAGTACATAAACTGTCCTGGATTAGTTCACCTGATGGAACAGCTCTTGTAATCATTTTCTTAAAGGACTGCTACTGAATGCTGCATTGTTTTTGTTTTTAAATTCTACATGGTTCAATCACTCATTGCCAAAGACAATTCAAGCCAATTTTTAGCACATGCTTAGGTCATGGCTGGCTGCTTGTTTTATGAAAGAAGGAAAGCAGCAACCCTTTAAGTTAAAAAAATAATTTTATATGAATAAAAAAAGCTGTGTACACTAATTTATTAATAAAGGGCATTTTTCAAGTAGTTTCTCTTTCTTTTTTTCTAAATATTACAATACATATCATATCATGGCCTTAATATCGAGGTATTATCGTACCCTGAGTTTCTGGTATCATTACATCTCGAGTGTTTACTGGAGTGCAGCCCATCACTGTCATGCTAACTGTGTCCAACAACCTCTCATTCACATGTAAGAAACACCTAATGTTATCAGAATGAATGTAAACCACTATCATGACTGCTGTCAGTACTAACAGCTGTAAAGATAGCACATTAGCATTGGAAAAATCTGGCAGCACTTTCTCTGCCATTCTTGTGCGACTAGATCACTATAGATTTATCAGCCACGTGTTGTGGAGGACTTACGCAGTGAGTGCACGGTTAGAGTGTGTGTGTCTACACAGGTATCTAGGTAGACAGGCAGGTAGGCCATCCAGTCATTTAATTTGGGCTGAATGTTATAATTGGATGGACTTATTAGAGGCCACAGACAGAGGTTTTTTTAAAGCATTTGATTCATTGATTAGTCCTGTGGAAAGATACTGTCAACAAAATGGGGTCTGTAACGAATGACTGTTTTGATAAGCAATTAATCTGACGATTTTTACATCGATAAAATGATTATTAATCAGATACAAAGACAAAAGCTTCATCTTATTGTTTCCAGCGATTCAAAAAACCAAATGTATGCCTTGTATTAGTGTAAATACATTGTAAATATTATACTCAAAATGCTCAATTCTGCAAGGCGAGTTCAAACAAGGCCACTACAATAAAACACTAATAAATAAAAACGAAGTGAAATAAATAGACATTGGGGATTCATCAATAAACAAATGTGATATGATTGCCTCACACTGTCAGACGGTGTGTGGGACGGTGTGTCTCCCCAGCGGTGTTGTCAGTAAGTCACCTTCTCTGAGGGCACAAAGCCCCTTTTAGATCCACAGGCTGTGAGCTGAACCCTGCTCAGGGCGGCGCTGAGAGCTGGAGGTGAAAAAAATGCAGACGCACAGGTGCACCCGATCTGACTGAGGCTGGAAAACAGTCTCCCTCTCATTCTCTGTTCTTAACTGTTAGTCACCTCAAACCTTTTTTTCACAATTCAAAACTGCCTTCATCTCACAAACAATACATATGTTACAAAAAAAATGTTGCTTCTGCTATTGCGACCTCATTTGGAGGACGTGCAGAAACAATGAGCAGATATGATCATAACATTCATTTTTTGGGTGCCATTAGGCCAATAGGTGGCGATGCAGCAGCATCAAGCTTTAAACGAGCCATCATGTTCCTGTTTGTCATTTCATTCCCTGAAAATGGGAGAAAGCCCATGACTTCATTATTTTCCTTCATGCATTTTTATTTTTTAGGAATTCTATAAGAAAATAACCTTCTGTCCTCACTTCTGTTCAACTCTTTGTCTAACCAGTGTTTTCTGTTCTAATAACTAATTACTAATCACCAAGTCTTTAAAGATTCTCTGTGTTTTATTAAACATGAGGCTAGCTGAAACTGCCTTTTCAATGTTCTTAATTCTCGTAACTGTTTTGGGATATGAGTTGGTTTTATCTATTATTTTCTATCGCTTCTTCCAGTTTTTTCTTATCCTAGATATGCAGGATGGTGATTTTTGGGGTCAGTGTCCTGTTTTTCTTCTTTAATTAGTGAGCCTCCCACATTTTGCTGCAATATGAAAGAATTAGTTTTATGACACTTTTGAAACTTGAATCTGTATTTTAATTGGAAGGTTTGAGTCGCCTCTTATGCTGTAATATGCTTCCTGAAGTTTCTCCTGCCAAAGCAGCTAAAGTCTTCTCAAAATGTCTTGAAGCACTTTTTCTTGTCAGTTTCATATGAATGTGAGCATCTGGCAAAACCACAATAACAGGAAATGAACATACCTTTCCAAAATAAAGCTTTTGAATAACAGCTGGTGCTCTCTGCAGTAATTCTAAGAAGAGATTTATATCTATACTAAATTTGATTTGCCACTTCCAGCAGTTGGAGATATATACAGGCATTGCTTAAAAATCTTGCCTGGGGCAGCTTTAAACAAAAATCAGGAGTGCATCCAAGAGGAAAACCCAATACGTGTGTCGCTGACAGCCATGTTGTGAATTTTATAGCAATAATAAAAAACTAAACGAGTCTTTTTTCAGTACTCGCTAAATCAAATGTCATACTCCACATGTCCCAGTCTTGGTCATGCATTATTGTGTCGCAGCCAGGTTTAGCATGCTTATGTGTGTGTGTGTGTGTGTGTGTGTGTGTGTGTGTGTGTGAGAGAGAGTAAGAAAGCTCTTTCTCCCAGCTCTGATGTCAGTAACGACACCCGAGAGGCCTGAAACTCCTCAATCAGCAGCTCTCACTGCAGAGAAACACGAGAACGGACGGACAAGAGGAGCAGGAGACGAAGACAAAGACGGAGAGAGAAGGAACCCGTGGAAACAGCAGGAAAGAGCGAGAGGATGAAAGGAGGGAGAGAGATGAGAGAGATCAGCAGAAAAAAGATGAGAAACACGGAGCGTAGGTGTAGACGTGGTGATGGGGTTGGGTCAGCCTGCCACAGCATCCTCCCCTGTCAACAACAAAGTGCTGAGAGCAGGACATGAACCTCAGAGCGTCACTCAGCTCCCCATGTGAACACAGACGCTGCTTCACTCTGCAACAAAAGGCAGCAACTGACACTGAGGAGAGCGAGGAAACTCTTTCTTATGATGCCCTCCCCACAGGATTGAAATTACATGAAGCCCTGCAAACCTGTCAGACAGGTTCACATAATGCACGGCCGGGGTCACACAGTGGAACCAGTGATACCTCTGCCACTTTCCCACAGCTGCAGGCCAGTAAACACAAAAGAGGAGAGGAATTTGCAATGAAAACACCACTAAGAGCCCACAGGCTTAGATTTTGGAGAGAAAAAAAAAAGCCAGTCAAAACAGGACTAGTAGTCGTGTTTGTGACTTTGCAAAGCTAAATGCTAATGTCAGCATGGCAGCAATGTTAACGTGATGAAGTTTAGCAAGTGTAATGTTTACCGTGATTTCCATTTTAACTTAGCCTGACTCAGAGGGCTAACTGTTGCTAAATATCTCTAAACATAGTCTGTGTCCAAATAACTCCCAATTTGCCATACAGTGCACTACATCTGCTTTGTGCCATTTCACTTGAGTGTCTGAATTCTGAGTGTGGATTTTATTCACTGTAGTGCTCACAGTGATGAAGAAAACTTATGAAATCTCTATTTACTCACTGTACAGTACACTACTGGGGATAAACCAAAGTACTGGATAAATTCAAAGTTAGATCAGATCATGGTGCCAAAGGAAAAATCAGGGCATCACCACAGTCATTAGAGTCAATACTGAGAACTGCTGCCTTCACATGCAGTCGTGTGGACGTGGAAATTTTCTGAAAGCTCCCAGTTCACCAGCTGTGACATGTATGCTGACGTTTTCAGAAATGGCATGTAAGTTCATTTATGTATGGCATATTATTATGTTCTTATTTCATTAGGGGCTTCTTTTCGTAATTTTATATTATATTCGAGGAAAATGCTGATTTTCCCGACAGCCTCATCTTTTTCCTCTGTCATTAAGCCTTTGATTTTCCTGCATTAGCCTTGGTGTCTTCCACACAGCCACAAATAACGTCTATGTTGCCGTCGCTTTGCAGCAGCGTTCTCACGACTTAACCACTTGAATGCCGACTGTATTGTGCGCACGACTTGCACAAGCTCCTGAGTTTCATTTGAAGGCAGCACATGGAGCAAAGTTCATCCAAGAGTAGCAGAGGTATTTCAGTCTGGACCAAAGAAGGGGACCAACCGACCGACCAAACATCCCTTGAGCAATTCCACAACATGGCTAAAAGCAGGGACGGTCTGTCAACTCTGCAGTCTGACTCTCTGAAGGCTCCTTCACACCATGAACCTCAGCGTTCCCTCTCATTAGCTTTAAGTCACACATAGTTTATCCTGTCGAAAGACGGAAAGTATTCTATCCTCCCAAGATGGACTTTGCCATCTGTTACCATGGTAATAAGGTCTGAGAGACCAAATTCAAAAAAACTGCAAAGTGACAGAGGGGGGGGGAAACTGGGCTGGGAAGAGCAGAGCCAGTTAGAAATGAACAAGAGGGACAGAAAGAAATCGGAAGAATAAAATCAAATAGCAGGAACTGAGCTTTATCTCTGAGTACACATCAGGTATCGTAGGGTGCAGCACTTGCACCTTCACCTGTATGTCAAGTCAAAGTTGACCTTTGCACATTTTTTATAAATCATTGTGAGTGCATTTACTGCAGGAGAGCCATAATCAAGGGACATGAAATCACTCTGATAATAAATACATATATATTTGGAGGTGCATTCAGATGTAGAATTATATGTCACATGAACTGACTGCTGTGCGTCAAAGCTCCTCTCTGCATGACAGACATCTGGCATGATCTCTTGAGGAGCAGAGTGATGCTGTGATGGGAAAACCGGAGCACTGTGTTTCAACATGCCGAGCCAGCGAGATAAAAACAGCTTTTTGTCTTTTGTGTTGAAAAAAGCAGTTGACACTCAGTTGATGTGAGCGTTCTACCTGACCGGGGCGATATGTCTCTGGACTCTGACTTCCTGCTGGCCTTAAGTGCACTCAGTGAATCGCTGTCCTGCAGTGTCTTTCAGCAGCCTTCAAACAGAACAGTGAGCAGCTGATTGAGGAATTACTGTGAACCGTTCTATAACAATTCCAAAAAAGTTGGGACGCATGTGTAAAATGTGTAAAACATTAATAAAACTGCAGATTTACTCTTGACAAAAATCTGTTTATGATAACCTGATGAGCAAAGATGAAACAAATGATTTGGCTGTGTTCAGGGGGACAGATACAGGTAGCCATCTCCACCTGCTGTTTTCCCTTTTTAAACCAATCATTTATCTGCAGGTGTGAGTACAAATTCTCACCGCTTCCAGGCATCTTTCTCATTGGATGATTTTTAGTTCCTGTGTGTGTCATAGATGTATCATATGCAGAAAAACAGCAAAAATTTGAAAGGACGCACCATCGTGCAGTGTTTGCTACGGTAAATATCAATTATGTATGTTGATTGGTTGGATAACATGTCTTCATTCTCTTTAAGGACTAAATCTAATGTTAGCATAGCTTAAAGCTCTCCGTGGGTTCAGGGCACGTTGGTGATTAGCTTGCCTTGCTCCCTTAACAAACTGTTAAATTTAATGGAGCTTACAGTAAACATCAGCTCCTTCTGAAAGATCATTTTGGATTTCTTACAACTCATAAACAGACACTTAAATGTGACTTTAAACCAACTACAAATTTCAATAAGCAACTAAGCCTAAACTACATTTAAAATTCTTTCTCAACACTGTAAAATAGTGAGATAATTTGGTAACTCTTTTGATATATACTCAATATAAAGACAGCATATTTAAAGCTTGACCTCATCAACTTCATTGACTTTTGTAAACACAAGTTTGGACAGGAGTATCTGAAGAAGTGGAATGTTCCAGAAACACCTGTTTGGAACATTCCACAGGTAAACAGGTTGATTGGTAACAGGTGATAGTATCATGATTGGGTATGAAAGGGGCATCCTGGAAAGACTCAGTCGTTCACAGGCGAGGATGGAGAGAGGTTCACCACTTTGTGAACACATGAATGGATAAAGGAGATTAATACATGGACTCAGGACACTTTGCTCGTCCCAACTTCTTTGTCATCAGGGTTATAAATCTCACGCCTCCCTCCGTCTGTTTATTGTTCACAGACAGGATGAAGCCAAGTTGGTGCAGGAGGAAGATATCCAAAATTGAATAGATGACAAGTCAGGAACATTTCTCACGCTCATATTGTACCAACACAGTCTCAAAGTGAGCACTTTGGAATATGGCACATTGCAGCTGCAGTGCAACAATCAGTTTTTATGAGGGACAATATGATTTCCATTAGACCCACTGAGTCATAAATGTATGAATGAGGCTGAAGGTACTGTGCCATTAAAGTGATCTAGACTCACATAAGGACAGTGCTGCACTTGAAATGGGATGGGACGAACGTCAAAGTTCAAACCTCAGTTTGACAACAAAGCGCTGTGTTTCCATTTGGGTTCATACCAATGCACATACACCGCTAGCTCATGTTAGAAAGACAGCTAAGAACACACGCCTGCCTGTGCCTGACCAGTCTCCCCACTGAGCACACAAACTGGTGTTAACCCTCCACCAAACTCCTGGTAAGACAGCAGGGTCTGTTATGATGCACGATACAGATACAGGATAAAAAAAGTCAACTATGTATATGTACATTATGTACAGATTATAAAAAAACCTGTGCTATTTTTAGGAAAAATCTACCAATGCCATATGTTGAATTGCACTTAAGAAAATACTGTTGCATAAAAAAAGAACATCGAAACGCATGAGTCGTGAAAATGAGCTGAAATCAAGTCAAAGAGATGCTCGGGAACAACATAACATTATGGAGTTTGGAGAATATTTCATATACTCTCAATACATGTCAGCATGCCCAGCATCCATTCATTTAACGTCACTTGTCCTTCTTATTGTAGTGGCCTTGTCTGTACTTGCCTTGCCAAGTTGTTTGAAAGAGCACGGTGTAATAAAACACTGAATAAGTTTTGTTTTTTGAAATGTTGGAAATAATAAAGTTTACCTTTTTTCTTTTTATCCAATTACTAATTGATTAATCAAAGTGATACCCAGTAAATCTTGACAGATAAAGTGATTATCCAGATAGCAGTTAGCTGCAGCTTGAATCCCTGACGCTGAAAAAAGTAATCACATTACTAGTAATAACTCACAATAATGTATTGTGTGCACAGTTTGCTGCTCTGCCCCAACGACTTGAAATATTGCGCATCGCTCAGTATTAACTTCCAAAGTGAGCCAGATGGCAGTTTGGAAATAACATTTCGACGTGACGAGAGCTTATCGCAGTGCTGTGATTCAGTGTGATTACAGTGCGGCTGCTTCAGGTCACTTTTGTGCTCTCTCTGAAGAGGGAACGGGCCGCGGTCACTGCAACAGCCGACGTCAGTGACGTCAGTAAACTGCACACACGCACATATTCACTGACCGGGACGGTTGGTCATATTTCAAAGCGAAGCAGAAAAATGTTGGTGAGTCCAGCTTTCTGTGGACGTGGTGCTGTGTGCTGTATGTCTTTATGTCTTTACTTCATGATCGCGTCAGACACTGGAATGTCATTCTGGTGAGCGGAGTGAATGTGCAGCATGTCAGTGAGGATGAGATGCTTTTCTCTGCTGCAGTGTCCTGATCCATCAGGTGTCTGTTCACATTAAAATGCTGTGGAGTGCAGCTCACATTTGGATTCACATGAACTTCCTCCTCTGCAGACTGCTGTACAACCTGATGAAGTTCAGATTTCAAGGGAATTAGACGTCATTTTAGACTGCTCTACTGTAAATTCAATCGAAGGTCAGGCAAACCAAATCATTAGATACTGTAAGTTTGGCAGAAAAGTTTGTCTTGTTTAAAAAAAACATCCTAAACTGAACATTTCTGGGCCTTTTTTCATATTTTCAGTTCATGTCCTTAAGAGAGAAAACATCTCATTTCCAGCTAGTTATTGGTTTAGTATTTGGGGAACCTCATTAGCTCAGACATGCTCTTGGCATTCTGAACATTCTGAACTACATTATGAAACCCAGCAGCCTTACCATGAAATGTACCTCCCCTTCTCGTTTTAAGAAGTGGCTCAGTGATGCTGCTTTGTGTCTTCTTGGAGGAGATGAGGTGCTCCACCTCTGACGCTTATTGTTAATGTGGAAAGATTTGAGATCCCCTCCCTGACTTCAGTGAGTGGTCCATTCTTGGACCTTCCCACACCGGGAAGGGGACAATTGTATCCCCTACATTCATGACAAAAATGTGCTTTTTACCATTTACTTTTCTTATTTATTGTTATTTGAGCAGAAAAATATGAGCAGCACTGGTGATGGAGACAAAAAAGGAAGTTCTCAGTATCTTCTATAGAAACATCAGATCGAACAGATCGACTTTTATGAGGTAAAATTCTGATGTTGTACAATAACATTTTGTGTTATTTGAATACACTGCACAGACATTTACATGTACAGCAGTTAAATCTATGAATGAGGCTTTTATTTTAGTAAAATTCAGCCCAGTGCTTTTGGTTACATTAAATTTGCATGTGTGAGCAGTACCATTGTTAATTAATATGGTCAGCAAAAATAAATCAATAAAAATACTTATTAACAGTGAAGCTGGGACCTCAGATTATTGTCAGACAGTAAAGGTTTTCTCTACAGTGCAGCGGTCCAAAGCTGGCATGATGTTTTGAGGTGAATTCAGCCACTTAAAGACCGTTAATGGTCCTTGAGCTGACTAGTTGCATTCATTATGTAGACAGCCTCGCTATTATAGACTCACCTCCTGCTGATGAAGGGATTACCACCACTCTTTACATATGGGCTGTGTTTACTTGTGGATCAGCAGAGCGTAAACCAACGCTGACTGCAAGGATAAACAGCTGTGCTAATGAGAGCTAAACACATCCTCAGTGAGAGCTGAGCACTGATGACCACAGCAACTGTTCAATGACACAAGAAGTATTATAATCAACTGTACTCTTAAAGGATTTAGGTCCCTGGGAGAAGTTTTAAGTCCAGTTTTGACAAAGCATGCATTTGCAATTACCAATAACAACGGTTTAAGATAGATGCCATCCTGTTACCAAGCAACATGCAGCGAGAATCTCCTGGAGACAACCTGTAAGCTTCGTCTATTAGATTCCTTAACAGGTGCTGCACAGCTGTTACCAGGCGAAACAGCACAAAGGTGCATGTTCATTGGGTTGTGTTGTCTCGTTTCATAGACAATCCTTTTTTACTGAGATGTGATAATTCACGTTCCTGCTTTTCTCGATATGTCTCGCCGGCGGGTTTTAATATTTATAAAGGCTTCTCTGGCCTCTCGGCAAGGAATTGGTGCAAGATGTCTACATGTTCTGTCTGTATGTCGCTTTAGGGAAAAGGTAGAGCAAAAGCAGCACGTAACGTAAGACATGTGAGTGGCTTTCTGTGACTTTCAGCATAGTCTGTGCACTGGGCTCCCAGTGGCACTTGAATAAAACATCATTTTCTGGCAATAATGGCTGTATTTGCTCAAGACCGTGGGAATAAGAGGTGGAAAAGTTGAGATTTTATTCCAACAAGTGCTGTGTGGTTTATTGGATGTATTGTAAAGTGGCTCTCAAAGCTCTAAAAGCAGGTAGCCTATAAGTTCATCCAAGGCTTGGAAATAGTTCAAATAAAAGCTTTTTTAAATCAAGTCTGGCCTAAAGTTGTCTCTGTGCCGGTCAGACTTCTGGAACAGGTTTCTCGGGCCCAGCCCGCATTGAGAACATAAATACTTCACATCCAGCGGGAGATTATGCAGGTACAGACTGAATTCAGCGGGGGAAACAACCAGAAAACTGCGTAAAACCCTTTGGGGCGCCATCCACCCTTTGAAGCCTCCAAAACAATCTTTGAAAGAGGGGATGTTCGGGTGAAGCTGCGCTCTATGAATAATTAATCACTGATACCGGCATAACACAAGTCATCCTTGTTGGCATCGCGAGTGCGACAAAAATAGAGACTTAGCTGTCCGAATCAACAGTGTTTATTAATGTAAAGGAAGCTCATGATTCTACAAAATTATCCAATAATCGATCGAAGGTCGCTCAGGCTGGATTATTATGTTGCTTACAACGGGACAGCATAGCACGGAGGAGCAGGATGTTCCTGTGCACCAAACTCCGTGTGAAATTCTAATAATTTCATGAGGCATTACTTTTAGTTGAAGGTTTCTGCTATTCCTCGTCTTACTGACTCAGTATCTTTTGTGAAACACTGGTTAATGTGCTTGAGTTAAAATCGGATATGGTTAGCAGAGTAGGATGTAGTTTTAATAAATTTCTTTACACTAACAGTGATTCACTGTCTTTACTTGCCGCCTGTCGCGGAGGAGTCCGCTGGACGAAGACAGCGGGAATGAGACGGACCAGTTGGAAAAAGTCAAAATATTACTAGAAGACTGCTGATTCGTGGACATAACGTGACGCCGAACTGAAACGTTGATCCTAATATTCAAAACACAATGTTTCCTCAAACTGTTAGCGCTAACTTACTTTGTGCAGCACGGACACATTGTTAGATTTGACTTTTTCAAGCTCGAGTTTTGTGTCACAGCTCCGACCAACGAGCGACAGGGCGGACGGAAGTTGGGGGCATCAACGGACAGTTAACCTACCGTTGTGTCGGGGCTCCTGCTGCAATGACACGGTTCCGTCCCTGTGCAGGAGGATGGAGGACGGGTCCTTCACACGGCTGACTCTCCCAGCCGGCGGGCGGGGCACCCTCAGACCGCTGCAGCACTGGTAGCACACCGCCCATGCCTGCTCCTCGTTGATGGGCTGCTCGTAAGACTTCAGCACCTCCTCCAAAGACAGTTCCCGGGGCTCGGCCAGGTCCCGCGCCTCGACGCGGTCCGTGTGGGCGGTTACTTGTGGGTCCCCGTCCTCAGCGGTTCTGTTGGTGGATCTGGCCATGGCTGTGATACCGTGGTGTCCATCCTTCAGTCGGCAGGCACCGAGGCCATTTATGCTGTCCGCTGACTCCTGCTCGACTCAGTCTCCTGTCCTCCTATTGACGTCTACCTCTCTTCAACTAGCGCAGCTGCACCTCGTTATCACAACACCGTCCAAGGAGCCATAACTGAACACCGCACTTCCGGTCCAAGCTTTCAAAAGTAAAACCACTTTTAATCAACACGTAGTGCTATGAGCAATGTTAAGTCGCCTATCAAAGTCAAATACAAACGTTATGCACCTCAATTCAAATTAGTGTCTAATTTCACATATGACGCAGACTGTGAATGTTTTCAATCTTTTAACGGCTACGAATGAGATGCTCTCGAGCAAGGCACTGAACTACCAATTACTCGAGCTCAGTGCAAGAAGACTGTTTAGGTCTAATATTGTTTCACATCTTTTAACTATGTAACAAAGAATTTATCATACTCTAACCTGGAACTTTCACACATCCGTCCTGCAACATTTAAAATTTAGTATAGTATATTTACTGGAACCGGCGTACCTATGTTACTGTGTTCCTCAATATATTTCGACAGTTTTTATGTTGTATTTCAGACACATGAGAAAAAAAGTTCAATATTACTGAATAGCTGTACTGTTTATATTCTTATCCAGTATTTATTTACAAATGCCAGACATTAGGTGCATATAACGACATAATTCGGGTTGCCTTTTGTGCTTTTATTTTGAAAGTAAAGCCACGATCCTTTCGATCATGGTCTTGCTAATGCCGGCTGACTTGACTTAGCTCGTTGCCATATCAGCAAATGAGAGACACGATTGGATCACTGGGAAAACGTCAATCAACAGCCGGTGAGGCAGAAATCATCCTCCTGGCTGTCGCATTATCCACCAGCTAGTCGCCGGCAGGCGAAGAGAAGTTCTACAGATATTTAACTATGAGTCAGTTCTATGTGATGACATGTTATATGATCACTGTGATCATATACGATCGCTCACATGTTAAGATGAGTGTTTGACTGCAGGTGTCCCACATGTCTCCTCTCCTCTCCCGGCTCTTTTCCCCAGTGCCAACCACGAAGGATACAGGAGAACTTCCGATTCCAAAATAAAGTCTGTACTCTGAAACAGCACGCTCCAGCATTTCAATAACGAGATGCGGTAGAAATTTCAAAACACTGATATAATATACAGCGCTTAACAAATTTATTAGATCACCTGTCATAAAAACGAGAAAGCATAAATATTTTAGAAATCTTTCAAAAACTTGTTTAAAACTAAAAATGTTATTGCTATTTATTTGGTAAATAACAAACTGAAACGACTAAATAGTTCTTTTTCACACTTAATAACCAAAAAACTTAATATTATGTATGTCTCCTTTGGCCTTGATAACAGCTCACATTCTTGCTGTCATTGTTTTTATGTACTTTTCGACAGTCTCTCTTTTGTGCGATCAATCTTTGAATCTACTAAATCCCAAATTTGTTCAATAGGATTCAAATCTGGACTTTGATCAGTCCATCAGTTCCAGTACTCCAGATTCCTTTTTCTTGGTCAAACAGTCTCTGCACAGCTTTGAAGTATGCTTGGGGTCATTGTCTTGTTGGTATATGAACCCACGCCCAATCAGATTCAGTCCAGAGGGGATTCCATGATGCACTAAGATGTTGTGGTAGACGGTCTTGTTCATGGTATCGTCAGTTTTCACTAATTTGCCCATGCTGGTTCCACAAATGGAACCCCATTTGTGTTTCACAGTGGGTGCAATGCATCTGGCATCAAAACGTTCTCCTTCTTTTCTGCAGACATAAACATGACAATGCTGACCGAAGAGTACCTTCTTCCAGTCATCAACAGTCCAGTGTTTGTGCTCCCCGGCAAATCTGAGGAGTTTCTGGATGTCTGCAGGCCTCAATAATGGCTTCTTAGCAGCTATTCTTCCCTTTCAGCCTTGTTCTGGAGACTTTGCCAGACTCTGATCTAGAAGCATTCATCTCTGCCTCAAGTGGTCTTCCTTCTGTCTCTAGTACTTAAAATCTTGAGGTGTCTGACATCTGCTTCAGATAATTTTTGTTTCCTCTTCCTTGGCACATTTTGTAAGTACCTGTCTCAGCAGTTGACTCCAAAGCATACTTTCCTTCCCTATTTGTCTCAGAGACCATCCAGCATCATGAAGTGCTTTAATGCAGACTCTTTCATTTTCAGTGAACTCTCAACGTTTTACCATTTTGAACAGGAATGAGGAATTTCAACCTTTTTATACCCAAATTTGAGCCGGCTCACTGGGCTTCTCTGAGAAGTCAGAAATTAATCAAGCGTAACATTCAACCACTAAAACTAATTTTTCTGTTCAGGAATGCAAGTAAATAACTATAATTTGACATATTAATCAAGAAATAATAATGTGCTTTACTATTTCTTCAAGTTTTTTGTAAATCAGTAAATTTGAGAATTCATGGATAACAATAATAATTATATTTTAGCATTAAAAATATCATTTCGGTTAAGGAGCTTCTACATATTGGTGTATTAACCATTACAGAAACATAAGAAGTGATTTTGGTAATTAACAATGCTGTTAATTTAGGGCAGCTGTGGCATAAACCCTACTTTGGGTGGTGGTCTAATAAATTTGTTAAGAACTGTACAATACACTTAACAAATCACCAGCACTGGTATTGGACAACGTCAAGCTGCTTTATATCATGCTATAGACATTTTAGGTAACCAAATGGAAAATAATGATGGAATAAAGGCACCAGATCAGTGACTTCAAATTCATTTTACATTTTGCATTACATGCAATATGTTTTCCGATTACTTTGCTACCTTTGTGGCATCCCCTGACTTCCCTTAATTGAATTGTTGGTCAATTTAATAACATTCAGATGACTGAGATTTCAAGCTGTCAGCAAAGGTTTTATTGAAAGGAAACTGTTTGTCTTCAAGCTGATTTTCACTTTATGCTTGAATGCAGTACTTTTCAGCTGTCAACTGCCCATGTCTGGACATTGGAGTGGTCATTAATGCACCACTATGGAAAGTGCCTGACGTGATACCTTCAAATAAACTGTGTTCAAACTGTAATGGATCACTTCTCAAGCAAGTTTCTGGATGGCAGTAATATGAAGAAAGTTGTGCTTTGTAGTAAATGGTGTCTTGAATGATAAAAATAGAATTATATTTGATCCTCCAGTAGATTATTTTTGCAGATTTTCCTGATCTTAATCCTCACTGCCAAGATAGCAATGAAATATAAACCCAAATCTGAGCTTCTGGTGCCAGCACAGACGCTACAACCACCGTTGCCAGAACTGTTAGAAGCCCGGAAAAGCCTTGCTGAAGTGTAAGTGCAGCAGTGTTTTCTTGAGAGGATTATCCAGTGAGAGGCAAGAGCTTGTCTTCCAATGCCATTTTAACCATCAGTCACCGATGCTCTCCACTGCATTCAACAGCTTCATTTTCTGCATGTGCCTTACATTTGGATATAAAGTTATCAGTGGAAACAAGCATATAAACAAAGTCTTGCAAATGCAAATAACTGCAGCTACAATTGCCTATAACAAGAATATGTTTTTGCATGATAAACTAGGGATTGGTGTGTTTTTGCATGTCAGGACAAGTTGTATGTTTCAAACTACCATTAGCAATCCTGTGGAAATTCAGGAGGGGAGGAGAGTGTCAAACCTTTTATTTTGAAGGCACAACACCTGTTTTCCTGTTAAACGCTGGCTTCTTGTTGCAGCATCTTTTCTCTGCAGCACCACTCCGGCTACACCTACAGGAGCTTCAGTCAGCACACTGACCCTAGAAACTGAAATGTGTGCCAGCATTAAAAAAGTGCACTTTTAACACACATCACATGTCACTGCATCCAAATATGAAGTGCTGCCTATTTTTCATTATTCATTCTATTTGTCAGAAAAAAAATGTTGTCATATTTCTAAAAATATTCTAGATTTCTGCCTATTTGGCAAACATTTTTAGACTTTTACAGAAACTAACTACCACTCTGTCAAAACTCCTGTTGTCTTTTGTCTGTGGGCATCGGCCAGACTTCAAACCATGGAGAGAATTCATATCGCGAGAAATCAGCAGTCTGGCAGGACGGTGCACAGAGAACGACCATCAGCTCAATGTCAACAAAACCAAGTAAACCAAGTAAAATAATGAGTATCACCTGCAAAATGTATTTACAGCATGAAAAGTAATGATGAAGCATTCTATTGTAGTGATTATTATTCCTGATGCATTAACAGGTGAGCAGCATTTTGATGTTGCAGCTGGTCAAGGTGGAGATCATTTGAACTACTTTATATTGTGTTGGGTCTGTATCATATTTTCTAAGAGTTTGTGTGTCTAAGATAACTACATTCTGTGTCTGAGTAACCCAGTAAAGTGGGCTACTGATTATAGTTTTCACAAGTAATGGGAGCAGAAATCTGAAGTTGCATCACACACTGAAATTCTGAATGAAAATGAATACACATCATAAGTGTACTCTAGCACAGTGCTTCAGTAAGTGCGATTTGGTACACTTCACAGCAGCTTATGCATGTGTGCTTTGCTCATATCGTGTGTCTTTATTTACACACGGTCCGTCAAAGAAACCTCAGGTAACTCTGTAAGAACAGTGTGGTGAGTGTGAAAATGATGTTTAATGTAATACAAACATAAGGAATTGTTTTTGTAGCTACTATTTAAGACTCTTTCTTGCAGAGTCCCTCTGAAATGAATATTGCTTTGATAGCACAGATATGCAACAAATATTCAGTGATGTTCAAATTTAATTTCATACAAGGTACCAGACTCAGCCAACAGATGGCGCCCAAACATAAATGATCAACTGCAGAGAAGCGCTTCACACCCATGGCCATGACTAATAAGACAGTGGATGATGGAAGCAGTGGTAACACCTAGTCCCAATGGACATACAGAATTTCTTAACCACCAACAGTCACCAGGGCGGCTGAAACACTTTGACCCAGTTTTTGGATAAATGACTGCCTTGGACTGTACCAAGTACTCACTGTTAAGGGAGCTGACAGAGACTGTTCTGTCCAAATGAGTCTTTATGTTTGAAAAAACATCTTCACACAGGCAATCAGAGGGACAGCCATGGGCAGCAAAATGTCTTCGAACCTCAGTTCTCTACATGAAGCCTGTTTTGAAAATGATGACGTCTTCTCTGGAAATCCCTTCCACAACCACATCAAACATTATGTGCGTGACATTTTCTTGATTTGTCATGGACCTGTTGATCATTCATTGCAGTTTTATGGGCATCTCAATCGCTGACATGAACATTTTAGATCGACCATTAATCTTAATGCACAGCAAATCCAGTTTTTGAAGAGTCAGGACAGGGCAGGACGCTGTTGACAGAAAAGAGACTAACAAATGTTCTTACAATGGAAAACCAATCAAAGTAAATGGCACAATATCTGGATTCAGAAGAAATGCCATCTTTCCAATCAAACGGCCGTGCGGTTCAGCATATGTAGATAAAACACAAAGAGCGCTCAAAACCAGGATAGCAGAACAAATCCAGACCCAGGACCAGCATTAACTGGTGTCAGTGCATTTCAGACAGGCATGTCACCCAGGGGCCTCTCTCACACTGGCATCTACCACATTAGAGCTCTGAGAGGAAGAGGAGAGTTAAACAGCTTCTTCCTCAAAAGAAAAACTAATCATATTTTCACTCTCTAGACTCTCACACCAAGAGGTCTGAATCAAGAGTATGAGAGCAAACATTTTCTCTAAAACATAATGGATAATAATGAGAATAGTGTGGGTGCCATGGTGGCTCTCTCTCCTCTCCTCTCTCTCATACATATATTTGTAATAATAATTTGAATATTTTTTTTTTTACAGCAGGTGTGCTGTTTTCCTTGTTGTGCTTTTTGCTCTAGCTAACCTTTCATCGAGGGGTGCTGAGACCCAGTTTCTGCACGAGAATTTAAGATCTCTTCTTTTTTCTCTCTGAGCTTAATACCTGCATGATATTGAAAGAAGGTAATTTAGACTCGTTATATACTCATTATATCAGGATCCATCATCTGTATGAGATGATGGATCCTGATATAATGTTTCTCTGCAAGATATATGTTTTTTTTCTTCTTTTTTTAAAATATGGGGGTGGTTTCCATTTTGCAAACATGCTGACCTCAGGAAGATCCAATTGGGATCAAAACATTGTCATTATTAAACTTTTTTGGGATGGAGTAAGTGCAAAGGTGCTATCTTTGTTAATTTATGGTGTTTTCTAATAGCCTACATGACTCCTATGTGACAGGCAGCAGAATACAAATATCCAAAGGTTACAAGTAAACATTTATTGCAGTCATTCGTACCACAAAATTTCTGCTGCTTAAGTCACATTAAGATAAATGCAAGAACAAACTTGCTGCTCCGGCAGCTAAATCCAACACTGTCAAGTGACTCTTTGTGCAAACTAAAGCACAACAGACATGATGTTTGGCTCGACATCACAGTGACATGTTTCATATCTCTCACATTGCACACATACACAATTTAACTGTTCTTCGTGAAATTAGGGGCAACTTTGATTCATTTGATTAATTCCACAGTGAAAATCACATGGTCTTGATCTTCTTTAGTCTGTCAATTTTCAAATTGTTCAGGGCATTCAAATATTGTTAGTTTATCGACACACATCAGTTTGGGCTGTTATTTCATCCCTCTTCAATACCAGAATCAGTGGGTAAAATGACCATATGGATGTTAATATGTGTTGATTGTGATCCCTAAAATATATTTACTTGCAACCCCATGTCACATGTTGCATAATCTCTGTGGGTTGTGCAGAGAGTTAAGCAGCTTGTGACCCCTCAGACATATGTTGTGAGCCCCTGATCCCAAAGTTGACAACAGCTACTTGACTCCAACTAATAGACTTAACAGCATTACTGTTAATTATTTCCCAAAGCATTCCATGTTTGCTCTCATTTCCAGTCAGTATCAAAATGAAACTTACAGGGTCTTGACACATGCTGTGTAACACAGAATTTACAATATAAATAATAACATCTTTCAGTCTGCAGCTGCAAGAGCAGATTGATCTGTGAATAGGTTTGGACTGCATTACCATGCAACAATAATGGAACTTTGAGAAGAATCGAAGCACACATGATGAGAAATGCACCCAAAACTTCATTAAGAAAGTACAAGATTTGTATTAAATGGGATAAAACATACAAAAACCCTTAAAAGGAGTGAAATGGATTGAAAAGAGAGAGAGCTAAGGAGTAGAAGGGAAAACACTTTCTATGACTTAAATCTAACAAGACCATTCACACGTTAAACCTGTTGTTTAACACTGTTAGAGGAGTGCAGATGAGCAGATATTAATTAATGCACATGGTGGAATACCTGGCAGGCCAGCATACAATATAACACACATATCCAAAAACATTTCTGCACACACAGTCTCCTTTACCCCCCCCCCCCCCACACACACACACACACACTCAGAGAACACAGTGTACTCAGCAAACACTCCGCTCCTCACGCTCTATATGTCTCAAGCAGACACAGAGTGCAGCGACAGACTACTCATGGAGCTCGCTCAAGAGCTGGTGCAGAAATGCTTTCATTAAAATGTTTCTGGTGAAGCAAAACAACAGCCAAGACTTCAAAAAGTCAAATGGCAATGATGCACACAATACACTCCACTATTTTGTGATGAGCTACGGTTTTGGAGCTGTATGGACGTGATTTCTGTGGAATCGTCTTATAAAAGCTCAATGATCCTCCCTTGAGAGCTCATCAGAGTCACATTATACATGTTGCTTATGGTGAAGTCTTGTTTTCTTCCTTCCAGCTGCTCTGTGGCTCTATCCGTGAGAGGACCTGTTTTGAATATCCTGCACCACTGATCCAGATGCATCATACAGACCAGTGTGTAAAGCTGAACCAGCCCTGTTACAGGACGTCTCCACTGAACTTTTTTAACAATTTATCAGCTTTCTGATCAATCAAGCCCCTCAACACTGAGTTCTTCAACCTGCTGACTTTGTCACTGTGCTGCTGGTTGTATAACTGGTTGTGTAACCGGTGTAACTTTCATCCACCTCCTCTCATTCAGTGTGTTTTCACTCTCCACAGCTGGAGTGTTTCTTTCACCGGGGGAAAGGAGAAGGTTCCTTCTCTAAAACATGAAATCTCCTCTGCAGCATCAGGTGACTGAAGGCATGATTCAGGAGCAAAACCATCATTGAGCTTGTCACCTTCCTGTTCCTTCCTGATCAGCTTCCATCAAATCATCCTCATTCTGATCATCATCCGGTGTTTTATCCTCACCGCCATCCTCCTCATCAGGTCGCGTTGGGTCACTTTGCTCAGCCTGATCGTTCATGTTTTCATCCAGGTACTATTTATTGTTTCCTTCATGTCAGACAGGACACACACACCACATGCTCAGGTTTTTAGCTCCAGCAAGGGCTGGCATTGCTCCCTGTTTTATGGCAGGTCATCTCAGGAAACATGAGATACTTCCCTGTCAGGCATGCTGAAACCACATCTGCGTTTACAGCATAATTTAGGCGTATTGTGGTCCTTGGCTTGAGAACAACGCCATATGACAGATGGTGCACACATAATTGGGTGCAGCCTTTATTTACTATTGGACACTCCTTGAAATGTGTTATCAGAGAGATCAGTGACAATAGGGTTTGTCTTTGGAACGCTATCACTTGGCTCATTTTGACAAGCGTTGCTCAAAACAGAACAATAATTTGATTTGTTGTTGTGGTTCCTGGTTGGGTGTGCTCACACTTTGACACTCCACAGACGCAGTGTGAGAGAGCACTTGAGGTAAGATGTCATCAGAACGATCAATGGCATGTTTATTTAACCTCAGTGTAGTTGAAAATGACTCCAGGAGAGCATCATTGAATCCAAAAGATTCAGCAGAACAGGGATAGGCTCGCTGTGAGAAACTCCACGTGTCAGCTCACGGATACAGGTAGACTGTGTTCAAAACATTTGGTAACACTTCATGACTCTGTCCATCATAAAACTCAGATGTGTGAATGTCTTTTACAGCAGTGGCAGCACATGGTGATATCAGGGGTAGGGGCGACCTGTTAGCTCTTCTGGAGAGTGGATGATAGACACCGTGTCTGCCTGATCACCTTGTCATCAACACCAATGCATACTGCACATCTGATAACACACAGCTCAGCCTTGCCCTTACATCAGTGAAGCTTTACACGCATAAACAGATCCTAGTAAAGGTCCGTGCTGAACACCAAGCATCACTTTGCTGTTGCCTCGTTACAACATCAGCGTAAGAAACCTCTGGTAGACATGATTCATCACGTCGACCTCCCTGTTTTACACTTTCAGTCGGAGACACCACAGACACATTTACAGCTTTAAGCTCTGAACACCAACACATCCTGCTTGTTCACTGAAACCTCTTTCTATATAGTACTCCAGTACTCCTTTGCTCTTAGGACTGGTGAGAATGTGGATCTCAGTTTCTACAGGTTTCTGATGGATTGTATTTACTATGTAAGAAAAAAATGTCCTGTTACATATGTGGAAATAAATTCAATGTAAACACTGATACACTAGACAAAATAATGCAATGCATGTAATAATGAACAATTTCAGCCACATTTTCGATAAGTCTTTTCAAAATGTAGTGATTAGTGCTCAAAAGCACTGGTGAATTAAAAGTGTAAAGAGTTACATTCGGTTACTTAACGTTTCAAAATGACTCAATTTAAAATGACTTACTAAAGTTATTTCCATGCAACAACAAAACTTTAAGGCAGACACTCTAGAAAGGATGAATTATGCTAATTCCAATGCCTCTTGTAATATGTAAAGTTTCAAATTCCCACCACAGAACTATATACAATTTAAACATTTCCACTAATACTTCAATACTCAACCAGTGGTCCAATATCAGCTATGAGCTGTTCTGATCCCCAGCTGTTTGCACTCAGCAGCAGAGAACATCGTAATGCTCAGGTAGTAACATTTTCAGTGTTAAGTAAATATTCAGAGACAGCACACTGAATTCCCACAACCCTCTCTTCCATACCAAGGCTCACATTCAAAATCAGGAACACAGTCTGTTGACAGATGCGTGCTTGTGGTTGCGGGGTTCTACCACTTGTAGATTACACTCAGCCATGAACGCTGGGTCTGCAGGCAGGGAACAGCTGCTTCAAATAAATCCAATTCTTCCTTACAGATGTCTGTGTTTTCATTTCTGTATATGTGTACCGATGACTGCTTTAGTTACTTTAAGGAAAATAAATAATGTGACACCAATAAATACAGCAGACAGCCAAATATTCTGCATGGGTTATCAATAGCAATCGTCTGGTTCAGGTGTACAATGACTCATAGATTACTGTATTGATTCACAGGTTCAGGTATACAGATGCTCAGTGGTATGACTGAATAAACATTGGCAGGGGTAGTGATGATGCCAAAACAAGCAATAACAAGTCAACCACAAGAATATATAAATGATCAATAAATGAAAGAGAAACAGAACAGGAAAAGAAAACAAAGTATGTAAGACACTTTGGAGACAATAACATATTAGACATACTAGAGCTATGAAGGGGTTGTCTGAAGGCTAGGACATCCTTTATTCAGTGGTTATGAGAGGGTGCATCAGAATATCACATCTCGCTAGTCATGTGAGAAAAGCTACAGGCTCAAGGAAATAGGACAGCAGTGAGTGGTCGGTGGGCAGGACACCAAACAGACCGCCTAATGGAGAGGGGTTTATGTGATGGCTGAGATGGAGTCAGAGACGGATTTCCAGAACAGAGGAAAGTCCAAAAATGTGGGTGAGATGAGCTGGTCATGAGGGACGTTTATCGCCGTTTGGATCAGTGCCAGGATAGATGTGAGCTAGTTTGCTTTTAGACCAGTGGACTGAATGTACTGCAAGACTCTGTGATGAGCACAAACAGATGACGTATAGACTCATTTCAAAACTGAGTGTCAAACTTCAGCTGCTATCTTTATATTGAGCGCCTTGGACCAAACAGAGCATGTTACATTTGGCACCAAAGCTGAATAGTTCTTAGTTACAGGCATCCAAAGTAACAGAGGAATGGTGGGTGTTTTATTCTGATAATGATTCTATTGTCTCGTTGGAATTCTGGATGTCAAGTTCAGTAATTGATTGAATGGATCTGTGTCAGGTGAGTCTAAACACCTTGTTGTTTTTTTGTGATGTGTCTGTCGAGTTAAAACTCAGATAAGATAAACCACTTAAATAACAGAAAGGAGTGCAGATTAGAAAGAAAGTACCATGGACGAGAGAAAAAGAAGAGAACTGCTCGGCACTGGGATGGAAAAAGCACAGAACATCTGAGACTGCATGTTGCCCCATAAAAAGTTGAACGGCTTTGATGATTTACACGGAGCAGAGGGCTTGTTAAAAGAACGACTGAGTGAAGGATCAAGGCAGCAGTTAAAGCCAACTCCAAGAACGTAAGTCAGGGAGAGAGAAAAGTACGTCCTCACTGTCCCAATTTGGACCAGATTTGCACATTATTGGCCCATTGATACTTTTACTGGAGGAGCAGACCTGAGTACGTCCTCCACCACTGATTTACACTGTGTATGCATTCATATCTTTCTCATGCTTCTATGGTCGTATTTACTCATGTTCTAATGTTACCTTACATTAACGCAGTCACGTCAACATGCACAAGTGGATACCAATGAAGCAGCAACTGCTCTATTTAAACCAAGAATGGCCACCATCTTCTTCCACCAAGACAGCAGGAAGAAAAGAAGATGTGGACACCTGACTGTGACTGTGAATGATCAGTGCTCAGAACATCTCCAGACAGAATCAAAGTCCACACTATGAGAGCAAAACTCCACACAAGTAACAGCTACAGTCACATTAATTTGATGACTAAATAAGAAACGCCCTCATATTAAAGCTGAAAAGCTGCGCTTAAAACTCCTGCTCAAACTAACCTCACAGCTGTAGGCTGGCCAAATGCCTGAACTTCCGCATTGCTGTCAGGAATCAGACGCTAACTGCTGGCAACAATTCAGCAGTTTCCTCTGTGTGTGATCATCCCAAGGCAACACCATGCACCTGTTGCAGGTGCAGACATTTCTTTACACACAAGGGAGTTGTGGATGAGAGTAACAGTCTCACAGTGGTGATGCAGCTTTCTTTGAACATTCGCAGAGTCTCCTGAGCAGCGGAGTGCATGTGCTTCTGTCAACAGTATGAGACCTTTCTCTCATTTCAGTCTCACAAATCTACAAGCCATGTTTTCTGGGAAATAAAACAACATTTTTTGCTGTTATTATTCACAGGGATCCATAAACATGAGGAGTGGTGTTGTGTAACTTAAATCCATCACTGTGTTCTAACAACTGTTAAAAATAGGACTTCGGTCCTGCATGTCATGCACAAGCAGCTGGCTGACGAGTCTGTTTTGAGTGCAGTGGAGAGCGAGCACAGCTCCATGTGCTTCGTTGTTGGTCTGTAACAGGTATTGCCCTAGACCTGCTCCACGACAAGGCCTGGGACTTCTATCTTTTTTTACACACACTCACACACATACACACTCACAAGCGTCTTTTGCTGAGTGTCTTTTCCAGTGATGATCTGAATTTCCCATCATGCCTTGCTGGACTGCAAATATTGCTTTTTGTTAGTGTCTGTGACGTGTCGTTCAGAACATGGTGGTTTAGCTTGGCCGTTTTTACCTGGTTTATAGTTCAACCATTAGGGAGGTGGCTGTTACATTCTTGACATCAGCTGTTCTGCAACTACTGTTTGGTGTTTTCGGTCCCTGTGATGTGCGTCTACAAACAGTGACATGAATTTGATGACTAAATAAGAAACGCCCTCATATTAAAGATGAAAGTCTGCGCTTGAAACTCCTGATCAAACTAACCTCACAGCTGTAGGCTGGCCAAACGCCTGAACCTCCGCATTGCTGTCAGGAATCAGACGCTAACTGCTGGCAACAATTCAGCAGTTTCCTCTGTGGTTGATCATCCCAAGGCAACACCATGCAGACAGGTCTGGTGACAAGCAATCTCCCTCATCACAAAAGTTGCAGGTGCAGACATTTCTTTACGCACAAGGGAGTTGTGGATGAGAGTAACAGTCTCACAGTGGTGATGCAGCTTTCTTTGAACATTCGCAGAGTCTCCTGAGCAGCGGAGTGCATGTGCTTCTGTCAACAGTATGAGACCTTTCTCTCATTTCAGTCTCACAAATCTACAAGCCCTGTTTTCTGGGAAATAAAACAACATTTTTCGCTGTTATTATTCACAGGGAGCCATAAACATGAGGAGTGGTGTTGTGTAACTTAAATCCATCACTGTGTTCTAACAACTGTTAAAAATAGGACTTCGGTCCTGCAGGTCATGCACAAGCAGCTGGCCGACGAGTCTGTTTTGAGTGCAGTGGAGAGCGAGCACAGCTCCATGTGCTGCGGTTGTTGGTCTGTAACAGGTATTGCCCTAGACCTGCTCCACGACAAGGCCTGGGACTTCTATCTTTTTTTACACACACACACACACACACACACACACACACACACACACACACACACTCATCTTTTGCTGAGTGTCTTTTCCAGTGATGATCTGAATTTCCCATCATACCTTGCTGGACTGCAAATATTGCTTTTTGTTGATTTTGTTGGTTTTTATTGCTTTCATGGTGGTTTACCTTGGCCGTTTTTACCTGGTTTATATTTTAACCATTAGGGAAGTGGCTGTTACATTCTTGACATCAGCTGTTTTGCAACTGCTGTTTGGTGTTTTCGGTCCCTGTGATGTGCGTCTACGAAGGACTGACAATGATCAAAACTGTTATTAATTGATGTAGTGGTTCCACTTGGCACGTTTTATATTAGTTTGTTATTGCAAGAGGTAAAGCATAACTGTACTCTGTTGCTGATACAGTGGCAGAAATACACTACCTCAGTGTTGGGGTGTGGGAGACAGCACATTTAAGGCAGCGTGCTGTAATGCTTTCTGTGACAGAACGTTTTGTTCTGCACAGGCCTGACTCATCTCGGACGAGCCTATTGTGCTGTGGGTGGATTTGCTGCTTTCGACTATTGTTTCGGGTTGTCTGCTGCAGGTGGGCTTCATCCCATTTCAAATTGTTGATAATTGGCCGCAACCTTCATCTTAACCTGCCTTTGCACATTTGCATGAAATCTTGTATCTAGTTGATATACTTAAATGCCTTGGCATCTCGCCAGTCTGGTTTCCCTCCTTTAACGACATTTAAAATGGTCATAATGCCTAATATTATGAGCAGGATAATAAAATTCATAATAATAAATAATAACAATAGTAGTTCATGCACTGGTCATTCACTCATACTGCTTGCTTTTGCTTTTTTTGCACACAATTATCATAAAATATAATGCCTGTGGATGCTTGTGTTGCAAGAATGCCGATAAACGCAGATCAGGGGCGTCACTAGGTTCTGAGGACAGGGGGGGCTTAGCCCCCTGGAGATGCACAGGATATGAATGAATGTAGTAGACATTAGGAAATCCAAAAAACAAATAACGAACAAGAACCGGGATATAACTTTCCCACTTTTGGACAGATTTAGTAGATACTCAATTGTTTTAGGCCACCATTAAATTTTAATGAAAACACATGCCGAATTTTTTTTTTTGATCACATTAACACCATCAACAAGAAAAACACAACAGATTTAACAGACATACTCTACTGCAACAACAAAAATAAACAATAAACTCAGGAAGTCTGTCAACAAAAAATACCTATAATCATTATTATATTATTAATTAGCCTATTATTATTACTATCATCATTATTCTTCTTCTGGTTATTACTACTACTACTAGTAGTAGTAGTAGTAGTAGTAGTAGGCTAGTATTAGTCTGCTTATTATTACTATTATTATCATTATTATTATCATCCACTCACGATAATGATAAATTAATCATAGTGGAATCAGCTCAACTCAGTAACCCGCAGTGTGCATCCATCATGTGAGAGAAACACAACTGATGCTGTGCCCCCAAAGGCTGAAGAGAGCGCAGGGCACACTTGACACTACAACCAGGACCATGATATTAGCTACTGGCTAGCTAATTAGCATATGCAGTGTTCCTTTATGGCTGGAATCTACCTCTTGGCCGCAAAACAACAGAGGTAAAAGACGTGAGCCGAGATCGCCTATACATCTTTTTTTTTTTTTCATTTAATTTATTTATAATTTTTCTTTTTTTGTAAAATGGGAAATGCTTGGTTCATGGTTCAATCTGCTGTTAACTGTGGGCTGGAGCTAACTAATTGCTACCAGCAGTGATGAATACTTACTTTTTTGAAAAACCTTCGTATATCCATTCTTCTCCTACTGCTGCTCTAGTCAATAGTTGGCTCTGTGTGCTGCAAAGGTAGGTACACACGCTGCAACGCGCTGCAGGGAAAACATGGACTGGATTCTCAGTGATGTGGGCGTACTCTACATGGCCAAGTGGAATGGACTGGGTAATGGCGCAGTGAAGGGGCTCTCTACCTTACACCATGAAATAAAGGGAAATGGACAGATTTATGATTATAAATTAATGACAGGTAATGTGAATATTTATTTTAACTCCTATTCTTGCCCTATTATATAAAATTTGTCAGAGATTTTTTTTGTAAAAAAAAAAAAAAAAAAATCAATTAAAAAAAAAAAAAAAATCAATAAAAAATATCAAATTATTTAGGGGGGCTTAAGAACATTTTAGGGGGGCTGAAGCCCCACTAAAATAGGCCTAATGACGCCACTGACGCAGATAGTTGTTTATGAGGCACATTTGTATCTTCATTCCACATGTTGTGTTCCAGATGTTTATTAAAGTGTGGCCACACAACTGAAGGTCCTCAGCCAATCCAGTGATGTCAGCTTGTTCAGATGTTTGTAGTTTGTTTGCAGGCTTTCCAAGGTTCCAAGAACCTGATGCAAACAGAAAGGGAGTGGGTATTGTGCACATTTTACATACGGAACATGATTATAGATTTGTCACTAGAAATGTTCCAAACTTAATTTAATGCAGAAGCTCTTTTAAAATATTCAGTTTTCCACTGAGAATAAAAGGATGTCTGCCTTTTATCTTTTTGGTTTCACAGACAGAAACTTGATGGTCAGGTGAGATGGACGCAGGCCAATAGAAAAGAATATGGCAAAAGATTGTAGGCATGTCAAAATTTTAGAGCTGTGAACCAGAGAAGTTATTATACATTTTGATGTGAGACTGGGTCAAACCGGAGAGGATGAATTCAGGTGCTTTTTGGTATACTTTACTTACTGGGAAATGTTGAATGAATTGCACATGGGTAGTTGAAACCAATGTTCTCCTTTTGTTTTTGTCTTTCCTTTATGTCACCTCTCTGTTCTCTCCCCTCAGTCTTTCTCTCTCTCCTCTTGCCTCTTGCTTCCTGCCTTCCTGCCTCATTCCCTTTTTATTTACTTATTATTTTTATGGATATTGGAAACTATTGGTGTGCTATTGTGTTTGGCCATATCTCTGGCTGGAATATCAATGGACTAAAAGGTGTTAAAAAAAAGGTGCTAGGTCATTTTTAAAAAATGTCCTCAGTCTTTCTTCAAGAGCTTCAGTTCAAAACTGGAGAAATTTAGGATCTTCAGCGGCAGCCGGCAGGGGAGTCCTTTGAGTCGACCTCCACATGCAGTGGCAGAGGAGTTGGATACTCATAAAGCACAACATGCAAACTCGGAAGGTAGATTCTCGATTAGAAAGTGACTTTTTTGGAAATAAGTGTACATGAATTAATATTTATATTGCAGCTTCATCTGATGTGGCATTCCTAAATGAACTAACTAGAAATACGGGAATAATAATAACAGGAATAATTACAACTGTATATCAGATGGAAACTTAAATAATCTTGCTCATATAACTATGAAAAATAGGAAAGAACAGCCATCAACACGACTTATTTCTTTCAACAAATGAATTGCAGGATGTGGATGGTCGTGAAGCCCAAACCTACAGACTTCACATATTATTCATATACTCAAAAACATAGAGCTGAAAAGGCTACATTTTCATACCAGGTATAGGGCTAAGAAATGTAATATTATCACATGTTCATAATATAATCATATCATGCTGCAGTTAAGTGTGTATGTGTTCAAATTAGAATATGATAATCAAGTGCTTAAAACATTTGCGATATTAACCATAATTCAAATCAAATATCTTGTATATCAGCAAATAAAACAGGCAAACAGCTGAGCACTTCAGCCGAGAGCAGTTTAACTGTCAAAGAAAGGAAATAAGAATATCAGAAATTAAAGCCACAACTGACAGCTTTCTTCCAAAAAAGGTGGCAGACATGGATCAATTACCAAAAGAATTTTATTCAGTACTTTGGACACAGATTAGCTCATTACTTTTAAATATTATTAATTATACATGGAGGCACCATGTTCTCCCTCAAACAGTTTTACAAACAGTTATCAATGTGATACCAACACCAGGATGGGGGGGTGGGGGTGGGGGGTAATACTCCATCTGAGTGTCGACCATAAAATCATTACCAAAGTCCCAAATAATCGAACTGCCAGATAATCCCAGATACAATTCACTACAATCAATGTGACCTTATGCAAACCAGAACCCTTCAAACCAACATTACGACCTGTGTATCATTAACATCATCAAGCTTTTAACCATCTGGAATCTTCTTAAAGGATTAGAAATGTTTGAACCCCTCAAGAAAATTTTGAAATCACCACCAGCTCAGTGTTATATTAATGGAGCTTAATCTGAGTTTCTTGGATTTTCTTGGATTAAAAAGAGGCACAATAAGGTTGCCTCCCCTTTAATGCTTTATTCACCTATTCTGTCCGGTCAACTGAAGCACATTAGTTGACTCGAACTCATCTTGAAGAAGAGAAGGAGGTCTTAAATTTCCAGATTAGAAAGTTACTCCTGTTCTTCACAGGTGTTTTAAATAGATTGTTTAATTAATAACTCATCTGAAGAACCCTGCACGACCTATTTACATCTCTGTTCACAAAACACAATATATAAGTATCTGACTTTGTTATAAATAACACATCAAAATCATGGAACACATTTTGGAAAAAAAAAAAAAAAAAAAGGAGTGCAATTCAGTCTCCCTACAGACACACAGACTGGAATAATGCATCAACAAAACTCCAAAATGTGGATGTCAACTGGAGCTCTTGGAGGACAAGTGGAGTTAAACATTCCTTAGAGATAATTATGGTGAATTATGCCGGTTCAAACATTTACTGAACTTCAGAATAAATTCACATTTATGAATCAAGAATTTGTTTAAATGTTTACTGCTGAAAGCCTGGATTCCTGAAAACTTCCATGAACAACATGATTTGGTGTAAGGACCCTCTGAGGATGTTCTGTTTAAAGAAGGAAAAAAAAAAAACAGGTGGAACAAACAACATGCTGCTGAAGGAGCAATCGAAACATTACAAGAAAAGCTTGTACCAGCATTGACACACATGAAAATCTACAGTTAAAAAAATACAAATTGATGACTAGAATATTCATACCTTCTGGGTTCCTTCTGCTTTTGTACAAAAGTGAACAAAGTGTGAAATGAACTCAAGGAACAGGTATCGATTACATCTAAAACCAAAAATCAATTCTGCTGAGCTGTGTCTTTTTCAGAACGCTGAAAAAATAAGACGTCCTACAGCATGGCAGGTGTTTTCCGCCTTTGTTTAGAAGAAGTTCATTTGAAAGGACCGAAACAAAAACCACAGAGGCCTCTCCTTCACAGATTTGGAAAGAAATGATGACAGATTATTTGACCACAGAAAAGATACTGAAGATAACAGGAAGCGTTTCTGTGACGTATGGCCTTTCTAAGGCCCTATAAGACTTCAAACACCTTGTGGCTTTGGCTGGGAAGGAAAGATGGGACTTCGATGGAGGACACTGGACATAGAATTACTGTGAAATATGTATGTGTGAGTGTTTGTGTCTGTGTTATGTTTGCAGGTGGGGGCTTGGGCTGAGAGGTATATGTGTTCTGTGTTCAGTGACTTTGATATGAATGTGTCAATATTTCATGTCAGCCTGATGTCCTTGGATAGTATCTACCATCTTACACAACCTCGATTCCAAAAAGTTGGGACTCTGTAAAACATAAATAAAAACCAATGAACCTGTTAGGAGCATTCCTCATCTTTCCCAGTCTTTAGTTGCTCCTGACCCAACTTGTTTGTAATGTGTTGCTGCATCAAATTCAGAATAAACAGATATTTACAAAAATCAATGAAGCTGATGAGGTCAAACATTCCAAGTATTGGCCTCTGTACCGTTATCAATTTAGTATGTGTCAAATGGGATTAGGCAATGATCACAGTCTGTATTATTTAGGTTTTAGACAGCTTTAAAGGTGTTATTATATATGTTTGTTGGTAAGAGTTTGTCAGTAAACCTCATGGTGGAAAGCATGAAATTAAATAAAGACAATTATATTTAAAAAACAAAGACTTATACAGCCAATAAAGCCTATAAAGAATATAGACTTCAGTTCAATGTTGTCTCTTAGTGTTAATGTCTTTGTCATTCATGTTTTAACTGTTACTTGGATGCTCTGTTTTAGCTGGCAACCAGCTAAACTGATATGGTTCCTGTGGCACTAGTAGATCTATGTCAAGTCTCTTCTGTTCTTTTTCACTGTTAACAGTCCTGTACCCAAGCAATGACATGGCCCCTTTACAGACTTCCTGGATGCGTTTGACCTTGTTGTAGGGCAGCACGCTGCGCCAGGCCTGAGAGACATCTTCAGCGTTTCGTGAAGTGATTTTGAAGGCTTCGTTCTTGGTACCTTTGCCTTTTCCATGGGTCACCCTGTAGATCCATTTCCCCAACTGTTCGGTCATCTTCAGACCGACAAACTTATACATGTCATTTATCTCCTCAAGTGGGTTCCGCGCCACATCCTCATAGCGGACCATTTTGTAGCGGCCTTTAAGAAATGGAGGGGGCTTCAGAATCGCCCTTTCATTGATGCGCACATGGCTACGGCAGATCTCCTGTATGACTTGATACTGCACCTCAGCTGTTGGCATGTTCTTCTGCTCTAAGACGATGGCGTCATCAATCGTGAAGGCTTTGGCCGACTGCTCTCTAGACCGCACCACAGCACGAGGGTCTCGGACCAGGTGGATAATGCGTATATCTAGGCTCGGGTCCTGCAGAAGCGGGTAAAGGGATTCCAGCTCAAAAAATCGCACTTCTTTTAACACCACATGACTGTAAGTGGCACAGGCTTCCTCCACCACCCGCAGACCTATGGCATCACATGTCTGGGAGCACACAGTCTGGTTGCTCAACTCATTAGGTGGTGTGAGAGGACAGACCGGTGGTGAGCACAGGGCTCGACTGTGACTCCACATAAACAAGTTGGACACATTATGCTGCTCTGGCAGGTAGACCTCCATTGCAGAGAAGTCACACTGGAATACGCTCCGGAATAGATCCCTCACAGCCATTCGGAGCACCCGTGCACCAGGTCTCTGCAGTTTGGTCCACACATGCCAGGCGGGCTCCATAAGGTAGAAGACAGATGGATGCTGACTGAACACCTGACCCAGGAAGGACGAGCCTGATCGCCACGATGACAGCACCAGAACGTGAACTTTGCCATTGGAGGGGGCAGAGTCACAGGGGCTGAGCTGGACGTACCAGCCCAAGAACAGCACCACTGCTGCCCCCTGCAGGATCACCAGGAAAATCATGGTGCTGAGGTTCACTCTGCAGCGGGGCATGATGGATGTAGATCACTGTCAGTCTCTGGTGTTTGATGTGGATCTTTCTCTTTTTCGTCCTCTGTGGACTCTCCACAGAAAGACAGGGCTAAGGGTGGGAGAGAGACAGAGAGATGGATATGTTGAACAGGAAATGAATGTTTCCACAATGCACAAATCACCTCTCAGCAATAGTTAAAGTTGATATAATACAGTTGATAATCTAAAATAAGGCCACTTTCATCCTAAAAAAGCATTATCAAAATACTTTAACAAAACTGATTGGTGAGCCAAAAGCCTTTCATGTCTCTTGAAAGTTTCAGAAGCAGCTTTAGTATATAAAGTTTATTTATGTTGTACCTACCGAAGCAAGCTTCACAAATTGCATGACAAGTTGATACAGGGCACAGGGCAAACAAACTAAGACAGCAGGCACAACATCAATGAAAGACCTGTCTGGAGAAGGATTTTTCTCTCACTTCACTCTTTTCAGTCTGCACTGCTGACCGTTCCCATGTTTAGGAAGGCTGTTCCAGAGTCTGTGTGCCACATAATCCCTACACTCCAAAGGCATCCAGTGTCACTACAGGGGCCAGAAAGGCTCAACTTTATGCAAATATCTCAGGTGAGACCCAAACATGGTTGTTTTACTGCCCACAGAAACATAAGCAGGTGTTTATTACTCTTCACATGGTGGCTGAGGATCTGGGTTGCTGTATGCCCAGACATGCATGCATCACTCATCATCTCTGCTGGTAACCAGTAGCAAAGCCTGTTCATGGGCAAGCATGTAGTAAATGGAAAGATACTGGTTCCATGTGTGCACTTTTTTGGGCTTGGACATTACCTGAAGAACCTTAAAAGGTTAAAGGTGACATATTATGAAGCTTTTTCAATAAGTTACATAGGTCTATGATTTCCATGAAACATGATTTCGAAGCTGTTTGCTGGAAATAGCTTTTAGGAATAGATTCTCGCCCCCCTCTACTTCCCTCTGTTTCAGCCCCTTTCAGAATGTGCCGTTTCTGGTGTCTGTTGCTTTAAATGCAAATGAGCTGCTGCTGTCCCACCCATGTTACCGTGGTAACGGGGAGAGCGTAGACTCATGTAGCACTACCCGTGTGAAAGTAGCGGACATGGCGGCAATGAACCGACCGAGTGCTTCAGTAGCTCAACTGTACATGTTCGAACCTAAAGCGGATCCTGAAGGGAGGTCTGTGCATATCCACAAAATGATAGCCAAATGTAAAAAAGTGTTGAATGTTATGCGTTGCTTGCGAGGTGTGGAGTGTGGAGCATGTAGAACTATATACATAGGACTTATAAGATCAGTGTTTGACTATGGGTGTGTAGTGTATAGGTCCGCAGCCAATACTCTTTTAAAGAAAGTGGATGTCAGTCAGAGTCAAGCATCGAGATTGTGTTGTGGAGCTAGGAGGACAACCCCTGTAAATGCATTACAGGTTGAGATGGGGGAGATTCCTCTTTATATGAGAAGGGATCAGTTAACATTAGTGTACTGGGCAAACCTAAAGGGGCATAAGGAACATCATATGTGCCAAGCTGTCCTTAAATGTCAGGAGAGACGCAAAAAACAGACCAGAAGCTTTGGATGGATCATATCTCAAAAAGTTGAAGAAATGCATCTGCATATACCCAAAGAGCAGAGGAATTTGTTTGCATATTCCTCAACACAGTCACAATCCGTTAAACGAGCATTCAAATGTGAAATCAAGATTGGTGATAGGACTGAGGAGGCTGAGTTCACTGTGATAAGAGGTAATGGTGAACCACTCCTGGGTAAAAAGACTGCTGTAAAGCTAGGGGTGCTGAAAATAGGTGAAAATGTGGCTGCTGTCACAGACTTAAAGCACACTCTTAAAGAGCAGTAGCCAAAAGTGTTTAAAGGGGTGGGAAAGCTAGACACTAAACAGGTATGCCTGTCTCTTGACCCAAATGTCAAACCAGTAGCACAGCCATACCCTACCATTTAAGGGATGCAGTTGAGAAAAAGATAAATGAACTGATTGACATGGACATTGTAGAACGTGTAGACGGACCTACACCCTGGGTAAATCCTGTAGTAGTACTCCCAAAGAAATGTGACAAAGATATCAGAATGTGCTTAGACATGAGAAAAGCAAACGAGGCAATAGTCAGGGAAAGATACCCCATTCCTACAGTGAATGAAATACTTCAAGGATTGAATGGCTCTGCAATTTTCAGCAAACTAGATCTCAAGTGGGGCTACCATCAGTTGGAGCTAACCCCAGAGTCCAGAGAGATCACAACATTTGCAGTGCACAACGGAGTTTACAGATATAAAAGACTGATATTTGGAGTTTCGTCAGCCAGTGAGCAATACCAACACGAGATCGCTAATGTACTGGCAGGCATTGAAGGAGTTGAGAACATCTAAGATGAAGTGCTCATACACGCACCGGACCAGGAAACGCATGACAAGCGCCTGCATGCTGTTTTGAAGAGACTTTCTGAATGTGGATTAACACTAAACCCAGAAAAGTGTCAATTCAACACGGACAGACTTGTATTCATGGGAATACTGCTGACACAAAAAGGCATTGGACCAACAGAAGAAAGAGTGAGAGCTGCAGTGGAAGCCAGAGAGCTGAAGAAAGCTACGGAGGTTAGAAGCTTCCTTGGCCTGGTAGGCTTCAGCAGCAGGTTCATACCACAGTTTGCTACACTCTCTGAGCCATTAAGACGTTTAACCCGAAGAGGGACTATGTTTATATTCAGGCCCGAGCAAAAACAAGCATTTGAAACTTTAAAGACTGAACTAGCCAGAGCAGGTACCTGAGCTTATTTTGACAAAGAACCAAAGTCATAGCAGATGCAAGCCCGATAGGTTTGGGTTCAGTGCTAGTACAAGAACAGAATGGAGAAGAGGTACCAGTGTACTATCTAAGTTGTAGCAGACTGTGAGCGAAGATACTCTCAAACAGAAAAAGAAGTCCTAGCACTGATATGGGCATGTGAAAGACTACATCCATATGTGTATGGCAGAAAGTTTGACCTAATCACAGACCACAAGCCATTAGAGGTCATATACAGTCGCAGATCTAAACCATGTGCACGAATAGAACGGTGGGTTCTCAGACTACAACCGTATGACTTTAGAGTTGTACACATTGCTGGAAAACAAAACATTGCTGATTCATTGTCGAGACTGCTGTCAGACACGGTACCAAAAGAGATACACAAACATGAATCAGAGGAGTATGTGAGATTCATTGCAGTAAATGCAACTCCAAAAGCACTTACCACAAGAGAGGTCAAAGAAACCTCTGCCACAGACTCAGGGCTAACGGAGGTGAGTAAGTGAGTAAGCGATTGAAAATGGACATTTTTTTTTACAATGTAATCGCATAGTAGTGTCAGAAAAGCTCAGAGCTAAAGCACTTTCACTAGCTCATGAAGGACATTTAGGAATCGTTGGAACCAAGCAACATCTCAGAACAAAAGTATGGTGGCCGAGCATGGACAAAGCTGCAGAAAAATACTGTAAAGCATGTCATGGATGTCAAATAGTAGCCAGACCTGATCCACCTGAACCACCGAGAATTATACCCTTACCGGATAGTCCTTGGCAAGATGTCACTGTGGACATACTTGGACTGTTGCCATCAAACCACTCAATACTTGTACTGGTAGATTACTACAGTCGCTACTATGAGTATGATGTGATGACATCTACAACCAATGAAAAAGTAATTGACTCTATTGACTGTATTTTCAGTAGACATGGACTTCCAGTTACCATTAAATCTGACAATGGTCTGCAGTTCATATCTGAATTGTTCAGAGAATACTGGGAAAACAACGGAATCAAACAGAGAACAACACCAAAATGGGCTCAAGCCAATGGAGAAGTCGACCACCAAAACGCATCACTGATGAATCAGAATTGCACAAGCTGATGGAATTAACTGGAAACATGAACTGAGAAAATATATTACTGTTTATTGTAGCATTGAACATCCAACCACAGGGAAAAGTCCAGCAGAACTCCCGTTCAACCGGAAAATGAGAGGAAAGTTGCCGGACATTTGTGAGTCAAAAACGACTGCTTTGGATGAACGCGACAGAGATGCTGAACAGAAAGGAAAAGCAAAGATGTATGCAGATGAATGAAGAGGAGCTCAGTACTCAAAAGTGGACACAGGAGACACAGTATTGGTTCAACAAGACAAAATGGACAAGTTTACAACACCATTTAACGTAACACCACACAAAGTTGTGGGCAAAACTGGAAACCAAGTCGTAGTTGAATCACCCACGGGAGACCAAAGAAGGACACTATGGACAAGAAACAATACCTGAGAGGGAGGAAAGTGAAATGAACAAAAATGTTACTGTTGGAGGCAGTGTGGCCATGGAGACGCCACCCATATTTTCTGGTCATGTGTAAAGATACAACCTTTCTGGGACGAAATGAATGAGACTCTGGGAAAAATCCTGCATTATAATATTCAAAGAGATCCCAAAATTATGTATTTGGGAGTCATACCTGAGAAAGTAAAAGAACAAGGAGATGTTTATTTATTCAAGGTCTTGATTATTGCATGCAAAAAGGTCATCACAAGGAATTGGATGAAAACTGATCGCTCACTACTTGGACATTGGATGGACATTATGGACGAAATTTACACCATGGAAAGTCTAACTTACCACTTGAGGCTGGAGATATCTACCTTTCACCAAAAATGGAGGAAATGGACAGCGTTTAAGGAGCTTGAAGCTGAATAATCAGACTATGTGGACCTCTTTGTTAACCACTTACATAATAAGGAGTAAGAACTGCCCCTCTTGGTCTTTTGTTCCTTTTGTTTAAAAAAAAAAAAAACAGTTGTAAAGAAATAATTGTCTTGAACCATGCTTTACTGAAAAATAAAGTTAAAAAAAAAAAAAGAACAAAAATGTTGACATTTACACTCCAACACCACAAGAGGACACTCAGGGTCCAGAGAAACAAACCAGACCCCAGAGGGCTAAAAGGACACCTGGGAGGTTTCGTGATTTTGTGGTGAAATAAATAAAGCATATGGGTTCTAACAAAAAAAAAAAAAAAGTTCATAGTTATAAGAAAATCCTATTTGTGTTGTGTAGAAAATCACATTGTAAGACAGCGAGACGAGACGATGTAAAACAAAACAAAACAAAAAATACATGTATGTGAAGATAAACTTTAACTCCAAGGAAAACATCAATAAATCAATAAAAATAAAAAACTAATCATGTTTCTTGCTTCTTGTTAACCACATGATGATGATCACGTCAGGTCAGATTTTTGTATGTGGCAGTGCAGTTCACAAATGGCGGACAGCAGCCCCTCCCCTTTCGCTCAGCGTATCGCCCATGCATTGCAGAGGAACAGAACTTTCTGCTAACAAGCTGCTTTTGGCGTAGTTCAACATAGAAATCATGGCGAAACAAATCAGTTTGCTTCAGTATTTTAAAAAAAATGTTGTGAGTAGCAGGAAGAAGGGTTGGGGGAATCAAGGCCACTGTGGCTGCAGGGCATATAGTTGTTTGCATGGCATAAGGCCAAACTAAGGTAGCATGGTGTCCATGGTCCTCATGGCCATTGTGACATTCCTGAATGCTGAAGTGCTGTACCCTCTTACTTAGGGCACCCATGTTAACCAGTTGGGCTGCTCAGAAAGAGCGTGAAGCTCTACAGCTGGCTCACGATCTGCAGCGATAGTTTCAGCATCTGTTCTATTGCTCTGCGTGCTGCAACCGATTCTGGCAGGAAAACACACTGACTGCCTATTACAAACTATAGAAGTGATATTTTATCTATGGTAGAAATGACCTGATTCCGATAAATGATGAAGTTTGCATGCTATGCCTGCCAGCCCTTTAGATTTTCATGGCCCTCTTCTTGCTGTTGTGCTGAAATGTCAATTTCCTGAGTTCACAAAACAGTTAAAAAAGGGAAAAGATGAAAGGGACATGGTGTTGTGGACTGTCCTTTGTCTCCAGCGGGAGACCAAGATCACTGCTGACTGCGGTGATCCATGCAAGTGTAGCATAATCTGCTGTGCTCACTGAACAAGCCCTGACATGATGTCCTCACCTTCAGACCCTCAGGATACAAATGTAAACACCTGACATCATGGCAGATCCTTCCTCCCCTCTCTTCACGTCCCTCTCTGCCATCGTTCAGCCTCAGCTCTCATCTGTAGCTGGTATTATTCACAACATTCTGGAATGATTTTCTAACATCCTTCACTCCATTTCACGTAGTTACAGTAGTTTAACTTTACAGTATCTCACATCATGGCTAGATGAGGATTACAACAAACTCACCGTCAGGTCATGAAAATGAAAATAAATCTTGAGTTAAGCCTGTGCTGATTGGCGATTGGATCGTTAATATTAAGGCCATTTTAACGAACTATGCTATCAGAACTAAGATTTATAAAAATAAGCTTGAGTGCCAAGTGAATTTCAAATCATTAGTTAAACCAAGCACAGACACATGGACTTTCAAAAGGGAGCTGTTTGAGCACAGGAGACACTGCTACTAAACTGATTTAAATGATTATTTACATATAAAATCCTAGAATAAATATTGAGCTATTTTGCTTGCAGAGAGCTTAAAGGTTCCATTATATCAATGCTCCGTCAGCATCTGATCTCACCCTTGGTGGGTGTGTTGCTGAGGACTCAGGGAAGTGCAGTGTTGAGTACCAGCTCTCCAGAAATACAGAACATATTTATTAGTGTGTTACTGCCATCACAAGTACACACTCTGAGTGTAATGAGAGGTGACCCCCTATGATTTGACGATGCCTATCTTGAGTTACTAATTCCTAGACCTGTGATTCGCTGATGTTGCTGCATTTCCAAAGACCTCACAAAGACCCAGTCAAGCCTCTGAATCTTCTTGCCCTCATGAGTTGCCACATACTATAATTCCTCTAAGTGGGTGTGGCTGTGATTCATGGGGACTGGATCCAGGTAATGGGCAGTTTCAAACAAATTTCTATTTCCTTGAAATCTAGACCACACTGGATTGTTCAACAGTCAGAAAAGCCAGGATTAATGTTGCGTGAAACAGCACAGCAGCACTGTTGAATGAAAGGAAAGAGCTGAGCATCCTCACGAATTCTGTTAAATTACATACATTTGCCAAAAACATCAAGCCGCTTTTCCCCTTTGTGCCTATGTTCGTTATCCATTGCTATAAGGTATCACAGACATCTGTTTGTGCAAACATGAGTCTGACTGGAGGCACTGAAATGCAAAACTGCCTGGTGTGGCATGTAACTGTCCCCTAGTTGACTCATTCGAAATACTAACATCTCCAGGGTCACAGACAGTGTGGATGTGACTCTAACTGTTGAAGCGTTTGTGTGGATCATATTTCTGCCTGTGTCAAATATCTGTTACAATGCTGCTGATAACACATTCAGCTGCATTTTGTGTACAACTTTAATTGTGTCTCCAGTTAATCAATGGTGAATCATTAATAAGGCAATAGTGGTGCAGGCAAATAAGCTCTTCCCTTTCATTGCAGGGACCCAAATTCAATTCCCAGCAATTGTGGCTGGTTGCTGTACCTGAAAGAGACAAAGGGAATTAGGGTTGCAGGCCAGAGGCCTGGTGAGGCTGATGAAATGTGTAAAACAGCCTCCTCTACTGATGATTCTTCCAGCAAATGTTCAGTCACTGGATAATAAGATGGATGAACTCAGCAGCATCACTGCTTCAGCACTGCAGAATGGTATGTGGTCCTGGACAACAACATTAGCACATGGATGGATGTGGCCTTTGGCTACATCAACAAATACATCTGTGACTTTGTACCAAGGTCGACTGTGTGGACGTTCCTAAATCAGAAGCCCTGGGTTAACAGGGAAGTCAATATTAAAATGGGAAATATGGATGAGCGCAGGACATGCAGTTATGCGCTTCAGAGAGAAAATACAGGGACAAAGTGGGGTCAAACTAGCAGGGCTCCAACTCCAGGAACATGTTCTGGATTACACTTTGTGTTCTTCCACAAACGCAGGCAGAAAATTGGCATGAAGGCAACACAAACAAACATGTAGGAGAGTGAACAGGACAGGGCAATTTCAAACAGGAGGACTCAAACAAGCAAAGACCAAACCAGGAGCTCATTTCTAAAATGGGTTATTCTGTAGCATTGACACGGTTTGGCCATGAAATATATGACACAGAGCAGAAAGTCATACTTTACAGGTTATGCTGCAGACTAGTCCCAACAACAGACTCAAACACCTCTTTCATCACGTACCCCAGAATCACGTCAAACAGTATGAAGAGAGTCTATGGAGTCTATGGACGAGAGCCACAAACGTACGGTCGAGTGCTCCAAACAAACCCTGGATGCACATGTTTCAAGAGGCTTTTGCCCGCGGCACAACATATGGCAAAGAATCATGACAAATTCTTTAACATTTAACATTTTAGATCTTGTTACATTCTGACTTGAAAATGTGCACAAAGGTTTGAAATAAAAGGAGAATTTATTTTCAAATCAGATATGAGCAAGTGCCTTTTATTTGTCAAGTATTTAATTCAAAGCGTAATGAGAAATAGGCAATTTACAGAAGATGTGCTGTACTGTGATTCTCTCATTATCTGGATATGAAGTGACCCATACTGGGATATGTGGGCTCAGCTGTGTCTCATGTCTCACAGCTGTAAGCATGATGTAATATTTTTTCTGACAATATGCATGCAAATGTGAGGTTGTCTAGTGAAAAGGCACCAAATAAATATATTTATATACATTTTGCAACCTAGGCGGAGCAGAGTGTCCTCCTCTCTGGACAGAGGCTGCCACAAACACACACACACGCACACACACACACACACACACTCTCATGCACACATCTGCTCAGAACATGGTGGTTTATGTTGGGAATTGTCATTTTTGTGATGGTTTATAATAAAAAAATCTTGTTAGTAATGTTTTGTATTACTTTGTTACATATTACTGTAACATGGTACTTGTGTCATGCACAACACTGGTTGCAAAAAACATCAAATGCCACGATGAAACTAGCTCTCATGAGGACCACTGCAGGAAAGATTAACCAGCTAACAGCATCTCACGTTAGAGCCCACACACAAGCTTCACAGAGTTCAAGTAGGAGACACACCTCAACATCAACTGTTCAGGAGAGAGTGTGTGAATCAGTCCAATAGATGCAAAGAAACCACAACTGAGACAGACCAACAAGAAGAAGTGCGTGGGCCAAGAAACGCAAGCGATGGACATTAGACCAGTGGAAGTCTGGAAATCTAAAAATACTTTGGTCTGATGAGTCCAAATTTGAGGTTTTTGATTCATGGAGGAGGAGGTCTGATGGTGTGAGTGTGCTTTGCTGGTGGCACGGTTGGAGATTTGTTCAAAATTCAAGGCTCAGTAGTATGTGAGTGTCTGTATGTGTGTATGATTTCTGCATGTATTGCCATCACGGCAAACTGGGGTCTGGAGACACCTACTGTGGTGGGAACTACCACCAAAGCAGTTTTCAGTACTCTGCCCAGTGTTTCCATGTCTGGCTGCATGATTAATTCATAAATAAAATTTGACTTTCAGTTTTAATTTTCAATTAAAAGTTTCACTTCCAATGATTAGAAAAACCACATGACCAGACCAACATTAGTTTTATGTGGCCTTCTGTTTGACAGCGATGCTCTCGTTTTATCTTGCGTTATAAATCCAGTGTACCTTGATCCTCACAGCAGTGCGTATTCGCCCCACAGTGACTCTCAACCAGGCTGTGGCATGTTTACTTCAGCTCACAGCAGTCAACTGAGCTGCCACCACTTGGATTTTGATGACTGTCTACAGGTGCTGTTACGGTACTGTTGCTTGGAGCAGCCAGAAAGGACAAGAGTTGCATTTCAGCAATTCTTTGTCACATTTTATACATAAAAATTATTAACTGAACTGTTACTTAAAGTTCACAGTTTAAACAAAGCTTTTTTTTAAAGTTGAATGAATTCATGTTTCCACAGCCAGCGAGTAACTGTGTTCAATAATCATGACCTCAATGTTGACCAAAATAAATGCAGTTATGATTTTTGCCAGAATCAAGCAGCCCTGCTGTCTGTCTGTCTGTCTGTCTGTCTGCCTGTCTGTCTGTCATTGCTCTGTTATTATACCATAAATCCCTTTACTCCATCAAAGATCAAACATTTCAAGTGAAACAAAGACAAATATCAAGTTATTACATTCAAAACTAATAATCGTCAGCTGCTAAGAACATGTGTGACAGATGTGGCATTTCACAAAAACAGATGGCTGCAGACAGCCTGGCAGAGGGCAGACATCCATTACACATTGTATCTTCATTATATCATCCAGTTCCAGAAGCTTTCCACACAGAGCCTTTAGGTGGATAATGCAATGATAAGTCATCAGAGGTGTGTTGCAATTTCTATTTTGATTATTGTCCTTCGCGTTTTTTTCTCTACACAATGCAGGTGCACCATCAGGCTATTTTAGTTTGATTTATGGACCTCTCGACCGCATCAGAAATGTCCTTCCCCATTGTCGTCCCATGCAAAGCAGCTACATACAGTGGAATTAAACAGCTGAACTGACCATATGAATTGTGGCTGCTGCTCATACTACAGCCCCTTTGACCATCTCAATCCAATCTGTTTGGCAGAACTTAAATGTAATGATTCATATCAATGCAAAAAAAAAAAAAAAACTTTTTTTTTTTTTTTTTTTTTTTAGAAAAAGTATGAATAAAAATCACTTGAACTTCATGTATCATCAACTTTACTGTTCAAATGTCACAGCTGGTTGTTGAAGTTTTTGTGTCGGACATGAGTTTGTTGTGATGTTGAGATATGTAACACACACTGTTTTCACACCACCTCCATGACCCCCCGCAGCCAGTGAGGTCACTCACAATGGGACAGCCCTGGACTTCTTGACGGTGTTTTAAAAAAGTCTCCAGCAAATGTAAAATTAGGATTTTTATCACTCTAACCATCCCAGTGTTCACACACGTCACGGAGCTCCGCGTGGCCCCCGGTGAACTCACAAAACCTAATTTATGGGGGGTTGCCATGAAACGAAACTGTTCCGAGTTAGTTCAAGCAAAGATAACTTTCTGCATGTCTTAAATCACCAGCCAACCCGCTATTTTCCCAACGTGTCTCAATTCTGAATTCAGAGGACAAAAGGACGAAATTACTGATGCGTTGTACCAAAGAAGTGAGTCCTCCGGAAACGAGCGACACGAATGAGCAAAGTGAAGAAAAGACGGTCCTGGCGGCCAAGGAAGAGCAAGTTTACTTATTTTATCTGACCAACACTTGGCGGATATATCTTACCTTCAGCTTGGTTTTCAGCCTGTCGACAGAGCCGGTGCGCGGTGCTCCGTCCCGTCCCCGCGGTCCTCTCCTCCTCCTCCCTGTCCTCGGCCGGCGGCTGCTCGGTTACCTCCACTGCCCGCTTGTGTACAGAGCGATGTGTTGAGACGTGGCCAGAGGCTCCGCTGAGCTGACTGGCAGTGGGCTGGGCGGGGGCTGGTGGTCCGAGATACAGGACGGTGGTGGGTGGGTGTAATGGAGCAGGCGGGACCTGAGCCAGTTCATTCAGTGTCTCAGCAGCAGGAGGACAGAGGCACCATGCTGCGAGGTAACCTCTGAGGGACCGTGTTACATCTGCTGAGCCACGAGTTTGCGAAGACACAACAGATCTCTCCTCAGCTCATAGCACTGTAATAAATTACTACCAATAATAAAGTTACATTACTCAACGAGAAAAGTGTGTACAGTGATAGTGCATGATGGAAGCTTCAGGTCCCTGTGCTATTAATATTATCCATCCTTTGTTACATATTATGCAAAACTGGTGAGTAGCTTAAAAGCTCAAAATACTGTGGATGACTGTTATTGTGTCGATGGATGGAGAAAGTGAAGTTTGGTTCCTGTTGGCCACTCAGATTACATAACAAAGATTTTACAAGCAGCTGACTGCTGGTGAACAGTTACTGCACATTCCACAAGTGAACAGGTTCACCGGGAACAGGTGATAGTGTCATGACTGGGTATGAAAGGAGAGTCCTCAGAAGGCTCTGTCATGTCCTGATTTGATTCTTTGGACATGTTTCCATTGTTTCATCTATTCATTCAGGGTTTCCAGTTTTAGTTTATATCTTAGCTCTCTTCTCATCACAAATTTTACAGATAAAGCAAAATTGTTTCTAAGTGTCAGTTTGTGTCAAAGACTTAATGGAGATGAAGGAAAACCTGATGTGGAAACCCAGTGATTGTACCTCAAGAAGCTCTCAGAGCTGAACTTCAGGCTCCAGCAGCTTCTCAGCTCTCTGCTTTCAAATGTGAAATCATCTGAAGTGAAATTAAAGCTGCGGCAAGTGCAGCTGGAAAGAGGTAACACTGTGCATGTTCCTACTCTGCAAGAACAAAATCCTGCTGTGACATCAGAATATGAGTCTGAGAACTCCTTCAGGAACTTGGCAAGAGGTTTCAGGACATGAAAGGCAAACTGAAAGAAGTGAACATATTTGTTTGTGGCTCTAGCTGATGAGCCAGACAAACCACCTGCAAAGAAATCATCAAGCTGCAAACAAACAATGAGCTCAAAGCTAGGTGCAGCAACCTACCTGCGTGAGTTCCAGTGTCAGTGCTAGAAAAAATGTCCAGGGTGGGACAAGGCTTATAGCAGGGTGCCACCAAATGACTGGCAAGTGGTAATATAGTCATGCATTGTTTAAGTGAAATCATTCGGTGATATACTCCCCAGGAGAAAAGGTTAAGAAAAAAGAATCCTAAAAATAGTGCATTTTCGTCACTTTCCTAATATTCTGATTAAAAACGCAAGTACAAATCAGGTGTAAATGCAAGGACACATAATTTACATTGACTGAAGCATGAATGTCGACGTCATTATATAGACTGACCTCGCACACAGATGGTAATGCATAAAGAGGTCCTGGCAAATTGACAGACAAAGACATAATCTTGCCGTGTCCTGCACCTTCTAAAAGCTTTACAATGGATTTCATTTATCACAGCCATAGCTTGACTCACAGTGATGGCGGAGAAAACACTGATATGCTTTTAATCCACTGAGGGGGCACAGTGAACAAAGTGAGGGGGCATTGACCCCCGGCGCCCTCTTGTGGAGCCAACGCTGTTGAATTCTATAAGTTATGTGTACATTCTGAGGATTTTCTCATTCTAGGAGACAAACGCTGAAGATTTCCTCTCTGTTTGAGATGACCTGCTGCTGTGAGCAGCTCTTTTCAAAACTGACTCCCACAAAGACTCAGTTCAGCTCAAGACTGACTGACCTAAACCTGGAAAACCAGCTGAGAGTAGCATCATCATCATCATCATCATCATCACAACCATCTGACATCAGACACCTCACCAAAGAGAAGCAGTTCCAGTCACTGCAGAGGTTAGTGTGATACAAGTGTTCAATAATTTAATATGAATGATGTTCAAAAAAAGGAAATAAGAAAAAGGTTCCCCACCCCCGCCATAAGCTTTTATATTCATAGAGTGACTTCAGCTCTGCCTCTGGTGCAGACCCTGTGTTACAGACCCATCCAGGAATTAGGCCCTTCTGGGAGAAATCAGCATTATTAATGTTATTACTATAGATATTTTTGGTTGTGATTTATTATTAGTATTATTGTGTTTTTATTGTGGAATGCAACTGAAAGAAATGACAACGTGTTTTTAGTTGTGTGCATCGACTCGAGTGACGCCAACCTCTTGAGAGTTTTCTATGTTTTGTTTTTGTTTTGAAAGTGTAGCCATCACCGTGCCATCTCTCCCGTCACCTCCCCTGCCCTCTCCTCCACCACTGCATCCTAGCCAAGAAGCAAAAAAAAACCTTTACTCCAGCCTACCAGCAGCCAGCCTACATCGCTGCCTGCTAGCATTCAGCACTGTAGCTTGCTACGAGCCTTTAAGCTTCCAGCCTGCTAACCTCTTCATCCTGCATCTCAGCCTGCATTCTAGTGGATCATCCACCTGTCTTGCTCCTGCATTACTTGAACCCCACAAGCTTTCTGTGGATCAACTGAGGATATTTGATTCTTGGTTATTGTTGCCTGTTGGATTAGTTTGACCGTTTGGACTTCCTTCTCTGTATTTGACCTTTGCGTGCCTCACCATCCTATAAGCTTTGCACCTTATTTCTTGTGTAAATATTCATTGAATTGCTTCAGCTCTGCCTCCTTTGTCTGCATTTGGGCCCAGCCTCCTCTTTTCCTGCTACCCTGCTTGCACAATTGTGACAGGGTCAAGCAAGGATGGGCTGAGGATTTCACTTTGTGAAAAACTGTGTCGGCAAATAGCCCACAGCTTAAGAGCAACATTTATCAATGCACAATGACAAGGAATTTAGGATTTCACCATCTACAATCCATAAGGGGCAGCTGTGGCTCAGAATACAGAGCGGTTGTCTACTAATTAGAAAGTCAGTGGTTCAATTGGACAAATTACTGAACCTGATAGCTGTGCTATCAGTGCGTGAGTCCACATTTCAATCAGTTTTTGGAAATCATGGACATAGTGTCCTCTGGGCTAAAGAGGACCATCCAGATTGTTGCCAGCGTAAAGTTCAATAGCCAACATCTGCTGATGTTGCCTTTTTCAAGACAATGTCAAGCCACATGCTGCATGTGTTACAACAGGGTGGTTTCTTAGTAAAACAATGCAGCCACTAGACTGGCCTGCCTACTGTCAAGACCTCTCTCACATTATGCATTATGAAGGGCAAAACACAACAACAGAGATCCTGGACTGAAGTCATATATGAAGCAAGAATGGGAAAGAATTTCACTTTCAAAACTTCAACAGTTAGTGTCCTCAGTTCCCAAACACTGGTGATGAAACGTTTTCAAGTGTCTAAAACCAAGTCCGTTTACCATAGACTCAATCCTCCTTGGACACACACTAGATCTAACTTTTAAAACACAACCAAAACATAGCAAAATGAACAGCAGAATAATTTTGAATATTTTTTTGGAAGGATGTGAAAACCAGAAGTGGAGAACGTTCTAGCTCCTAAGAGGAACATGATGACGACGATTTTCTAATAAATCAGTGCCTCAATGGAAAATCATATTCATATTCAGTGGTGAAATCATGAGGTAAAAGAGTTAGCAAAGTAAAACTGAATTGAACTATCATATTTCTTTCTGAAGGCCCAAGGCATTACTGGTCAATAAACAGCATTTAACAACCCCAACAAACATTTTAGAGGAAATCTTCCATGATGAACTTGTCAAATATGATGCGGTTAGAAATTAACCATAATGACACTCACAATGTCACAGATTAAACATGTGATGATTTTATCAAATGCGTGTTATAGATTAACCCACTACCTTCTGCATCAACCTCATATCCAGTACAGCCGTTTATTTGCACAATATAACACATAAAATGTTTTATTATTTTATCTAAATCTAAGTGTGACTCAACACAGGACAGATGGAGGAGACATAAGGAATTCTGACATAAGTGAGAAAAGAGAGCCGGAGACGTGCATTCAGTTCACAAGCAGGTTTATTATTTAAAAAGGTGGGGCAGTGTTGTGCATTATCTGGATGAAAAAGAACAATTAGACCAACGATGAGGACCTTTATTGTGCAACAGTACAAAAATGGTTCCTCAATAAACAACTAAATACCAAGATAACAAGGGAAATAGGCAGGGTACTTGCTGTGGGGAGATTCTATCAAAGACCCCAGCAAAAACCACCTTGTGGGCACACAACCACTACAAAACACTGCAAAATGCACTGTAAAGGTAACACTACAAGATACAGTAAAGGAACCTCAAATGGTTCAGGTTCACAACAGTTTCACATCCTGGTACACAAACCCAAGCAATATAAAAATCAAGACAATACCAACCAATAAAAGAAACAATCTAAAGAAAGTCCAGCCATAATACCATTCAGCACAATGGTCTAACAGTGCTGAGAAGTTGGCAAATCCAAAATAAGTAGGGAACCTAGTGATAAGCTCAAAATGGCTGACCAAGACACACAGGCCAACGAGCTCTGGTAAATCAGCTCTGGCAAAGCTGCAGAATATGAATATATGAATATGAATAAAGGAAACATGGCGGAGTCAAATATGTCAACTGACAAGGAATACTTTGGAGGGTATAACCCTTCAACACCACCTCACCAGTGTGGGTCACCTTTGTCAACAGAAGCCCTGCTTACAATCAGCGCCAATAAAGATGACTAGCTCTCTACTGCAGCTCAGGGGATAAGAGTCAGTCCCTGTAGTGGTTTCTTTGCAGCAATTCAACCATTCACGCAGTCTCCTCTGAACAGCTGATGTTAAGGGGTGTGTCTGCTACTTGAACTCTGTGAAGCATGTATGTGGGCTATAATCTGAGATGCCATTATTTGCTGATTTTTTAGGCTCTCAGCTTTATCTTTATCAGCAGAGGTTAACTCTTGGTCTTCACTTCCTGAGGCACTCCTCATGAGAGCCAGTTTGATCACAGTGTTTGATGGTTTATTGGACTGCACTTATATTCAAAGTTGTTGAATCCAAATTGACCTTGATGTCTTAAAGTAATGACAAACTGCTGTTACTCTTTACTGAGTTCAAAGGTTCTTGCCATAAACTGAAAACCAATCCAGGTGACTACCTTACGAAGTTGATTCAGATAATACCAATAGTTTGCAAAGCTGTCATCAAGGTAAACAGTGGAAAACAGCTATTTTGAAGAATCTAAAATATGAAAATGTTTTGATGAGTTTAATACTTCTTCGTTTATTACATAATTACATGTTTTGATGTCTTCGGTACTAATGTACAATATTGAAAATGATAACCATAAAAACAAACATTGAATGAGAATAGGTATCAAAGTTTATACATTCATTATTTTACAACACAAGGTTGTACAATGAAATTTCAGTTGCCCATTCATATTCATATATATATCCCTGTGTATGATATATATCATACATATTCATATTCATATATCCCAGTGGAGTCAAAGCACCAAAGACTTTCTGATAAGATGTAGCTATCACATATCATCTGTCATAATTAATAATTAACAATCATCTTCACTTCATTCACTTGTCTCTCCTGATTGAACTACATACATACACCTCAGACCTGCGTTTCAACTGTCAGTGCTGGTAGTTCACACCTGCAAGTTCTACAGGATGTGAAGGTTTGGGGTATCATAAACACCCAGTGATCACACTGAATTCAACAGAATGTTAGTTTGTGTCCCTAATTTGTGTGTCCTTAAGAAACATTTGAACCAACTGTGGTAAAAGGAAATATATGAGAAATGAGAATAGAATTATTAGAAATAAGCAAAGAAAATGGACACGGTGTTCATTGGCAGATGGAGTTTGTTCAGCTGGAGATTGACATGTTGACATGCTGAGTTTAGTGGGCTTCAGTTATTGAAATAGAAGGGGGAGACATTGATCACAAGATTCATACAAAGAAAAATAAACTGAGGAAAAAAAAAAGAAAAGGATGCACCTGGTTCCTGTATGTGCCGGCCTCATATCCTGTCGTTCTGGTGTCTGCAGCCAAAGCCAAATCTTTTTGGTCACCAGTAAATTCCTGCTGAATGAAGACAGAGAAGTGGAAGGGGAGTGGAGGCGGGTGAGTTTGCCCCCAGGCACTGATGTGGAATCAGTTTGAAACAGTTGCAGTCAGTTGTAAGACAGAATAAAGTGCTCTGTCCTCAAACAATAGTCATTGTTACTGGTTCCAGCAAACTGGTTTAAAGGCTGTTGTTGATTTTGTAACTGCGTTGCCGAAAAACAAACATACTGAGATTGTTAGTAATGTTGATGGCAATGTTGATTGGTTGGTCTAGACTGTCAAAGTTTTCACTGATCCTGTGGAAAAACTCAACATCTACTGGATGGACTGACACAGCGTTTTATACACACATTCATGGTTCCCAGAGGATGAAGCCTAATAACCTTTGAACAGTAATAACACACTTTTCATGCAGCACCATCATTGGGTAAGTAAGTTGACTTTATCCTTTATCCAGTTTTATGACCAAACACCTGAAAAACGACTGACATTCCCATGAGCCTCAGCTGTACTTGGTGTTATGTGTTAGTATGCTAACAGCTGTGGCTAAGCACAGCCTCACAGAGCCACTGGCATGGCTGTAAAGTCTTATATTTACCACTTGGAAGCACTTTACACTTCCAGTTCACCAAAGATGTTAAAACAGTACTACTGACACATACTGTATATTAGCTGATTAAGAGCAAAGCATGACAATCAATACAACTCTGCTAAAACTAGAAAGCCCTTTGGAATATTGTATATTTTCTGTTTTCACTACAAATTAACTTAATTGAATGCCAGATATTACAATAAAAATAAAGAAAGGGTTTGCTTCTATCTTTTTAGCCCGTCCTTATTTTAAAGACCCAATAGCACAACTATTATCTGTATCAACCCACATAAGGGTGGCTCCGAAATGACTGAAATGTAAGGCCAGTGCAGAATATTAAGTGTTGTAGTTGAGCAAACAGGGTGTGACTCTTACTAAACTGTCTGACCAAAACAGAACTGGCGGACTGAGTGGTTTAAATGAGCTAATGCATTGGTGCTAGTCCAACCCCCCCAACACACACACACACACACACACACACACACACACACACACACACAGAGAGAGAGAGAGAGAGAGAGAGAGAGAGAGAGAGAGAGAGAGAGAGAGAGAGAGAGAGAGAGAGGACAAACTAGTTGTGGACATGCACACATGCCAACAAATATCTCTTGGGGCAGTGAGTCAGCGAGAAAATGAAAACCACGACTCTTCGGATATGACATCACAAAAAGGAGAGTCATGACAGAGTGGCTAAGTTACATTTAACATTAATAAATGTGGATCCCAGTGCTAGTTTTGACTGAAGAGGTTGTACATGTATGCTCATCTGCACATGACAGGCCACTGCCTTGCACCCATGAGCCTCCTGGGTGTCCATTAGACCAGGAACAGACAGGGATTGGAAGAAATAATGGGGATATCACGTTGTGAGCTGTTGTGAGGAGAGCCAGGGGAGAACTGGGCAGATGTCTTGGCAATTGACTAGCATTAGCTAACAATCAGTAACACTGTGTTCCCACCACATTGTTATAAAGTTTGCTATCACATAACAGGCTGTAACAACACTAGTATAGGTCTAATACCTGCATACAGGCACCCCTAGGCTGGGAACCACTGGTAACTCCACCTTGACCAGCTACAACAGTAAAATGTGTCATTTGCACTGATGCATCAGCATTAACAATCTATTAGGTTAATATATAATAATAGTCACACGGTCCTTTTTAGACTTTCATGATTAAGACTGTTTTATTGACTGAGAACATAAGAATGTTACTGACAGCAAGTTTCAAGTCCTCCAACCCTTCTTGCCATGATCCTGCTATCATTGCATCATAATTGACATCATTTTATTAGTCAAACAAGCTGTTGGTCCAAAAGAGGCTTTTCAGGCTAATGATTAAAGATCAAAGTAACGATGGCAGTAAATGAAAGCACTGCAGATACAAAATGTTACAGTGTACAAATTGTTTATTATCTATCACCTAAAGCTGTACAATACAAAAATGCATGAATCAACGAAGAATTTCTTTACTGTAACATCACTGTCACAAATTGTTATAAATATACAAACAGTAAAAAATAGAAAACCTGTTTAAAACTTCTATAATTTTCATCATTGCTTCAAACTGCTGTAGAAGAAGATATGCATCTTCCAGTGCAAGAACGAGTGGAGCTCTTGTAGAGGAGGGCCTGTGTAGAAACCTGTCCAGGAAAGGGTTGAAATATATATTAATTTCCTCTTCTCTCAGCATGTTTGTATAAAAATACAGGCAAATTGTCAATGGAATACAGCAAGTTCTTGGGGGTTTAATTGGTCAACATGGTGTTAGGTAATGAGGTCAAACTAAGAAGAAAAAAAGAAACCTGGTGGTTCTTGTGTACCTGGAGGTCAAAGCACTACCACTGCATCATGAGAGGTGAGGTTTTCCTGCTGGTATGGGTACTGTGGTCAGAATCTGGTTCTGGAAAACAAATCTCTGTATGCGCTCAAAGACCCAGAGGAAGATGAGGAGGACACTAACGTACTGAATCCAGGCAAATTTGATGGTTTCCCAAAAGCTAGGACGATAGGTGGATGGAGACGGTTAAGGCAGAAAGGTCTGTTTCCATTGGGAAATTTCCTACTAAAATATGGATATATTAACTGGGGAAACAAATTTTAGAAATGTAGAAAACCTTGACATCTCTGCACTACACCTGGACAGTTTTTTTAAAACACATATCTGTACACAAACACAGACAGACAGATGCGACTTTGACAACATAATACGTGCCATAGCATAAATTGTGGTGCAGAGATGCAGTACAAAAGTAGTAGATTGAATATTTAATAATGTTGTTGTAAGCAGATATAAGCCTTATCAATGTGTCAGCAACTGTAAGTCCTAATGTGGGTACCCAGAAGTGAAGGCTGGTGCAGACAAAGACAATACAGAAAAACACAGCTGTGACAATATATGCATTCACAACCAATTATAATTGTGATGACAGCAACAAATGCTGTACATTAACATTTGCTAGAAAATGTCATACAACTAGATTGTAATGTGTAATAAAACATTTGTTAAATGTTGGGTAGTTGAAGTCTTACCATAGAAGGCATACTCAATGTACGCTTCCCTGCTTTTATCAAAGGATATCTAATGATCTCCAAAGGGTAACGGATCTTAGCATTAAGCTGAAAGGGAGAACCAGCAGCTCTTCCCACAGTCCAGACAGGCATGGGACAGGACAGCACTGTGGTCACTGTGGGAGGAAAAAGAAAAGGATGAAAAGACACAGAGAGAAAAGCCACGTTTTACAATATGCACACGTTACAAATGCACATATGTACCATGGGCGTAATAGGCTCTGGTATTAAATCCGACTCAGCGGTGTTGGTTTAGCTTGAGCTGGTTCTGGTTTTAGGCACACACTATGTTCAGTGGTAATAAGAGGAAGCAAACAAAATAAAAGCCTTTGTCAACTTACAGTTTCTGTCCTGGTAGCTCCCAATTATGTTCTCAAGGTCATATGCACTTGCAAAGGGGCTGGAGCCATCAATCACTGACACCTTGGCATCAATAGAGAAAAGAGACAAACTAGAACAATAGCTTAAATAATGAATCTTCTGTTTGTGTAGCATCTACTTCAGCATATGGTAGCATTAGATATAGGTAATATATTGCAATGAAATATTTGTACTGTGATTACTGTGAGGATTAGAATGACAATGTTGAAGGGTGCAGGTGCATGCTTGGTTATGAATGGGTGATATTGAATTTGAGGCCATGTTCTGCCTGGTAACAGGTTCTTTTAATACTCTACATTCAGAGAGAGAGAGAGATTGCAAGTAGGTGTCCTCTCACATTGTAAATGTTGTACAGTCCTCTGTGAGGCAGGGGTGTCTTCTGCTGCAGCCTCAGGTCTCCGCTGATGAACAGCTTAGCTCCAGGGACAGAGGAGGAATGCTGCACATAGGCAAGGCTCTGCATCACCACAGTGGACATTCGCTGCAAAATGCAAAGAAAGAAAGGGGGAAAAAATCAATACTAACACTAGTCCTAAAATCAGTTTTAGATGACATTTATAGTGAATATAATGATATTTATAAATAAAATGACCTACTTTTAGATTAAAAACATAAATAATAAAAAATGCTATCCTGGCTCAAATGCCTACGGGTCAAACCTTGGTGCATACGACATACACAAACGTTGCATGCGACTATTAAGTGACAGAGGGACTGTGCATTTGACATGTGAAGCATCTACAGTGAACATGTACATGCGAACGAGGCACTGTGGTGGAATACATACAAAGAGCTGGTAGCTGAAAGTGAGCAGCAGCTGGACACTGTACACTTGCTCCTCAGGTTTTAGAGGTAGCTGCAGTTGAAAATTCAGGAGGTCCAACTTCCCATCCTGGTTCAGGTCCTCTTCTCTCACCTGTAGAGTGTTTTCACCCACATGGAAAAAACAGACGTTAGCAAGTTCAACCGTGTTAAAACAGCAACATCTAACGCAGCTGTAATGTAAATACAGGCCAACCCACTGAGGCACAAGTGACAAGCCTGTACTTTTGAGGGAACTGCGGTGAATCTCTTACAGAGACAGCAGGGATCCGGAGGTTGGCTCCAAGCATACTGTTCAGGTGGGGGAAGGTGCTCCAGGCGACGTAGTCTCCCTGAGAACTGGTTGCTGCCACCAGCAGAGTCTCGTACTGGAACCTCACAACCGCTTGCTCCTCATAGGTGCTTCTTTTGATCCAGAAACCTAAAATGACATGGCTTTAAAAAGCAAGCAAACATTTCTACTTATTTCATAGAGGCGTTTCAATTGAGGCGTATTTACACTTAACTGGGTAACTTGTATGTGTAGCATAAAGCGACAGAAACAGCGAAAATACAGGTATAGTGTCGGCATTAGCTTATAGCAGTGTACCTTGGCTCCTGTAAGCAACCAGCAGGGGTGGGATGTAGGTAAGGCACAAAACAACAGCCAGAAACAGAGTGGCTTTAGTGCAAACACTCGTTTTGTACCGAATCAAAGCCGGATGAGCATAGACTTCATAGAAAGCCATAGGAGACGATATAAACTAAGTTACGTTCGTAAGCGCCACTGTTGTTTCTCATTAAGCCGACCGGCTAGCTAGTGAACGTTCAAGCTAGCATAGATGCTAACGCCAGGAGGATTAACATGAGTAAACGCTCACAGACGCCGAAATAATGGACGAACCCGGGTTGACTCTCGTTAACTAATGTCCATTTAACAGCGTCCGAGATAAAATCGTCTTTGACAGCGAATTTTTTAGCCAAACGTAGCTTGTTAACTTGCTATTTCCATTAGCCCCCTAGCTACTGTAGTGCCATGCACCGCGCCATGTTGGAGCTCATCGTCGCGTCTCGCGGTTACCATGGCTGCGAGTGATGGCGTCCACGCTCCATTAAAGCACACCGGTACAATGGGAGGAACGGGGAAATCACGGCTTGCGGGTGCTCACGCATGGTTATCCCCACGGCTGAATTACAACCCTTGACAGTCAGCTGAGATTCTTTTTTGTTTTGTTTTGTTTGTTTGGTTGAACTGATGTTTTAAAGGCTAATGCGTATTCACCACAGTGGAAGCAATCTCATAACACAATGCATCCCTGCAGGTACAGCATGCTGATAAGGTGGAAGTAACAAAAATAATTGAAAAAACGCAGGTGATGAAAATGCACATGGTTTGAAAAACAGAAGGGTAACAATGAATGCGAAATGAAAAATGGAGTGATAAATTATCACGTGATTTGATTATCTTAAAGCTGATTTGATTAAAACAGTTGTTATATGATGAAAACAGAGCCATTTATCTCGTCTCGTTCATTCATCATTCACAACTCAAAACTGACATTTATCATTTAAGGACCCTTTCAGGTCGGTTTTAGTTGTTGTACCCACATGATCAGCAATCATCCCTATTGATAAGGATGTAATAGTTTAGTATTTGAAACTGCAGTTAAAATAAGCACACCTGACTGGTGACTGGTAATTATTTCTTGGATTTAAAAAAAAAAAAAATCTCCTTACAATTACAATTAATGCAATTAATACTGGAGTATTTCCATTTTGTGCTTCTCTACAACATTTCAGAGGACAATATTATACAGTGTTAATGTTAATGTTACTCCACTGCATTTATTTGCTATAGTTCAACAGCTAAAGTAACCAGTTTCTTTACAGACACAAAACCTGTGATTAGTAATTAAATATGATCCTTGTTTTAAACTACCAAACAATGTATGAACCACTCTCAGCTAATTATATCAGGAAAATACTTCTTACACATTTATGCATTTGAAATAATAATGATTATCAATTATCTGGAATTATCCTAATAATAAAACACTGACACACAGCAGCTGCTCTGCTACTTGTCTGTCTGGCTGTGTACTGAGTGGTGTTTCTTAAGCGGGAATGCAATCCTGTGCCTCTCTCAGGGAGTTGTGGTCAATGCCAACCTGAATGCTACTGAGTAACTTGGCAGTTGTCTGGACCTCGATTCATCAGGGTGATTTGCATGAAACAAAAGAGATTCTGAGTCAGATCCCCATATTTTTGATCAGCGCGTTGACTGTAATTGCTTTTTCAATAGTCTTTTTGTTTATCATTTATACAAAAGACTGCTTAAAGTATTTCTAAAGGTGAAAACAGAAACATAAATAAAACAAATGAAGTCAGGGTTTCTCTCAGCATTTTATAGTGGAGGCACCCCTCCTTGACTGAAATACCTCTGCTCATGTTGGTAGAAATGTTTGCATTTTCTTGAAATGTAATATTAGGCTTATCAATATCAGAGAAAGTGAGCAGTAATGTTATATCACACAGCAAAGGATGACAGGCTCTTTGATGAGTAAAGCAATTGTTCGAACTATCATATAGTAATCACCCTGATAACAAGATGGGTTGTAGAAAGGTCACTGAACAATAACCAGAAACAGACTGACTTTTATGGAAACACTCCTGTTTTGTACTGAAGCAAAGCCAGATCAGAATAAACCTCAGTCGGTGCCTCTCATGTATCACCAGAACATGAAATTCATGGAAAGCCATCGGTAACAATATCAACGGAGTAGCATGGATGCTGACTAAGTGGATTCTTGCTGAAGAGCGACATAGAGGCATGTTCACGAACAACAAAACCAAAAAATAAGAAATGTCTTAATTTGAAAGTTGAGAGTGACAACATTGTTGTCGTCACCAGGTTTTATTGGTAAATGCAGTTGGGTGTTATGTCCACCAATGGAAGTGTGTAAACAGACAACAGTGGTTGATCTAAAACTGAGTCCTGTGGCATACCACGAATGGGATGGCTAGTAGAGGATGAAGCATGCCCAATGGTTAAAGAAAACGCTTGGGGGGTAAAACAGGGGTGGAACCAAAGTAAAGTAGTATTGGACCCTCATCTCCAGAAGATTAGACAAGATGTAATGGTTCACTGATTCAAATGCTGATTCAGTAACACGTGAGTGGATTTGTCCTTATGTATAACAACCTATGCTATTTACAGTCATACTACACAAGAAAATGAAAACGAAATCAACCAAAGTAAATGTTAACTCTATGTTCAGGAATTCCCTGTAGGTCCTCAACATGGGATAATCTTTGCTTTTGCTTGGAAGTTTTTGTTAAACAATTACTGTAATGAAAGAACCTTCCAATAAGTAGGTTTGAGTCATGCTCCCCTCAGTTATTACACTTACAAGTTACAAGTTTAGCTTTTAGTTTAGACACTTGAACTTATATTCATTTCTTTCAGGACTTCCACTTCAATTCAAGTTTTTCTTGCTGAATTTATTATCTACACTCCAACTGACATTTCAGCTTCTTCTTACTACTTGAATTTCAACTGAATTTAATTAACTTTAGGTTCCAAACGTGGTACAATATTTGCTTTTTGTTGAAAATATTAGTTAATACACAATGTAATGAAAGACGTTGTTACTCTTCTTTACTGCTGTGGTGTTAAAACGATGAGAACGATGCAAATCTAATTATTTTTTATAATCATTGATTACCTTTTTTACTTGCACATAATGCTACATTATTTTATAAATGCTTCAGCAAAAAAATACAAAATAAAAAAAAAATCAAAAAAAAAATCATGGTAATACCCTGCATATACTTTATAATGGATGAGGTATTCTGTCCGACAGCACCTGAAGGCAGCGTCATCTCCACCACCCCTCTGTCAGACAGTGACGTCACCTCTGAGCTAGACGGTGGAAGCTTCGGGTAGAGACATTGTTGACGTTTTGTTTTGATCGCTTTTGTCTGGATTTTTGGACATTTCGCCGTCGTTATCCGCTGATTTAGAAACCTGCATTCCGACTCTACCATCACGCCTCAGTGCGGGGATCCAGCAAAGATGAAATGGATGTTTAAAGAGGACCATTCCCTCGGTAAAAGGGGTTTGGGTTGTTATGAAACAAGAGATGTGCTTGTCATGTCATGCACCCTCCTTTCTGGCTTGCTTTCTCCGCGTCGGTTTTGCCATATCATCCCACATAGGTGCAGAAATGCATGCTTGGCTCAGCGGCCCACTCATGACTAATGTAAATCGATCCATAATGGATAACATTGCATGTCTGGCAGCACATGCTAACGTGATCTTCCTGCAAGTCAAATGACCGCTGTCAAAATCGGGTTCACCTTTGCCGTTGATGCATCATGGTTATGATGTCAGCAGATTTCTCCTTGAAACGTGTCTTTCTTTTGCATGGACACATTTCATCGCCTAATTCCATTCAAGCACCTGGCAACTGAATGTTGCCTTGCTTATATGGAATCCCTTTCAGCCCTTGTTCCAAAGTATTGTAGTTAATTCAGTAATAATAGTCCACCTAGAAGCACTCTCTCCCTATACTCTTCAACTTTTTTCACACTGCTCTATACCACTCTCCAGGGCATATTCTGCTAACAAAAGACAATAATAAAAAGCAGGACATTTGATTGAAATTAGTGCATATATGTATATAGACAATGTATTACATGGATGCTGAATTGACTGTTTACTTACTATTTGTTCCAGAGCTTGTAATGTGTTCCAATAAGATGAACATTTTAAGGTTTCAAGGGGAAATTTTCATTCACAAGAATTTTGAATGAAGTTTGGTGTAAAGTTCTCTCATCACACAGCTTGAGGAGGTTCATTTGCAGCCCCCTAAGTGACATATCTGTGGCTTAACTCCTCTACTACTCTCAGCTTCTGTGTTCATGCTCTCTTCAGATAACCTCTAGTCTCCTTTTTAAAGGAACACTGCTGCCAGTTTAGTAGAGATGTTTCCAAAAGTAGGCCTCTTATCTGGGCTAATGAAAGCGTGCAATGTGTTGAACCTAAATGGCTCCACCACATCTTATCACCCACCACCTCATCCTCCTCTCTCTGGCCTCTGTTCAGCATCTGCCTGCTGCATCTGGTTTTGCCAGCAAAATGTACCAGAAATAGATGCACCATCACTTGCTCTTTGATAATGATAATTGCTAAAATGTTAAGTATGACTTCAGTAAGTCAGTCGATGTCATCCATTACTTAAACTAAACAGTTATGACCATTAGTTTACGATCACTACACAAATGACGGAAAATAATCACTCTTTGACTTGGTGTGTAGGTGTATCCTGTGCAAAGCATCCACTCCTCTGTCTGTGCAGGCCACTGTCAGCCTTCATGCTGTGCTTGATCTTGCATATGGATCACTATGTCAGACTAGGCTTGCAGTATTTGGCAGTAAGGATCCCCAGAGGCCTCACTCAACCCTTTAATCTCTGACTTCCTGTTTGTTTCCTGTCTCTCCCTCAGAGCACCGATGTGTGGAGTCAGCCAAAATACGCAACAAATATCCTGACAGAGTACCGGTGAGTGAGGGGGGGGTGTTATTGGCTGTGAGTGGGGGTTAAAGGTGCAGATAGAGCGAGTGACAGAAAGTCAGTGGATAAGGAGTGACCGACTGGGAGAGTGACTGGCACTTAGGGGTAGGAAAGAAGAGAATGAGTGAATGATAATGACAGTTTTGATTGACAGATTAGTTTTTGGCCAGAGGTCAGAGAACCAGGGTCACAGTTTTCCATTACTTTTCATTTTTAAGTCTGAGTGCTTCCTTTGACTTCCTAAATTCCCCCTTTCTGCTTAGTTAATCACCTGGAAATTTTCATGGAAATCAAATGGTGATGGTGTTGCCAGTAGGTGGCGCTATAACAATGAATGAATATTCAATATATTCAATATTATGTATATGTCTATCAGATGTGAGGTTTGGGGCAGATTGGACGTTTTATATATTTTAGTTACCGCAGCTTCCTGTTTCATGGCGAAACCTGAAAACACGCTGCGCGGCCGCTGGAACGCCATGAGGTGAAAACTCACAATCTTCACAATAAAGCATCCACAGGGTCTTAAGGCTTTTCTGATCAGATTCGAGGTGGATCTGGTCAACCTGCTAGGAGGAGCGCATCAAAATATAAAACATGTAATTTCCTGTTGTCATTAGGTGGCGCTATGACTATAACTGAATATTGGCATGTAGATGTCCTCAGGCCTGGACTCTTATCAAATCTATGATTTGGGGCAGATTGGGGTACACTCAACTTAGAACAACTTCTGTTTCTCAAGGGGTTTGTTTAAGTACAACACCTGTAAAGCACAAGAAATAAACACTAAACGCTTTGTTAGGGGCCCTACTGAGGCCCCTTACCACACCCAAGCTCAAGACCCATATCAGATCCAAATTTTCACCATTTCTGACTCATATGCTGAGTTTCGTTTTCAAGGACCTTTATCACCTCAAAAATGTGAAAAAGTGGTAAAAAAATAAAAAATGAAAAAAAAAATACATAAATAAAGAAAAAATAATCTTTAGAAAAACAGCAGGTTGGTGCTTGGGCCCTAAATATAAATACAGAATTTATGGATCCACTAAAGTTCCACGGGGCTCAAAATGTGAAAGCTAATCAGCCAGTGAGAGTTGCTACTGCTGAATGCTTTCACATTTTACTTGAAGGCATTCGCTTTAACTTTAGTATGTTTTATCTATATGTTGTTTATGTATTCCAGTAGAATTCCAGAACATTAGGCCGCAACCAAAATAATAAGAGCTTGTTAGCTAGAATTAGCTTGTAAGCTAGCACCAATGTTATCCATCAGTAAGGAAAATTTAGGCAATGAAAGCCTCATATCTTGTGGCTTCGAAAGGAGAAACATCAACTAATTTTCATTATGGGGAATGAAAACAATGATGAGCAATGATGTAAATAAAAATCAGAACTAGCGTGTCAAATATCAGCAGCCTCATGTCTAAAACAATTCAATTCAATTCAATTCAATTCAATTCAATTCAATTCAATATTCCTTTATTAGTTCCGCAGGGGGAAATTCCAGAGGTCTTCAAAACTTCCCGGTCCCTTGCTGCTGTTAATGTGTGACTGATATTATGCTACAGTTAGACTTTAATTTGTCTCACACTGGCAAACCAAAGCACGCCCACGCTCTGCACATCTCTGAGAAAGCTTGTAAGGTAACCTCTGCCATGCTGGCAGGAAGGGAATACAGCAGCACTGGCGACAGATCAGAGTCCATACAGAACGACACTGTGGACAACATAAGGTGTTAAACCCTGGGAAATGCATACCTTAAGCCTTTTGTGTGGACGATAATGCCTGTTGAACTCAATCCCCTTAACTAGTTCTTCCATTATGCACCTGTTTAATGGGACGACTGCTGGGTGGAACAGCAGAGCCAGTGAACATAAATCAGCAAAGTAGACCTGCCCAGTGGATCCGGTGACTACGTGTCATATAAATGGGGCTGCTTGTAATGATGGGCCCACAGAGAATCAAGACACTGCTGCTTACCTAGCTTAATGGTGTAGCATCTTTCAGCTCAATGCTTTGATTCAGTCCCAGAGATCTCATCAACTCTGTGTTTCTGACACAGCAGGCATCTGTTTTCAGCATTTTTTTTTTTTTTTACAAACCCACTGTACACAACCTGTGCCCAGCACCAAACGACACACAGACAAAGTTAGCGTCTAGTTGGTAAGCACAATGGAGCATTTAGCAGTGAGTATTTCCCTCAGGGCCTGTTGGAAAGGAAACCAGACCCTTAAAAGAGAGTGAATGCACTTCCTTTTGTCACTTGGCCACAAAGACAACTCCACGTGAATGACAATGTTCCCCCTTTGTATGTGTAAAGAGGCAACTGTTTGCTAACACCTTACTCATATCGACTTTCAAACACCATAGTATAAGATAAGATTGTGATTAATTGGGGAAAAGTGATGATGTCATACCTATGTCATGTTCAGCTTGTTTATAGTGGATATTTGCCAACAAACTAATGAAGGCTTCCATATGCACAGAAACAACGTTCCTGCAGTGGCCCTCATAGGACATGTCAGGCTCAGCACTAACACTTACAGGTGTCCTACTGATATCTAATCGGACAGACTGATATTACACATGTTTCAGACATGTTGACACAGTTGTAAGCCTGAAAAGTTTTGGCCGTACTTCACATCGTATAAAGGTTCTGTAGCAGCGCTGAACTCCATTCATGAAACTGGGCATATCAGAATGTACTGAGTTGCATAACCTATGCCATACCATGCAGTGTTAAAGGCCAGTTTTCTGTTGATGCATGTGCTCCAGGTGATAGTGGAGAAGGTTTCTGGCTCTCAGATTGTGGACATTGATAAGCGGAAGTACCTGGTGCCCTCTGACATCACAGTGGCCCAGTTCATGTGGATCATCAGGAAACGCATCCAGCTGCCTTCAGAGAAAGCCATCTTCCTCTTCGTCGACAAAACTGTCCCCCAGTCCAGGTGAGAGCAACACTTCTGCAGCTGTAATAGTGGAAGGAAGTAAGACAGTGAGATCTTAAAGGTAGAATTGTCTCCTGTTTTGTATCAGCAGATTTCTCCCCTTAAGATGGTGCACAATGCGAGATGCAGTGTAGGGGCCACTAGAGACTGTGGAAATTTTTGCTGACGTTCGTATTTGTTTATGGTTCTTCTGGTCAGCTCTCACAATCAATGGTGAAATGATTTATTAATGAAACAGGGCAGCAAAAAAGGTTTGTATAATTCTGTGCAGGTTTTTTTTTAAATGAACCATCTTTATGATTCATTTCAGGAAGTCCTCAGCATTTGTGCGTTTCTGTTTAATGATCCTCGATTATCAACAGCTATTAATGATGGATTGGTTAAAGTTCTGTTATGCATTCAGCTTCTGAGTGATGAAAGTCCTCTTGTTGAATGATTGATCTAAGTACTGACAAGTTGATTTTTCTGAAAAATGTCTGGCTTATTAAGTATGTTGGTCAAAAAACAAATCAAGGGATTTGAATCAAGATAGTTGTACTTTATGTTTTTTTAAACTCCAAAATATCGATATCAGTATCAGTTTCAAAACTCCAACATTGGTCCAGTTAGAAACCATTGGCTAATATAAAACATGGACGTAGTCTCTGTGGCTTTCTGAAGAGGCAGTGTGAATAATAATAATTATGCAAGTTTTTTGTACCAGGCTGTAAACATGTTTATTTCTGCTGTAAAGTTGGGCATTTTAATGTGGGGGTCTATGGGGATGGACTCACCTTTGGAGTGAGCCTCAAGTGGCCATTTGAGGAACTGCATTTTTTGCCATTTCATGTTGTCTTCATTTTTCAGCCCACTTGCTAGAAACCACGTTTTATTGATTATATAGATCGTGTGCTGTCAGGCCCTGGCCTTCTTAAAGCGATATGCATTGAAAGCTAAAGTCTGACTTTTCCTACGTGCTGTACTTTTATCTGTCTATCTGTGTTACTGAAAAGCAGCTACATTTGACCTCTTGGTGTGGGAGTCTCCCCTGTGAGGATGAAGCCCCACCTGTGTTCTCAGTGTCAGATTTTTCTATTGATTGTATTCTCATAGCTATTGACATGCTGCTGTGTTGCAAATACAAGCAGTACATCTGAGGAATCTGACCTGCTTCCCAGAGCTTTGTATTGTATTGATGATGCTTTTCTTGTGGAAACTGGCTCACACCACCTCTTAGCGTGGTACCATAATGCCCTGATACACCACAGCCGGAGCTGGTCATAAACAGAACAGCCCAAACCCGACAACTTCCAGCTGTGATGTTTGATATGTTCAGAGGTCCATCAGACTTAAACAGTACATTTCAACCTACTGAACCTAATGCAGCTAATTTTTCCTTCTTTCCAAAGCCTATTGCAGCTTTGCCGCAATAGCCATCCTAATATCAGCTAGCTGTGCTTCACAGCGCTCCATGGAGGACTATCTATGTAATGACAACACAGTGTCTGACATTTACACTGTTAGCCAACAGCAGGCTAGCTAACAAGACGAGCAACAGTGACTACAACTGTACTGCCTATTTGAGATAATATATCATCAATAATATCTGCCATGCTGATTTATTGGATGGGCTCAAATCCATAAACATGCTGGAAAATGTGTGGAGAGACTTTGGAATAAGAAAACACATGAATGAATAATGAATTCTTCATTGTATAGATGTGCTGTTCTTCAATAATGTCTGCAACATTTCTTGAACTGGACTCCATTTTCCTAAATGTTTAGGGACGACTGTAGGTTTTAGCATTGAAATGGATTTCAAAATCCTGTCCGTCAGCACAAAATATCCACTATTGGAGGCTTCCATCTTCACAAACCCTTATTGGAGATGTAAATATAATCGATTGTACTTGACTCTGTGTGTGATCTAATCAGAGTCTGGTCTCTGCTGTGTGTTGCAGTCTGACTATGGGCCAACTGTACGACAAGGAGAAGGACGAGGACGGCTTTCTGTACGTGGCTTACAGCGGAGAGAACACCTTTGGTTGCAAGGCCTTTAATACAACACAGGGTTAAAGCTTCACTGAATTCCAGTGTTTCTCTCTCTGTCTCTCTCTCTCTCACACACACACACACACACACACACACACACACACACACACACACACACACATAGACGCAGTGGGGCCTGACAGATACAGGTGTACACTCTTTCAGACATTGGCCTTTACATGTGTTACACAAGTAATGCACCTACACACTTGCTACAGTCATTTATTCAATTTTTGATACTGAAAAACACATTTTGGGTGAAAATTAACTACACCAAAATGCTACAATGAACAATTTTTTTTTTGGCAGGCTCAGACGATCATTAGTGTCAAGAAATGTTTGACTTTAATGGTTGGTCTTTTTACTGTTTAAAGGTCAGTTGTAGAGAGAAATATCTTTAACACTGCCGTAAAATTAGAATAGCAGTCACCCACATTAAAGACACATGAGATGTCATGAATTTTCCACGTTCGACATTCGATTTAAAAAACAAAACTCCTTTAGGGTCTGGTACACACATGCCAATGATCCCACATTACCCAGTCATGCTAGTTTTTGTTTTTGTTTTTTTTTCAGTCCAAATCTGTTGTCACAGTTATTTGTATTCTGCTGAAGTGAGAAAGAAACCATATAATCATGTGACTAGAATCATTAACCACATTATGGATGTGTTTGTATGGCTCATCATATAGAAACTTCAGTCTGTAACTTTAATTCCACAGGCACTCTCAGCACTATGAGAACGACTATAAGCATATGAAAGAAGGCAGCTCATGCTGTTGAGATGTTGAAAGATGGTGCTCAGGGCTGGCACCACTCCCTGGGATGTTACTGAATGCTTCCCAGTCTGGCAGGTATGTTTTTGCACATTAAGTTGGCTGAATAGATGTCAGCACCACCCGGGATTCAGACTCATGATGCCAACAGTAAGCCATGAAACTCAGTGAACTGCTAAAGAAATACAACACTTTACTGTAGTTTATCGGTTGTGTATTCTAATATTTTAAAGTTGTCATCACAGGACAACATCTGAAAATTCCAACCATCCGAAAGGAAAACACATTTCCTTTTCTTATATTATGACTCTGTAACATTCTGTCCAAGAGATACTCAGTGATGACGTGTTGCACTTTACCCATTTTCCCTCAGCCTGTGTTGTCTAGCCTGGTTTTCTCCACTACCCAGAATGCCTTTTGACAATCTCGGACATTTTGACTTTTCAAACAGCAAATTATATGAATAATGGCTACATTCCATTTTAAGTCTGCGTTACTGGAATTAGTGTCATGGATTCAGACACACCTAAGACGTCTGAAAATTCAAATCAAAGTCAGACTCAGTTGTATTTCTGCTGATGTGATGTTACTGTCATTGTTTAAGTTCTCTGAAGAAATAGGAAAATATTGCAGTGCATAAAATAATGGTCTCCAGTTATGAGACTGTGATGCATCACAACCATGTTCTACCATAGTTTCTTGACATGGTTGCAGGTCCTGAGGTTGGTGCCCGATTAAGGCAAAAATTAACCCAAATTTAAAGCAGCACTACTGGAAATTTTTTTGTTTCACAATGGATCAGGATCAGCCCACCGAGAATTCTTACTCTGCCGTCCACTTCAGCTCCACAGAGCTTTGAAGCCAGTGTCAGTTCATTGTTTTGGTTTGCTGGTCCGCAGGCAGCTGTTTTCAATGAAAAGATCTGGTAAATTCACTGTGCAATACCTGCCTTGCAGCAAATAGCAGAAGTACAAAGTTAGTGACTATTAGTGCAGTCAAGGAGACACATATTTTTGGTAGTATTTGGTGGAGACAAAAACAGAGCCAAAAAGAGAGTGAATACTACCCACAAGGTCATCAGAACACCAATACGATTACTAATGAATCTTAATGATACTCTGGATGTGTGAATAACTTTGAACCTTTAAGTCATATTGTCCTTTTTAAAATGCATTCTGGAAAATTGGGAAATCCTGTCCTGCAGCAAAAGTAGAGGAAGCAGGTCAGACAGTAAGTCAGCATGTTCCTGGACTGACTGAGTCATGAAATACACTGTATTTGACCCTGCCCTGCACATCATATCTTGTTTAAATTTTAATGATTAAAAATACAAGACTCAGTGAAGATGTTGGTTAATAAAATCACTAAAAGTGTATTATTAGTGTGCAGAGTGCTTTCACACTTGTGAATGATTGAACACACATTCATTGTCTTTACAATGAACCATTTACAAGAACCACAATAAGAATATATCAGTGAAATTCAGGTCTCATAAACTCAAGTAAAGAGTTGCTCACATCTTTGGCTGCACAGGTTTCTGAGTCATAAAATCAAAACCACTTGTTATCTTTCCTCTTCTCACTCAGATCACTCTGAAGCTGACATTTTGGCTGCAGCTGTAGTCTTTGGTGCTGAATCAGAGTAAGACATCTGGTGAATTACCACCCTTTACTTGACCCATTCAAGTATTCATATTTGTGCACCACAAAGCTAATTCAGGCTTTTAAACATGGTATGTAGATGTGTAATATATTGATGGAATGCTATGATATTCAGTATTGTTTTATTTCATCAGTGTTGTATGATTGTTAAATATATCTTGAAGACAGAAATGAATTTTAGATATTTGAAAAAGGTAAGGTAGCTGGAAGACCTGACCAATAAAAATGAATGTAAAATGAATCAGAAGGTTGTTTTGTCTGATTTAAATGGAATATTGTTGCTGGAGCCCAGTGCTGGCAACAGACCAGCAGGTACGGTAAAACACAAGTCTTCATTTGAAACTAGCACAGATGATCAGGAAGTGGCTGGACAGAGTTGGGCAGTGGAGAGGGGGACAGGTATCCACAGGGAATTGTTTAGCAGAGAGTATGCCAGGTACTTGAGCTCACTGGCAGGTTTGGTGAGGTAGGATTGCTGGCTGGTAATGCTGAAGGGAGGGAGTGCAGGTGGAAGTCAATGGAAAATTGACACAGATTCTGATGCCAGAAAGGTGGCACATAAACAAAGCATGCTTGGCACAATGATCTGGAGGAGACTGGTTGTCGATGCTGGGTTTTTGTAGCAAAGTGGAAGACTTGATTGAAGACAGGTGTGATGATTACAGATGAGGGGCAGGTGTGCAGCAAGACAGAGACAGAGGGAAGGGCTAAACTAAAAAGACTGAAAATAACAAAAGCACACAACACAGAGGCAGACGTCACAGGCAGGTGTCACAGGTGGCATACAGATGACACAGAAAATTGGGTTTGGTGTTGCTGGTGCCTGGCCTGTAGGTTAAGGTGAAATTGGCACAGCCAAAAAACAGAGTCCACCTGGTTTGAGAAGCATTGAGACGCCTTGCAAAGGGGATGTATGCCAGGTTTGTATTGTCTGTTGAGACCAAGCGTGGCAGACCCTTCAAGTGAATGCTGCTACTCCTCCAATGCCAACTTCACTGCCAGGGGCTCACAATTACCTGCATCATAGGGAAGAAATAACGCGAGAGAAAGGCACAAGGATGAAGTTACCATTCTCCAAGGAACATTGCAAGAGGACTACCCCCACCCCATTGTCCGATGGTGTCAAATTCTATGATGTACTGGTTCAACGTGTCCGGCTGAATGAGGATAGGTGCTGAGGTGAAACAGTTCCTAAGATCCTGGAATGCTACTTAGGCCACTGGAGTCCAGTGAAACTGTTGGAAGGGTGGAAGATAGAATTGTTAGTGGGGAGATGATGCAGCTGTAGTTATGGATAAATCTGCTGTACAAATGTTGAAAGCCAAGGAAACTTTGAAGTCTCTTAGAGCTGGTTGGGCGGGGCCTCTGTAGGACTACTCTCACTTTGGCTGGGTCCATTTTCACCTGTCCTTTGGCAGTAATGTTACTAAGGAAAGAAACAGATGGGGTATGAAACTCATTCCAAGCCTTAACAAACAGACAATTCTCCAGGAGCTGCTGGAGGACTTAATGGACAAGTTGAACATCGGGGCCTCTGGTAGAGTGTGTGCTCCATGTATTGAGGCTGTCGGTCCTCTGCAGTGGCTGCAGGTTCGACTCCCCATTTCTCCCCATCTCTGCCCCATTTCCTGTCATGTCTTTAGCTGTCACATGGTCGGACAGACTTGTGAACAAAGTCAGGATATCATCCAAGTAAACAAACACCGAATGATCCAACATGTCCTGTTGGACATCGTTGACTAAATTTTTGAAGTGGTGGTGAGCCCTAATTGTTTCTTTAGATATTCAAAGTGGTGTATTAAAGGCTGTCTTCCATTCATCTTCATTCAACCAGGTGATAAGCATTGCAGAGGTCCAGCCTGATTAACACTCTGGCACCTTGGAGGCAGAGTTCAAATCAGGCAAAGGATACTGTTCCTTACCTTTATGTTGTTGAGTCCTCTGAAATCAATGCACAGGTGGAGGGTTTTGCCATTTTTATTCATGAAGACTAAAGCAGCACCAAAGGGCGATATTGAGACATGATTCCTTTGGCCAAGGAGTCCTTGGTGTATCATAGCCTCCTAATCTGCCTTGGAGAGGTTGTACAGGCATCTGCAATGGAGAGGTGTACCGGACAAGGGGTCAATGGGTCATATGGCCAGTGAGAGAGAGTTTGGCATTTGCTGAAAACTACTTGGAGCTCATGGTACTCAGGTGGAACCATGGCAGGTGGGGGATTTCAGGACTTGAAACCAGAGAAACTTAGAGACCATAGTGGAGACAGCACTATGCAGCAATCTGAAAGCCACACTGGTGTGAATGGTCAGAATTGGTGTGTGTAAACTTGATCCTGATGCGTGTAAGCTTGATCCCAAGGAGTCTGCAGTAATGGCTTACACCTGCTGAAGAAGGTGGCCTTGAGAAGAAGTGTGGTAGCTAGACTTTGCTCAGCAAGACAGGGAAAAACTTTTTTCTGTGTTTTTGTGGACTCTGGTGAAAGGCTTGTCCCTGGAAACTGGCACTATTAGTTTTTCTGGGTTTGGAAAACGCTGCATTCCAGAAGGGCTGGGGCTCCATGACGCGAGGCCACAGTGAGGGAGTTTTGGCCTGCAGCTCGTAGTTGTAAACATTCCCGCCTAAGAGGGCGCGAGCAAGTGCAGGTTGTCCTGCTGGCATTGTGATGCCCCACAGATCTGGTGCCTTCCTGATGATGCGCGGCAAGTCCTGGAAAAGTCAGTGATGACATTGATGACAAAATGACATTCCCGCCAACCTCAGCTGTGCTTTGTTGTTCAGGGCAAATTAGCAAATGTTAGCACGTTGACATACTAAACTAAGATGGTAACATTATGACTTCCAAGCATCATCACTAAGGTGTTAGCATGGCTATAGACTCTATAGTCTTCTTTAGACTTTGGAAAGCTCCCTCTTGAGCCATAGAAGACATACAGTACTACTGTTTGCTGTTGCCATTTGCCTGTCTGTGTAAATCTGTGGAGGATGCCTTTAATCCACACAAAGTAGGTTTGTTGTCATTTCCTCATATAAGGTGAAAAACATTCAATTTAACAGATATTTTTACTGAGCATCACCAGGTATTTGCAGTAAATTTATGCCTACAGACCTCTAAATCTCTGTCTACTGCAGAGGAATGAGATTAACATTAAATATGCAGTGTAAGGCTTCCTGGTCATAACCTACTACATGCTGTTCAGTATTAGCTGAGCCACGTTGAGTCATTACTTCTCAGTGGAATCTGCTGAGCAAAAGTAATAACACAACTGATCCTCAGTCCCAGCATTGATTTGGTGTCTGGGCTTCGATGAAGGGCCTAACTGTTGTCCAAAATATGCAGTTTCAACCTATTCTTTGTCTTTATGAGCGAGTTGAGTGTCCCAGAGGACTGGAATCTCATCTCACATGCACTGGAAACACCCCCGTGAAGTTTAGACATCATCACAGACTGAATGCAGATATCATGGACAATTATTACTGTGGTCAGTTTGACTTCAGCCCAGCAGAATGGCAAAGGGAGGAAACGAGATGAGACCATTCAAATTAGGACTGGGAATCCAATACAGAGCCTATTTTCCTGCATGCACTGTTTTCGGAGTGTGAACTCCAGGCAGCTGCAGTCACAACATGTAACACACATTGTCAAAATAAAACCATCACATGAGGACACTGGAGAGCGGTCATTAACCTCTTTGCACAGCATGAAAGAGCAGGGCGTCCTGCTGTTGCATCCCGGGCTATGGAAAGTCAAATATAGCCAAACAATATTCATCCAGATTGACCAGCTGACCCAACAGTCACAAGGGAATGAAGCCCGAAAATTAGTCAGGTGACCTTTTATTGATAGTGTGACATGATGAACATGATTCATTACATGTATTTCTTATTCACTAGCATGTATGGTACTGGCATCTTTTGTCTGAAATGTGAGTTTCACAGGCTCCAAGAAGCACAATACTTGCAGACCAGCAGTTATTTTGACCTGTGACCTGCTAGTTCTTTCTTCAACAAAGCCACTTTTTCATCCGTCCTGACAAGACATTTCAGCCGCAGAGAGCGGGCTTTCAGCGGAAGAGCAGGAGATCTCTGTCACTGCGTGGCCACAGAGAAAAGGCCTGGCTGCGTAGCTGCTGCCAGGCCTGCTGGTACGGCTGGGATGCCTGCTTGTAGTCCCAGTAGGTCTGCAGCTCTGTTCTCCTGAATATATACAACATACACACACACAAGGGGAGGAACCCGGTTATTGCTCATACTTTGTGTTTACACGATCATTTAAACCAATCCCTGCTGTAATTAATGAACTACTGTGTTGCATAACAAGATTGATACATTTCAAAATGATCAATAGAGCATAACTTGCACAAGGCTAAGCTTAAAATTTCCCCTATTTCCCACGTGTATTTGTTTTGGATGATCCTACTTAGAAGATCAAATTCCATCAGTGCTCTCTGAATGGACACAAGCGGCCATTATTCTAGACAGGAGAGTGTTTGTACAACAATGGAAGTCAGTTTTCATACCATCGGAACTTATCTGCATATGAAACGGTATCTTTTTACAGGGTCAGCTTATAGCTCAGCCTTTTTGTGATTTTGTGAGACTTTATTTAAGACTATACAGTCTAATCAGGTGATATTTTGTTCTTCATTTCTGTCAGCAAACCCCATAAAGACACAATCGGTTCAAAAAGTGCTGTCTGTGTATCCAAAGCCTGATGTGTCTTATGCCTCTGTGCCATTGAGCTCCATTGGTGTCGAAAACTGTCAAAAACAAATCAGTGGACTGTTTAATGACATTAGTGAGCCTCTTAAAAAAAAAAAAAAAACTAGATTCTGGACTTTTTTTGCCAACCCATTATCAGGTTCTTTGAGTCACTGCATTAAGAATAAGTGTTATGCAGATGAAGTGGACAGTTTGGATCTCAAGCGGTCGCCTGCATTTAACAATTCCCATCATCAGAGACAAACTCTGGAAATGCAGACAAATGGACACTCCCTGATACCTCAGCTGTCTGTCCTCACCAGACATACTATTGTTGTTGCATATAATGTTTTCATTGTATGCTGAGGCTGGGTGCATGAGTGTGTGTGAGTGTGTTCTGCTGATCCATATGTGGGCCTGCCGGACTGGGCCTCGGATCAGGTTATCTGCTAAAATGCTGATAAACAGAGGGACCACTGTTCTGCCTGTGGAGAGGATTCTCAGCCATCAGCACACACAAAGGATGATTGTGTAATCTCAGCAAACGATGTGACTAAAGAAAAAGAAATACCTGGGATATTGAGTTCAATTAGAAAAAATATACATAAATCATGAGTGGACGTTCTGAAATAAAAGCATGACTCTGTGTTCCAGATAGTAATGAGACTTGAGAAAAGCCTCCAAGCCATTCGTTAAATGAAACATTCGACTCTTACAGCATGAACCTCTGAACCCGTTGCACTTTGTCTCTTTATCGCTCTTACTTGTGATGACTGTGATACATACACAATTGCTTATGCCGCCGATGGTTTGCCTCACTGTCGATCGACATGCTTCAGACCGACCAGACCGTCATTTGGAGGTCTTCATTACTGTTTTGTTCAGGTTTTATTTGAGGCTGTTTAAAACCACAGAGAGATTATCAAAGAGCCCACTGTTTGTTACCTGAGAGAGTCGGGAAGTGCTGAAGGGTCAGTGGCTGATACCAGAGACAGGAAGGAATGGAAAAGCTCCACTTTACACAGAAGAGACCTGAAGACACACAGACAGAATTAGCACTAAAATTTGGTCTATGTGGATAGTCTACAGTGACGACATGCCATAAACAGTCAATTTGCATTAATATTACCATCCCCATTCCAAAGAAGTTGGGATGCTGTGTAAAAAAAATTAACAAAAACTGAATGTGATCATTTATAAACAAACGGTTTTACCATGATACTATCACCTGTTACCAATGAACCGGTTTACCTGTTGAATGTTCCAAACTGGTGTTTTTGGAGCATTCCACAACTTTTCCAGTCTTAAGTTGCTCCTGAACCAACTGTCCCAAATTCAGAATAACCAAATATTACAAAAACCAATGAAGCTAAATTAAATATATTGTCTTTGTGCAAATGATCACATTCTGCGTTACTGATGTTCTACAGAGCGTCGCAGCTCTTTAGGAATCTGGGTTGTATACTAATCTATGATTACAACATGTTGGCTCTACCTGGCTTTAGCTGTGCCGAGGGCCTTTTTGGTGACTCCATGTTTGTAGCCGTTGGCAGTGACATCTAGTGGCTGCTCAGTCACATTACACCAGCTGATGGCTGAAACACATATAAACACTCAGCGAGCTCCTCAAAATCACAATTCAAGCATTTTTATCTGTGGGTCACAAGAACCACCAAAGTTAGGCTCAGTGATGCCACGTAACAAAGAGAGCCAGGCTTAATTTAACCTGTTTTGTGGTACAGACCCCTGGTCAAGGGGGCAGCATTACAATGCCGTAACAATAAATACAAATAGCATAAACAGGCAAAGCAACTGCCACGCTCAAAAAGTGCCACCTCCTAAATCCTTAACTTAAATTCACCCACAGTGATCAGCTCTGAAAATTTCAAGCATCAATTTTCAGTTTCAAGTCCTTCTGCACAATGTTCCAGGAGAAAGGGCGAGCACATTTAAAAGCTTTAATACCCAACGTAAACCAACATCTGTAGAAGACGGTGAGAAAGCAGGCTGTGCTGGTTTTGGTCGACCTTTGACGTGAGCTCAATGGGAAAAACTTTGTGTCTGTGTGTGTAAGAGATGATCCTACCTGCCCCACAGGGGGAGATGCGTCCCTGATCCGCCTGGTGTCGGAGCTCGGTCTGGCCCTGGCTGAAGGGAAACTCCAGGCTGGACTGGAGCAACACAGGTGGACACACAGAGAAACCGGCAGGGAGGTCTGATACATAGGAGCACCTGGGCAGTACAGGAGGACTACATTCAAGAAGGTCTGTTGATTCCCTTAGACTGAAGGAAAAATACCGACAAAATCCCCCAACACTTGAAAAGTACTGCAATTAATATTGAAATTTTGAAGTTGGTGACAGTTCAGCAACTGTAAATCTGACAATTTTATACAAATGGAATTAAGTTTTTAGCCTTTAATTTTGATCTTTCCACTGTATTTACATCATCTCAGATGAAAAGAAGAAAAATACAGTAGTAGAGTATTTGGTTTGTAGTTCTCACATACACCATGATGACATCTGTTGGTCTATGTTGCTCACTTTAATGAATCTCCTTAAGCACCCTCCATGCACAATTTAACACTCACTCCTACATGATATAAAATGCTTTGCTCCAAGCACATTACACAAATACTTTCCTTAATTCTAGCTATTCTTGCAGCACACACTCTGAAGAAAAGCCACACAGACCTCTCTCCCAGAGGATAACTGACTCGTCACAACAGAAGCACAGGTGTGACTAACAACGTTAATGACGGCTCTGGCGTTACTAGCTCCATCTGTACTTAATGAGCCACAATGTTTTGCTGTGAGAAAGGTCTATAAAAAGAAGGAAGGAGCCACTCAGAAGAAAGCTGCACTAACGGTTCCTTTTATACACATAATGGTTCAAATGACTATGAAATGTTAAAGGTGTTGCTCACAACACAGAGACAAACCAGCTCTCCTCAGCGCTACAGGTATTTTTAGCATCATTAAGTGTTTTGCCTTTCCAGTCAGCACATTCTGTTTTTATCAATCTAAGTTAGTTTGTGGGGATGAGCTCACAGTGATGGAAACTGGCTAATCTCAAAAGTCATTACAGCTTGAAACTGGATGAGCTGCAAGGACAAACGCGCTTGGATAAAGTTAAAACTCTTGGGAAGAGTTTGGATGTCCAACAAGCAGCTTTCACAGACCACACAGTGTTATGCAGGCAAGTTTTGTGTTGAGCTGACTTTTGCTTAGACTCAGTTCCCTTCAAGACTGACCCAAACCAGGAAAACCAACTGCGGGCATCATCATCATCATCATCCCTACCATCTGACATCAGACATCTCGTCAAAGAGAAGCAGCTCCAGTCATCACATGACACTAAATGAACGCTGATGTTGCTCTGTGTCTGCTGAATTAACAACTGTTTGCCAGCATGTTCACCATATCACCCTTAATGTCACAATGTTGTATTTCCAGCTTGTATTGAGAAAATATTCTTGCATGGGGCTCAAAACCTGGAACAAAACCCTAAAACTTGACTGCTGTGACGACTGTTTTTACCTCTAGGGTTATGGAAAAACTACTGGCTCAATTTCCATGAAGCTTGGTGGAATCAGGGACAAGGAAGAACCCATTGGATCCGAGTCAACAGGTAGATATATGAGTTATTTTTCACTTTCGTTAAAATTAAGAGACAGGGCATTTGACTCTGGTGGAATAAATCTCATACATCACAAAATCCACCAGATGGTAGTAAAGTTCAACAGTGACAAAAGATAAGCAGTTGCTGAAATAGGAGGACTCCACATCACGATAATAAATGCTCAGATGAGGTGATGAAGCTTCAGATAAGCACAGCCACATTTTGACAAAATTCTAATAGTTTTGGATTATATGGCTGCACTTCCAGATTTGTCTTTGGCTGAGGTCTGCGCTCTCTGATCACAAATATCTAATCAAGCTGTAACATTGATCAATGGTTTGTCAGAACAGAAAAGAAAAGCTCGGTGCCGACCAAAGCTTGATTCATCTGACCAACGACGACAAACTGAAAGAAAAATAATTCATGGGCTTATTGTTTCAGCGTGCTCCTCACCTTGTCACCAAAGCTCTGCGCATAACTTCTTGACTGCACGGACACTTCCCCACCACCACAGTGCTGAAGTAGAGCGCCTCCTGTAGGTAGTGAGACAGCAGTGCACCCTGGAAGCCCAGCACCCCCCAGCGGGCCAGCTTGTCACTGCAGGAGAGGGACAGAGTCGGCTCTCCTCGCCCAGGCTTCACCCGGAGCACCCCTGTGCTGTGGTACCCCACCCCAGGCTGCAGAGGGTCAGCTGGGCCACCGGGGACGCACTTGGCCCCTGTTCTGTGAATGTCTGGGACCTGTGGACCCTCAGAGGGGCCTCTACTTTTTATCTCCGGTTGTCCTACAGTCTCCACAGGTGTTTTTGTGAAGTCATTCTGTGACGGAGCTTCACTTTCAGATGAATTTGAAAGAAAGGCTTGTTTTGGGTCTCCTCTGTCCTCTCGCTTTGTCCTTGCTGTCTCATGTCCCTCCAGACGGGGCAGTTTACTATTTTTCCTTTCACTTGCTTCCTCAGCTTTCCTTTTCAGGTCTCCTCCTCCATTACTCCACCCATGGTCCTTTATACATGTGACGGGAGGGCAGGGCTGAGCCTGGCTGTCAGTCATGGGGACGATGGAGGCGTCACCACCTGACAATCACAAGAAGTTTCAGATTTTGGCTTCCAAGTCACTACACCACAGACAAAACACACTTCAGATTTAAATCCTGTGGATCATCTCACATAAGTCGCTGGTGGTTAAACAAATTCTGTGAAAGAGACAGCCAGTTAGGAGCACTGGGAGCATACTGGACTCACAGGGAGTGTGACTGGTAAACAAGAGGAAGGAAACACCCGGCCGAAGCTTCCACTTGCCACACTGATCAGCCTGACAGAACACAGGGCTGAGCCCACCACTCACAGCCCTGCGCAGCTCCTGGATCAGGTACCTACACACACACACACACACACACACACTGCTAGCAGTTTATACTCAAAAGCTACTGAGAATAAGCAACATTGAATCAATACACACCTGATACATCCCCTTCTAGCAATGACTTCAGCATGGCTGTCATTAAGCACGTCGCCTAAATGGATGAGAGAATCAAGAAGACACTTTTCCAGTATGACGCATGAAGCGATTCAATCAGCCCTCACACTGAAATGTGCACAGACTCATGGGCTGCCAAAATAACCTCTGTGTATGGACGACAGAGAGACGAGTATTCAGCAAGAAAAGATGACCAAAAACACAAATTTCAGGAAAGAGATCACGTCCACACACCTTTGGGACTCATAGCTGTCTGTCCAACACATTTGGTCCCAGTTCCCAGAGAAACAACCTCCTTTTCCACTGTGAAAGAAAGAAAAATAAACACATTTCATTGGAATGTCATCTGTCCCATATTTTGTCTTTAGGCTTACACATTTGTCTTTGTAGTCCAAACATTTTCATATTATTTTTCATGGTTTTGTGTCTTAATTTGTTTTGGATTGTCTAGGCGATGTTATGAATAGAATCAGAAACTGATCTTCAAGTCAGAACCGACATTGCTGTAACTTCATCTACATTTAGTGTTCTAACATGCCGCTTTTATTACTACACACTAACGTTAGCTAAAGGTTAACGTTATGTTAGAGACGGTGGACGAACAATGATACCAAAATGACTGATAAACATGGTGTTGCAGCTGAGTTCATTCCGCTGTCCAACCTGTGTCAGAGTCAGCACACCGGGTGACTTGGAGCACCGCGGCCAGCAGGGTCCACTCTCTGCCCGGCTCAGGCTTCCCTCTCCGGGGAAGTTGGTTGAAACGCTCGTAGCACAACCTGGCGATTTCATCCGCGTTCACCATGTTACGCTGGACGGGGACGTGTTAGTGGAGGCTGACGGCCGCCCAAATGTGATTTAAGTTAACGGGAAATATAGTTTAAATGGTCACGGTGGTACATTAACGACATGTGCATGACACTCGACCGACTCGTCTGCTTGGAGACATCTCGAGGAAACAAACGAAGCTACTTCCGGGACGAGCCAAGGAGCGCTGTACTTTCAAAATAAAGGTCCTTCACGTGCGGAGAAGTGCCCGTAAATGGATATTAATACGGTATTAGTAATTCAGATGTAACTCATTGAAGGATAGTAGTAGTATTCGTTGCAGTAGGAGTTACATGAGTATATGCGAAGGAAGAAGTAGAATAAAGTAGATTATCACCCCGAGGTTGAGTTGTCATTTGCCAGCTTAATAAAACATACAAACATACACAGAACAACATTTAAGAAGACACCTTAAGAAACAAACACAAATAAGATGAAAACTACATTAAAAAAAACAGCAACACTACAGGATATAAATACATTATACTGTATACTTTATAATGTATCCAAACGTTATACAAATACAAGTTCTGCCTGTAGAATTTCACTAAGTAAAAGTACAGAAGTGTAAAATGTAATGGCGAAGTGTAAAATTACTCATTTGACTGTAAAATGTCTTCCTCAATGTAATATTCATCTTTAATATTTATGTTTTATATGTTTTATCTATGTGTATGTATTATCACTGTTTTACCAATATATTAAAATGTAATTATAGGATCAAACTTCCCAGCACACAACCATGTGAACTGCCATTTTATGTCGCCATGTAGAAGGGCTTTGAATTACTTGAATTAATTCACCTGAAATATCGTGAACTATGAAGCAGAATGAAAGGGAAACACTCAACTACAATACGAGTCAGCCAAAACTGATACTTGAATAAATGTGTAAAATATGGTGATATGGTGATAGTAGTTTGTTTAGTAGAATAATAGCTGTTGCATCCACAGCTACTATTTCTATTACTATCAGTTTCTGTACTTTTAATGATGCTGAGCTTCTCCCACAGACACACTGAAGATATTCTTTTTGTCAGATGCAGATCCCTTTTATTTTTTAGTTACTGTCCTATCAGATGCAGATTTCATTAAGTATTTCTAAGGTTTCTCATATAGTTTCAAAAAGTGGAGGCTAAACTGTTTCTGCACACGTGCACATTTCAAACGCTTCTACCATCTGCATAAATTAGACTACGGAAATATTAAAGCGATATTACAGTCAAACAATGCTTGAAACTATTTTTCAGCCAACAGCTGAATCAACTCAGAAATCACTTTCCGACAATCAAATCGCACAGATCAAACACTGACTGACACACACGGCTTCTGTTGGTCCAAACTGTGGCACCGTTTAGCAAACACTGCAGCGCTGCCGTCTGGCTGCAGCCGCTGCTGTGATGTCCATCAGGAGAACACTGAGGCTCTTTGTGCTCACTGGATACACTTACATCTCTTACGCAAACATGGAAACTGATTTTGCTCCAGACCCATCATTTCTTCTATGGTCAAACTGAGCCCACTCTGGACAGAGCTACATATCCCAGTGCAGTGTGCCTGAAGGAGGGACCGCTTAACCTCTCTGTCCTCCACTCACCTCAGGATCCCCTGCTGCTCTGCTTACAGCCTGCATGGCTGTGAAGGAGGTGACTTCTTAGAGAGCTGGAGACCACAGTGAGGGAGAGCACCACCTGGTCCTCCACCGGAGGTTTAGTGAACACACTGTATACACATCAATTCTTCAGCTGAACAAAGATCCACATGTTCTAATCAGCCCACTAGTCTCTGTGGATGTTAATGAGCTCCTGCACACCTGATCACATCAGCTAGAGACACGCTCTGACATTATTTTTAGACAGTTTGCTTTAATTCAAATTTGTTTCTTTCACAAATCTTTCTTGCTTGTGACACCTCACATGCTTTAATTTGTTTTTGGATGTATCATTTAGATTTTTTTTTATACCATATTTCATATTCAATTACTACTACTACTGCTACTTTGCTTGCCCTTGCATGCGCACACACTGTAATTCTTATATCTGGCACATGTTATTAATATACTGCTGTAGTCTTGTAACTGTTAGTCTGTTAATACCAACAGTTAACTCAAATCTTATGTGTCCTGTTTCATAAAGCATTTTATTTAGCTGTATGTGTTTAGATTTGCTCTTCTTATACTGGTTATTTCCCATATTACCGCACTGGTACCATACACTCTCAACATTACAGTCTTTGTACAAATCAAAAAATCAGTACATTTTCATCATTGCCCAATAGTGAAATCATTTTAATTAAATATGTAAATGTTTGACTCCTTTTCTGCTCAGACACTTTGTCAAAATAAGAACAACTGTGCATCATTTGAGAAGCACAGAAAGAGGGGATTATATTATCCCTCTGAGAAAAGGTGCTTTTACTCAGTCACTGTTCAAGCTGCACAAGAGTGGAACTCAATCCCAGCACATATTAGAGAAGTGAGCACATACTGTTTATTTAAAGAAATTGTAAATTAGCGGTCAGCTCTGTCAGCACTGAAAACCAGTTGCTCCTTGCTGTCCTGCGTCTGTCTGTGCTGGGAACTCACTCTTTGGCTGCAGGCAGTCTGGGCTGGTTGTAACATGGCGCAGCGCTCTGTGGTGTTTCTCTCTGTGTCTCCCTCCAGGTGCCATCAGTCACTCACCAGGTGCTGGAGTTAAAGGAGGGCTGAAGCTCGCATCAGGGGACCAGTGGCTGTGTTTGTGACATCATTTGATGTAGTTTTAAATTTAGTTAATAAATTCTTGATTTCGCGGCTTCTTTTTTCCAGGTTTAATCTTATTATTACTCCTCACATCCCCTGGACTTTTTCTGGGGAGTGTAGCACTCATGTACAGGGAGGCCCCTGTATGCATGTGTTTCAATGCACCAGAGTGATTTCTGTATTTTAGATACTTTTTATGTCTGTCAACTGTCTGTTTCTGCTTTGCCTGTTTCCATTAGTGCCTAATAAAGCAGCTCTGTTGTTTTATTTAGAGCATATTTTTGTTCATATTAAAATTCCTCCCTTCATTGCCTTGTATGTCTTCTATTATATGCAGCTGTGTTGCTGTGTTTTATTTTGTACTTGATGATAGTATAATGATGTCCAGTAAAAACATCCAGATATTCCGTATTTTTCTGGCAGAATGGTCAGAGGAGGCTGAGAGACCTGGTGGGACACAAGTGGGACCTACTTTATCACGTGGAGCCTTTAAATTCATTTACCTTCAGAATTAATGAGACGAGTCGCTGTCTCCAAACACATCTGGACAGTCATGCTGCCATAAAGGTTGGCCCACTTCCTCTTTCACCTTGGGTCTGATTGGTCAGAATGGAGGAATGAACAGTATCCAGGTATGAGTCTCCTCTCCAACAGCTGTACAGGATGACAGCAGGAGGGATTTTGTCCAGAGACTGTCCCTGCTCCCTCCGCAGGCCTGCAGCGATGAAACAGAGGCTGAAGCTGTAAATCAACACTTCCAGCTAAAAGACAAAGACATGCTAGAACAGAAAGTGTGTGTGTGTCACATTCAGTGAGCTCAGACTGGACTGGGATTTCAGTTTTAAAGTGTTACGGTTTAACAGTCCTGTCTGTCTCTCTGGATAGAATGATCTCAATAACTATTAAATAGATTGGATGATTGTTCTACAAAAATTCATGATCTCCAGAGGATGAACCCTAATGACTTTACCTCCAGCACTATCATGAGGTTGACACATTTGTGAAATGTCTCACCTGTCCCCTGAAATTTAGTACTCCCATGATCCCTTCAGGATGGACTGAAATAACGTTTACTTTTTCATCCAAAGGACCAAATACCTGCAAAACTGTGGACATTCCCTGTGCGCCTTAGAACATGTTGTACGTTTATTTCTTATACACTAGATGGCTAACATGGTAAACACTATACCTTCTTAACATCATGTGTCCATTATCACTGTGAGAACGTCAGCATGCTGGTGCTAGCATTTAGCTTAAAGCAAAACGGTGTCTAAGTAGAATACAAAAGAAAATGCAGAGAAGCTGCCTTCACTTTACGACCTACTTGAAGAGACCTGCACACCAAACTCCACTCCAGACATTCAGCTCATCCTTTCCTGGCGAAATGTGGGTGCAGTGTCTCTTTTGTCTCATGAGGCATGTACTGAGGTTCATTCAGTCAAATTAGACCAGATTCCTTCCACATTCATACAGAATAGCACCTGGTTTTGATAGAACACACAAGTTTTTGGTCACAACCAAAATGAGTTTCTGTCTGTAACTTTACCTTTTAAAATAATGTTTATCTGAAAAACTTTCATCCCACTTCTCTCCTACTGAATTATTAATACATGAAGGAATGGGAGTGTGATTACTGCTTACAGCACTTGATAAGCTGTGATAATATGACATTTACAATGAAGTAACACTCAATCAAATGCAGAGGGCTAAGATAGCTAATCAAATGATTTGTGAGGAAGTAATTCTTTGGCAAAGTTTCTAGGACTTGTGCTTTGTCATTTGCTGTTTTGGTGGATGAACAAAACTCGGTTTAAGGTGTTCAAACAGCACGTCGCATTGAGGTTTCTCCAAACCTTGAATATTTCTCTTGAAAAAAACAAAAAGAGGAAGCATGAATTCAGCTCAAGATTGAAATCTCATTTATTTTAGTTATGTACAGGAGAAAAACGCTGAATTTCACAGGTAAACAGAAAAATAAAAAATAAAATCACATCTCGTCTCTCGAGCCTCTGTAACAGAGGCGCACTAGTTCTTGATAACAGCTCTCTTGTCTCTCGTAGACAGACACACATGCACTCACACTCTGCCTCTCTTTCTCCCACACTCTCCGTCTCTCTCGTCACTTTAAAATGTTAAAAAAGGTATTTCTCTCTGGTAGATATGTCATACTGCATTTACGGGTAGCTGTGCTGTTGTTGTGAGTCACCGCCGACATTACAATGATCCTGTTGTCTGGTTTTGGTGCGTTTCTAAGCAGTGAGTAGAGGTGTACGTGGGGGGGGGTGGGGTGAGACTAGTCAAATATAATTCTCTGTATGTGCCATCCTGTCAAACCCACATAGACATACACACCATTTATATGCATATACACAATGGCATTAATGTGAGCAACCACGCACGCACACCCACAACTAAGCATCCACACTCTCCCTCTATGTTCTTGTCTCCCAGTTCACGAACATGATCCTCCCCCAGGTGAGGGGCTATAGATGACAGGTGATTTCTCAGCCCTGTGATTAACAAATTCAAAATAATAATATTAATAACAAAAGCAATCCCATTGAATTAAGTGTTCTCCTTGAACTGCCTCGTGTCCACTGCCTGCGTTACTCCTGTCCAAATCCCTCCGTCTCCTCGATGGCGAACAGGAGTTTCTCTCGGAGCTGCTCCAGGCTTCTGTAGGGTGGCAGGTCCAGACGATTGAAGCTGTGAGGAGGAGGCAAACGGGTCGCTGTTAGTCATTCCTCTTTGTGATCACACTGTCATCAGGCTCGGTGTCAGTGTAATTTAGTCTTTACTCTTATCCACAGTGTTCGCCATGTTCACAGATGAGGCAGCGGCTTACCATGTGTGGCTTCTCGGAAGCCAAGTCTCCTTCCCCACCTTGTCTATGCAGAACTTTTGGGGACCGTTACTTCCTGAGGGAGTAAAAATAACAACAACAACAAAACAACAAGTTATTTCAAGTTAATCATCTTAGGGAAGCACATCATTTAGAATATGTTTTACGAATTGTAACCACGAGTTTAAATTTACTTGCAACCTACAAAAACCTAGTAAAAGTACATTTCCACAGCACTAACTCCAGCAGAACAACACAGTCACGTTAGATGTTATACGTCTGATGGATGTTGTTGCTTATGTCAAAGTATGTCAAAGCTTTCTAAAGGACAGTGACACGTCATGGATGTGGTGTTGTGTGTGTTGTGTGTATTAGCGTTGTGTACCTATGAGCTCAGCGAAGCCTCCGACAGGCAGCCGACAGGTTCCCGTTACAAACTGAAGCAGACGGATTCTCTTCTCGTTGTCCATCTCTTTCACCACCTGCAGGAACACAGCTCCGTCATTCATCGTATGCATTTCATCGTAGCAGACGTGTGTGTGTGTTTAGCTTCTGCAGCTTCTAACATGAGTGTGGCTGTACCTGCCAGAACCAGTGGATCTGCTTGCTGTTCTTGGTGTAATGCCTATAGATGGTGTTCTTCTGCCAGTCAGCCAAATCGATCTCCTGCATCCCACACAGCATCAGCTGCAACAAACAAAGTGACATTTGAAATCCAGAGTGCAGCTGTGTGTCCTTTGTTCTGGATATGCGTGTTTGTGTCACTCAGACAGAGGACACAGCGAGTCACAACATGTCCAATCTCGAGTCCAGACTGATTGAAGTCCCTGTCTCTGTTAGACTGTCTGCTGGGATGTAGACTCATTTAGATGAAAGCTGCAGCAGGACTCAAGGAGAAACTGTTCATCAATCAGGATCTGCAGCGATTTACAAACTACAGCCGGGCCGGGACTCACTACAGCTTCCTCTCCATTCATCCTGCTCAGCAGCAGGTTTTCTACCATTGAAATCCTGGAAAGCATTTGTTTGTTGTAAAAGTGTAACTGACAAAAAACAGGCAGAACAGACACTCCGTATGGGCAGCACACAGTAGTATTAACGTTCACTGATGGCAGTGATGTGTTCAGTTCATACACACCCCCACGATGAATTAGTCTCCAAGTAGATCTGTGCAGCAACTTTTGAAAGAAGACTTCAAGGCAAGTTTGAAAAACAAGCTTTATCCAGAAACTTTCACTGTGTTTGACCTCATCCAGTTTTCATTTGCTATTCATTTCATTCTGAAATCTCTCATTTAAGAAATCATCTCTGCTCCGTTTTTAATGTCTCAGTTTCCTCCATCTTCTCTGAATCATATTACGCTGCATCTTCTTGGATGAAATTGGATGTATAAATAAAGTTTTGTTATTATCACTGCCTGAAAAGGACTGTCATTACATGGCAGTAAAGTGAGAATCCAAACCCTCCCACTCCTCCTCACCTCCAGCTCCTTTTCATCAAAGTAGCGCAGCCACTCCAGAGGAACCACCTCGTTGAAGCCGTCCAGGAAGGCTTTAGTCTGCTCCTCCACCCCTCGAGTGAACCTCCAGTCTGTCAGCAGGCTGAGGGAAGGAACAGTGGTTGGTTTCTACGGTTTGGTCTCCGTCACTGACATCATTTCTTCGACTTTTCGTTGATAAAGTTTTCATTCTTCTCTGTCTGTTCAGCTGTCGTGGTCATCGCGGCTCATGTTAACTCACCCGATGTATTCCTCCTTGTTCTGCTCTGTGACCAGCTCGTTCTCTCCGTCGTCTTTCAGCTGGTGAGTGGAAACCTTCCCGAGGATCTCCATGTCCTGTGCAAAATACAGCTCCACACCACATTCCTCAAGGTTGTTCTCTCTAGACAGACACACACACACACACCCACAAATTTAAGTCAACAGCCTTGGCTACATTTCTTGCAAGAAGGATAATTCTTTTAAATTGGACATTTCCTGCTACTCCGCCTTTTAGACACTGAGTTAGAGATCTGTTCACTTGTGTGGGACTGAGAAAATCAGGCTCTCACTTCTAGCTAAGCCTCATCAGTTCAGTGGTGTTTATAAAGAGGTCTGAAATGTCTTGACTGATTATTTCCCTCCACTTTCTACCCTTGTGAGCATTAAATGACAATAAGACAAACATCCAGAGGTAACCCATCCTGTGATACTTACTTGACCCACATGATGGAGTTATAAAACTCAGGGTCAATGGACTCCAGGTCTTTGAGCGTGGGTTTCTTGTCCAGCATTCGCTTGTAGAACGGCAGCGTGAAGCCGGTGTCGATGAACTTCCCATGGTACAAAGCCTGCAGGGAGGATTTGTTACATTAAAAACCACAATAAGGAATGTCACCTGGTGTTCACTGCTCAGATCCAGAAAGCGATGAAGAAAAAGTTCACTAAACCTGATGATATGGCAGGTTTGAGTCTCTGGATCTAATGAAGCAGAGAAGCGACGGGAGTGTTTTTCCTCCGCTGTAATTTGGTGGTATTACAGTGTTACTGTATGGCCATTGGTGACATATGGTTCAAATTTGCTCTTGACAAACTGCTCGTATATTCTTCTCAGCCTTTCGGTGTTCGTGCTGATGATTATCTGGGGATTGTATCATGCCCATTCAAGTGTTAGAAATAACAGCCGTCACCTTTACAGGAAACATGAATGGGCCTTTTATTTCTGGAAGTATGGCAGCCTGAATTAATTCTCCTGTCAAAATCCTTTACCCGCAAAAACTCCTCACCTGCTTATAGACATGAATTTACTGGGACAAAACCACAACTGATAATTCATATAATATCCGCCCCAAACGCTTAATCTGTGCAGCTTTCTACAACTCCAGCCGCACAAGGTGACATATGTATTTGTTTCTTAATGGTCCAGAGGGGAACTGACATTGTAACTGCAGCCATGCGCACGCCTGACTTCAAAATGACTTATTATTTACCTTTTGTCCTTATTTTCATGGTGAAAACTCCAAGATTAGATCATGATACAGAGCCAACACATTACGCTAACTGAATACATTCAGACAGATTCAGACCAAGTCATCATCTCTCCTGTGTGTGTGTGTGTGTGTGTGTGTGTGTGTGTGTGTGTGTGTGTGTGTTCACAGAGAGGTAGAGTGAGTAGATTCAGCCAGACGGAGCTGTTTAATGTTATAAAAACCACAGAGGGCTCTGAGCTGCAATGAGCCAAGAACAACACAGGCGCCCACTGACTGACTCAGTCACAGTCTGTTCTGTCCTACTGTATCCTGAATGACCATGAGTCTGTCTCACAGCCAGTGCGACACACACACACACACACACACACACACACACACACACACACACACACACACACACACACACACACACACACACAGACGGCAGGAAGATTTATAGACAGATAGACAGAGGAGAGGATGTCAGTGGAAAAGATGGGAAAATACAAAAGGTAAAGAGAGGAGAAAGAAAAGGAGGCAGTCTGAGGGGCTTGGTCGTTCAGGCCTCGTAGAGACAAGCATCTTTATAAGGCAAGTCAGCAAAGTGCATTTTAGGACTAAATATAGGCAGCTGCTGGCGGGTGTGGGTTGGGTGCGGCAGTGAGGTCATGGTGTGGGTGAGGGGTGGGGTGGCAGACTGAAGGAGGGGTGGAGGGTGTCGGTTTTTGGGGCCTACAGCTTTCTGGAGCTGGTCCCAGAGAGAGAGAGACATTATAGTGTAAACTGTAAATCATGTTAGTGAAAGTCAGAAACTATTGAATTTTACACATGGCAGCAGTAAGGACCCGTACCACATAATGTCAGCATCCATGGGATAGACAGAAAACCCTGCATGTGACGTTACGTGCTAACTCACATGCTAACTGTCTACCTCTCACCTGGGTATTGTTTACAATCACCACCTGTGGACGGCAACTACGCCTGTCTGATGATGACAAAAAGTGCTCGTCTTCACACTAAATCCCATTTCATAATATCTCATGAGTTTGTGTTTGTCTGTATTTGTGGGGTCCAAACACCAGAAACCCACTCATGGTGTGGGGTCCAACAACTTTGTGAGGACCATAATGCTGGACTCCATTACGTTCATCATTCAATTCTAGGGTTGAGGCTTAGGGTTAGTTTTCAGGAAATGAGTCTAAGTCTCTGTAATGTCCCCATACGCAATGGAAACAAATGTGTGTGAAGGAGAGAGAGTGAGAGAGAGAAATATATCGTTCCTACTGCTGCAGTAAGAGTGTTTCTCTCTTGTCAAAACAGGCCTTCATACTGAACAAGATTTCTATGTAAAAGATGCTGCTGAATATATTTATTTCAGAAGACCAAAGACAGTTCTTACATATTAAGTTCAGGAAAAACTGAAAAAATGAAAGCCTTGTCTGTGGTCCCTGCTTTCAGTCCAGCTGGGGACCCATGCTGTATGTCATACCACTGTTCACGTTTATCTATGTGTTCATAGATCATTGTCACTATCAAATAAAGGCAAAAGACCCCCCCCCCCCCCCCCATAAATAAATAAATAAATAAAATAAAAACTAAAAAAACTAAAAAAGAAACTATGCCAATGGAGCAAGTGCATAAGCATTTGGCTCAAAAAACACATTTAAAAACAGCTCATAAATATGTCAGCACACACATGGAAGCAATGTTTCTGTCTGTGCTGATTATTCAAAGGAAAAATCTCTGGCTCCAGCTGTCAAACAACATTTACATGTACATGCTCTTTACAGGAACCTCTGCTTTCACATTTCTGTTGCCATCAAATGGAGTTCAGTCGGTTTAATGTCTGACGAGTTTCTGTACAAAATTCGCCCTGAACATACTGCTGTCATGTTTACATTTGCCTTTTTAACTGAGTACAAGTTTAACGTTGCACTCCTATGACATTGCTGGAGAGTTTAAAAAAGAAAATTAAAAACTGATGCGGCCGAGCCAGAGATTTCATCTTTTCAGTATCATTTTAATAAAACTAGTCCATTCTATTAAGTCATGCTCACCATGGCGATGAAGCGTCCGATGAAGCGGAAGTATGTGAGGTGGTCGGGGTTGATGGAGGAGGCCGGGTTGATCTGCAGACAGTAGTTGTTCTTGCCGGCGTATTCAAACAGACAGTACATGGGGTTAAGCACCTCGTGGGACAGCAGGAAGAACCACTCCCTGCAGGGCAAGAGGACAGAGGACATTAATGCAGGAGAGGAACATGGGACACTTTTTAAGGTCCAAGAGGCTGACAGACGACAGCAGGGATGCACTGTTATCACGTCCAGGGTCAATGCACATGATTTTCTTTTTAAAAAGAGACGTGCAAAGTGCAGGAACAATCATTCTGATCAAAGACGGGCTCAGTAGAGCTAGTTTCATCACTGAGCAGAGACAAAGCAGTCACTGGGAGCAAAAAAAAAGACATTTTGGAGTCCAGGAACAAGAACAGAACAAGTAGAAACAATTGGAAAAACAAATACATTAGAGAAAAAGACATCTCATCACAAATACAGACAAACCATAATCACAGTACATTTAATCCACAGACAGAACGCGATCCAAAGGCACAGTTTATAGAACATAATGAAAGAAATAAACAGAAAAAAAAACAACACTGACAGTGAAACAGGCAATTGTACCACTTCAGAGGAATGACACACTATGTTTGAATAATGTAAAGATAATGGGAGGAGATGCTGCCTCTCAGTGTGTTTCAGAACATCATAACACAGTGCTGAGTCAGGTTCAGTCACATAACTACAACTCCAGAGAGCTTGGAGTTTATTTTCTGAATTCCCCTCATCTTTCACACAGCTGAGGATGGCTTTCTAATGATGACAGTTTTTCTTCTTCTCTGTATCTAATTAATCCGTATGTATCTAAGTGCTTTGAAATGACCACCTTCTAAATATGATGCGTTAGTCCCAGTAAAGCAGAGAGCATCAACACTGAGACCACTTCCAAACAAACCCCAAACAACTTTAGAAAGGTTTGCAAAGGAAGTAATTCTGAATGAATGAATGCTGAACTATATTTGGGCAAATAGATTGAATAAGCCTAGGGCTCGTCATTAAAGCACTGGTTTAGATCATTCTCATGTCAGGCGCCGCTGGTTACTTGGCAAATTTATGGTGGTGACACCACGAAGCCACTGCACCTAGTTGAGAAATACTTCTGCACACAACTCATGTAAACCCATACAGTGTTGTTTTTAAGCTTCAAATTTTCCCACCGGATTAAACAAACCTGATGTAACATGTTAATCAGTGAGCTTTAGAGGTGCTGGTGGGTGGATTTGGCTGCCTGTGGACAGAGCCAGGACAGCTGCTTCACCCGTACCTCCAGTCTTATGCCAAGCTAAGATAATCATATGCCAGCTCAAGCTTCATATTTTTAGACTATCAGCAAACGAAGGGAATAAGCATTTTTCCCAAAATTCTAACTTTGATAAAACTTTTTCTTAATCTAGGCTATTCTTCTGTGCTAGTCTTGCGCCGATCACGTTTAAAAAGTAACTACTTTGGACAGTGGTACAAGTTAGAATATGCAGTACATTAACACAATTGCACACAGAAATTATATGAAGACAAAACATACAAAGTGAAGGATAAATACACAAGGTAGAATCAAAAAAGACACAAACAGATTGTGTAAGGATGCATGTTAGAGAGAATGAGGGCCCACCAGCAGCACCACCACCAGCTGCAACACCAGCACCAAGCGCTCCCAAGGCCCCTGCCCTCCCCCTTGGGGTTTATGGGAGGGGGGTATGGACGGACGGACGGACGCAGACACCTCCCAACATCCCGTCCGTGGTTCTACCCTGTGGTAGAACAGCATGATGTCACCTACCATAGGGTAAAACCACTGACGTGACACCGGAGACAGAGACACAATGCAAAACCAAACAGAAAAAATGGGAACACCGCCAACAGAAAAATACGACATATACAGGAAGGAAGACCCGGAACACAGCAGACACAGGGGGCAGGATGGATACATGTGATGGGTGGATGGAGGGATGGGGTAAGGGAGGGAGGACAGAAATGTTGTAAGAGGGTAGGAGGTGTTGTATGGTTCAGGAGGCAACATTTAAAAGAGGCATTAAGCAATTTACAGTAGGACCTCTGCCTGCAACCAGTGAGAATATCTCCCTCACACACACAAATTTCACACAAAGCCAGCGATCCCAACACCTTGAATCATGAACCCTGTCATGCTCTGTGCCCATTGCCTCTTTATGATCTTTTAAAATTGCTTTCAATCCTGCCAGGAACTGCAGGAAACACCAACTCAGAAGCTGGTTCCAGACGAGGAGGGAGGTGGTGCAGAGAAGGAGAAGTGGCAGGAATAGGAAGAACACACCATCACCGCACCAACATTAAAAACAAATGTTAATATAACATATAACAGTCAATGTGAGGAGGAGGAGACAGGTGTGTTTGGTTCTCTCACCTGGCGATGCCGCCGTAGTCCAGCCCCTCCTCTCCTCTCATAATGATGTAGAGTCTGCGGCGAAGGTCGTATGGCTTCACATTCATGATCTGATGACAAGACATGTATATATACTATTAACAAATACATGAACCCTTCTTAACAGGCAGCAGTTGAGATGGAGAGAACACTGGTGCTCAGATACCGGAATCAGCCAATGACAAGCTTTTGTCCAGGCATCACTACTTTACGTAAACACATTCATGCATACTCTATGGTGTATGACCATTTTTTTGTATCTCAGCAATACTGTATAATGAACACAAGATGAGATTAATGTCATGACATCTGAGTGTAGACCGGGTGTGTTTGTCTCTGACCTGCTGAAAGGAGTCCTCGAACAGCGTCTGTCTGGACACTGAGATTTTTACATGGCTGGGCAAGGCATTGGACTGGAAAGAGGCAGAAGAAAGAAGAAGTTAGTTTTCGGTTTGAGTCAGTCAGACCTCCTGAAAAACATTGTGCGACATTGATGGTTGCTGGTTACAACAAGTCTTTTATTCTCACCCCTAAGTCAGGTTCAACCCTTAGTCGTAGCCAAAACGAAATGTGACATCCCATTACAAAAAACTTGTTTTCCCACTTCATGTACCTTTGAAAAATCTGCCCCCACCCAAATACAATGCTCACAGCACTGAAAAATTACATTTCTACTGAAGAAATAATCCCAAGATGGACTGTTGACAGTGTGTTCGGTAGATCAGAGTGGAGCTGTTTGTGCAAAGAGATACTCAACATGAAATTCCATTCACTTTGCCTGGCTAAATACTAGAACAGGTAAGCGTAAAAACTCCTGTAATACACACAGATCAAGGTGTGGTGTGTGGATGGGGAGAGTTATATTGTGGCTTCAAAGTCCACTTAACACTTACATGGCACAGGAAACGGAACTGGTGGTATTTCCACCTGAAGCTGCGGTCGTAAGCACCGGGTGAACCGCCCTGCCGTGACCTACACACACACACACACACACATTGAGAGAGAGAGAGAGAGAGAGAGAAGAGAGGAGCTCAGTCGATTTTACACAATTTACACAAAATCCATGGGGAATCCTCATTGAATAATTCCAGAGTTAATAATCTAAAACAAACAAACTGACGGCCTCGGTGTCTTATGTTCTCAGCTCCTCGCTTGTCAGATCAGCGGAAACGCGATGGTCTCCTTTAAGAAGCCCTGATGTTCCAGGTTGCGTGCCAGACGCTCAAAGTAAATATTAAATTCACAGCAGCTATTCTGTTCTCTTCTAAATAACGACTCGGTGCGTCTAGGTCTCAAAGACAGAGCTGAGTCCGAGCCTGCAGCTGTGTTAGTATAAGCTCCACCAACCCACTGCACACACACGCTGGATATGTGCCTCGTCAGCAACGGAGAGGCAGAGAGAAAGAAAGAACGAGAGAGTTAGACAGATAATGGGAGGAAGGAAAGAGAGAGAGTGAAATGAGGGGGGAGAGAAGACGGAGGCCTCTAATGCGTCTGGTTTGTGCTCGCGGCGCTGCCAGGCACATCGGTTCGGGTTAGAAAATGAAGACCACAGCGGCAGAGCGCCGGCTGTGGACGCACGCTCCTGCAGGATCCAGTGTAAAAACAGTGAAGACTCTCAGAAGCTCTCCACGACCAGCGGCCTAAAAATACGCTCAAATATCAGCATGAAAAGCAGCTTGCAGATGCACTCACACACACAAACACACCACGAGCTAATACAGACTTGCATGCCGAACATCACCACAAAAAAGCCCATTAACACCAGCGCGCGCACACACACACACGCGCACACACATGCCAGTGCAGTCTGAAGTGGATCTGTTGTCGCACATCTGCACATTCTCCTGACTTTTGCGTAAAGATTTGAGACTGCTTCAAGGCAAACATCCACAGGCTGGGGGGAAGGGGTGTGTGTGTGTGTGTGCGTGTGTGTGTGTGTGGGTGGGTGTGCGTGCGTGTGCAGGCATGTGTGTGTGTGCGTGCTAGCATGAACATGTAGCTGTAATAAAATATGACTTTGTTAAAATATCTGTGATGCTTAAGTTGATTCTGTTTGAAATTGGCAAAGAAATGAAAGGCAGTGGATAAACCATGGGCAGAAAAGAATGAAGCGATGCTGTAGTTTAGATTAAGATGCAGTTTTGACAATTTTTATGATCTTGTGAGGTTTTCATAAAACGAGGGGATTGCTTAAAGCGAGATTTGCAGGTCAGTTATGTCAGACTTAGGCAAAATCATTGTGCAATCGTTAAAAAATAGCTGAAGTGAAGTTGATTTAGTTCACTTTGTGTTTTTCCATGACCTGAATGACAGAGATCACTTCCTCAGAATGTCTTTGCCTCAGTCTGTGACATACTTTGATTTTCTCTACAAGCAGCTTTGGGAGGAAGGGCTGAGAGAATATTTACCCTGACTCAAACCCGGGTCGGGGGTCTTTAAAGGTGGTGGTGCGCGAGTTGTGGTCCACAAAATATCGGACTCCCTCGGCGGTGTACTTCATCTCCCAGCCCGGGGGCAGGGGGTGCTCCTTGATCATCCTGCAACAGGGAAAGGGCAGTGAGCACGGTCCCAGCCGGAGGGGCCCCGTCCTGGGGATGAAACTAACACACCTCCCCACCAACCTGTGGATCTAAAGCCCTGGACACTAAAACAAAAACCCTGCGATGGTACGAGATTCACAGCCGTGCTCAGGTGGAGTTCATCTCCTCTGAGGATCCCAAAGGCATGTTTGACTTATCCAGACTGCTGCAGCTCAAAATAAAGTCTAGAGGGCCACAGAGGGACAGGCCTGTATAAAATTGTATTTTATTATAAAGGAGTAAGACTGAGAAGTATTTTGGATGCCGCCAAGCATTCCTCCTTTCACCCTCGCCACAGCTCGCGCCTCTCATGTATTAAAAAATATAAAAAGTAAATACCCTGACGTCTCTCAGAAAACACTTACCGCTGATCTGAAGGTATTTCCAGAACTTCCAAACATCTGGATGAAAAAAATGTTCAGTCTGTTGCACATTCAGTCAGTCGTGTATTCTGTCTGTGACACATGTCCTTGCTGCAGGTCCTCATGAACATAGAAATTTCTCACCTTCATATTTAGGTCCATGTTGCTGAAATCAAGCAAAGACTGTAATTTTTCGGCTACCATTTTAGTTTACACAGCTTAAAATTCCTTTTTTATGAGTTGAGATCCTACGAGACTCTGAGGATTCTGGGAAGCGCTTCAGAACAGCAGGAAGTGTGCACTTTGTCAAAGGTTGGTACACTGGGCTCTGTGACTTGAGTATAATGTTAATAGATAAGAGGCACAGACTGGGGCTAGTAACCACATCTCCAGCAAGCCCTAATGATGGCACATAGAGGCTCTGCAGATTCAAGAGCCTGTCCATAAAACAGACCTGAAAATTCATCCCGTGTGAAATTTACTTCATCCAACCAACAGGCTGACAGAGGTTCAATCAGAATGAGCGAAGTGAGAGGAAAATAAAGGATTCAGGAAGCGTTTAAATGTCAAGAAATAGAAGATAATGCCAGGAAAATGATGAAAGAAACAGCAGACAGATCGGAGGATATCAGCCCAAAAAGTTTCCAAATTCAGCTCTGGGTGTTTCGAGTTTGAGGAGCAGTGAGATGAACCACAGTGCGACCAGGGTTCCCACACATGTAGAAGCTGCAGCTAAAATTCTTTTACCAAAACTGTTTCTGCGTTCCCGTAAACTCACTCACTGCTTCAGAAAATGTGTCAAATGTTCCTCCTACGGGAACACGCCTCTTTAAACTCCATAATACTCCAGGACATCCCTGATCAGTGGGAAACATGCACATATCATAAAGCAGATGAGTCCCTCTGTCGGCACACTGAGCGGAGCAGGATGAGGATTTTCTTCAGTACGAGCAAACACCCAAAGCGGCGTACCATCTCACATCTCACAAACACATGCACACACACACACACAGGCACATTTTCGACTTTGCGGTCTCACCCTTGGGTCCGCGGGTCGTCCCACTGCGTTGTTCGCGTGTTGTGGTTGACAAAGTACACTCTGCCATTGTCCTGACGCTTCTCTGTGGACACAGGCAGAAGAGAACGGCAGGTTGAAAAATCAGACTTTGATTGGATTTGTGGTGTTTAAAGTTGGAGGATTTTGGAAAAACTCCACAGTAAAAACAGACGGGGAATCAGAGAGATCAGGTGAGGATCTCTGACGGCAACGGCCGGGTTCACTCTCTGTTTAGGGATAAAGAGAAAAAAATATCTCACCCCCATGATAGAAAACCAGCGAGCGTGTGTGATATTTCACTGTGGCTTGTTCCAAATACCTCACCAGGGTAAACCTACGTCTGTGTGTGTGTGTGTGTGTGTGTGTGTGTGTGTGTGTGTGTGTATAAAATTAAGGCTGCGGTGGGGTGTTTGAAAGTCAAAGTGACCATGCTGTTGGAAGCAAATACAGCCAAGGTTTCATTTCAAAAAAAGGTAACAAATAGTTGAACGACTACATTGGAAGCACCTTAAACACAGCACAGAATTTGATGGAAGTGTGTAGAATGTTCTGAGTGTGTATGTGTGTGTGTTTGTGTGTGTATGGCAGGCCACTGGTCTCATGAGTAGCTGGTGCCCCATCCTCCTCCCTCCATCGCCCTGACATCTTTTTCTCATTAACAGGAGTGTGTGGAGGGCCCAGAAACAGTAGTGCTCATATTGCAACTCTTACTAGCTTTCTCCTTGACTCACTCCACCCCCACTTTACTATCCAGTTCGAACCCCCCCCTCCTCCTCCTCCTTCGAGTTTCTTTCATTCGCCACTGTCTCTTTTCCTTCTCCTCCATCGTTCCCTCTTTTCTCCCATCTTTGTCTTTCTGAATCCGAGCCTTACAAAAAAAAAAAAAAGCGAGGGAAGCGACCGCAGATGAAAAAGAGCGCGCCAGAGAAGCGAATCCGAGCCAGTGATATAATTGAGGTTTTCGTCTTGAGATACCGCAACATGTTGAAAAGGCATCATGGGCAGGGAGTGAGGCTTTTTTGGAGAGAACATGGCCGTGTGATGAAGTCTGTGAGAATGCTGGTGGGACGGGAGCTGCCAGCAGGGTTCGTTTATGAATGAATGAATGTGTGTGACATGATTCTGCATGGATCCCATTACATTGCTCATTTGGGAAAATGCTGGATGATGAAAAGAGCCATTAATAATGCAGACTTTGTAATTAGTGGACTCTGGAGTAAAGGCGGTGCGTGCAGTGATGAATCGGTATTACATGAGCAGAGTATTGAAGAAGAAAAAAAAAAACAGGAGACATTTTATCCAGATTTTCGACAATGGAAAGAAGATCAAGATCAGGAGCGGAGATGTAAATCAATCAATGAACGATCGATCATCTGACTGGAGACTGGAAGGAAGAGCTCTGTTTCTGATGCTGCATAAAAGCTTAAAATCATCAAAAATGTGCTTTGAAGAGAGAAAACCCTGCCGTGCTGCAAACATTTTGCACCATTTCCCCTAAACCTCACTCCCTCACAACCACCTGCAGAGGTGAAACACACACATTCTGAATGACTTAGCTGACTAAATCAAGAACCTGCTGTTCATATATCAACCGATTGGTCATTACTGGCAGGAGTCGTCAAAGAGACCTACATGCCGCTCGCAGGACTGACAAGGGTTTCAGGTTCTGATTGAAAACAGCTTAGACTTAAGAGTCAAGTCCTGACCGATCAGATTTACCTCAACACCAGACACCACCAGCAGGTATGGAGGCAGATCAAAGTCTAGCCTGCTGACAGAAGCCAAACCCTGAGACTATCGAAGCAGTTCAGCCCCCCTCACTGAGAGGATCTGTGCTAGGAGTGTGTGCACAAGGAGTGTGTTAGGCAAACTTACCCCATCCAGGAGGCAGCGGGCCCAGAGGATCATTTTCCACCGGAGCACCAGATGGCTGAGGGAGAAACAGACAGAGAGACAAAACAAATCCGGTTAGGACACCTTTCTGTCTCCGTCCTCTCCGCTTCCACCTCTCTGCACCGCCCTCTCCTGCTTCCTCTCAGCGTTTGTCCTCATTGCCCTGCACGGCATGAAATTCTTGTCTGTCCACTCGCTTTCTCACCGCCGCGTGAGGATGAAGAGGAGGTTGGGAAAAAACATCCCAAAAAATACAGAGAGGGAAAACCAGTGAGAGTTCAGACGAGTAAGAAAAAATAAGACATTTGAGAGCAACGCCAGTGAAACTCACTCAGTGAAGCCAAACGTGGACAATCAAGTCTTCGCCGCTTGACCTCGCTAACTCACGAAACCAAAGATGGTACCTGTGGGTAAGTCGGGCTGGCTGAAGTGTGTGCGTGTATGTGTGTGTGCAAGTGTTGAGGGCAGAAAGGGGTGGGGGTGGCTCCTCTCTGCTGCAGCGGTAAGGGGCGACTGACGGAGCTGGCCGGCTGGTGGCTCGTATGCCTTCCAAAAACTACACGCTCGGTAGGAGGATAAAACAACAACGCTGTTCCAATGAGCTCACTGGCTGGACGCAAGCCCCACCCCCCAGCTTCCCGCTCACCTCCTCAAGTACATCCCTCCTCCTCCTCCTCCTCCTCCTCCACCCTGGCACCCCTCCCTACCCCACCCCGAGGTCCTCCTCCTCCTCCTCGTTCTCTTGCTCTCTTCTAGAGCTGCTGTGAAAATAGGCAGGGAAGTGCGATGTCTGAGGGAACTGAGGGAACATTCATGCTTGTTCCAGACTGGACACCCCCCGCCCCACCCACCCCGCCTCCTCCCCGGCCGCCCCAACCCACCCCGGGCCTGACAAAAGGCACCTTTATTCAGCCTGGGCCTGGAAACCACTGTGGGGTTTACTCAGCCTGCGCTCATATACACACACACTGAAAAAAAGTGTGTGTGTGGAAAGTTTGTCTGTGGCAAACAGTCAATGTGTACGTTCTTATGTTGGAATACACACACACGGACACACACGTGCACACACACACACACACACACTTCCATGAATATATATTAGCCTGAGTGGAAAAGTAGCTGAAAAGACGCTTGTTAGGAATTAGTGGCCGCTGATGGGTTTTTCTGCTGAAAGATGTTTATCAAACCGGTCAGGTTATATGTGTCGCAAACAGCTTCAGAATCATTAAGTGTACCACCGAGCAGAGTACGGGCCCCTCTAATCACAACATGTTACACTGGTTAATGGTGCAGTGGTGCTGGAAATAAAAAGGTGGGTACACGACGATTTGGTGATTTTAAGATGCCAAACAACTCTGCATATAGACAAAAAATCTATTATGCATTCAGAGTATCATCAAAAGCTGTGGGAAAATGCCGTTTCGGTGGCTTCTCCATCTATTAAATGGCTGGTTTTGGCAGCGCAGGTAGCGCTTGTCGTCCTTTATTGGCTATACTGAGGTGAAAAAACCCAAAACCACCGTTTTCCAAATGAAAACTGGTGGACCTTCAAAGGGTTTTTTTTTTCACTGAGACATGTCGCACCACAAAAGTGATGATTATTTTCTGAGAAGCCATAAAGTAGAGCATTATCCATCGAATGTCAACGTCACTTTACGCAGCATTTCCCAAAAAGAAATGTGACTGTGCCCATTTAAAACGGCTCTGTCATGGAAACTCTGAGGGAGTCGGGATGGAAAGGACGAGGCCTGCTGGAGGAGCGAGAGTGGGCACATAACAGGGTTAAAGGGTGTGTGTGTGCGTGTGTGTGTGTATGTGTGTGTGTGTGTCGCTCCCATCGACAGCCAATCTATGCCCCGGCGCCCCACCCTTATGGGCTTTCTGTGACTAAAAAAGGTAAAAGGAGAATATAATGATATAAAGACATGATGACTTCATCCTGGCTCTGACCATTCAGCTCCTCAGCAGCTTCCAGACAGAGCGAGGCTGGAGGGAGGAAAAGAAAGAGGGACTGAGAAAACAAGGGAGGGAGAGGAAGAGAGGGAAAAGCAGCATGTTGGCAGAAACGTGTGAAATAATGGCTGGGTGTTATGGATCTGGAAGGAATACGCCATAAAGGTCCGTTTCAAGGCCAGGCACCACAGGTGAAAACAGCCATTTGAGCTGGTCGCCTTTAACATGTTAGAACACCAGTGTGGCTTCAGAAGATATACTACAAAGCTATTAGGAAAACTCTTAACTTTTCATTCATACGCCTGTAAAAACTTTCAGCACATTTCTCCTGCAAAGACAACTCGCCACTTGTTTTCCACACGCGCAGAGAGCAAATCTGTGCGCAGCAGGAGGCAAAGTGACGAACAGGAATCCGGTAAACTTGAGGTCAGTGAGTTCATCGGCCATTCAAGCACTCTGAAAACATGTTTATGTCGTCTCTCAACTCATACGAAGCGATGTCACTCGCCCAGTGTTCGTACCGCAGTGCGTATTTAGAACGGCTATAGTTAATTATGCAGAAAGAAAATATTTTTGCTGGTGAATATTTGCATCTTTCTACTTCACTCTCTGGTTTCATTTGACATTGAGGTTTATAGTCCAAACAGTGGGGGTTTAAGATGGAGACCCACACACTAAATCTGACCCGACGCTTCTTCAGTATGACTGCTGGTAACAGACAGAGCTGTTTTGGAGATGCTTTTATAATTGAGCAACACAATACATCAGCGAAGAGGTTTTCCAGAGCGTCTCACCGCATTTCATGGCCTTAGGTCTCGTAATGACACTGTGAAATGCGGTCGGGCTGCAATTTAACATTATTTTCACCATCACTTCATCCGCACATTATTTTCTTGATTGTTTTTTCTTTTGCTTTACAAAATGTCAAAGGTGGAATTTTTCACCAATCCCAATTTCAAAATCCAGAGGCGATGTCTTCAAATCACTTCAAACCAAAACATACTGACATCGCTGTCACTAAAGACAAAGACGAGCACCAAAACCTCATGAAGGACAAGCGAGAATATTTGACATTTTCGCTTAAAAACAATTAACAGTTAAACTAGTTGCTCATGGATTTTTCAACTAATTGATAAAGCAAGCAAAAAGGACGGATGCATGTTATCTGAAAAACAACTGGAAGTTAGTTATTGTAGTTTTTTGGAAGCTCATTAACAGTCAGCAGTTGAGGCAGCAGCTGTGACACACAGGACAATATAAATGTACGGATTCAAAATATAAGATTATAACGATCAGAGGAAAATGATCTGCCCACACAGACTGAAAAACAGGTCGAAACACACAGTAATTCACACTCACAGACCTTCTTCTTTTCTTCATAAAATAACGTCAACAAAACCAGCATCAGTATAGGTTCAATACCTTCTGTTCATTGTCCTTTCATGGTATAAACTGAACCGCTTAATGGAAACATGAGCACTGACGGGCTGTGTGTAAATACGGCTGAATGTGGATGTGTGTGAGTTTTCTGTTCGCTGGTGTAAGTGAAAAAAATGATTCAGGTGCTGCTGTTAAGAGTCCTTGTTCCAGCGAGAATGGACTGAAAGTTGGAGAGAGAGAGAGAGAGAGAGAGAGAGAGAGGAAGAAGGAGGCAAATGAGGGAAGGTGAGGGGAGCAAAAGACCAGTGAGAGGGTAGAGGGTGCACAATGGAGGAGGAGGAGGCTATCTGAAATAAGCAGAGATGGAAATACAAAGATTTTAGCACGATGAAGAAAAGGGGGATTTTGAGAGGGAAAGTGAGATTGTGGGGATTTTGGAGACAGAAAGATGGGGTGGTGGGGTGGGTGGGGTCAAAGGAAATGACAGAGGTAAAGTAAAGGAAGACTGGAAGGAGTGAAAAGAGGGAGGGAGAGGGAGGGGAGGGCCGGAAATGGCAGTTAATGACTCTGAGGCTGTTCTCTCTGGGGTTCCTAACGAGCTGCAATCACTCTGCAAACACACACACACACATACACAGACACACATACACAGACACACACAGACATATACACCCATTGCGGACCAGCAAAAAAACAAGTGTATATCTGCAAGCACCGTCTGTGACTACAAACTCTCAATGCATGCACGCTTTGTTGCTACTGTTTATGAGTTTGCACAGACACAGTTTTAACCTGTGTGTGTATGCATATGTGTGTGTGTGTGTGTGTGTGTGTGTGTGTGTGTGTGCAGGCACTCGTTACAGCGCCATGGTCCATTTAAGAGGACGACCGGCCCCTTGACCCTCTTCGGTTGTCATGTGCAGCAGAAAAGAAATGTGGCACCTGACCTCAACATTACAGCCCTGTGAACAAATCTGCTCAAACACACACACACACACACACACACACACACACACACACACACACACACACACACACACACACACACACACAGAGACACACACAGAAACAGAGTGAAAGTCACAGTAAAGGAAACTGATGCCCTGATTTTTAACAGTAAGAGAGGAGTTTTTCAGTCATCGTGTTGGAGTTGTTCTTTTTTTACAGCGCGTCCCCACACAGTGAGCGTGTCAGTCGGGCAGTAGAACATGTGGCTGTGTTCACAGTTAAACTATGAGCTCTTTTGTGTGTGTTTCCTTGTTCACACACACTGGGGCCATAAATAGTCGCAGCTATCAGCAGTGTGGGCATTCCAAGACAGAGCAGTGTGCTATCTACATGGAGGGCAGACCTGCCCACTGGCTTTTCTCACACACACGGAGGGAGAGGAGGGAGAGGAGGAAGGCCACAGGAGAAAAAAGGAAGGAGGCAAAGTTTCCAGCCCACACCGAACCCGAACATTTCTGTCCCATCGTGGACAGAGTGTGCGCCTGTGTGTGGCGTCACCTTCGAGCGCATGAATTAATCCTGACACTGCGATGACTGTTTCAATCATGACATCACATGACATCTGACATCACTGGAAACATTCACATGCGGGATAACCTGGTCATTAAATTAAATACTTATTTCTGCTATGAACCATAATCAAAATGGATCACAGCACTGTGCACTGAGTGAGTCAGAGAGATGCTGAGGACGACAGTAAGCCAAAGATCTTATCTAATCTTATCTATTTCCTGCAGAACACTTTGTAGAGTAAGCCTCGGCTTTGAGGTGTTCAGAGGCCTTTAAGGCAGAAAAGAATAGGGTTTTGACCGACGGACTGCAGCAACCAGGAGCTCCCTTTAACCTGAAGTTTAAGGGAAATTGTGAGGCTTTGGTCCAAGGCTTTATTTTTTTTCCCCTTCACTATTTGTCCATCTGTTGCACTGGAGGATCCGCACACATGTGCTTGGCCCTTTCTTTTTTTAAGTATTGGTTGGGGTCGTTACAGATGCAGTCATAAAATGGTAGCTGCTGCTGTTGTCTTTGTTACGATGTGAGAGCACATCCGCTCCACCAGACCTGAAAGTATCTACAACCTGCATTTAAGATCTCTTTCCTGAGCAGCAGCATAATTTAGATCCAGGGACTCCTCCACAAAGCCGGGAGAGAACACCAGCTTCACGTTAAGTTAAGTTCATACAGTGGAAAATGGGGTTAACGATACTAAATGAAGCTTTTTTTTTAAGGCATTTTTATACCTTTTAATATGTACTCTAACAAAGCAGAGAAAAATTCTCAAACACAGAGTTTAATTTAAAACAAATACAAGAAATTTAAGTCTAAAAAATACCTGATCAAAGAATAAGAAACATGACTAAGAATCCCACAAAGCATTTCACGCCAGCTTTGGTTTGTTCAATAACACTCTGGACACATTTCGCTTGGTATTGAGGTTTGATTCTCAGCCCTCGAAGAGAAGAAATTCCATCGTAGTCTTATTGATACTGTCATGTTCACATGATTAGAGGCTTGCATGAAGATGTGAGCCGTACTTTCCCAGCTAAAGGGCAGCATGGACAGAAGGCTATTTCAGTTACAGTAATAACACTGGTCACACTTACAATCAATAAAGTAAACAGAGTAATACTCTTACCAGGGTCCAAAATGATCGACTGCCAAGACCTACTGTAAATGCCAGTGGACAATAAATCAGAACAGGCCAGCGGCTCCACCACCTGCTCACACTTTGTGTTTAACTTCTCACAAAGGAGTTCTGTTTCTCTGCTGCTTGTGTGTGTAACTCCCCAGATGTTTGATGACGGTTTATGTTCGAAGGTCAATTACTCTCACTGAAATAGCATGTGGCCGGGCGCTTAACGATTTCAAACCTTTGTTCACAACTTCAACGCTGACCACAGCAGGCGTAGGCAGACACAGATACTGTGTGATGACGGGATCGGGAGTACGGGTGTGAGACTGTCGATGTGTGGGGCAGGACGATGGTGTGTGGATGAGCAGATAGATGATGAGAGGTTTAGAGGGATGGATGGAGTGAAACACGGTGATTTTAAAGAGCGATGCATAGAAAGACTAATTGTAGACTCGGACAAATGCACAGACAACTTTCATTAGAGCTGGAACCTTAGAACACACGCAAACACACACACAGTGCAGGGTGGGGTGTTTATATAGGAGCCTATAAGAGTTTTAAGGTTGTTTTAATAATGGTCCATTGAGAAAGCTCTGTTGTTTTAGTCCCGTAAATCTTTACTGTCTGGTTGCAGTCTGACCTTGGCTGCTTCTCTGAGAGGACGGTGACTGCCGGAGACATGGTCGAACCTCGACTGACTGCGCTGGAAAAATACTATAAACAAGTCTCAAATAACATCTTTAATTTCTATAGAAACCGACGTCCTGTGACGTGTCGCATACAGCATGGACTTTAATCAAAGCAGAAAGACACCAACATCAGTGAGCTAAGGGGAATGTTAACTATTCAGCTGCACTAATCGATATTTTGACCATTAACAATGGTTCAAATGACAATGTGTACCATGAAAAGTCACTGTTTTGGTTCATCCTCACTTTGCTATAATGTGCATATGTGGTCTCACACCTATGTACATTGAAACTGATGTAAGATGTAAGCCTATGTGGACATGTGTCTATTGATGCCAGACACTGATATCAGAATACAGACGCCCCAGCTGAGAGGGCTTTTGTTGTTGGACATAATTTGGTTGATCTAAAGGTTAACATATTTTAGTTGTACATATTACGATGTACTTTAAGATTTATCAGCAGTCAGGTAAAAGAAATAAAATCTGCAGGGAAGTCTAGTTGAGGTTGCAGAGTGCCACAAGTGAGTCTTAAGTGTATCTTTGGGTATTGATGATCACAAAAAATAATCACAGATTCAGGATTTTGTAATAAGGAAGGAAGACGAGGCTGCAATTTTAAGGATTTTAACAAGACGATAGAACTTTTTTGTGGGAAAAAAAACACTTGATCATTCAGAGTACAGTGATTTCTATACATCTTAAAATATGTCCGGAGGTGATCTTTAAAGTATGTGTGTATGTTGAATATCTAACAGACCCAGAGTCAATGCCCTGTAGTCACAGCAGTGAATGCTGCACCCATCAGAACTATTTTAGAGGCCTTCCTGGGGGAAAACCTGCCTCAGTGAGACATCATTGTTTCCTATATACCGGTATACTGTGTGCATGTAAACGTGGCCGGAGAGGGCCTGCAGTACCTGGTAGAGGAAGCGCTGGCTGAACTGGTGCATGGCGCCCTGCAGCTGGCTGCGCTGACTCTGCCACTGCTGGTAGTTGCGCACAGACTCGGCCGTGGGCCTCTGCCATGTGGTGGTTCTAGTGTTGTGGTCCACATAGTAGTACCGGCCCCGCTGGTCCACTCGCTTCTCCCAGCTGGAGGGGGACACAGATGGGGGTGAGAGGGGCTGCGGCTTTCAACAATATCTTTATAAAGCACATCAAGAGTGGGTGGTTGTATCAAAAAGCAGTGCTGCTGATAGTAAGAGGACTGATTTATATAGAGAAGGAAAAAGAAACAAAGGCAAGACAAGGAAAGCAAACAGTAACAGGCAGGAGACAGAGAGGGGGAGGGAGGAAGAGGAGCTGGGGATGAAGCAGGAAAGTCTTGTTCTACATCTCCTGAAAAGGATAGCAACAGGGGCAGAATAAAACTGATGGATATTCACATGGCAGGTCCCCAGATTTCTTTTTCTTTTTCTTTTTTGTGGCGTCATTACTGGTTTAGCTCAGCCTCAGACATCATCAACAACAATTTATTCGCTTTAAAGACAACGCCAGCACTTAATTACGATGATTAGGGAAAACAATGGGCGACGCCAGATTTCTGAGTGACAATAACCATGTGTCGTAGTGTGTGTCTGTGCGTCAGTGCCTGCCAGTGGCATGACTCAGAGGTCGATGTCACTGGTTCCCAACCTGGGAGTCCCGACCTCCACTAGAGGTCGCAAGGCCTGTCGATTTTAAGGGGTGTGAGAACACCCCTTAAGGTATAAATTAAAAAGAATCTCACAGGATATGGACACAGTGAAGGCCTGAACACAAGCTGCATTCACAGAACCCTCACTCTCTGCTAAACAGCTTCATCCTGCATGAGAAGAGTTAAATCAACCGGAGCGATAATGGAACAAGGCGTCAGGGAGAAGAAAACACTCAATGTGTCTAAAAAAGAAGCCTGTTACGTGTATGATTGTTAGAAATTAAAAATATATATGATTCAGAGAAGTGTATGACTCATCTCTGATGCAACATTAACAGGAAATAATCTGCTCAAAATTCACCCAAATTGCTCATTTTACACAAATGTCCTGCACTTATTCTGTTCACTATTTGGGTTAAATACTGTTATTGTTATGCATTGGATAGAATATAAAATATCCATACAACAAGTTACTAAGTCAGGATTCGTCCATCTATTCAATAATAGAAAAACTGTCTGTTCAGGAAGAAGGTTGGAAACCAGTGATCTCTGTATATCCTGCTCTTCCCCTGAGATGGGAGTTCTGGACATGGGCTGAGATACAGAAGGTCCACTGAAACACACACACACACACACACACCTACACACACATCAGTTCCCTGGGCTCAGCAGGACCGACTGCTGTTCCGCTGCTATTCTCATATCTCTGACTTCAGCGCTACAGAATTTGGAAGAGAAAACAGCGTCGACTTCCGTATGCTAACAAAAACACGCTGTGCAGAAACCAACAGGCTTGAGAACGCGCAGACGCACACACTCATGCAAAAAGGAATAAACACTCATGTCGACCATGACATCGCTTCCACCGTAGCAATGTTAAAACTCCATGGTGTTTTTCTCAGCCTTTCATAACGAGCTGGAGAACTGTGTCTCTGTGGCCTTCCACCTCTCTGCTTTTGTTCAGTGTTTTTCTAAAGCGGTCTGACAACCTGGTTCGCCCTGTAGTCCGGATATAAAAGACTGGTTGCTGCAGTGAATGTGTGAGACAAGCTGTAAAATAATTCTGCTCTGCTCCTCTACAGTGAACATTCATTCATTGAACTCTTACATATTCAAAATGCCCTGATGTTACCTGTTTGGAATACGCTTCTCAAACTCTACGCTATTGGACGACACACAGAACATGAGATTAACACCAAAAGTGCAAACACACAAAACCTCATTCACACGCTAATATAATCAGTTTGACTGTGAAGCCACCAGCGTTTCGTTTGCTGGGTCCTCCCAGTGGTCCAAGACCTCTACATAGATTCACTTTTGTTGCGCCTAAACCAAACTCAAACACACATCCAGTGTGTGTTCAGTGAGCAGGAGGAGAGCTGAATGACAGATTAACGACAGCACATGAAGCAGAGTATTATGGTGAGAGCGTACGTGCTCAGTCAACATTCTACGGATGAATACACGTTTATCTAAAGTTAGAGGATTTTCATCACGTCACACCCAATTCATGAAGCATTTTGGGCACATTTTATGCTTTTGTTGACAGAAGAGAGAGAACAGAAAATGAGACGGGAACGACCTACAACACAGGTCCACAGTCAGATTCAAAGTCAAGGGCCTAACCCCGAGGCCATCAGGGCGCCCCATCCCATTTCTGATGCCTTTTATGGCCAACATTTGCCCAGCAATAGCACGTCAACGTATTTACATCCTGTAACTGACCCTCCATGTCGTAGTTTTCATTGTTATTGGTACAGTCCGCCTTTCCCGTGTGAGATTTACATTGTGCACCCATACACAGGGGATTCACAGGAAACAACGCGTGTGTTCAAGTGCCCCACTGTTACTGTTCATCAAGTGTCTCTGTTTACTGACAGCTCTCCTTCAGCCGGAGCGAATCCAAACTGAACATCTCCTGCTGCTGCTTCTCATTAAAAGGGTCCAACTGGCGAAACACAGGATACATTTTACTGAGAGGCAGTCACAGGTAACACGATGTGTTTGTCACTTACATTATTACAACTGTATTCTTAAATTAGTCTTAGTTTTAGTCAACAACATAGACAATTCAGCACTTTTTACCAGTGGATGAGTAAATCTCGCAGGGAAGAACAGCGACAGTGAGCTGTGAGATGATAACCTGCAAACATCAGGCTCTTACTGCGGTGAGTGAAACCCAATACATCTCCAACATGCAATCAAGGTAAACAACTTTTACTTTGTCCGGCCGCTGTGTGGAAAACCACCTGTGCTGTTTTTGCGGTTCCCTGTAGTTCTTAGAAAATATTACTCAAAGAGGAGAACGCAGTGCATGTGTTGGGACTATTTTCAGCAGCAGGACAGTGTATGTGGGACTGAGTCAAAATAAGCAAAAACATGTGTGTTAATGGTCAAGGAGGCCAGTGGAACAGTGTGATGCAATACACACACAGACACACACACAGTACTTGTTAGTAGGACCAATTCCTTGTTGGTTGGGGACTATTCATATTTGCTGACAAGAAGAAAAATACAGACTATGACCACACTTATTGTTTAAAACAAACTTGCTGCTCCCACCAGTGAACACAGGTTTCTCTAAACCAACTAAGAGTGAATTTTTGAGCGTTACGAGCCGTCACGTAAACTGACGCTGTGCACCATTTTTAGCCAAGTTAAGTGACCTAACTCAATCAGCCCTAAAAACAGCTCTTCATGCAAAGTGACTCCTCTAGCACAACAAATGTTTATTGAATCTAAACTGGAGTAAGATGGCAGCTGTGAGCTATTTCTCTCAGCGAGCAGCAGAGAAAATAAAACACACCAAAAACAACAAACCGCTCTTTTTCTGACTGTGACAAAACTGATGACACCTGACTTCAGTTTTCCCTCAAGGAAGTTTGAGCAACACTTTCATAAGCCACGGAAGCAGTCCTATCCTTGATAAGTGTACGTGTATATACGCACTGTAAATGGTATTTCTTTGCCGAGGACCTTCAAGCATGGCACTCACACACTCAGCATTGTGTCTCCAGTGAGCACAGAGCCCACATTAGCTGACGTAAGGAGCGGAATAATAAAGGTACTTTGTTGTCTTCTGAATGGAAAATCTCTTGTCTCTTGTGGTCAGAAGTCAGGCTCAGCTACACGACTGCACCCCAGGAGCTGGCAGGTTTCAATATCTTGCTCAAGGACACATCAGCAGTGTGGATGATTGCAAACAGGGAGTAATTTGGTTGAGGGATAGTCTCTCTGACCACCATGCCTCTGAGCTTCCTTTGAAAGGCAGGACAACACTATTCCCTCTCTGATATTAGCACTAGCTAGTTATTTACTGGAGCCAGGGAAAATCCCTGAGCCCGCAGTGGCTCGTCTGAGAGTCTCTACTTATTTCTGCTATCTGACTTTAACTCATACTCAGTGTATTTCTTTGAACCAGACGTGTACAGCTTCCTCACCATGAACGGTCCAAATTGAGATTACACAGTGCATCTTTTGAACAGCCCTCTCATTCATGATGGCTGACAGCAATCACTATGAGCTCTGATCTACTGTCTCCATCCCACTTTCTGTTGGAATGGATCTTGACATGTGTTGACCAAATGAAACTGAGCAAGTGGTGAACCTCTCTCCATCCTCACTTGTGATCGACTGAGCCTTTCAAGGATGCCACTTTCATATCCAATCATGATACTATCACCTGTTAACAATCAACCTGTTTACCTGTGGAATGTTCCAAACAGGTGTTTCTGGAGCATTCCACATCTTTCTCAGTTTTTAGTTGCTCCTAATCCAACTTGTTTTAAATGTGTTGCTGCATCAGTTTCAGAATAAGCAGATATTTACGAATATCGATGAAGCTGATGAGGTCAAACATGAAATATATTGTCTTTGTGCTGTTTTCAATTGAGTGTATGTCAACGTTGATTAACACGTTATCACATCTTCCTTTAGTTGTGTTTTACGCAGCGTTCCACCTTTGTTTGGAATCACGGTCGTGGCATCATAATGAACAATGCTTGCCATGCTGGAGATGGAAACTATATGTAGTGCCTCAACAGAAGATTTTACGACTCTGACAGCCATCCAGTCAGAAACAAGTATTTTCCATGGTCGTGGTAATCATGATACAATCTTTTGTAATACGTTTTCTAAAAAGCGGCATCATATTTCACTGTTTATAATAACCGCCCATTTGTCGTATTTAGGTTCTGTTAAAATGTGAAAGATATTTCCACCATGAAACATTTCTGGTCTGTGGCAGTTCAGCATTGGCCAGTTTGTGGCTCAGACTCCAGACACCATGTTACCCAATATTTCATGTTAACTCTCAATAAAACTCTGTCAAAATGAAAGTACTTCATAGTGTACTGCAATAAATAAACTCAGTGAACGACTGTTTATGCTTTGTGTTCTTTTTGCGCTGTTTTTGAGGCATCTTGATATTCTTTGGTGGTTTCAGGCTCAACTGCTTTGTGATTGCTCTAATTAGGAAAACTGGGGTTTATTTAGCATCTCAGCGTCAGTATGAAACACATCTGACTGTCGCTCAGTTTCCACAGTCACATTAACACACGCTGCCAGGTAGAAAACCACCACCGCTGGACGGGCTGGGAGCAACTGCAGTCTTGACTGAAGTACTGATCACAGCTTTCATGAAGTTGTGTATGAGCAAGAGCTTCAGTTAGTGTTACATTTAGGTTTGGTACAGCTGTTCCCGTTCTATGCTTGGACTGTGGGAATGCAGTATTGAACATAAACACAAAATGCTGCTTTAAAGTCTAGTTTCTGTTGTTTAACTTTGCCTAAACAACATAAATCATGAAAAGGAATTGTAACATTGTGGTTGACAGACATCATGCGATGCTGACAAGTATGGCTTTACGTACCATAAACACAGTTTCAGTTTTAATTAAAGCGTGTTATGACGTCCTGCATCTTGAACTAGTGATGCATCACTCGCTGCAAGCTCCACAGGATATTTGATGAAGAGCAGTGTGACTCAGAAGCTCTCCTCAGCCCGGCTTTGGATGGCTTTCATTATTTCTGCTTCCAAACCTCGATTGCTTAACTCATCCCACCCTGCCCCCCTCCAGCATCTAAACAGTTCCTGGTGTGTACATCTGGAGCACAAACCCAGTGTTAGTTTGCTAATTGATCCTCTGAAGGGCCACGGCGGCCAGCAGCCAACACAGTGGTGGATGGAAGTACATGTGGCGCTAAGAAAGGACTTTTGTTCTCCGGGCCCCCGCGCTCTCGTTCCTTGTATGGAAAAACTGAGATGGGGGGTGGGGGTTTGGGCAGAAGGGGGGTTGACCTTTTCCTAAAAGCAGCCTCTCTTTCTCTCTGTCACCCAGTCACACACTGAAAAGCAACAAATAATTGGTGCAAAGTAAAAATGTCATAAAGAGGCTGGGCTCTGCCCGGGGTACTGCGCTCTGCTGCGCACAGAGAGAGGGAGAAAACTGTGTCCTCATTATGACGGCTCAGCACACAAACACGAAAATCAACTGGGTGATTTAGAACCAATTACAGCGCGTGCCGTTAGAACTGAAAACATTCTTAAAACAAACTGGAACAGAAACATTCCTCTGGACGCGTTTCTATCATTTACCGGCACGTCTGATAAAGTGTTTACCTACAGGTCACACCAGGTCAAACACGAACCGGCATGACTGACCACAAAGCGTCACAACAGCTCTGACCCTTGAGGCAACTGAAAGTCAGACAGTCCAACATGGAGGACGCTATCAAAGCTTGTTAGCTGTGTTGCACATCCGTGTCTATTTAACTTTCTGTCAGAGCATAAACTCAACACAAGAGAAGAGGTTAGCAACAGGTTAGGTTAGTTTCCTGTGCAGTGACTATAAACTGGATGTTGACCAGCCTTCTAACATTCATGCTATCATTTACAAAATGAACCAGAACACATTCATGCTGTCCAAACATCACAAACTGCCCTCAGAGGGCTTTAAAATCTGTACAGAGCAGAATATAGTTCATCAATGCTGAAGTTCACTGTTTGTTTGTTTGTTTGTTTGTTTGTTTGTTTGTTTGTTTGTTGCACGATACTGTGAAATTAAAATCCCATGCTGGAGATTAAAAAGAAAAAGTTAATGAACTTTTCGCTAACATGAGCCTCTGAAACCAAATATGAGCACTTCAGTTCAGTCGTGGTTGACAGATGTTTCAGAAGTATTCTACCAAAAAAAAGGAAGATTCAAAAATAGCTTCTGAAACAGCACTGAATTAATCACTAAACTCCCTACTGAAACGAGATAATGACTTTTTGCAGTAACAGCCAGCAGCTGCTAAGGCAGTCACCCCTCACACAGATTTTCTAGCTGGTAACCATTACAACATTTAAATCCACTGACCTTATTCGCCCGTTGAAAGGAAAAAAGGAGCATTTGAAAACCTCAGCAATGAAAGAGTTTCACACAGGCAGCCAGTTTATCAGAGCATGGATCAGTTGCTGTAATAAGCTGTTCATCCCATGAAGATTAGTCTGGAACTTGTATTTGTGAGCATGTTTGTTCCCTGTATCTGTGGTCACGCAATGGTTTCCATAATATCCGAGGTGGAAGACATGACTAGCTGATGTGTGACTTTTAAAGGCCAATGTGGACCCAACTTATCAGTTAGTCTTCCCTTGCCTAACACTGTGTGCCAAGAAATCAATGCACCAACACAGAAAACACTGAAAAATGGAGCAGGCATACCCCGGTGGCAGTGGTCTTTCCCAGGTTGTGGTTTTGGTGTTGTGGTCGACATAGTACACTCTGCCATGAGGCAACACCCTCTGCTCCCAGCTACAGAGAGAGAGAGAGGGGGAGAGGGGGAGAGAGGGAAGAGATGCATTTGATTCACATTACAAAAATACTAGAAGCATCTATTTTCTAAGATTTCATGATTAATGTAATTACTTTAACACCTTCCCAACACAAAACTTGGATTATTTTGAGCAGTCAAGGAGTGTCCCACACATCACATCTATCTGTGGAACGGCGTATCCTTGTGTTTTGCTTTGCCAACAGACACTGCTGTATCTCATGTCAATGAAGCTCATCTGACCTGAACTAACAGAGTGCGACTGAGAGGAGAGGAGCAGGAAGCAACAACAAATCAGTGGGTGAGCTTTAGAGCAACTTTGCTCCCGTTAACCATTCTGCACATTCACAACTACTATTGTTAATTCAATATGGTATTAAAGTACTCCCATCGCATACTTTAACATTAACACAGAGGGTAACAACTATGCATTTCAATCTCACCCATTCTCATCATCTCACACTGAGCTCGCTCAGTCGTTTTCACAACATTTTGACTTTTCATTGCAGATAAAGCACATGTGCCTTTAATTAAGTCATTAACGGCTGTGTTAAAGGGCCTCCCGTTGTGCGTGCTGGCTCATCAGCACGGTGCAGTGAGACTAGACATGGAAAAAAGCTTTCAGAGTGCAGAGTTACATGACAAAGCAATGTTGTTAGTTCCCCTTGTGCTATTCCTGCGATGACAAGTCAAAAAGTCTGCTGTCTGTAGTCAATAGTCACCATCTCTGAGGGAAATATTCACACTATTTTGACTGAAACTGGATATTAACACTATCTAAGATCTTGATTATTGATTGCTTTTATTCTGACTTTCAAAATTAAATATGATGACCATTGTTTTGGAATCAGAAGCACTCAGTGAAGTCATTTATAGCTGTAAGCAGCAGGCTCCATTTATTACTGTATGTAGTCGCGCAAAGGAAATTAGAAGTTGAAATAAGGGTGTATTCTCATATTTCTCACAGTAAAAGCAAAACAATAATGACATATTTACTGACTGACTGTGTATCTTATGAAGGTATGTGTCTACTTCAGCCCACATGCTTGTCAAGGGTCCAAAGCTGCAGCATGTGCTGCACAACAGACTGTAATGACATAATGTTTCATTATCATGAAAACCCACAATTTAGTGAGCACCATTCTGAATGAGACTGGAGCTTTCTGCAAAGTTTGGTAAATTAAATAGCAGTTGCAAAAAACACCCTATGATTTATCCCAAAACTGGAAATGACCAGAAAACATGTTTTTAAAGAAATGTTTTGAAAGGCTCTGTTTGTCAAATTACCAAATACTGCAGGGTCTCTTAGAGCATGTGTTAGTGGAGGCACTCTGCCTATGAAATACAACATTAGGTTTATGAAGCTTCAAGGACAACAACAAATACTAATGAAATCAAACTGCACTGCTTCCATTTGTGGGCTGAGTGTGAGATGTCCTGATCCACTTCATCTTTGCATGCACTGACTCTCACCCTGCCGGAAGTGAGTCTGTTGTGGATTCTGTGGTGCTGTTGCTGGTCTGTTCGGTGGCGGAGGTGGCGTTGGGGCCGGGCTCCGACGGTGCGGCCAGACCCAGGGCGTCTTGACCTGGAGAGGGGCTGCCGCTGCTGCTGCTGGCGGCCGGGGATCGGCCCGACGGAGAGGACGGAGGAGGCGTGTGACGGGCAACGCCCCAACGACTATTCTCCAGCCCGTTAGACGTCAACTCAACTTTGTCTGAGAGAAGACACAGCAAGGAGAGGGGAAGGATGAAAAGTCACATACTGATATTTGTTCGAGTAGAAAAGCAGGTGTTAGCGGCACACTCTGCCTCAATTGATATTACACAGTTTGCTTGAATACAGTCTGCATGAATTTAGGTTTTATAATCAGGAGTAATAACTGGGTTCTGATTGTCAGAACTGTTTTGGATCTGCTTCCTATCAGGAAAAACACACAGATCCCCTGTGCTCACAGGTGAATGAATCTTTTTCAGGTAACAGGCGCAGATTAGTTCAGCATGTGTTAGTGCTGACCATCGCTTTCACGGGTTAAATGACAAATATCATTGGTGGCAGATTATATAAAATGTCATTAATTTACTCAGGCGAGGCAGTATTCATAACTGATCAATATCTCCTTTGTTGTCTGTGTGAAGATCTTAACTTCAGCTGATTCTGATGACAGCTTAGACTGTACGTAAGCCTGAAGTAACTGCTGCCCACCCTGAAGTGACATAATATGTTTATTTTTTACTGGTTGTCGGTCAGATCATCTGTTGGTGCAGCTTTAAAGATGCAGAATATCAGCAGCTTCTGTTCATTTTAACATCAAAGTTTAATCAGTGTACATACACAAATGTAAAGTCCTGTTAAAGCCAAGTCTGTGTGTCCCATGATATTAAGGTTAGCAGACTTTTTCATACCTGCGCTGCTTGCGGGGCTGGCGTGACTCTTGGAGGACTGACGGTGACCAGACGGGCTCGATCCGGGGACCTGCTCCTCATTCAGCTCCCCGTTCGTCAGAGAGGCCCCTCTGGAGCACCCTGGAGAGCTGCCCTGCGAACCCCCCACTGAGTGCCTGTTATTCCTGAGAAACAGAGGGACACACACAGAGAGAAAGGATGAGATGTGGAGCAGATGAGGGGAGAAAGTGAAAGAAAAGGAGATGAGGGGGAAAGAGGGGAGAGGAGGGCGAGAGGGAGGGAGGGAGAGATGACAGAGAGACATCAACGCTCGCTGTATGGAAAGAAATGTGTACGATTGCTCTGTCTTACTCGTTCTTTGACAGTCTTTCATGTCCGCTTCCTGTGAATCAACCCACAGCTTTGTTATGACAACTTATAATTAGAGCTATTGTTTTTCCTGACTCGAGGGAACAGACCTGGCACACGTGCGAGCCTGTACACAGGCAAACCAAGCACACCGAAAACACAAACAGAGGTGTTGGTGTCGGCTACTTTTCCTCTCTGAACACCCTCATATTTTCCTAACACTAAATATAACTTTGCTTTTCCGACAAGAACTTTCATACAAAGAAAAATATGTTGGCTTTCCCTCCCCAGGACTGAGGAATGCTGAGGCCGAGCTTGGACGGGCATCAACAGAAGACCGGATTCGGGGCTGCGCTCGCTTGTTTATTGGCTGCAGCAAGGCAAAGAAGCAGCAGAGGAAGGAAGCATCAACACTTGGCGTGCGTGTACATATTTACTGTATGGACTTATGAATGTGTTTGTGTATGGGCATCGAGCTCCTCGTCATGGGAGACCGAAAACACCGCTCCTCTTCTTTCTCTCTCTGCGGCGTCCGTCCTTACACAACTCGATAGAGATGTTGACTGCCTCTCCATGACAGCGGTGGTTTGGGCTCTTGGCTGAACTGTGTTTAATGCCCCCCTGCAATGTTTGGAGGGAAATACCATCTGACCCCACGCACCCCCGCCGCAAAGCTTTGAAATAAATGCAGTCTGCTCCACTATTTATTATCCCACCACCATTCTAGCCGGTGAGAGCAGCATCTGAAACCACATTACGGGGGGAATAACATGCTGGCACTCTGCATAAGTGCTTTAGTCGACCATACTGGAACAGGGCTCCATCACTGGATCCTTTTTTCTTTCTTCCATTTATTTTGGTTACAATTATGCCGAGTTTATGATTTTCATTTAAGTGCTCAGCAAACAGTGTTTTAGAAAAAGGTTATGCAAGTTTATTAGTGCTCTTCTATTCTTATTATTATAGCACTACTTCTGCAGAGATTTGAGGCCATCTGTGTAATGAACGATGCTGGATTGAGAAGCCTAAAAAGCTGATTTTCTGTGTGTGTCTGTGTCAGTGTGTGTGCATCAGTGTCAGACAATAAACAGGACTTTCTATTTTATGCCACATTCCACCTCTTCCTGTATAACTTTTACAACTTTTGTTGTACACTTTGCTGCTCTACACCAGCGGTTTCTGAGGTGTGAGCCTGCTGTATTTGTGACACTTTGCACATGCAGGGTGGACCGTAAACATGTGAATAACGCTAACAGTCGGCTGCACAGACCGCCATCTCTTCTCTCCTCTGTTCAATGGATTTATAAATACATCACACAGTATCAGAAGTGAAGTCAACATGGTATGTTTATCCGGACAAGAGTTTGAGGAATGGCCAGATTGGGAACAACGTTTTTCAATGTAGTAGGTCACAATAAAGCTAAACAAAGAGCCTGCTGAAGTCCAGTGGAGCTGATGTACCCTATGGGCCCAGAGGCCAAACAAGTGTAGAAATCATTCACCTTGGAGGACAAAGAAGGGGCTAAAGATTACAACCATGTACTGGGACTGTTTGATGGGCACTTCACGCTGAAACAGAGCATATTTTTGAGCGGCCACAATTCCACTCACAGTCCCAAGAGGCAGATGAGACCGTCACTGTGACATAATTGCTCCCAACCCATGAAGACGTGGTGGGTAGTCCCCGTCTGCATTCCAGGCTCCTCTGAGTTTTTTCTCGCACATGCCCGCCTGACAGGGACTTTTCTTTTTCCCTTGCTCCACATAATTATCACAAATCAAATGTATGAGATGACTGCTCAATCAATCATTGTCACACGCTGAGGTGAATTACACAGATCCTGATGCACAGTAGAGTAGAGGGTCAATAGAGTGAACAGATGATGGTGATGGCAGCTGCTCCATTAAGTCTGTTCTTTCCTGTGTAATATAATGCCTTTGCTCTAACTCCCTGATGGTCAGCACTTCATAAAAATGCAATTATTCTATTATTAGTGAGGGTGGTCTTCATTTCAGAGAGGGTGCTACATATTTCTTAAATATTTTCTGTGAATGTGGACCGCTTTTAAAATAAACACCAAGATATGCACAAAAGGCATGCTGTGAGTCTACAACATAAGGAATCGCAATAAGAAGATGCAGCAAGAAAAGGAGACGGATCCTCGTGAGTAAGGAAAGCTCCTATGAAGGAAAGCTGCTGTCATAAAACCCAAACTATCAGCACTGCCTTTGTTAGATGGAAAAACAGCATGATGTACGGAGATGATGAGGTGTGATGTATATGTGGCTTTTTCTTTTAAACTACAGGGCTATTATTTCTTAGACTTGTTCTACACGATGAGCCACTTTTCCACTGTGCCTGACCTCTACAGGCTTAAAATATCGAACTTCTTTCATCAAAAAAGGTCACTGGATAATGGCAGCAGCACACAGTCAATAGGGTATAAAAGATAACAACAGAAACTGCTGCAGGACTGAGTGTGGAACCTGAACGTTGAATTGTCAGTGCTGAAAACTACTAACACTGAGAGGTTTATTAATCCTCTGATCAGACGTGCCTTGATGTCAGAGGCCAAGGCCACTTCCTTTTTAGGCAATTGGTAGGAAAATGTTATTAATTCTTCCACATTCAATCTCAGTTTTCTAATTCGCAGCATCAAGGAGATTGCATTTGAATTTCAAACAGTGCTTTGTGTGTGTGTGTGTGTGTGTGTGTGTGTGTGTGTGTGTGTGCTTTGTGCGTGTGTGTCCTGACCTGCTATGCGATCCCGCTGTACTGGGTGTCTCCTCGCTCTGTGTCCTCCTCAGGTTGGGTCTGTCTGACTGCAGTATCTCTGCAAGGACACAGAACATCATCACTGTACATCACTGTACTGTCCAGCTCACATTCAAATATTAACAACTTGCACTTTGGTACATTTTTTCCAGCATCAGGAGAAAAATGCATCTGAATGTGAAGATGCAGAAATGCTGCTGTTAAGCTTAAAGGTACTATGTGAATGAATTTCATCACTTTGTACTGCCAATGGATGAACAGGTTGTAACATGATTTGAAATACGAGACCTTCCCTGTCTTTCTCAGTTGCTCCTAACAGCCCGTGGACTGGTTTCTGTTCAAAATACTTGGGATGGTTTTGACAGGAAAATCCAATGGATTTGACGTTTATGTGCTCCCCTGAGTACTTTGCCTCTCTTCAGCTCTGCTTCAGCACCAATAGTGGTGTTGTGCAAGTTCACACTTCACTAGAGGCAGGTCAAAGCTCAGTTGACACAGAATAAAATTATTAGGGTAAGAATATCAGATTAAGCCAATCAGAGGCAGAGTGGGGCAGGTAATGCCTTCGCCATCCAGCATCACAGGTGCCATAGAACAGTGTGTGAGCGTTAACAACACTCATGTTCATTAGCTGCAAATTGATATGTTGACTTCACAGTTCATCAAAAACATGAGCGGGTTCAATGATTACGCTCTTTTAGCACGTTCATGTCCAACACATGTTTTCATGGCCTTCCCTATTCGATGAGCTTGACCTCTGCCTGAACTGCAACTTGTTGGATGTTTCCAATGTGGCCTCATTTGCTTAATGACACAAGTAAGAAAATAAAATCATTCAAAACACAAACTACATGTTGTCACTGCCACACTAATTACAACCTATGAAAGCGGTCCCCAACCACCGGTCCGCAGACCGGTACCAGGCCGCACAGAGAGGCTGAACAAACAATTGTAGAAGAAGAGCCTTCAACTTCCAAGAAAAAGAAAGCTGCATTTAAGAGACAATATCAGCAGTCCTACTTAAAATACAGGTGATTCAAGTGATTCTCACACAGCAAGCTCGCTCTGCGTAATATGTGGCGACAGGCTCGCTAATGGGGCAATAAGGCCTTCTCCTTCAAGGGAAACAATCGCAGGGCTCCCACTAATTACAACAACTACATTCAGTGTAATGGTGAGTTGTATTTTTAAAAATTTGTTTTTATTTGTTCCTATGCCAGTCCGTCAAAATATTGCTTTACGTGAAACTGGTCCGTGGCACAAAAATGGTTGGGGGCTGCTGACCTACGACATCTTTGGTATCGCCTACTACTACTTACCTAGATGTTTGGCTGACTGTCGTGTAACATTCCCAACAAGATGAGACTATTGATAAAGTCAGTCTAACATTTAGCCAGTTATAGTTGACTAATGTATGTAAAATTGCCACTGTTGGAACAGTGATTATTAGCCTATATAACCTTCAGGCTCATGCAGACTGCATGACAGAGAACAGGTCTAAGATGGCATCCATTCAGGTCTCCCTGTGAACAGGCTGTTCTAAGGTAAGCCAACTGTGACACACTGCATGTGTTTCACACCAGTAGCATCAGATACTACTGTCAGGGAGGAGGTCTAGAGTAACACATTGCTGACTGGAAGTACTTAAAAACTCTTTCACCCCCACTTTAACAAAGATCGTAAATAGCATGATGAAGAATGAAATTGATATGGAAGCCAAAAGAGCATTGTTTTTTACTCAATGATGATTGACCATTTTCCAATTGTAGCTGTTTGTTGTTCCCTGTACCTGTCTCGCCCTTGTCTTTTCTGTATGTGGAATGTTTTATTTGGATGCAGTCCGATCCAAATTTCCTATTATGTGGGACAATAAAGTAAATCTCAAATCTTAACAGGCCATTAACTTTTACAGTATGACGAACAACTGTTCAATAACATTTATTAATCTCACAGTCTGAAACACTCGGCCAAGAAAAGGAAAAAGAAAAACTTTTTTTTTTTTTTTTACAATGCTGTCTCTACCTGCTGCACTGAGTGAACCTTTAAAAGAAGTCAACACGAGAGTGCATTCAGGAACAACACCAGCACGAGTTCCAGTCTCTTCTTAGAGGTTCTATCATCAAATCACTGCCACACTGTGAACATTACGGAGGTAACCGTCTCTCTGAAGAGCTGTGTAGAAATGATAGACTTCTCATAGTGAGGCTTAGTCCACTTTGTGTTCATAAAACTCCTAAGTAATCAAATCCATACAGACTCAAAACATGTGGCAATGGAAGTACAGTTAGTGGTTTAATAGAAACCATTCATCCTTGTGTGTGTGTGTGTGTGTCTGTGTGTAGTGGTATGCGGTCTTGGTGGTGTGAGGGAATGTGCGACTATATGTTCAGTCCCGACTGTGACTGAAAACCACACGTCTATAGCATGCTTTTCATTAGCACTCACTTTCTCCTTTACACACACAAACACAGCACCTTCCTATGTGTGAGACACTCATGCCAGATGCATGACAGCCTCAAACAGTGTCTGTATTTACACACACATTTCCTGCTATCTACAGTCATGCACGCAGGTAATCTCTCACTGACTCACTCAGTCTCTCTCTCTCTCTCTCTCACACACACACACACACACACACACACAAACACACACACACACAGAGTACTGTTTTGTAGCTATGAAAGGGCTTCTTGTGAGCAGGCCGATGGACATACAGAAAAATAAACAGTGGTCTTGAGGAGAAGCCATTGTGTCACAGCCTGTTCACGGAGTTCATCACCCCCTCCCTCTAAAAGGCAAAAGTCTAATTACTGGTCTGGCGTGTGTGTCTGTGAATGGGTACATGAGTGATTGTGCATGTAGGTGTGTAAAACAGAATTTCCAGTCGGCAACCATCTCAAGACACAGAAACATCTCAACGGCCTCTGCTTCTGTGGGATGGGAAGGTGTGTACATGTGGAGTGAGTCTGTAAGCATCTATCCTTTACAGTGTGAGTCAATGGTAGCAACCTCTCTGCTCTGGCTTCTGTTTCTCTCCATCTTTCTATACAAAGGTTTGTTTATGAAGCCTGCTGTGTGTGTGCATGTGTGTGCGTGTGTGTGTGTGTGTGTGTGTGTGTGTGAGTGTGCATGTGTGTGTATGTGTCAGAAAAGCTGCCAGGGGAAATGAGTAAAAGCTCCAAACTAACAGAGGTGCGTTCAGAGCGAGAACACAGAGCGCCTTAACACAACCAGAAGGCAACACACTTCCACCTTTATACACTTAACATTCGGGCAGGCCATATATGCCTGCACACACACAAACACACTGCAGAATGTAAAACATATGTACATGCACACCTACAAATACACACACAAGCTGAAAAACACACGCCTGCATCTGCGCCCATGAAGTCAAAGACAAGTGCCGCAATTTGAAAGCCAGGTTTTAAAGGGCACACTTCAGCCTTCTGTTCAGTAACCTTTGCTCCCCCAGAAAACACACATACACACACACGCGACCTCTGCCCCTAAGAGCTCCCTTCCCCCTGCTACCATGCACACTGCTTCGCGATGACAGGAGGTGATTGTGCTGCCGAGCTGCAAGCAATGAGACTCAATTACACCATTCTCAAAAACAAATTAGAAAAAGCACTCTTGGTATCTATGATTGTGTGTGTGTGTGTGTGTGTGTGTGTGTGTGTGTGTGTGCATGACTGTTCACAGAGTTTGAAGAGAACTCTAAACAACAGGCCATATAGAGAAAATTGAGGGTGCAGGGCTCTATTCATTTTATGCTAAACTTTGACCTTCACACACATTTAAATTACAGACCTCAGCTCGTTCAACTGCATTATGATGATCTCTCATTTACCATATTCATTCCCCTATGTCATGACCCTTACCTACATTTAAAGATGTAGTCCCACATTTCAAGAAATATGCTCATTTGCTTTCTTCCTGAAAGTTATAAAGGCTCGATCCATAGAGTTGGGGTCAGCAGCTGGTTAGCTGGGTTTAGCATCAAGCAACAGGGCCAATCAGCTAACCTGGCTCTGTCCAAAGGAAGCAAAATGGGCCTACCAGCACCTCTAAAGTTCACTAACTAGCAGGTTACATCTTGTACTTCCTTTAAGAAAAAGGATGAACTCATCAATGGCTTTCTGATAGTTAGCATCATGATATAAAAACGATAGTTATGCTAGAGTGCTAGTATGCAGTAATGTGGGGAAAAAGCCAATCACAGACAGAGATTAAAATCATTGGCCTATCAAAATGTGTCTTACCAAAACCTCAATCGAAATCGAAATCCTAAACTAGCCTCATCCATAAAGGGAGGATTTGCAAAAAACGTTCAGCCTTTAGAGTTTTTCTCATCTTGCTGTCCTTGTGAAGACACGTGGTACAACAGCATGCACACAAACACAAGCACCTATAACACACCTCCTCTTAACCTCTCCTCACATCTAAACAGTCACAAAGAGACACATTTATACAGCCGGTGCTGAGGCAGGCCTTGGCCTTTACTGCTGGCCCTGTGTTCATTCAGCAGAATACACTGTGGGCTCTGTGTGGCGCTCTATGAAAGCCTTGTGTGTGTGTGTGTGTGTGTGTGTGTGTGTGTGTTACAGAGAGGAGATGGATGCATAGACATGGCTATGGATTAAAAAGCAGCTTAATAACTGTGCATGTTTCTTAAAAAGACACCTAGTATTTGCCTTCAAACCATAAAGGAAAGTAAAATGTTAGCATAGAGCCTGGAAGCGGGAAATACTGTTGACTGAGAGTCAATAAGCCTGTGGAGGGTTTGAAATCCTTCCTCTAAGGGCTATGAAATGGTTTTATATTGGTTTGGGAACAGTAACGTATGTACATGGGGATCCGGTGTTCCCTAACGTCCGTTTTAAAGTTCAGTGAATGCAAGTTGGTGAAGGTTGATACAGTGTGGTAGCAATAGTGCAGCTGTACATAGTCAATATTTTGCCCTGGTGTTAAGTTACTTCAAATTTAACAATATTCTTGACATGTTATTTTTGGCAGGACAGAAAACCTTCTGGCACATTACATAAACATTGTCCGAGCTCTCCACTGAAACCCAGGGTTTGCTGAAATAAATAAATACACAAAAAGGCTCCCTCTTACCCTTATGTAAACTGGCTTCTTATTGGTGTCAGGTTAGACACAAAGCAGTAAAGAAGTGGAGGCTACAGACCAAACAACTGAAGGCAAACAGGTTCAATTTCATTCAAACACTTAAGGACTGTTATCTTCCGCTATTCCACTCCACTAAAAGTCAGTCAGTTTGCAAAGTTAAATAATTAAGATAACCTAACAGTCATAAATGAAATCAGTCCAGAATAAGGTTAACATGTGATATTCAAAACAGCAGCTAAAACATCAAAGTCCCATAGAGAAAAAATGGGACATCTTTAAAAGCCACTGCTTTGCTGAGCTAACATTTTAACGAACTGTATTGCACTGTCTGCGGCTTAAAATAGCAAAAGTGCAATCAGACTTTAATTGAGTCTGCTCCGTGAAACATCAAACTTCTCCTGACGAGAGGAGCCCTGAGGCATGAGGCCGTTGCAGCACAGATCAGACATTCACTGCAGTGGGAGAACACGTAGGGCTGCTGCCAGGGGTGAGCTGACATGGGGCCAGTAAAGGGAAATGTGTTTAAGATTGACACGATCCAAGCTGACACTTCCTGGATCACTTACAGATTGGAAAAGGTTCTACAGCTGATGCCACAACACAAAGAGGTATAGTGGTTCTGTCCAGATAACAACACATGAATGACTTTTGATGAAGTAAACAACAGGATTGTATTCTGAACAGATTCAGGTTCGTTCTTCACATGTAAAGGTTAAAAGGTTATGAAAGTAACCCTGGTTCTCTGATAGAAGGGGCTCTGTATTACAGCCTGACGTCTGAGGCCAACACCAGAATCAATGTTAGAGTGAAACTACGATTACCACCATGTGATTGTCTGCCTCCAACTACCATTCAAGTTGCAGTTCACATCCCTGTCTGTCCAGACTCAAGTAATACATGTAGTGAAGACTTTGAAGGAATTCAATAAAAGGTGAAATGGAAGTGATCACTGTATTGACATGTATGATTCCAGTGAGTCATTTCCAGTGAGAAACATGCTGTCTGTACTGAGAGACTATTTTGGATGACAATACTTCAAACATGGATGTTGCTGCAAAGAAGCTACAAACTATAAAATGTTGATGCTTCAAACACATTTTCAACCTGACAGCACAGAAGATCTTTACAATCAAGATTAGCGTCATCAATTTAGTATCCGACCAAATGTGAAATATGGTCACAATCTCCCCTTCAGTTGTTCAATAATGGCCAGAAAAGTGTTTTTGCTGAACATCATGATGTCACAGTGAAACTGACCTTTGACCTTTTGGATAGAAAATGTCATCACTTCATGATTTTATCCTGTGAGACACGTGTGTGTGAAATCTGGTCATAATTAGAACATAAATTCTTGAGTTATGGTCAAAAATGTGTTACGTGAGGTTATAGTGACCTTTGACCTCTGACCACCAAAATCGAATCAGTTCATCTTTTAGTCCACGTGGACGTTAGTGGCAAAGTTGAAGAAATTCCCTCGAGGCGTTCCTGAGATTATGAGAATCGGACAGACGAAGGACAGCCTGAAAAGCACTGGTCGGCCATGACACTAAGCTCATCCAACAGCTCACCACCATCTGAAGCTACACTGTAGCTTTAATGCTGAAGTATAAATCTACCTAAAAGGTCATCTAGTTATTAGGCTTCAGCAGTGGACTGTGGGCATCTTCTACAATACCAGAAGAAGAACTGCATACCAGGTGTTAAGATCACCTCTCATATCTGAAGAATAGTGTGTGCACTGTTCAGTATTTTCTCTTACGTGTTATTGAACAGCATTCAGACTCAGAGACTATTAATCTCAAGATAATATAAAAAGTTATGTGGCTCAACAGTTATATCAACCTCATCTACACATCAAATCCTAGCGATTTGTTTACTTTAACATAAAGATTAGAAACAAAATAAAATTCATCTTTAAGTGATGAAATAATATTGTGTTATACAAGTGCACATTTATACAATGCCGTCACCACATAAACAAGACGCTGAATCTTCATTTCACCATAACAAGGACCGAACGCGATTAATTCCCCGCCATGCGGGTGAGAAGTGACTTTGGAGAGCTGCCATGTACACAGTGTCAAACATCTGGCTTTTTCCAAGTGGGGAAAACACTCATTACCAGGGTGGAGAGACACACAAGCATCCTACTGTACAAACAAACGCATGTGCATGTGTGTGTATGTGTTTATGAGGTTGCTGGCAATGTTAATGGACATTTAAGAGAGACAGGAAGGGAAAGAGTCAGAGGAGGAGAAATGGTTTAATATTGTGGTGTATTCTGTACTAATAAGCTGTCTGGATTTCTGTGGGAAAACTGTGTGTGCTCGCTAATACGTCTTCACTGAGGACTGAAAAGCTTGGATTTCCAAACTGCTCTTAGCAGTTAGCTTTGTCGTGTATATTTCTGTTCATCCACAAAGTTGATAATGTTTGTAATAAGCTCACTGGTTGTAGAATATTGTAAGAGCTGTTTTTTCAGCCATTTCTTGTGCTTGTGTTGAAATTGCGGCTGATGTAACGTATTAACACGCCCAATTGCAATATTTTTGGTCTATCTGTATCTGTGCCTTTTTTCCCCACAGGTGGAATTTCACTTTTATCTTTTGTTGCTTCTTTAAGGGTTTTTTTTCTGTAAAATGCAAAAAGCACCGCTCTGGAGTGGCCGATACGTATGTGCACATGGCCTAAGTATGAGCGTATGTCCCACGTCTCTTAAATTGCATCCACAATTCTCTCACCACGTCACCACTGTGAGGAAAAAATCAAGTTTTTGCTTTTAGAGAAATGAGCCTTTCTTTCCTCTGAAGCGTCGCGTGAAGTCACATCCATGCGCGCTGTGCTAATACTAGCAAAGGCACACCGCCAGAGCAGCAGTGTTTTCTCTGCCCTTTACCTGTTCAACAAACACCTGCACATGAATAACAACCTGCGAACTGCGTCCTGCTCAGAGGCACAGGAACCGCTTGATTATGGTGTCTTCTGAACACTGGAAATTATTTATTAAGCTAAATGTTTGAGGGAAAAATGTAATTATGTAACCAAATCAAATTGAATGGAAATGACATTAAATGACTGCTTCTCCCTGACTTTAATTTTATCCACAATAAAAGTTCATGGGGGGAATAATGATCCTGAAAAAAATAATCTTTCTTCTCAATGAAGAAAGTTGTTTGTGGTCTTTTTATCGTTCAGATCTAAAAAACCTCTGGATCAAGTGAGGATCAAGGAAACATCTAATAAGAGACTTGGGATGTACCCTTCTGTGTTATTACCTTCACTTCTCTGTGAGTGTGTGTGTTTGTGTGTGTGTGTGGTAAAGGCGGGACTCACTGTCTGCTGCCGTGCTGCCATTGGGCAGCGAGCCCAGATCAACAACCATGCCGTCCAGACAGACGTTGAGCTCGCCTCCCGCTACAACCGAGCCTTTGTTCTCCGTCTGCAGCACCAGACTCAGCTGGACGTTCTCCACTAGAGGGGGAGGTAGAGCGAGAGAGAGAGAGAGAGAGAGAGAGACAGAGAGAGAGAGAGAGAGAGAGAGAGAGAGAGAGAGAGAGAGAGAGATGATGATGATGCGTGGTTGAGAAGGTGGAGGACAAATGTGGTGGGGGTTGGAGGGAAGGGTGAGGGTGAGGAGAGATGGATGGGAGGAAATCATACATCCTCTGTTATTGCTCTGAGATGAGAAAACAGCGTGAGCCCACAGTGTATCAGCTTCCACAGTGGAGGGCCGCCCTGCTGAGACGCCTGTGACCAAAAGAGGCCTGAGATGAGCAAAAACTACACATCAGAGCCGACTAACATTTCACTGGTTCGCAGCGGTTTCAGAGGCAGATGTGTCATTTCTGTGTCAAGAGGTGAAAACTGTCCTGCTGACGAAGGGCGAGCACCAAGTACACAAGACCGTCAGGGGCTGAAAGATGGCTGCTCGGCTCGATTCAACCTATTCTATAATCAGACTGCTAGATTAAAATATTAACTCTTTTATTCGAGTTAATTATAGTTTCAGTATCAGTTCTGAACATGTTACAGTGGCTGAATTTATCTGAATATCCAGTGATGCACATCTTTTAAGGTGGGTTATGATGGGAAATCCAATCTAGTCAGCATTTTGAAGGAAACTTTAGAATTCCAGACAAAGACTTGAGTGAGTCAGATAAATGTCGTGAAGCTCGGGACTATGGAGGAAATTCTCCTGAAGAACAGTGTCAGCTGTTTCATTACTCCAGAGATCAAACATCGACTTGTCCAAAAAATCAGCCTTACTGGTTATCAGCAGGAACGCAGAAAGTTACTCAGTTCATAGACTGACTAGTTCCAGACAATGTATTTACTGCAGATAATAACCTGATTAAGTTTAAAGCTCCCACCAAAAGATTCTGCGCAAGTTTGCAGAAGAGATTTTCAAGACTGACTTTCACTTTAACTCTGAAACTGAACGAACCTAATCAGCCTCATCAGACTCTGAATGTGGGTGAGACATGAAGTCTTCTTTTATCTCAGTTTGGAAGACATCCTGTGGATGAGTATCCCATAATTCCACATGATCATTAATATCTCTGCCCTCTTCGGCCTGCACACACACAGAGCAGAGCGGAGAACAGACGGGTGAGGTGAAGATAATGTTGTTGTACAGGTCACAAACCGGCTCAGTAGTGAACAACATGCTGACGTATTCTGTATTTTGGGGTTTCTAGTTGAGCAAGACCAGAGAATATTGAGTTAAATAGATCACTGATGCTGTTTTGCCCTCATTGTTCTCTGTGACGTTTGCTGGAAGTGATGTAATGTAGGCCTGGGGCGCTTCATGTGGACCAAGCACTGGGGAGACTTAGCCTCCTCTCCTCTATTCTTCTTTTCCTCTATCTCAAATTTACATTTGTCTATTGTTCTCCTGTGTTAATACACTGCTTATAAGTTAGATTTGACCTTGTTAAACACTGTGGAGAAAAGCCATTTTCTCCATTTGTTTCTGTGTGTGTGTGTGTGTGTGTGTGTGTGTGTGTGTGCCCTTACTCTTGCCATCGTGTGTGCGCAGTGTGTCCAGCAGGTCTATGGTGGCGCTGCCCAGTAGCTCTTTTCTCAGGGTGTGGCAGCTCCACAGCTTCAGATCCAGACGACTCTGAGGCGTCACATTGCTGGGAGACAGAAGGCAACATGAACACACGTGAACACACATCACCAACTGGACCCTGTTGCCATACCAACACACATCATTCCAAATGAACAAATACTGCACGTCAGTGCATTAACCTAATCAGGTCTACAGGAATAAGAGCACGAAAAAGACACCAGCTACGAGCTAACAGGGTCACTTTGCTTTGCTATATGCTATAATAACAATGGATTTAAATGAATTTTGCTTTACTTTTAATAAACTAGGCTAAATTTTTACAGCAGAAGCAGCTGAAATACAATAAGGACTGTATAAAAGTGTGTGTGTGTGTGTGTGTGTGTGTCTAACTCTCACAGGGTGAGGTCTTCATTCCACTGCAGCTCAAGGTGTCCGCTGCGTTTGCCTGTTTTTTTGGTTTCACTGGTCAGGCCGTCAGCAGTCACCTCGACAAAGGAGCTGAGCCGAGAGTGACGGTTTGGCAGCTTGGGAGACTGGGGCTTCGCTGAAACCACTGCGCACCCACACAAACACACACACACAGGTGGGCATGCACACACACAGATTTAAGGAGGAATTCATTAGAATGAACAGGGAGTGAAAGGGTGCTCTTTTTGTAAAACTGCTTCATCTGTAGGAACAAACAAAAACATAGAGCTTGATTTCACAACAGTGTCACATTGAAGAAAGCGGAATACAACAGACGAGGCTCCACGCTGTGAGACTGCGGCCGCAGTCTAACCACAAAAAGGCAACCGATTTCTGTGTGTTTCCTGTGTGTTAAAGGTCAGAGGTTTAGCTTTCACATCAACAACACCTCATCCACAATTTCTTTTAAATAACATGCTGTCCACCTCTGTGACAACCAGAGTGATGAGGCCCCCTAAAACGAAGTCATCTGCAGATAGAAGGCCTGCAATCTGAGTATCGATCAGAGGACACAGCAGCCAGCATCCTCGTGTGTACAAGCAAAGACAAACGTTACTGCAGTACTTCACAGTGACATACAAATTCAGTTTTGAAACTCTACACGTTGTCTTTGCTCACTGACTACAGTCCAGTCAGACCTCTCAGGTTATCAGGCGGGAGTCGTCTAATTGTACCTACAAAAAGATTCTTGTCTTCAGAAACAGCCAATTTACACCTGGTATTAAAATGACATCTGGAGTTATCTGGATAATGAAAGATCCGATCTTGTCTTTGTGTTTACACAAATATCTGTATCATCGTTTCGCTGTGTACGGATTCCAGCGCGGTGTACAGATTCATTTACATCCACCTAAGATCCAAACACAATGCGAGCCAGACCACCTCCAGATGCGGTCAGGTCGATCCGATCACATTCCCATCACGAAGCATTTGCGTATGTGTGTTGATGTCTGTAGGGTACATGTGGACTCCTTAATGTCTTTGGATGGGTGCGTGCACATGCATTTTAATGTAAAGCTGATGAAGTTTGCTTGTAATGCAATGTAGTGCACAAACTAAATGATCTTGTCTGTCTAAACGTTCCAGTTTTGAACAGTTAAACAGGGTTTGGGTAATACAGCAGCCTTGTTTTCTAGTTTTGTTTTGGAGGGAAGTACCCTGTTCCCATTTTTAGAGAACATGTTATGGTTTTAAACACGGCCTGAGTATCCACCACAATACTGCTTTCACAAAAAAGTCAAAGAGTCAAAAAATGTGTGAAATCTGCAGGGGGGGAAAACTGATATTTTGTTGGATATGTCTGTGCCAATCATCTGCCTCTGATGTGTCAGCTTCAGTGCTGACAAAGAGAAGCTACGTGACACATCATAACTTACTGTTATGGCAACCTCATACACCAGCAGCACAGTGAAAGCAGAAAGCTCTCCAGCATCGAGACTTTATTTTTTTATTAACTGTACGCTTCATCACATAATGTTAAAATTAGCATATTTTTCAAATATAATTTCCATAAGTCTATTTACCACGTCTAATCTCCTAACAGGCTTGTACTTCAGGTGATTCAGATTCACTGCAGCAGTCTCACAGAGTGCTTCACTTTGATACGGTTCACAGAGAGGATGCCGGCCCAAAGCCATTTGTTGGAGATACTGCTGTCTGGGTCTAGAAGCATCACATCAGTATACAGTATTTGCAGTTTGTAGTAAAGATTTCAACATACTGTGCTTCACTGTTTTATGCTAACAGGAAATTATATAACACTTCTGCTGTCGGCCATCATTCGAACCGTAACTTTAAAAGCGTTTTGCTTTTTTGCTCTTCAGGAGCCGTTTCACCACCATTCACAGTTTGCTTTATTTTTTTTCCAGCTGTGTGTCCATTTCCTTTGTGCATTGCCATCAACAGTTTGGGGTGTTTCAGCATGCGAGCTGCCTGTTTTCAGTATTCTTCAGTTTGTCACTTATCCCACGTGAACACACTACATAAGCTGTACGGATTTGGGACCCAACTTGTGTGTTGGTGGCAGGGCAAGCTAACAGACAAATATAAACATCGCCCTCCAGTGGAAGAAAGGAAAACATCAGCGGTGCAGACAGAGGTTTGGGAAAATCGTGTAACAGTCCCAACAGAGTCTCAATGTCAAAAAATACCAGCAACCAGTGCGTGGACTCTGCAGGGAAGGGAAGTGTTCGCACTGCAGACGACTTTTCAAGGACTTTCAATCCCTACGTTAGAATGCTTCTAAAAATGCTTTCGCTTTCAGGTTTATTCATGCTGTGACTCAGTTTCCTCACCAGCTGGACTATAACAACCTCATGATATGAATGATTGAAATGAACTGAGAACTGATGAAACTCTGACCCTCCCTGAATACGCCGCTCTGCGTTTCATGACATTTCACTGAATCTCAGCACTACTGGAAGCCCTGCAACTGTGGTAAAAGTCTACAGCTGGGCTTAGACAGGCTTAGCGGCTTTGAATTCTGGTAGGCCTGCTGAGAATCTTGTTACAGCATGTGTCAGTCATACGAGAGATGATTTGTTCATCCTGAAACATCTCTGGATTGCAGACTGAAGAGCACACAGCCTGGAAGTGTTTCTCAGGCTGCATCCGATCAGGGCGAGTGGCTGGATGAATAAATGATGACAGAGAAAAAGGCTTCTGTCTGAACTACCTCCTATCACAGACAAGACATTAGCAGGTTTGCGCCAGCTGACACAGGTTGACCATCTCTGAGCTCATACACATCTGGCAAAAAAAATGTGACTCATCCACATTTGTCTGAGGAGGAGAAGGAAATGACACAGAGAGGTGGAAGAGTGCCAGAAATGGCAGAATCAAAAGTAGGTTTCCACAGTGTGAGAGGGGGTGGGAGGGGTGGAGAAAAGGTAGATGGCGTTTAAGAGCAGATCAATAGAGAAGTAGAAGAGGAGGTGAGTCAGAGCTCAGACGATCAGCAGTGAATGACACTCAGGGGTTCTGATTGAACTGTGACTGAGGGGAAATAAGAGCAGGGTTTGTCTAGAAGAGAGAAGAAAGCTAAACCTTGGTCACATTGTAGTTTGGCCTGTTTATAGGAAAACAAGGCTTTGGGGAGGCATAACACAAAAACCATCAATGTGTCTCTAGGGCTTCATGCTAAGACTAAAGTATACATTGACCAGAATATATTATACCACTGAATGATTTACAATGTTGTTTCTTAGATTTGGCTTAGATTTCAAGCCATTATACAAAACGATAACACAATACAAAGCATTGTAGTCATAAGTGTGTGGAGGATGGCGTCGGGAATCTACTACTCAGAACACCCAAGAGAAGAGAAAAAGCTCTAAAAACACGCCGCACACTAACTAACCCTGCTCAGCACCAAACGACAGACACAGTTAGAGACAAGCTGGTGAACACAGTGGAACATTTTGCTGCTGAGCAGCCAAATATTTCCCTCAGGAGTGGGTAGAGACCAAAAGCAGAGCTAAAAGAGAATGCATGTTTTATTTTCATTCATCAGGAACCCATAAACACAACTCCAAATGATGAGCTGCTCCATCACTGCAGGATGTGTAAAGAAGCAACTTCTTCACCCGATCAACTATCAGCACATGCTTATATTACATGGACTTCGCCAAAATGTGAAATGTAGATTATTTTTTTTTTTTTTTGTCCATTTGGGGACAGCAGAAACAAGCAATGAATGCAACACTGTAAACATGGTACCAAAAAGTGTTACACATCCATCAGGTATGGAGTACTATCAGCACTCATTTCAAGTCATGTTTTGGCCACCTGATGAATTGAAGTCTCGCTTCTTTTAGTTCTGTTTTGCCCTCGTCCACCTCCAGAGAATCTGACTCTTTATCCATTAAATGTTGCTAATGTTGTCTGCTGTATGGTGCAAAACCACACATTGAAATGATACTTTTTAGTTGCATACTATTATCAGTCAACACCAACATGGGCATGGCCACCCTACATTCATATTCAATACATTCACACTGCAGGTGAAAATCTGCATTTTCCCTTCGTACTGCAAGTGTTGTTTTAAAGACACTTGGAAAAAAGAAAACCTAACTGAATCTGATATTTTACTTGGCTGGCTCACTTGTGCGTTCCTAAAGCTGATCTGCGGCGATGAAAATTTCTCAGAAATCATGTGAATTTTACATAAATCCCATACAACATTTGTCATTCCTCTGTGTAGGAGACAGCTGCGATGGAGGTGTTCGGCTGCTGGGCAGAGAGGTGTCAGGTGGCATAATGATCTGGAATGTTGTTTCAATACAAGCAAAACTTAAATGAAAGCATTAAAAAATGGAAAGAAAGACAGACAGGAAAAAGTCTGATCTGAGCAGGTCACCGATCTCAATCATCAAGCCTTCCTGTGTGAATGTAAGATGACCAATAATTGGCCATAAATCTACCGTACTGTGTTACACTGATCGGCAGAGTTTACAGCACAACACAGTGGTTGCCACAAGCATAGAGCATACACGAATAAATATCAGTTAGACACTATCTGATTTGTCCTAATGTCTTTACCATTGTAGAAATGCTGTGAAACTGCTGCACTGTGCAAGGTCTGAACAGCAGGTGGGCTGTGTAAACAAAGGGAGAGAGGCTACAAAAAATGGCCTTCAGAAAGTGAGTAAGTGCAAAACTGACCAGAGGAATATGGTCTGTGAGGTATCAGGTTGAACATCACATTCAAATGGGAAGTAACCACATTTGAAAAAGAGAGGTTTCAGAATTTCATGCGTCACACAGAAAGGAGATGTTAATGTTGTGATGGACATCATACTGCCTCGGGTGCACCATGAACACACACACGAATAAATGAAAAAGAGTCAACAGAAAGCTGCTTTTACCCAATCTGAGATGGATCACATACATTTTTTTTTGCAGTATAGGAAGTTCTTCACCATTATATTTCATCAGTATGTCCCAGTTAGTCAGTGACAAGACAAAAAAAAAAAAGATCATTACCTTTCAAGATCAGCTGAGACTTTTCAGTGGTCTGGGTACTGCCAGGTCTGCTCACGCTGGCAGCTGCCATGACTTCACAGCTCTGCAACACAACCACACAAACAATATTACTACATACACTATCGTCAATTCATCACAGCACGAGAACAACAGTTACAAAATTCAGCACATACTGTCCGTATATTTAGCAGCCTCAATAAATGCAGAGACTTGTTCCCCCCATCAGACATAGTGAGTGCCAAGACTTTCATTAGACCCTGTGAACATCACCTTGAGCAAAGTCAGAGATGCTTGCTGGACTGAACACAATGGGAACTGCGTATGCAAGGACAGTGCGCAGTAAAACTACACTCTAGACTGAAGCCATTGTTCATATTGATTGGTACTTTGTATATCAGGAAAGGATCCTAACCATGAAACTGGTCTGTGAAGGGGATCCTCATCAGGTTATCAGTGTAACGTCACTTGCTGCAGCACCAAGGTGACTGCTGTTGGCTGTTGGCTGAGACCACACAAAACTAAGTGATGCATGGGCAGATATGACCTGGTCATCATAAAAGCGAACTATTAAGTGCTGCATAAAGCAAATAACCACCTGAGGTCTGGCTCCGGGATGCAGACAAACGGATCACAGCAATCACAACAAAAGCGCACAGCATCTTCCGTCAACCTTGTGAAACCAGCTGGCCGGCTACGCAGGCTTAGCTAAACCCGCGACACACTGGATCCTGACTAAACTTAATGTAGACTAATGAAGATTTGACTGCCTCTGCTGAACAGATATCATTGCCCTCGTATTTAAATACCCTTGGCTGCTGCGCACAAAACACAAACACGGAAGATGATCAAGGAATTTCTATGCATCACGGTGAAGCGCGGCTAAGAAAACGTTCACTTCCGGTCACTTTTTCCAAACTAAATCTCAACTGGAAAACACATCTATTTTGCAACATGTTACGGCTGATAAAACGTAAATACAGACTACATAACTACATTAAGAAGTATTTTTTTTAACTAAAAGAAAATAAAAAAACGAAGCTCTCCATATTATTCTATTGAACTCAATCCATGTTTTCTACCACCGTGGTCGTTCTTTCACATTTGTTTTGAAGGGGACGTAGAGACATGTCCGGTCCGGTGTGGCCAATTCTGGCGAACTTGATCTATGAGAAGCTAACTGTTAGCGAGCAAGCTTCGTAGGGAGATTTAATAAAAGGACACACCGATAAAATCTGTTCTTATCACCTGACAACATGTAAAGCAGCATTGTTAGTAACGTGGTGCATGTCAGAACACGCTACAGCTACTGAAACACTAATAAATTAGGCTTAAATGTAATCTTTCCCGTACCTTTTTCAGCTGTGCTCCGCTGCTGTCGCTAGTTAACTTTCATTTCCGCCTCAGTGACAATACCACGTGACCGAGGGTATGTCTTTTTCACTGCACAAAGGATTGTGGGTCATAAATAATTTTAAACATCAATCATTTATTTGAAATAAAAGTTATGCTTTACTTTACATACAGATAAAATAGAATATACAGCAAAAGCAATTGCAGTATTATTACGCAAGAGTTATGGTAAGAAACCTAAAATAAAGACGCATCAAAACAGGAAAGTAAATGTAATAATAACATTACCAAGACACAAAAGCAAATATAGTTCCAAAGATCAGTCCAAAGAGTAAACGCCATGATTAGCTAAACCCAAATGTGTGCTTCATGTCTATCACAATTTTAACATTAAAGCTGTATTAATTTATTTTCAATTTCATTTCTGGCTGCTGCTCCGCCCTGGGTCCCTGCATTACTCAGTTTCCTCAGACTTTAGTCTAGACCTGCTTCCCCGCCCTTAACTGCCCTTGCACCAGCCTCAGGTCCTGGCTCTCAGCTACAATCTTACACTTCCACTAAAACCTGCAGCCTGTCTTCCCCGTGCTCTGCAATAATGATCTTTTTACCTTATTCTTGTCTCCTTGTCGGTGTCTGCATCTGGGCTGACTTCTCCTGTAGCCCACATAACAGTACAATCTGGCCACAAACATGAACCCAGTAGATGCACATCCCTGCCACCAAGCCCACGCCTGTTAAGATGCCCTGCTTGGACAACACAACCAAGTCCTGAAACTCTGTTAATTAATGGAGTTGTTGCAGACCTTGTCGAACCTGCAACATCAACTCACAGTCCAGAGCACACAGCCAGCACCCAGTCCGTTGCTGCCAGACCACAGTCCCTCTCCTCTGTCCCGTGAGCCCTTTGTCCCTGCTCCTGTCCTTTATGATGGTGACCTCGGAGCTTGCAGAACTTTTTGGTTCAGTGTCCTGGAATTTGCCAATTTCTACAGATGATTGCTCTGCAGCTATAGTCCTCTGGCAGCACCTCTCACCACCTTAACCTCCACTCTGTTCTGTTGGACCTCTGAGACAGGAACTCAAATGCTGTTGCACTTCATCTCCAGTCCTCCTTCATCCAGACCTTGAGGTCTAGTTCATCATGGAGGTGTATGACTCTGGTAACAGGGTTGGTGCTGTTATTTCACGATATTCGCCCTCTGATCAGAAGCTTCACCCATGTGCATTCTTTTCTTGGGAGATTTCATCTGCAGAAAGAGATTATGACATAGGTAACCAAGAATTCCTGGCAGTCAAGATGGCCCTTGAGGAATGGCGTCACTGATTGGAGGGTTCTGTACATTCCTTCGTCATGTGGACTGACAGCAAAAACTTATCCTACATCCAGACCAGCAAGCGTTTTAACTCCCTGCAAGCCAGGTGGACCTTGTTGTTTTGGCAGATTTCATTTCACACTCACTTATCGCCCTGGTTCTACGAATGTCAAGCCTGACACCCTCTCCTGTCAGTTCACTGCTGACCACTCTGCTTCAGAGTCAGATTCCTGTACCTGTTTTGCCTACTAGATGTATTGGCACAAGTTTGTACGTATATTCGTGGTTCCCAGAGGTATCCTCTGACTTTTAATATTGGTGCCGCCATGGAGTTGGAGTGAGATGTCTTGACAGCTGCTGGATGAATTACCATGATGAAAACTAACGACATTGCCATCAGTACAACAGTGCCATCGGTACTTTAAATTGTACTTAGGTTTCCAACTACTAGGTCGTAACAGAACAGACTAGTGTTAATCCCTGCATTCAGTTTGCCAGACAGGTTCATTTTACAAGACTGATGCTTAAACAAACTGTCCTGAGCCACGACACAACAAGCAGTAGCCACCTTTAACCCTGCCTATGTTTCCATAGGACAGTATTGTTTCAATTGCTATCAAGGCGCAACACCACCACGGAATTTTCTAGGAAAGAATACCTGCATAGGTTGCATACCTGTTTCACGCAGACACAATAAAACTTCCACCTCCCCGTCCCTTATGAGTCACAGTCCACGAACATATATTAATCTGATAAATTCAACTTTGAAATCCAATAATTCCCACTGTTGCCTCGTCACGTTCTGTTCTCTGTTTCACACTGCATCCTAACTTTTTTGACTCAGACTTGATACCCTCTGTTTGCCATGTATATGCTTACTATACGCAGCTGCATTCATGTACATTCATGTTCCAGTCACTCCCTTTAACCCCTGGCAATATTCCTCTCTCTCTGTATATTATTGTAAGCACATTCTGAAATCATATTGATGTACTTAATTGGTGTATTACTGTGATTATGGTAGGGAAACTGTGTTCCAGACTTATTGGGTAAATGCCCTTGTAACAATATCTCTCACACTCAGATGTGTCTGAATGCTCCCTTACATTTATGCTGCACCTTATTGCATTTTCGTAACCGCATGGCTTATGTTAAGGTTTGACTATGTGTACATTGATGACACATACCATTGGGCAATATTCTGATGCATAAAGCCTTTGCTCATCATTTTGTGACTGTTTGTGAAAGTTCTGGATCTAAGTAACCTGGTTATTTTATTGTTAGATTTTGTTGGATTACACTAGTGTGGTGTGCAATTTTATTTCAAGCCATGAGCTACTCTTCTGGGAACTGTGAATCTTCTTATGTTCTGTGTTTTATCTTTGTATAGATTACTCAATCTCCTTGACCCACCTTTTTTTTTTTTTTTTGTAGTCTTACAGTCAAAGTCCTGACTTAACTCCGTCTCGCTATGCTCACATCTCCCACAGAATTCTTCTCAGATCTCCCTAAATGCTACTTCATTGTATTTTGGTGTTGAAGATGTGATGCATGCTGGTATACCATGTTACAACACAAGCTGAGTGCTAAGGCCTGGTTGCAAAGATTTGATATATGTTTTAATAAAATAAAAATGTTTTGAATGTAGACATTGCATTTGTAATTTTTTTTACATTAGATGGGAAGTTATTGGTCCGAGCTGATATATTTGACCTACCTGCATTGTGCTATTTTATGTTACTGTAACATATCTCAATTAAATTAACTCAACTCAGCTGAACAAACTCAAAAGCAAAACAAAAAAGGTTATGTTTAATTGCCTCTAACTTGTACGGTAATTTTGCTGAACTTTGTTGCCTTAAAATTTTGTGGTCTCCTTCTCTGTGATTACTATCATACTCATCACAACACTGTCATTCAACATTATTTCATGGGACCCTTTTGAGTTTATACATTCCTCAAGTGAAGTACTGGTATCCTCTCCTGGCAGGAACCAATGAGCAGTCCTTCACTTGCTAGACAAGCTTGCCTGCACAAGGCATTCTTCATGGATTTTCTCGTTGATCCATCAGTCAAAAAGGGGGAAATTGTGGGAGAAAATGCATTTTGTGTACACTGTGTACACTTGCTGTACTATATATGTAACTTCTTGGTGTGACATTGTGACCTTGTTTTCCACAGTTATCAGTCTGGTGTATGTGTGTGTGTGCATCACCCTGAAGCTATAAAACTGTTACCTCCTCCTTGGAGACTATTGTCTATTTGCTTGCTGCATGATACTCAACCAAGCACTACACAATAAAGCTTCAAGTGACAACTGAGGACAGCTGAGTAGAGCTTTTATTTTATTCATCAAGGAAACACGAGAGGAGAGAAAGGGGAGGACAGGAGTGAAGAAGGGGAGGGAAGTGGGAGAACTGTCCTCCAAGGGATTCTTTACTTCTTCTTGGACTGAGCAAGGAGCAAAGCAGTCTCCTCCAACATAACACCTGTGCCATGTGGTGTCCTTCTATACCTGAAGCAATTCTTTCTTTCTTTTTACAGGCAAGTCCCTGAAAACTCACAAAAATATATTTAATTTTTCTTCTCAGACTGATTTTGAATCTAAAACTAAGAATCCAACAAGCTGTTGAAAGAATAAGCCCAACATTTTAGGGAAATATGCTTGTTTGTCATCAAACCCAGAGAGGTTGAGATGATGAGATTGTCCTGCCCAGTAAAACAGCAGCAAAGGCCATTTGTTCAAATGCCAAAACAACCTGTTTGTGGTTTAGTTTGGAGAATTTACTGGACAAGATCAATTTCAGTTTTTGTGCATTCAGTGCAGTGGTAGTTCCAAAATGCGTTTAACCATAGATTAGCACAAAAAGTGTCACTGGTCTTTTGTCTCCATTCGTCTTCTTTATGGAATCACATCTCTCTCCATCTCTTGTACTCTGCCAGCTCTCCTCTGTTTCAGTCAGCTCCCTCCTGTAGCTCTCTTCCAGACTGTTACATTTGCTTTCCCCTCTCTTCTAGCTCTGGCGGATCACTGACTGGTTCTTCATCAAAAGAGTCATTGTGTCTCTGTAGTCCCAGATGACAGCTACCATTTTGTCAATCAAGACCAAGCTTTTCTTTTCCCTCAGGTCCTCCTTTAGCTGGCTCACTCACAGCTCCTCCAGAGCGTCAGGGGAGCATCAGCCTGGCATTCTCCTGCCTCAGGCTGACATTCTCAAAAGTCAGCTTCTTGATTGTATCCTTAGCTGAGAAGAGAGCTTGATGAAGGGGGTTCATGAGTGATTTGTGGGACTTTGTGAGGTGTTCTGCCTTGTTGTGACTGTGCAACATTTTTGCACCGTCCTTGCTGGCTGCAGGTGGAAATAATGATGCATGCCACAAGCCAAAAACAGGCTGAGAACACTAGCTCTGGAAAGGCTGCAGTTTGGGAACCTAAAAAAATATAATCAGTATGATTGTAATCTGGGGCGGCACGGTGGCGCAGCAGGTAGTGCGCGTGCTGAGAAGAGAGCTTGATGAACCCGGGGTCGGGCAGGGCCTTTCTGTGTGAAGTTTGCATGTTCTTCCCGTGCATGCGTGGGTTCTCTCCGGCACTCCGGCTTCCTCCCACAGACCAAAAACATGCTCATTAGGTTAATTGGTCTCTAAATTGTCCGTAGGTGTGAGTGTGAGTGTGTGAGTTGTCTGTCTGTGTGTCTGTGTATGTTGCCCTGCTATCGGCTGGCGACTGGTTCAGGGTGTACCCCGCCTCTCGCCCATTGCTAGCTGGGATAGGCTCCAGCCCCCCGCAACCCCGAAATGGGATGCGCGGGTAAAGAAGATGAATGAATGATTGTAATCTACTGTAGAAGAGAGTGTCCTCCCAGATGACACACCTAATTAATGATGAATAAATTATTATGTGTGCGGTGTTGAGCTAAAACACGGGCCCAACGTGAATCTACGTGAATCTACTACATGTTTGAAAATGCAGGACATCAGTACCTCTTCATTTGAAGGTACCCAAGTGGTTCCTAAAGTGACTGCTGTGACACCCTGAGGTGTCTTGAGGGTGAGCCAAGGGTAACACCAGATTTATTTGTTCACTGTACATATTTATAATAACATTTCATCACACAAATATATCAAAACAGAAGAATAAACATCTAATTTACTGCTTTATAAGCACTTTCGAATATGCAGCTATGTTTCATGTTCAGCTATGTTGCAGTTGACAATGCATCTTCACACAAATAAACACTTGTCCAGAGGCTTGGTGCTGAATAAAAAGTCTGAAACCAAAATTCTTACCCTTTGCATTTTTCTGTCGCTTCTTTTCCTGTCTGCTCAAACATAATGATATGTTGGATCTGTTAAAGTTTTACTTGTGCTGTGTACTTGTGCAGTATAGTCTGTCTCTTTGTCCCTCTTTGTTTGAGGGTGTGGTTGAATGGGTGAGACTCTGTTGTATGATACAACCCCATTTCCAAAAAAGTTGGGACACTGTGTATAATGTAAATAGAAACAGATTGTGATGATAAGCAAAACATTGAAACTCCACATTGAATTGAAAATAGCACAAAGAAAACATATTGAATGTTGAAAATGAGAAATGTCGTCATTTTTGAAAATCATTTCCTCATTTTGAAGTTGATACCAGCAACACGTTTCAAAGTTGGGACATCTCAACAGCACAATAGGTGTTTATTTTTGTTCCATGGCGCACCATCACATCTCAGTTTTGGCCCTCCAAGGGAAAAAGTCCAACACCCCCAGACTAGATCTTTAATGCCAATTTATAAACAGCAGAAAATCTTATTTTTTCTGATCTCCACTGTTTTAACTTCTCACCTTGCTGCAGTGATGGAGAGGTATTGTCCTGGGTGTGTCGTCACTGTTGGGTGTGGTTACAGACAGACACTGCTGGGTGATCGGTGATGAGAGTTGCAACAGCAGCTGTTTAAAACTTTCAACCTGAGAGCGCAGTGAACAAAGCTTTTCCATCCAGTGGCAAGTTATTCTTTAATGTCTGAGAGGCAGCATTTGGTTTACACACAACAGTTATGAACCTTAACCCTATGAATAGCAAAAGTAGCAACAATAAATGTTCAATAAATAAAAGACACATAATGCACAATACACCTTTTTTCAACATCATTACTGTTTACATGATCATTGAGAGAAATCACTGAAAACCTGGCAACAATCTGCAGGTGACGGCCAAATTACCACTAACCAATGTTTAAACTTTGCTGATAAATTCGGCTCCAGGCCTTCGGCAGTCTCGTTGTTGCTCTGTTCACATTTATATAATGACGCATAATCACTCCTGGAAGCAGCCCAGCACAACTACTGCTACCCACAGACCTGCTCTGCAAGAGAAGCTCAGTACTTTGCCAATGGGAACAACTTTGAGTTCATATGGTAGTTTGTTATCTCGGAACATTTTCAACTCTGCGTACATCTGTGGTGTCCCTGAGCACATACAGTCAAGTGTCGACATCACACAAACACACCCCAGTGAATGTGCACATCAAGCTAAGCTAGCTACGTGGCCAAAGCTGACATCAAGGAGAAAAGTGACATCATTTACCGCATGGCAGGGGGTCTTCAGTGTTTTTCAGGCCAACTACCCCGTATGGAATCTATGGTCCAGGAAAGTTCTACTTGTCTATAAATGATCATGCTTCTGGCAGCCCCATTAATGTGTCATGTAGGCATCATGTATGTGCTCCCTTCCCAAAGGCCACATAAAGAACTGTTTTGACTATATCTCTTACCACTGACATGCCAACAATATGCAGTTATATCTCTCTATTGGCGAGATAAGAGAATGACTGTCTCAACATTAGCTTGTAGCTGTATGCTATCATGTTCATGCATAAGTGGAAGGCCTATAATTTACTATATGCTATAAAATAAAAAGAATTACGAGAACAAGCCTGAGCATTTCTAACTGTCATCAAGGCCTGTACAAACTTTACTTAAATCACTCCACACTTGGACCTCACTGAACCATGACGAGGAACAGTCATTCCCTGTACTTCCTGATTGGACCATGTCCATGAAACTTACAGTAAGCTTGGATTAACCAGGGCCCCTTAACCACATGTTGACAGAGCAGTCTGTAAGCAGCAATCTTATCGTCTGTGCTGCTGACTCACATCGCAATAACAGAAGTGATCAGTAGCTGAGATTGCTGCAGCCTCGCCATGTTGCAGTTCATTTAACGGTCATGAGCCTCACATGTGAAAATTAAGACTAAAAAATACTACACTGGTTGTTTATTGCATGAACAGTTGTCCGATGTGGAAGCACGGTAGTATAATTTGCAAGTCAGTGTAATAGGTCCATTAATGAGTCTACACGATATATAGATACAGTTCACAGTATGCTGCTGGAGTGGGTTGAGATCTTTGTAACTCCAAAAGGTTTTTCAGACATCAGAATGGATCCTTGAACAGACATGAGCAGCCTACACTGAGCTTTGGATCACAGCCCTATACAATACAACAGGATAGAATTTCTTCTCCTTGATCAGTGAGGCTGCAGTAAAACTGTGCTGGGAAGACGGTGGCCAGTTGTCAGTGGTGAGGATGATGACTGATGTTGATGATGAGGGAAGCTGATGTAGTGGTCGTGGAAGTAGGTGGTCACAGCCAGAGGAGGGCCCAGCAGCAGACACAGCCACACTAAACCATTGCCATAGTTTCCCTGGAAGTAGTCTCCAAGAAACACTGCAACCAGAAGCTGGAAGAAATACGCCAGATTTAATAAAAACACAGGTCTCCTCTTGCCCAACCCAGAGTGCCTATTAAGTGTGGAGGGTCAGAAAAGATTAAGATAATTTATCTTTTCCCTTCATGTGACAAGGGTTGTTTGTCATGATCAGTCTAAATGTAAAATGACACCGTAATGTTCTGCTACCATTTACCACTTATGGCCACATACTGTAAATCCTCCTGTCAGTCCAAGCGCATTAGCTGCTTACTTCATGGTTGTTGCTACTTAGCATTGCAAGCAATATAGATCAGTGCAGACCTTGGGTCTGATGGAGTGTCTTTGCAAATGATTCACTACTTCTCGTAAAATGGAAACGTGACTAGCATGTCATGTTTGGTGTGATCATATCATAAAATAAAGGCTAACACAGAAGCAATCAGTTCACTGCCTAATCCTGCTCTCAAGCCTCGATAAATCACTGAAAACGAGGATGCTTCTGAGACAGATTAAGTATGGAGTGTGTTTGCTTTTCTGATTCAACGGGTGAATAAATGTGACATTTTTCTAAAGTTGGAGTCAAAGTTTAGTGCACCAAGCGAGACAACACTGTTAGTGGAATGAGCAGAAGGCCTCAGTGCTTATAGGCCCGTCGAGGTTAATGATCACCAGCCACCATTGGTGTGATATCCTCACCTCAAACACCATCATGAGGAAGATCCACAGACGACAGCTATGCAGGGGCAGAGCAATCATACACTGTGGAGAAGAGGGGACAAAATCATCACAGCAGCTTATTATTGCATTGCTTGTCCGGGCCCTCTAATCTCAATAATGTAAGATCCATGGGACAAAGTAGAGTTCAGAGATTACCATTGTCCCTCTGAAGATCTGCAAGCCTACCTCATTATCGAATTAGTGTGGGGAATTAACAAATGCTCACTAGCTTGACACTGATTTTACAAGGCAGTATTATTAGATCCTAAACTCTCCTCTGTAGAACATATTAACAATATTTCAAAGACTGTGCCTTTCCACTCAGGAAACACAGTGGGTTTGTTCCATTCTCTCCATGGATGATGCTGAAACACTTCATGCATTTGTCTCATCCAGGCTTGACTGCCGTCATACACTTTTCTCTGGCTTACAAAGCTAGAACATTTTATCATATTACCCCTGTTCTTATTCCATCACACTGGCTCCCTGTACATGCCAGAGCTGACCTCAAGAATTGACTTTTAACTTCTAAAATACAACAGGGACTTGCACCATCCTGTTTATTACACCTAGTCACTCCTCATATACCTGTTAGGGCTCTACGAAGTGCACTTCTCCCGACTATTCCCAAAATAAATAAAACATCAGGACCTTCTCATACCAAGGCCCATCTTCTTATCCATGTTCATGAGGAGAGCTCAGTCGACTCACTCAAAAGTCAACTCAAAATATATTTGCCCTAAATCCTAGACTGAGACAAATGTGTTTTTGTATATGTGTAGTTGCAAATGCTGCTTAGCACTGTTTTATTGTATATATTATTTTGTATGTGTCAAATATTCTGTTTGTAACAGTTTGTATGAACCTCACTTCTTCTTTGTGTGTTTTGTTAATGTTGCTCGTTGCTGTTTTTAATTTATGTACAGTCATGCTTTGCACACATGCTTTGTAAAATTGGGATAAAATAAACTTTGACTTGACTCTGCTACCAACAAATCAGGATGAGTTTGCTTCATGCAATATCAGACTGTACCTCACATAGAGCAGCGGACATGAGGAAGACCAGTAACTCAGCTCGTGATGGGGGCACATCCTTTTCCACCAGCCGTGTGTACACATGTCTTCATGCGAGAGAAGACAAAGAGCAAAGACATAAGAATAAAAGGGAAATGATTTGATACTCATGTCATCTGAGTGAAGAATGAGGCCTGTTTTAGCTCTGTCAGACTAAAATACCTGTGACACCACTTCTGACAGGGAATATTCCAGTTCTTCCAGAAAGTGATCAGCGTTGTAGCGTTCCTGTAAATCAAATGAACCACAATGAGCCAGTGATGAATGCGCAACAACCCAATGTGAGGAAATTGTTTTGTGCAACTGACCACCAGTCTCCATAAAAATGACGATCACCAAAGCACAGCAGCTCCGCGCAGAAATTCAGATAGGAGTGACTCAAGAAGAGGAAGAGGAGCCAGAGGAAATGGGTTGGTGCCTGGCAAGAAAATATGCGATAGCAATACAAACACACCATTTAACAGCAATCTCTGCTATCTCTTATATTCTTTCATGTATGTGACTGTACAAACTTTTGTTTCTAATTATCATGACCAAACATACCCCCACCCATCCTCATCATCACCACCATCTGGGACCACTTTCTTCACAGAGGTTACATCTGCTTACAAGACCCCAGACTGACATAATTCTGGGATATCCAAACTATCAAAAGTCACCAGAATGTAATGTTACAATACCATTCAAAAATCACTCACCACCAGTCCCACCAGGTGCTCCACTCTCATGGTGATGTCCATATTCTATGGAAAAGAATGGAAATGACAAATCCACAGATGTGGAAGCTGTGTTTGTTCTAATATTCACAATGAAAAGTGATTATTATTATTATTATTATTATTATTATTATTATTATTATTATTATTATTATTATTATTATTATTCACTCACAGAGAAGGAATTTTCTGATCTCTGAAAGATGGGCTCGATCCACTGAGAGAGAGAGAGAGAGAGAGAGAGAGAGAGAGAGAGAGAAAAGACTCATAGTGCAGTAATAGCATTCAGTGTAAAATGACAATGCATATTTAACACATTCAGAAACAAGACTAACAGTCTACCGCTATGCTAGAGGCTCTGTGAGACTGTACTTCTGCACAGCAGCATGTTAACATAACTGAATGACAAATATAGCATAATACAGCATAACAAAAGTACACTACAGCGGAGCTAAGTCTCCCTCCTCCTTTATGGTTCCTTCTCTTACACTAGCTTCTGCAACCCAGTTTCTCTCATCATCCTATCTGAAAAGCCAAAACATGATACTGGGTTTTTCTATTATATTGATACTACACTAAAGTATGATAGAGTTAGTTAGAGATACTAGGTTCCCAGGTAAGTAAACACTAACATATTGTACAATACAGGTAATAACTTCAACCAGCTGCTGTACCTGCTGCACAATTCCAACCATGATCTGGATAACGACCACCTGAAAAGAGAAAACGCCACAATTATCAATCTGCAGTGTTTCCATCCATAAGACCAACAGAGTATCTCGACATCAGCTGTTTCTGGAATCCAGTGCATCAGTAAAAGGTTATGCAGAAACTGCTTCTCCAAATTAATAGAAGTTATTTAAACTTGTTCGTTATTCATGGTTTACACAGAGACATCAATCATATCATCATCATCATCATCAAAATACAATACAGCTTGTTATCAGGATGTCCTTTTCATTTATGCATTAACTGCCATAACTGAATGTAAAACACATGTTAAAAGGACAATTATTTAGCTTTAAGACTAAATAATTAATCTAAATCAATTGTCTCTCATTGTGACATGAATTTCCAATGCCACATTAAAATCAAATAACAATAGAGAAAAGTGAGGGGGTGCATTGCATTTCAGTGTTCAGTGTCCAGCAGAGAGCAGACCTGAAGCCGATCTGACAACAATGAAGACAGAAAGCACCGTCGTTCATTTTTAATGCGTTGGTGCAGGTGAGCTTTTTCTTTTGTGAGGTGGGGATGCACTCGTTTGCCAAAATGAAAAACAATCAACTGTCAATCACAGCTTCAGAGCGTTTTCACTGGCTTTTCATTTAATTATGACACAGCAAATGCATACATCGAATGGAAGTACAGCAACAGCAGTGCACCGTGTTTCACTTCATCTATTTCTTTGTCTGATTTGCTTCTATTTAGGCATTTTAAGTCTCACAGCCTCTTTGGCAAAACTACAACTATTTGTGACTGCTCCAATTATGATCATACTAGCCACACTGCTGTAATATGGGGACAACGTCCAAAAAATGTCTGTGTCTCTCGCATTGCTGGAGCTAATATTGTTCTATTCTACAATTAAAAGTGCATCAAACCCTCAGTGATAATGGTGCCACTGGCCAGCTCACCATTTCCAGCAGCCTGTGCAGCAGCTTATTGATGCGGACCTTAGGAGTACGTGGGAAGTCTCTCTGGTAGCACAGAGTAGGGGCAAGGAGGAAATAATACAGATCTGAGGTATCAAAGACAGTCACAGAGGACAAAATGTGTCATCAGATGTTAATGCAAAAAAAAAAAAAAAAAAGTCAAGCTTCATCTTATGAATGACAAACGGTTTCACCTCGGAAAGTAAGATGCTCACTGTGGACTTTTTGAGCATCAGAGATGTTCTCGCCTGTCGCTGAAATCACACAGATATAAAAAGTTGTTGGATTAGTTTAAGTTTGCGTTCTGGAATGAAATCAGCAACATCTGGTGTTGGAAAAAATACCTGCATCAGTTAAATGAGCCTGTCGGTACCAGCGATTAGTTTCTTGGTATGAATAAAGCTTCATCCCCAGACCGGTGTAGAACCACAGAGAGAGGAATGCTCCACCTGGTGGACAAAAAAACAGAGACACCCCAGCAATGATCCGGCATCGTTTAGAGCGCAATGATGTAAACATTCTGAAAAAATTTGGCGTTTCAAACTACACTTGATGAGCAGAACGTAAGGGCTGTGAAACAACCGTGCCTGTAGGCTGGAAAGGTCAGTGTCTCTCTAACTCCTCAGTCCATCATTACAAGCTGCTGCAAACATCAATCAAACATGCAGAACTTTATTCTGAAGTGCGCCCATAATGTATCTACAATATTCCATTTGACACTGTACTACATCTTCAGTCACTGCATCATATATGTACAGTAAATATGATGGAATGATGATGCACAATCAAACAGTTACCCCTCTTACCTGTTGACATTGTTGGCTCATGTACAATGACTGCAGCAGGAAAGAGCAGCAGCAGCCCCAGATTTGTGAGATGTAAACGATGAGTGTTGGTGGGGGACAGCACAGCCTGACGGAAAGAAAGTGTTTCACTGACAATCATTTTGAGTTCATACGAGTACGAGTCATATGTCTTCAGATGGTTTTCAAACTTGATTTGGTGTGAATTTAAATCATGGCATGGTGTTGATGCGTTTTCTAAATCAGAACAAACCTGATCAGAATTACAGAGAAAATGAAATTGCACCAGTCTCACCTTTTCCTGAGACCTCTCGAGGAGCAAAGCTGCAATGGCAAACATGTTGGCAGCTGGAGGAAATCAAGACACTTTGTTCATTCATTGCCCATTGAGAGTAAGACAAGGTTGCAGGGGTGCAATGCTAAATCAGTGCAGGATGTTTAACTGAAGGTTGATCTAATGAAATGTTCTTGCTTTCCTATGGCTGGTGGTATTTTTGCTGCAGTTCTATCTAAATGAGTTTCTCACCCAGTATGAGGTTGACAGAT